>NC_136934.1:16008724-16083724 GCF_949987615.1 Pollachius pollachius | reverse complement strand
CTTGCATCTTTTTGAGGAGGAAATCTCTTTCAACAGAGGAACATTTGTTCCATTATGAAATTAAAGATACTTCCAGAGAACAGGTGAAATTAAACTTTGTGTATGTTTTGATTTGGATAACAGATGGGTAGTAGTGTCTTTGCTGTGACCGTTTGCAAAGCATACTCTCATATTGCCTTTTGAAATTGTATTTGTAAGGGCTTTTACATTTCCTTTCAGGCTTGTAACCAAACCAACCAACCATAAAATGTATTACTATTTGTCTATATTTATGTATGACATGTATTGAATTGACAAATGAATACATGAACTACAAATCACAAACAAACTACTCTCTTGTATTCAATGCAGTCCCACTACAGAGATGTTTTATTCCTCAGCCACTCATACAAACAGGAACGGCTGTGTTCATGCAAATGAGTCCTTCCAACGAGTAGCAACGCCTCCTGCTTAAAGGACATAGTGTGAAATCTAGTAAAACGGCATTGTTAATAGCTTGGCCCATGGTGATTGCATCATGGGCCTATAGTCCCCTGGAGCAGGTACAGATGGACTCATATTAAAATACCAATGGCCCGTAACCCAAGGCAAACGTCATGGCAACACCATCTGGTGAGTATGTTGCTCAGTAACAGTTGGTGTTCAAACTGTGTGACTCACTCGAAATCTCACTATCTGGTACATGATGAGAGAATAAGTTGTCTTTCCAAAGATAATTAAATAAAACCACAAAACAAAGATGGACGAATTGCTCTTGGTTTTGCAGTTTGCCTAAGTGCACACGGCATGAACTTGCTGAAATACAGCAACTAAACACTGTCAGGGAACCTTTGAGGACTTTTGTTATATTGTGGCCTATAAGCGGTGGAGACAGACATCTTAGCAATGGATGGAAGATTTCTTTTTTTTCTTCGAAGTACCCCCACCACCCTTCAAATGAGGTTGAATAAGCTCTAAAAATAATTCTTGTGGCAAATCCTTCTTATGGATCTAATTAGCAATCAGCACCCAATCAGTATCTGCACTAATAAGCTATAAACAGTCCTTTAGAGTCAGGTACTCCGGAGAAAACATTGAGCAAAAGTTTTTGCTCATTATATCAGAACCTACAGGCTCAAACTAATTACATTTTGAAGATATGTGTCTTAAATGACCTACGGTCCTATTTTTGCGTTTTGTGTAGCATTTCACTTTGCAGGGTTTACAATGAGAGCATGTTTTCAAATGGCTGTAGCATCAACCATTTGTATCAGATTGTTTCATTCCCATATGTCATAACAGCTCAGGGGGTTCTGTCTCTGAATCCCCAATTGTTACACTTTGACTGTTGCTATTGTGAGAAATCAAAAAGTAATTCAAAAAGAGGACACACACTTGTGCTGGTCCAGCAGCCTCGTAAAAACAGGAATGCACTTTTGCGTGGCATGCTTGGGGCGTGGCCTTGATCTCCAAAGAGCTGCCAAGGCAAGGCCTCGTTCCAAGAGGAAACGGCCTGGTCGTCCCTGGCAACCCCGCAGGTTTGGTCTGTCCGGGAGCCCCGATGCGGCCATGGCATCTATGTTTCGACTCGCGGCCCCCGACCCAGTCGGGCAGCGATTCATTGGAGGTCCCTTTGTTTCCCTGAGCATAAACTTGCTGGTCAGAGCGATAGCTGCATACCGAAATGTTCATCAAAGTATTGTCTTCAACCCTGTGAAAGGTCTCGGTTTGTGTCTTTTTCTCAGAGAGCATGGGGTACACGATTGTATTCCGAGAGCTGCGACTTTTGACAAGAAGGGATGGTCAGAATTGTATCGCCCGTGTGGCATGTTGTATCATAGTAGGATGCTGTCAAAGGACTAGCTAGCATTCACAATTAATAATAGAGCCTGTTATGCATATCGTTATAATACATGTGATTAATTTGTTCCAATTCTAAATGTACCGTTTATAGAATGTGGCCTCCTAATGTTGAGCGGGGCTATTGAAAACTAATCATGGTCCACGTAGGAAAATAGCACACTGGTGCAGATCACGGTAAGCCTGACAAGACAGCAATTGACAAATTGCAAATAACGCTTAAGTACAATATCAGCACTATGGGTAAAATTAATCCTGGAATGAATAGTGAATCAATGTAAGATGTTATAAAAGAATGATAAAGTGTTTAAAGCTGAAGTATTCCATTGGGCAACTCATATTGGTTGGTTGTGGTACATATACAAAGGCAATATGTCATTTATTTGCCTCATAAAACAAAGCTCTATATAAATTATTGGGATTTGTACCAATAATTGTCTCGTTTTTTCTCAAGAACACTCTCACAACAAGAGCTTAGAACTATTTAAAAAACGAATATTTGTTTGACTATAATGTGTTTATCATTGCTGTCTTTATATTCATTCAACGTTGTACACCGTTTATAAATTGGTAGTTAAAGAAAACAACACAAAATAGAGAACACATGACTTATAACTGAGACAAAGGGACTCCCTAGCACCCATCACATTGTGCAAGAACCCCTGAACTCCGGGATGGGGCTGAGTGCCGCTTCCTACAGCACGATAAGCCAATCTGTCCGAGACTTTCACTATCACCCAGCTGACACATTCAGCTCCTTTTCCCTGACTCCTATAGCCAACGTGTCAGCTCTGCTGCTCCCCCCCTCGCCAAAAATAGACTTGTTCTGCAATGCACCAGTGTTGTGTCATTGTGCCAGCCTCGGCTCTTGCCTGGCACACTCCCCCCTGATGCCCCCCCCCCCCCCCCCCCCCCCCCCCCCCCCACCTCCCTCTGTACTGCCTCCACAACTGGGAGACACAATCACTGCACTAGATGGATGGGCTCTATGTCTGGGTGCGATTAGCCATGCCTGGAGGGAGAGGATGTGACCCGTAGATGACCCCCCCCCCCTCCCCCGGGGAGGGAAGAATTAGCAAAGGTCAGAAATTGATGGGGTAGGCTTGACTAGGAGGTAATGAGACTTAAATATATGACGATGAGAAGATAATGTATAGTGTAACAAAACAAAAGCATGCAATCATTTCTGTGATCCATTACAAAGAATGGCCTAAATCAGTTTTTTATAAGTGACTCAAATCTGGTGCATTGTACTACACCTAGAATACATACCATGGTATACCAAGTATTCCTATATTCTGTGCCAGCTGTTATGACATGTCATATTTCTCGCTGTTCCCATTCTTTGTGGTTGAGATGTAAATACTAAGATAAATATTTAGCTGCAGAATTGAAAAATTAACATACAACCACTAAAATACAGCACTATCCGTGAGTTCAGCTCCACGTCACACTTATATATAATACATATTATAGAAATGTATAAAGCCAGATTGTCAATTTGAAATTTGTAAATTTTGATCATTTGGTATATCATTTGTTGCCGCAAAAAGTGGATTATGTTATTTTGGTAACTGCTCTTTTATCTGAACCAGAACGAGGGCTAATCTCTCAAAGGCAAGGGGACCTTTTAGTAGCTCAACAGGTTTCTTTCCTTAATGGCCATAAAATTTTTTGAGGCCTTTTACAAATTGTGTTTGTGCTGTAATTCACACTCAGGCATCTGCTTCTTCTTACAGATGTGGTCGGGCGCCGCACTCTCTGAACCTAAAGATCGCTACTCATCAATGTCAATCTCTTTGTTGTCGGAAATAGAGTCAGTCTTGGCTTCTTTCTTGGACTGCATAGCAAAGTAACTTTTCCACAAGGCTTAGCTTTCCTTGAACATCTTTTTATAGGACAGCTACCTCGACGAGCCAAATGATTGATACTGGCAAGAGTCCGGTTGCTTAGCGACACATAATCTCAACGTCAGTATTCACAAAATCCATTTCCAAAGCAAGGAGCATGTTGGGTCTGTTCAGGGAGGCGTAGTGTATTGCTCAAAGGCTCTTTAGCCGCACAGGTCATTGCATTCTGACTGGCAGAACTCTAGTCCTGGATCTGAAACAATGATGACGAGGGCTCCCTGCTCACCTGACTGCCTTAGCCCTAAATGTGTGAACGAGGGAAGCAAGTGAAACAAAAGCAAAGAATTAAAGAAATAGGAAAATAAGGAAAAATGTAATGATCTCCTAAAAATAGACATAATATACAAAAGTATGTTATCAATACAAAGAGAGGCATGAATCCAATATGAAAAAAAACGTATTGGGCAAGATGCCGACTTAAACCTTAGTAGATAGCATTTAATTTTCTCATTGTTATGACAATAGAGAGGTGAATAAGAGACGTATTTGCATAATAGCAACTAACCGCGGGACACATTTGTACCGGGTTCCAGTGCTTTGTTTGACCTAATACCATTAAGGGATATGAATGATGAAAAGGCCCCGCGTGTTGGAGGGAATTGCGAGGGTGGTTTAACAACATTAAACTGTTAAACTAATTACAGGTTAGCAGGAGGCCGCCAGACAGTAAAAATGATCTTGCGCTCTGGTTTCAGTCTGCGACATAATGTCTGTAGAGCGAAGACAAACTGTTGCACAGCTGGGTACTGAATCAAAGCAACGCAGTTCCTTCCCAGATAAATAAGATATATATTGCGCATCCAACCACCGCGAAGCCCCTTATCTGCCGTCGGAGGAACTACACCTTGCTCTCTTTCGCAAACAGGGCTTCACAAACAGGCATGTCTTCCGCTTGGTTGAGCATGGAGAATGAATGCTACGGACGTGGGGGGGGCGCCGGGCGGCAGACAGAGATGTACCCGTCACCCCTGCGGTCTGTTGTCATGGCTATCGTGACATTTAAAAGTCAATCCGTCAACGCCCCCTGGCCCCATTCGTTCGCACTCCAACCGCTACAAACACGACCTCTGTCAGCCCACTGGTGGTCTCCATGGGCGGGAGGGGGCTCTGACCCGAGGTTAGAGACATGCAAGCATGGAGGGAGACGGATGGATCGGTACAAGGACCGGACCAGACACAACATGTAAGAGAAACCGCGGCATCCTTCACTGTAGAGCCAAGGGGAAGGTCTGACATCACCTCCATTATCCTCCGAGGAGATGGAGAGGTATAGGCCGTCTGATAAATGTGTCGGACTGTACAGTGATGATGTAAGAGAGACACAAAGAGAAGAACACAAAGAGAGAGAGAGAGGGGGGGGGGTGGTGAGGCAATCCTTTTCGGAGAAAAGGATAAGAGAAGCGAGGAGAGGAAAATGAAGAGTTACTGATAAGATGAAAAGAACGAAGAGAGGAGAGGAGGAGAGGAAGGGGAAGATGAGAATAGAAAACAACACAAAAAGGAGAGGTTGGAATAAAGGAAAATTAAGAAGGGAAGAGCGGACATTTGAAGACAATAAATAAGGAGAGAAGGGGGCAGGAGAGGAGGCCAAACGAAAGGAGAGCAAAAGAGACATGCAGACGGTTTCAGTAAATGTTTTATTGGCTATAATGCTTTAGACGCTCTTCGTGGATGGGCGGGGAAAATGGCCTTTTAAGACTTCTATGTCTTCCTGATGAAGAGTTTCAACTTGCTCCATTTAAGTAAAGGGGAGATGAATTATTCCCTTCAAGTGTACAGTGGAAAAATCATTTTGTTAGCTAGAAGTGACACCCTCTTTCCCAGCTCACCAACTACCTAAACATAGTTTTTATATCTGATGGATTTAAAAGGCAATGAATAGGACACATTATGCATAAGCATAAAGTGGTGTAAAGTACAATTTACAGTGCATTACTGACAGCATGAAAAGCAACTCCCCCCCCGACATCATAAGAGCTGATTACTATGAGCAAGTGTGTGTATGTGTGTGTGTGTGTGTGTGTGTGTGTGTATGTGTGTGTGTATGTGTATGTGTGTGTGTGTGTGTGTCTGTGTATGTGAGTGAGAGTAAAAGAGAGAGTGTATGTGCGTGTGCGTCTGTGTAAAGCAAGTCATCTCTTTGGATGTTAATGTTTTTAATCAAACAACTTAACGTTTTATAAATAATTGTACTGCAGATAATTTACTTAGGAGTAATGTAAGGGGAGAATGACTGGATCTGGAAACAGCTCTTTTATACATTTTTGTTTCTCAATTAATCTTAGAAAAAAAATGTATTGTAAATGTCTGTAAATGTGAAAGTGAGGATCTAAAAGCAAATAACCAAAACATATGAAAAAGGGATGTATATTAGTAGTATAAAGACTACAAATCAAAGTCTGCTAATCAACTCTCGGAAGCCTTGGAACAGCTCAGGAATCTAGGGGTGTATTCTGCATTCCAGGCCCCAATCACTGCTTTGTGTAGTTCGTATTTCCTCAAAGTCAGAAACGCAGTCAAAAGGTACCGATGCGTAATGTGAGTGGCCTTGCTTGGCAGAGTGAGTGAAAGGTGATTGGTTTCCTGCTTGGCTACCTAGCCTGGAGGGGAAATAGACTCCATCCATTAGATCTGCATGGAGGAACAGAAGGAACTCGAGCTAGTCGATACGTGAGACTGCATCAGACTTCATGAAACATAATTTTCTGGTGCTTAATGCACACCTGAGTAAACCTTAATTACATTACATTTATTTAGCTGAGGCCTTTACGTGCATTCGACCATTATGACAATCATGCAAGTACATTAAATGAATTAAATACGCCAACTGCTTCAAGTGCTACATTTTAGAAACAAGAGGTACAATTACTATTTTTTTTTTCGATTTAATTGGCGAAGATGGAGTCTGAACAGATTTGCTTTCAGTCTGCGATGGAAGATGTGTAGGGTTTCTGCTTTCCTGTATTCAATTGGGAGCTCGTTCTACCACGATAACCCAGACATAATTATAATAGCAGATTTGCTGGTAACCTGAAAGTTGCTGGTTCCATCCCCGGCTCCTCCTAGCGAGTGTCGAGGCCTCTATTAGTAAGACGCCTCACCCTGACTGCGCTGGGCAGAGAGGTTTGGCGTCCCCTGTCTGTATAAGCTATAGAAAGGAATCATGATGGCAGCCCTCCATTACTCCTGAGGAGTTTCTCCACTTCCTATAGGTAAATTATGGAATTCTGTTTCCCATTAGAGATGGGCGATATGGCCTAAAATCCATATTGCGATATACATTGCAGCCTCTTGCGATAACGATATATATCACAATATAAAATCATAAAATAACCGTTTCAGAACAGGTTACATAGACCCTAAGGAAAGCCAAACTGCTAAATGTATTTAAAAAAAAGAGAAATATAGTATGTCATTTCGAGAACATTTATTGTGAAACACTGTAATCATACAACATAATGATGCAGATAAATAAAATTAGTATTGGGTTTCTTTCCTTTAGTGCAAACCATTCTAAAAGGCACTACACTTAGTTTAAGTCCTTGGTTCTTAAATGCAAGATGCAGAGAACAGGAAAAACGGGTGTCTTTCTAGATAAGGAACAGACACTGTACTGACAATTAGGGATGGGCATGATTAATTGATGATCGATCATTTATTGTTAAGATTTTTGTCGATTACGTGATATTTTTAACCATCAAAAGGAGGTTGACCCGGAGAGGTGGTCTCGGAGACGTTGCTCAACATGGAGCAAAGAGGAGACGGAACGTCTTTTGGATATTTGGGTCCGATATCCAAAAGACATTCCGTCTCCTCTTTGCTCCATGTTGAGCCACCACCCGACGGTCCGACAAAAGCAAGTAAAAAGTATGCTGGAAAACATAATTTAAAAATGCCGATGCTTTTAACACATTCCGAGTCAGGATGAGGGAGAAGGAGTTGGACCAGTCCGCAGATCAATGTATATCACGCTGGATATCCATGATTGTTTACTTTCACCGGTGCTTCCCCCCCCCCCCCCCATTTTCTTTAACGCTTTACAACGCCCCAGACCTTTTTGTCCAATGATTTAACCCATTCAGACCGGATCAGGCATCTGTGCGTGTTTACCTTTAAGACCGGATTGCGCATCAATGCGTGTTTACCATTAACCCATTTGTACCGGCTGCGCGGAGCAACATTGTATCTACTAGATACAATGTTGCGCCGCACAGCAAATGGGTTAACGTTCTTTGCACACATGGAGGTTTGTTTACGAATTCTGGCACTGTTGCGAAAATTGCAATGTGAAAAGGAATTGCACCAAACCAAAAATTAAACATTGTAATTTGCGTCATCAACATGAATTATCGCGATAGAGCGATAGAATTAAAATCTCTATCGTTGGCCATTTTTTAATCGTTTATATCGTATATCGTTTATATCGCGCATTACTATTTCCCATCATTTTAAATGTACAGTATAAACACTATAAAGGTTCTACCCATTATTGAGGTTTTATTTGAACCTGATTAAAACACCCATATTGAGCACAACACACAACGTGCATTGAACCTCACACAGTTTGGGCTAATTAATGATTGGTTGTTGTTAATGGCTTATATCAGTTACTGTTACAAAAGAATTCAGGAAACCGCGGAACAGAAATCTTAAATATATATTGATTGAAGTCTATGAAAGGTACATAAAGATAGACTGAATAAACAAGGGACATGGAGTGAAAGAGAGAGACAAAATGGAAATGATAAAATGGAAAATAACGCAAAATAACGGGGAAAAAAGGAGAAAAAAATGTTGACGCAGAATCTCTTGAAGTTGCTGCAATTCTGTGCCAGACACACATAGTGGGGAATACATAAGCACCCCATGCATACAAATTATACGCCACCAAAACAAATTATCCAGACTCTCTGAAAACTGTGGCTCATTCTCATACACCCCTGCTAGACTGGGCACGCAGGCGTTGCGTTGCATAGCCTTGCGTTGAGCCGTAAGGGAAAGCTCCCACTATAATCAATGAGAGCTTCTACACTGAACCAGTCTGGATGACAGCACAATTGGTCCTGTCATCTGAGCATCAGTTGAGGTCAGTTGGAAGATCGTCAATGAAAACATTGGCACGTTAAACGACTAAACACGTACTGTATGCAAAACCCACTTGTGATCGTTCACAACAATGAAAAACCATACATAGCCGAGCATTCATAGTTGTTTGTTCTTTATCTCCTATATGCTGCTCTTGCTCCAGACGCAATGCTGCGTACTGTGCGATTGAACAGGTTGTAAGGCAACGCTTTCATGCTCAGTGTAGCTCCCGGGAAAGACTACAAAAATATGCACACAGTGCATGAACTGGTTAATTCATGTAGCCATAAACAGGCATGCACAAGCATGCACCAAGGACGGGGTTTGTACGTGCACATGCGTGTGCGTGTGCACGCGTGTGTGTGTGTGTATGTGTGCGTGTACGCATTAAAAACAATTTCATAACAGCCAGGAGCAACAGGGGATCTGCCAGAAGGGAACTCCTAGTCACCACAAGTCTCAAAGTCATACACATACAGCCCAAAACACGTTCACACACACACACACACACACACACACACACACACACACACACACACACACACACACACACACCTCCCTGCAGCAATTGGCACCCCTTCGTGCTGACGCACTGAAAAGGGACCACTCCCATGCACTTACATCAGAAGGCGTCTCGCAGCCTGAAAGGCAATCATATTTTCTCCTCCCCCCCATAAACACCATTTTCGTCTTGGCATCATTGCAGTACATAGCTGATGATCGAAGCAATACTGCATAGACATTTTTTTTCCTCAATGCTAACACTGTGAAATTATCAATCTTGAAAAAAGCTTAACGGAAAGATGAAAACAACTACTACCTGTTTCGAAATCCTGCCAAAGCAGAAGCATTAGCTATCGGTTGCTAATAGGTGTCCATTTCTCTGTTTAGAGTTAGCTAGTGAAGAAAAGCGGTTATCAATAGCTGAATTAGGGTGTTTGCAGAACCCCTGCCATCTGGGAACCTGGAGACCGAGACAGATTGCAGCCGAGTCCTCTTCTCTCAAAAAAAAAAATCAATATGCTGCGAGTTAATTAGCGCCAACCCTTGACCCCTTACATTACCTAATAAGATAAACAGATTAGCCGTATGTGGTGTTAGACTCACACTGCAGGGAGAAATTAATGCAAGTGCACTTGCCAGTTAACTAGAGATACCGTGTGGTTGGCAATAGTTTTCACATTGTATTTATCCTCTGAAAGTTTATTCGGCATTTCATAATGCATCTCCCTATATATGCTGCTTTTTACGTCCAAGGTCCCCTGTCGTCTGACTTTTATGTCCTTTATATTCTTTCACTTCCTGTGTGCCAGTTCATTATTTTTCACCAGATCACAGGTTGGAACTAATGGAACTAATTATCCACCACCGTTTGTCTCCCGTAAACAACGGCCAACCTTCACCGCTTAACTAGGTCATGTGGGACCCTCCTTAATTACTTGCAAAGTGGCAAGGGAGAAGTTTGTCATATCTAGTTAGTAGTGTAAATATTGAGCGTGGTGGAAAGAGAAACGCTTCATGTAACAAAACGTGAAGGTCTTGCAGCCAGCATATCGCTTGTTCCCACCATGTAGCTGGGAATTGGGAGTTCTTGCATACAACATCCAATAATGCATTGTGTTGACGATGGAATTGTTAGTCAAATGTGTTTGTGCCCTTGCATCATTTTGTTCTTTGAATTATTGCAGATGTAAACCATTGCATTATATTTATTCGCTGACGCTTTGGACCAAAGCGACTAGCATTGTGTTGGTTGAAGTGCATTCTTGCATTCATCATGAAAATACAACCCAAAAAATGCTTAAATCATGAGAGTACATAAACCTAATAAAATCAGCAAACTGCTTTACGTGCTAAATTCTAGAAAAAAGAGATAGAGATCCCTTTTCTAAATGTTTTTTTACCCCGTTGTTAGCAAACAACAAGATAAAGCGGTGCCGTGATGTTGCTTCGCTCAGGTGTCTTGGACCTCCGGTGTCCAAAAGCACATTTCAAACAAGTGAGAGAGCTGCTGACTCTATGTGGTGCCAACATCCATTCAACCAACATATTTCCATCCCACAACATATTCGTTGGACTCTACAGGACATGGCAGTTGCTGGACTTGCTTTGAATGTGCTTTTGGTTTTTGTTTTTATTTCTGAAGAATGATATTGGCTTGAGACCAAACAGGCTAATCCTCGTTGTGTGGGAAATAGCATTAATTTGCCATGGTCAAGTGTTACCTCTATGAAGCATCTGATATTCAGGCAAAACTCGGGCAGTCGGGTCACTTACCTAGAGGGAGGGACAGAGACAGAGACGGAGACAGAGAGAAAGAGTAAGAGAGAGAGAGAGAGAAGGAGAGACAGAGAGAAAGAGATTAACAGGTTAATCTGGAATTGACTACAAGAGATGTAATTTGAGGTAAACAAGGCTAGGGGCTTCCTGTGTACAACCCCAGCAATCAGTTGAACATGAACTCACTCTTTCTGTCACACACACGCACACGCACACGCACACACACACACACACACACACACACACACACACACACCAGTTGAGCACAACAAAACACAGCAGTGGAGGGAAAACTGATCTGAGAGATAGGCCCTGACGCTGCCCACCCTTGTCTCCCTTTGGCGGGCTGGCGAGGGCATTGGTAGAGGTCGGCCCACCAGCCGCCGCCAGGGGAAGAGGGGTAGGCACAGGCTATCGTGCAGGGGCTCACACGAGGTGGGGGTCAAATTGTAAGACAAAAAAGAGAGGAACATTTTAAAAAGAGAGAAAGAGAAAGAGAGAGAGTGAGAGAGAGAGTGAAGCCCTTTGATTAACAGATGCAAACAGGTCAACATGAATATAGATACACAAGGACGAGACATTTGTAGACAGATGGATAGATAGAAAATACATGTTCAGAGCGGGCAGGCAGGCAGCCAGACACAGGAATAAATTATCAACTGAACCACACGTATTTCCCCAAACTTAACAAAAAAAGCCTCACAGATTCAAGTGCCTTAACACCGCTAAACAGTGCAGATAGTGTCCTGGTAAAAAACTTTAACAAATGTTGTAATCATTATGAAAACTGTTATGCGCTCAGTTAAACAGATAGCGTCATAACAGGAATTTAATTGCACAAGCGATATTCTGTCATGCTCTGTTCTGTATCATCCATCAGGTTCTCTATCGATCAAGCGAATGGAATCTCAACAGGGATGAGATCCTGAGTGCCGCCGAATGCAGCATACATCGAATGGAAAAAAGTCTTTAGCAAACATCCATCCAAGTACTCTCCCTGCAGGCGTCTATTGGTCATTTGTGTGCACTTTGAGAGCGATCAACAAAAAAAGGACTAAAAATAGTAATAGCATATATCATACATAGTGAAAATACGGTGCCATTTCACCATTCATGTGGCCGGCGAGGTCTCCGTGGGGTAGAATCGTTGTTGTTGTTCACCAGAGGAGGGCCTTAATATCTGGAGCTTAGTAACTCACATGTGCTGAGCGGCCAATTACCTTAATGGGGAGTCCGGTTCCCAGGGAAGCACCGTTAAATCTTTCAAAAGCTACCCAACCTCGTGTTTTCTCCTTATGTTACAATGGAGTCATTTGTCCGACACTTTAATCCACACTTACAGATAGCCCAGACAACTTTGTTGATGGAGCAGGAGGGGTTAGGGACGTCTTGTTCCCAGAAGGCCTACAGGTAGGCTGCAGGCATAAGGGGATAGAAGTCGGTACCTTTTGGCTGGGAGACACCTCTGTGGCACTACACTATCCAGCCACCGTTATGGTAGCTGTACATTTGAGAGTCAATGTAATTTGAAATGTCTGGTCATCTTTATTCCATTGTATTCCTCCTCGGGATCCTCGGGATTCCTCGGGATCATTGCCATGCAAAGTAAAATACCTCATAGCAGGATAAGCATAGTAAGACATGATGGGATACGAGGGCATATCTTTCGTCACCATTCAAGAGATTCTTAGATATGTGTTTGGGAGATTTATGCCAAATCCTTATCCAAGGTTGTGTAAAATTGTGAAACCTCAATCTCGCGTTGAGCGGGAAAACCCCATTATAAGGTGTTGTAAATTACCTGGCTTTGGCCCTCATATGACCCCTCCATGAACACATTGAGCCACAGTCAGCGCAGCTCCACCGGGGGACGCTGATGGCACAGAGAACTGTGTGTGCGTGTGTGTGCATGCGTGTGTGTGTGTCTGTGTGTGCGTGTGCGTATGTGTGTGTGCGTGCATGTCGGCGTCTATCTGTCTGTCTGTCCGTCTATCTGTCTGCTATCCCCTCGGCCCGTTGGCCGAGTCTGAAATGCTGCATGATTAAACCCTTGTTCTGCTGTGGATGTGTGCACGCTCGCCTAGGACAGCACTCCCACTGGTTGGCCGTGTCTAATGAGCCCGGTGTGTGTGGAGGGAATGGATTCCCTGCTAGTGATTTATTAACATCAAACAGGTCATCACCTACAAAGGGTGTGATGCAAGAGCGGAGGACAACAGCTTGTTAAAGGGCACTGAAGCGGGGGGGGGGGGGACAGGTGTGGTCTTCTCATTACAGCCCAGCCTGGAGAATTACAAACTTCAAACCCAAATGCCCTGGTAGACAGCGTAGTAACGTTAGGAGGTTTTGGTGAGTTTGGTGGTGTGTGTTTCTGAGTACGAGCATTCGTGTGTATGGGAGGGAGTGAGTGTGAGTGTGTCTCTCTATCTGTTGGCATGCACATGTGTTTTCAGGCTATTCCACAATGAATGCACCAAACAGGGAAGCGTTGACGTCAGTGGAGCTCGCATTGGCTCCCAACCACCACCCCACAAGCCTAGCGGCCCTCTGTCTCTTCCCCTCCTCCCTTTGTTTACGACTGCGGAATAACAGCCTCTTAGCCGTTTTCCAACCTACCAACAGCCTGGAGAAGAACAAGAGAAGCTGAAAGACAAATAAAAACCGGGGAGAGGAGATAGTTAGCTCTGGGGGTGTTGTGTGTGTGTAGTTCAAGAAGCTGTTCAGTTCACTGGAAGCCTGTAGAAAATTGCAACAGGACGCCAAGATACAGCTTCTTACAGAGAGCTAAAATTTGAAAGTACGATAAAAATACTGAATACTTATCTGATCCATTGGCTTTTCCTAATGTATAGACACCATCTACTATCACTATTCAGAATATGCTTTTCATAAGCTCAAGCATGCCCACAGGTAGGATGAAGATATTGGGAAACTAATCCAACTTTTTTCGACTGGTATTCACACAGCCCAGCCACTATGGCCTGAAACCGTTTAAAATGTTATGTGTAAGAATCTGAAATTCCCTCTCATTACTGGCCCCTTTGGCTGGTAAGTGATGTTGTTAGTTAGGATCATATGTAAACCATGTACAAATTTAAAAGTTATGAAAGAACAGGCATAGTTGCCATTATCCACCCTACAACGTCACCTTCTCAATTTTCCCAGCAAAACCACCCGGTTCAATAGAAATCCGGACACAGGCAATAAGAGTCAAGGGAGGATTTATTTCATGAATCCTGTTTTTTCATGTATGAATAAACATGTGCACATGAACAATAATTTCCTTTAGGAACATTAACCTTTACATGAAATAGGTCACACGTCTATAAGCGTGTTCTACCTCACAACATGAAAAAGGACCTTGACATTGCACCTATATGACCCTATCTTAGGGTCATATAGGTGCATAAGTTCCCATACCGGTAGGTCATTAGACCAACCGGTATGGGAACTTACCTGCTAATTGCTTCAGAATATTTCCATTGTCTCCTGTGTCTAGACACTGCACAAACAAGACAGGCTTCTCTTGCAAATGTGCATCTGCTCCCTCCCGCACAACATACGCACAATATGAGCGGCCGCTTATAGACAGGCAGACGCGTGTGCATGACGGCTAAATCCTCTGTGTGCGTCAACCAAGACCTGCAATAACATAGCAGCAGGTTGTCAATCTGATTTCTGCCGAACCACAGCGCTAAGCTTGGCTTAGACTGAATAATGAAGGACAGTTCACGCACAATTCTCCCTATTTCATGCCCGTAATTGGCCAGCGTTTGGATCGGGTCGAATCATGTGGTGTATTTGAAGAGGCTCTGGGAGTGTGTCTTAAGAGAAGTACTTCAATTATCGCCTCTTTTCAGAGCTCCTCTGTCCGACAGGTTGGACCAGTATTTTATTTTTCTTTTGCCCTGAACTGACAGTGAGAAACTCAAGGTACTTCCTCGTTTTCTGTGGAAAAGTCAATGTTTATTTGTCAGTGGACCGTGTATTCAATCTTGGATGGTAACACCTTTGATTATGGTTATGACACCTTCGAAGATAAAGGGTTTTTCCATTGATAAATTCAAGTGGCTGAAAAATGGCCACCAATAACCAAAGATAAGCTTCACAAAACAATCTCAACCTGAATGATCAGCACCCAGGGAGCTTGATTACAGCAGCACTAGGAGACGACATGCAGGGGATCGATGCAAGTGAGGACTGCTTCACCTATGAAGTTGCATCATTTTAACTGGCTCCCGGGAATAACGAGGCCATCATTTTGTGGACCAACACGACGGGTTAGGTCGCGCTTTGAGTGTATGTTCAACGTGGAAGATCGGATCAGTGTGACTATCGCTCCAACTCCACCACATGGTTTATTATTGTCTCAACATAAGGAAAACATAACACAACATACGGGCAAAGGTTTCAAATCACACACTGTTCCAATAGATCTAAGGCGTAGCACACCACGACCTGCACAGCCGCTAGCCAGCATGGACAGCAAACACTCCACTGGAAGTCTATCACATCAACCGGGCCGTTTAACTCTGCCTCATGATCACTATGGTGGCAAGACGCCCAAGCAGGCATAACGATAATTAAAAGAAGCGGCTGATATAATTTCCCCCGTAACGGCTCCTAAATGTTGCACAGAGAGGCGCTTTCTCTGTCTTCCAGAAAAACCATCTAAATAAAGAGTGGATGTGCCGGGCGAAAAAACTGACGCATTTGCCTTCAACCTTTTCCATTTCAATGCTTTCTGCCTCTTCCCCCTCCTGTCCGCTCCCTCCTCCGCTACGGCACCTCTCTCTCTCTCTCTGGCTGCTGAGATAAGCTTTCTGTCCAATACCCAATTTTAAAGGGAGATTAAGCATTGCTGACTCTGGAATCAATCTTACACCCTCACAGCTACATGGGAACACACACAAACACGCAGACGCAAACGCACGCACACACACACACACACACACACACACACACACACACACACACACACACACACACACACACACACACACACACACACACACACACACACACACACTGCAGATTTTGTTGCTTTATAAAAAACAGAGCAATTAATTAAGAGGAGCTGGTTGTGAGATTTGCTTTGTCAAATATCAAGGCATGTTTATTTATGAAACAAGGACAGCCAGACACACACACACACACACACACACAGATTGTAGAACCAGAGTCTGATGCTGGTATTTCTTTTGCCTCTCCTCCTCTGCAGAGCCAGGCAGGTGTGACATGTTACGCAACAATAGATACCAGAACTGATAAGGTGTTAAATATGTGCAATATTTCTCTGTTTTGTTCTTCTTTTTATGACAGGAGGACCGTTAACACCAAAACCCCTGGCATGAAAACAGACTAGTACAGAGGAAGGAAACTAAGCTTAGCTTTACCAACACTGTGCCCTACTACTCTGCTCGTACGCCAGGGAAGGATCAAAACCAGCACGCCACCGTGCGCGGCAACAAAGGATCCCCTTAAAGCCGCCGGCCGCCATGGGTTCACGTCCAGCTCCGTTTCCCGTTGCCACGGAAACCAGAGTACATGTTCTGTAAAGGACAATGGAGCGAATGCGTCTTTTCTTAGAAATCGATGAGGAACCCAAATGGGAAAGGGTCTACGGACTGCCACTAAATCACCAGGAAGGGCTCTCCGAGATCAAAGGGATGCGCAATATCAAACAGCCCGCCTTGCGACGTTAGCGAAGGGGAAGTAATGTGCGTTGTTTCTTATTTAGATCCCTCTAAGAACTGTTGCCAGTTTGTCATTTCAGTTTTAGCAATCATTATAATGTGGGTCGCACAGTTCAAAAGCATGCATATTGTCAAACAATGTGCATGCATCAAACATGACTTGTTGTCTTCTTAACTCTACTGTACATATGTACTGACTGTATAGAAGTAAGGGGTATTGATAAATAGTATTCAGTTCCAGTATCATTGAGTTTGTAAATAAAGGAGAAAGAAATCTCAATAAGACATTTAAATATGTTAACATTTCATCTCACAATAACCTGAACCCCCAAATCCTTAGAATAAGAAAGAAATGTGAATGTATTCAGAACTGCACAAATCTAGAAATGGCATGATCTAAGCATTGCAAGCGGGAAATTACCGGACGGAACAAGATGGACAAAAACCACATATATTAGCAAACCATCTTACAACACAACATCTTGGAATCCTTTTTTCCACATTTGGACTATATGTGGAAAAACTGTCAAGTGCTGGAATGTGTGGCGCATAAAAACAGTTAAATGAAATGGTATAGTCCCCGGAGCTCTGGCTGACGATAACCTAGAACAATAAACAATTTATCTGTAATGACACACTGCTATGGCTGGGCCCCAGTAGCTGGAGCATCCATTTAATAGCTGACTTTCAATCCGCTTATCGTAGTCCCATAGGGGAATCTGTTCCCTTGTCAAGAGCAGCTATTTGGAGCCTGCATCAGTGTGTGTGTGTGTGTGTGTGTGTGTGTGTATGTGTGTTGTGCACATTCATAGCAAAAAATATTAAAATCAACACAAATATAATGACAAATGTGAAAAATAATACCATTGTGGATAGTGACCTGAAGCGCGAACAAACACACTGTCACAGCTACAGTGGCCGCCTGAGCTCGATGCTTGTCCCTGCGTAGGAATCCAATTAAGAAGCATTTTGCATTTTTTGTCAAGGTAGAGGCTGAGGTTAACATTGAGACCGATCGTCTGGCTTGTGATTGATCTTATAGCATTAACGTCACAAGGATCTATGAAAGAAGTGCTTGGTGGGGGATCGAAAGGCAGTAGGTTATTTTGGATGGGAGAAAGAGAAGCGACACTAGGACAGCCTCTGTATTCTTCTAACTTCTTCTCCTTCCTAAACCCATCATGCATGCTCTGTCCCTTTCCTCTTTTGGAGTGTCACCCTGTGTTACCAGGAGCCGTATGATACTTTTTGACAGGCGGGGAAGCAGTGAAATGTATCTGTTATCAGTGCATGAAATAATCTAGCCCCCCCTCCCAGGCCAACACCCAGAATCTTTTTTAGCTGCAATAATAAACGGCCTAAAAATAGAAATGCAAAGCAATCGAAAAAATGAATACCAATACCCCTACTCATGCAGGCACGCACACTCAGGAAAATAATAGGTTTAATGAATAGACGTTCAGAATGGTCCGAGGTGCCAGTGAAAAAGACCACTGCTACATATTGAAAGGAAGGAGAGCAGTGAAAGAGTGAAAGAGACTGAATAAACATCAGAAAGCATAATCGAATAAGCCAAAGTCAAACGTATTTCAGAACATAGTGTCTTAGCTGAAATCCAAAAATGCTAGTTATAATTTTGCAAAGGTCTGAAGACTCTAAAATGTTGGTTCAATGAAACTACAAATATTGTAATAACTCTCCTTTCCCCAGACACAAAATTCAGAAGAAAACTATCATGGTTTCGAATTCTGTGTATAGTTCATGTTTTTGATCCTGCCCTATAGCCCATGAACCTAATCAATGCTGGCTTGTCACAGTGGTCCGCAATTCAATTGGGAACTAATTCTCTCCGTGCCACTCCCAATGTACCCGCTGCTGTTTGGCTTGACGTGAAATTACTCCACCAATCACAACGCTCTCTATTTCCACTCAACCCTGTTCCCAGCGCCATGACAGCACCCCCATTTACTCCCGCTGCGCTCCCTCATTGGTCGTTTGTCATTCCGTCCACCATCTTGGAGAAGCTGTGTCTCAATAGCCCCTGTCTGCAGTAAATGGATGTAAATAATCATAATGGAATAAATATATATACTTTTGTACTGTTCATATGTTATCGATAGGTAGAAAAAATGTTGTTGTGATATGTAGTGTCATTGAGCATAATCTATTTGGTTGGTCTCTTCTTTTGGATACTGTGGTCAAATCATGGAGCATTACAATTATGCAGTGTATTTGATATGATTCAATGGAAAAATATTGAGTACGGCAGAGAAATTAAATCAACAAGATTGATTAGAACTCAACTTCTACCTTGACACAACATATACAATATCAACGTAAATAATCAACCACCCCATCTGAAACTTCCAAAATGCATTTCTTCTTATACTTTTACCGGGTATAAACTATACACATAGTACGTCATTCAAATCAGACACCCCTGTGCACAAATTAAAATTCCCTGTCTCTCTCTCTCTCTCTCTCTCTTTCGTTTCCCGTCTCTATTCTCACTCTCTCTCTCCCTGTCTGTAATGTGTCTTGCCCTTCCTTCCCTCGCCACCTCTCTACTGCTTCAGGAGGGATGTGGTGCAAACCAATTAGCTCTCACACAAAGAGCACGCTGCTCAATCTGTCCTGGGTCTTTCATTACTCCATGCAGCCCGATTGAATCCTGCGATCGGAGCCAATGGCCCCAGTGGACAGGCCAGCGGCAGAGGACACACATAATAAGAATGAGACTCAGAAGATGACACAGATGTTCAACAAAGGAGACAGACAATCCCAGACTACACACACATGCACACACACACACACACACAAATAAACACACCACAGCCAATAATCGACATGTACCAAGAAAAAACGCAACAACAGCAGAATATATTTGAACTGTCCATATTTGCACATGCAAGCTCGTCCTGGGTTGCGCACACACACACACACACACACACACACACACACACACACACACACACACACACACACACACACACACACACACACACACACACAACTAGACACAAGATGAAAACACAGCGTCATAAAGCGGCGGATATTGGAAGCAGCAGCAAAATATGATCAAGGGATGACATCAATAGCCACAGGGACAGCTTTTGCGACGCGGGCGGCAGCTGCATCCTAATTGGGCTATTGCTTCATTAAAAATCACAACACACCCGTCATCTGTTTCCAAAAACCACCCAGCCACGCCCAACCCCATGCACTCACAAACCTGCACACAACCAAGCACACACACACACACGCAGTCCCACACAAACACAAACACACACACACACACCGACACACACACGTTTTTGAGCGAAGTCCTTGAGCAGTGGATGCTTGTCATTCGCTGTGCTCTGCTTCACTGAGCTCTGAAACCACAAGTGTGCGTTGGGTGTACGCTGGGGTGATGGAGCCGGACCGAACGAGATGATGGGGTGATGGGCTCTCACAGTGAGCTCCTGATCCTAAGTATGAGAGCATGGTCTGCAAACAACAGATAAGAAAATGGACGGGCGAGGATGGGGGCGGCAGGTAGAGCGACGCTCAGTCCGGAGAGATAGATAGAAGGGAAGGATGGTGTGGAAAATGTATGCAAATGAAAGCTTCACCCGTGGGCTGATCGGGGTGAGATGAAAAGAAATGAGCAATAGGATATTATATAACTATTATAATACCTTTGTAGTGTGCATATTTCCACCTTTATGTCTGAGATCATAGGCATTAGTCATTCATTGTGACACATCAAGGGGACGAGGTTTGTATTTTGGTATGTTTGATGAAAGGAACATATTGTTTCGAACGAGCAGTGAGGACACAACAATGTCACTGATTGCCTCAAACGTTTAACTGATATATGAATACACACGCTTCCAAACTGCATGGTTGTAACACACCCGCATTTGAATCATTTGAGTTGGGAAAAAGAAGAGCGAAAAACCAATTAGAAAATACTATTAGAGGTTATGCTTCTTCCTGTTATCACAAAGCGAAGGGATGAAAACCTAAATGGAATAGTTCCTAGCTGGGAGAATATTTGGCATTCAAATGATTTGAAAGTCTTATACTTGGCATTGTTCTTTAATGAGCTGAGTGTACCAATGATAATCAACCATGACCAATGGATTCAGACTGACTGGTGTACCACAAAGGAGGCTCACCTCAAGCTAATAAGACTCTCTGAAAGGAGAATGGACGCTTTAGGGCCCATTTTCTCTTATCTCCCTCTCTCACTGCATGTCCTCCCAGCCCCCTCTGCTCCTCCGTCCCTGACCCCTCCTTCTTATTTATTTTCATCTTATTTCCTCCACGGTGGTGAGAGTGTGAAGCGGTCCAAGTGGGAGGTGGGAATGTGTATGCTATATTTAGCTCGAGACATTCGTTGGCTTCCGCAGTGGACTGGTTTGGTGTACTGTTAAAAGCCTGTTGACGGTCGTTGCCGCTTTACGCACAGATCCTCTACCCGTCCACGCAGAACTTCCCTTTGCTCTGACTCTGGTTAATCCCCTCTCCGCCATGGTGGTGCTGAGGCAGAACCATGCCCTTTTGGTTCCAAAAGTGAGCACTTTTGGAGCCAATTAATTCTCCTAGCGCTGGTCGGCAGCTCATCACTGCATTCATCCAATCAGAGTTGTGATGCTGCAGAATCGAAATAAGCTATTGATGAGTAAGCAGGAGTAGGGGATAATGAAGCCCTATGCTATTAATAGCGACGGACTCAGAAAGGAGTCAGAGGGCTTCGGAGAAGGAACGCGTGCATCGTGAAGGAGAAGCACAGCTGACAAACTTTGGGTTTCCCAGATGGTTCCTTGCAGGTGTTTGCGAATGTCTATGCAGGCTTCACTTAGTGATGCAATTGTTCATTGTAAACATTTAGCCAGGACTAGGGATTACACCTATCAGGCCCACTTATCAATGGATAACATTTGACACAACAGCGGAAATAAACACAGCTAAGATGAATTTGACCCAATAAGACTCCCATTCAACATTGTTTGTATTTGTAGCCCACTGCTTTCGGGTCTAATTAGCACTATGTTATTACAACTAAACAACAAGTAAATCATCTCACATTAATTGTGCTTCCAATGTTTCTATGGAAAATCCTTGTTGCATGAATGTAATAAAAACATTGAAAAACCCAGTTTCAGGTGGAATGGCGCTTTCCGTTACTTTCAGTTTCAGTGAAGTCTAAAGAAAGAGACACCATTGGGAGGCCCTTGGTTACAGCTGTGGCCCTCCCTATCCCTATTCTCTGCGGTTGGATCATCATTCAGTTACATCGGCGACGACGCAGC
The DNA here is from genome assembly GCF_949987615.1 of Pollachius pollachius. Classification (NCBI taxonomy): domain Eukaryota; kingdom Metazoa; phylum Chordata; class Actinopteri; order Gadiformes; family Gadidae; genus Pollachius; species Pollachius pollachius. The sequence continues at coordinate 16,061,614 of NC_136934.1, read as the reverse complement.
ACACACACCCAGACTGCTCTGGACTCTGTGAACATTAGGTTTTGCATAATGGTCTCTCCATCTAAAGCATGGCTGGTATACATTAGTTGACAGACAAATGTAATAACCAAACAGCATTTCTCGTTAGTGGAATGGAATGGAAGGGAACAAGGAAGTAATTAAGATCTAATAAGAAATAATCGTTGTTACTGAATGGTTATACTAGCTCCAACAAGTGAAATGCAATCTACAAGCCTCCGTATTTTGGCAGATTCTTGGAGAAATGCCTTGGAAATCGGTTTTACACAATAGGTGTCATTACATTTTAGTTACATGGATCAGATCCAGGAACTCTGGATTTGTTCCATGTCTGTCATAGCAGTGATTTCTGCTTTGAGTTTACAATAGTAGCAATCACAGGGACTTCAAGAGACGCACATATGGACATCCATGAATAGTCCCATGACAGTTCAATTACTACACTTGAGAGTGATTTAGTTGGTTGTACCAGGGAAAAGGAACCCTCTGCACAGGGTTGAAATCCACAGAAGCAGAAAGACTTCATTGATCTGCTACGAGTCACCAACCAGCTGCCAATGTTTTTTAAAATGTCAGACACGTTAGAAATTGCTTAAAGGCCATCTATGGCATGCTCAGTTATCCAGATTGATCCATCTAAAAGCGACAAGATTGGGATGAGGAAAGCTCAGAAACACGTTCAATTTGTTGAAAACCTCGATCTCCATATGCACCGGCCATGCTCAGAGAAGTATTGATTATATTGGCAATGAATGCAACCACGCCCTGACAATCATGGCCGCACAATACACTCGAAATCCTTTGTCACAAGGATCATTCTTAAATTAAACAAACCAACCTGACCTACATTAAGTAAGCCGCAGGCATGTCACAAGAAGTGGAAAGCGTTTTTTTTTCCTTGAATGCTATTTTTAGAATCTTAAATGAGTGTGGCAACATAGCATTCCCGGTAACAATCTGGGCATGGTCTTATTGCTACCTATCCATAAAGCTCTGCTATTGTCTTGGCAACGTAATGCGGTTTACATCGTAGAGGTGCTAATGAAGAAAGTAAATATGTTGCGTGACAGTTGAAGAGAAAAATATGATTATGCCCATGTCAAAGTAATCCTTGTTGTCATTCAGGTGTGCTCTATTTCTTCATATCAGTTGATTGGATTACAGCAGTCATTCCAGGAGAACTATTACCTCAGCTCGGAAGTGAATATAAAGCTATCTGTGTTATAGCTCCAACATACAAGTCTCTCTCTCTCTCTCTCTCTCTCTCTCTCTCCCTCTCTCTCTCTCTCTCTCTCACACACAGTTATAACGCACTGGATCAACACTGGATCAGACACAAGCTTGAAATGCAAAGTCAATGCTGAGTCATATTGCAGAAGATATATCTCTGAAAGGATGATACAAGGATACGTTGTGTATTAGTGTGTGTGTGTGTGTGTGTGTGTGTGTGTGTGTGTGTGTGTGTGTGTGTGTGTGTGTGTGTGTGTGCGTGATTGGATTGATTTAGTGGTAATTTGCCTGCGTTGGGAGACTGTGATGTAGTGCTCCATCAGCAGCAGTGATGCTACATAGCTTACATAAGTGCAAATAACTGTGCTGGTTAATATTGCATGGAGCGGAGCATTTGAACTGGTAACTTCAGCAAAACCGGAGCCTGAAGAATTACACTGAAAGACAATTTCCAAGAACGAATAAACATGGCTTTGCCTTCAAATCAGTACTAAGGGTCCCTAAGATGCCAGATATCATTGACTGGATGTTTACAGGATAGACAAATGGCATGAATTATTTAAGAATGGTTTGCTTTCAACATTTATTACCAAGACAAATCCTGGTTAGCTTCAATTTGGTAATAAGCAGAGTAGTATTTGTCAGGCAACTGATTCAATACAATACATTCAATGCACATCTGCCAAAACAATGTCTGCTTCAAGTCTTTGCTTGGTGTAGGCAAGGTGAAATGACAGATAGCTCACATCTTACTTGAGTTACATGACATCCAAGTCAAAGAGGTCATTAACATGGATGGAACAAACTTTACGATGTGATGCAATCCCTTCTGCAAGGATTTGATGGTGCAAACATGATGAAAGCAGCAACTAGGCAGTTGTGTGTTACCATTTGAAGGAGACTATGGAAATGAACTTGCAAGGTGAGACATTCCCAATGTCTTTAAAGGCAGGAAGCTCAGGTCCAGAGGCTATCACTGCTACTCATATTGAACATGAGCCCAGATCGCTGTCAGCAAGGGTTTTCTAAACTCCAATCTCCACCAGCTGGCTTATTGACCCCCCCAGGACCCTCATTAACACCATATTTGATCAACAAACAAAAAACTATATTATTCTCCATTAGATAATATATTAAAACTGTAAGCAGGGATCGTATACAGATAATTATGTATGTTCAGCTGAGGATGGATTACACCACGCAGCTTCACCTGTGCTTTAACATGTCATTCAAAATTAATACTATGAAATTAATTTGTTTGAAATTAAATGTCTTCATGATATACTTAACCTGTTCATATGGCTGTTTCATATTCTGAATGTAATACCACCGCAATGCCAGAACAAAACTTCAGTTTGATTTAAGACATTATTATATATTTACAATTCCATGTTTACTTCCATTCATCTTCTTAAAGAGATGGGCATAACGAATCATCAGCTTTTTGAGTTGATTTTGACCCCCATTGAATGCCATGAGAATATGCAGCCATCATTTTCATGTATGTTGGTTAAAAATCAAGCTTCTTCGTTAACCAAATGCTTTGTCATGCACATGTAATTCCATTATTACAGCTTTAGGCAAAATGTAAAGGCACACAAGGCTTTCATTGTCATCAGGGAATACAATAAGACGTTTGTAGCACAATACAATATGCAAACCGTCAAGCATGAAGTAGCACATCATGCTTGCAATTAGGAACAAGGGAAAACTAAAGAGGATGAAAATCCATGCACATTTCTTCTTTTCCTCCTCATTGGGAAAATAAAGTAAGTCAGACAATATACGGATAGACATGTCTGGCTTTGAAAATACATTTGCAAACTGCACAAACATTTCACTGCAAAAATACAATGATGAATGATTATGATGATGATGGCTTGAATGGGACGCATAAAAAATGATGATGAATGAATCTCAATGGCGATTCTAATTACTCCATGAGATCCCAGATTAACCAATTAAAAATCGGAGAACACAACGAGACTCTATGAGGAACCAATGAGCCTCTCTGAGAAATCTATGCTACTTATATAAGAAGCTCCTTCAATTATAGGAGAGTTGAAGAAATAAAACAGCCATTAGTGTAACAAGCCTAGCAGTCATAACCTCTTTACTTCATGTCAGAGAGAGAGAGAGAGAGAGAGAGAGAGAGAGAGAGAGAGAGAGAGAGAGAGAGAGAGAGAGAGAGAGAGAGAGAGAGAGAGATCCAGACAGAAACTGAGAGAGAGAGAGAGCGATGGATAGCGACAGAGAAAACGAGACAGAGACAGAGATAGAGAGAACGAGACAGAGAGAGTGAGAACGAGACAGAGAGAGATAGAAGTGGCAGAAAGCGATGATATAACAGGGACAAGAGCTACAGTTAGATACCAGGAGGGCTTTTCCTCCCACGTCAACACTCTTTACAGGCCACCTCCTGCCCTAATCCGATCCAGTTGTTTTTTTTGCCAACCTCCCCTGTCCCGGCTGATCTATATCTTTTTATGTTGTCATCGGTTGATTTAGTGCCAGGTTTGAATGCATTCTTTGACTTGTTAACCCATATAACCGGCCAGGCATTGATCTTTAGCCATACACTGTAAAGCTATAGGTTTAATTAAAATAACAATTATGTTTTTTCCTCCTTTGGTTGATATAGCGTTTCACTACAATCATACAATGCATAATAATCATCACCATGGATTTGGTGCTCATCATGTATTCCAACTATTGATCAAGTTACAGTTTATTAAACAGTTGGTATGGCATCTTCCCTTCCCAACCCACACCACTAATCAGTAGTCAGTGCATTCAGAGTTAATCGATTAATCGTTCCATCCACCCATCCATGAATCAAATCTTCACCTAACTGATTTTGTAATTCACCATCCACCCACACAACTAATGAAAGCCAATCCACTATTTGTGTATTCATCATCCATCATTCGTTCGTTCCTCCATCTCCCCCTCCGTCCCGTTGATCCACCGATCCATTCACCAATCGATTTGGCATCCATCTTCCCTCTCCACCCACATGCTAGCATTGAGGATCTCCATCCATCCACGTGCCACACTCCCACCCATCCCTCCAGAGCCAGCTCTGCAGCATGAAATCAACACGGCCAAAAGCCAGGCCTTGTGTGAGAAAGCATCAGCATGAGCACACATGAACCACCTGCTCTGCTTCAGCAAAGTCTTGCCTGCTAACAAAGAGACCCTGCGCCGCTACATGCTATGCTAGCCGCTGTTACCATGACACAACAAACAGTAAGGAATCAGATTGATTTGAGGTCACCCGGGAGGGACATTGAGGGTCATTTTTATGAGTGTATATATATTTATAAGTGTTCGTATTTTAACGTTCTTTTAACGTGGCAGGGACATAAAGGCACGCCATGTGTAAATGTTGAAGAAAATGTTACACAAATCCACCCATTATTTAGCCCACACAGTTAAATCACCGCACACCCTAATAAAATAATGTGGGTGTGTGTTTGTGTGTGTGCGCGACACGTTTACTTACGATTATTAAATATCGATAGCAAAATTCACTGTTTAGTCAGGGTTCCTAGTAAAACAAAGAAATATTCTTCTCACTCAACAGATGGTAAACGTTACAATGTGTCTTTTTGGATTTTACATAATGCTTTTTTCCATTTCCTCAGAAAAATCAAACCTGATAATTCAACGTGATATAAATGTATGGACCAAGGTTGCTTTTCATATTGCAGCATAATGACCAGTCCACTCCAGCTCTCTGAAGCCAATCAGAGAGCTTCAGAGAGCTATTTCACCCCTTCACAAATAGTGTACAATTAGCGTGTCAACCACACTACAATGCATCAACAACAACCGGCTGTTGGGGTAAGACACCCGTGCTCCGGGATCAAACCAGTAGCCCCCCCTGGAGAGTTGCCAGACAATCTGCTGCCGCCGCCATTGATGTAGAATGTAGACCCATTGATATCTACTAAGGGCCATGCGCTAGCCGGAGCCGTCGCTGTCTACTGCGTCACGACTGAGAGTCCGCCGGTCGTAACAGTGAGAGTGCTACATTAGAGCCAATAGCTCTGTGGAGGAGGATTGTCTTGTTAATCAAGTGTTGAGTACAGCCACTGGGGGCGGCCCACTCGCGCGTGTGTGTGTGTGTGTGTGTGTGTGTGTGTGTGTGTGTGTGTGTGTGTGTGTGTGTGTGTGTGTGTGTGTGTCATTCAATTTGCAGCACGGCAGCTTTGCGTGCCTCCCTGCAGCAGCCAAACAATAAGAAGGCGATTGGAGTACATTAAGACGGCATTTATCGCAATACACTATCACCTCGTTCTCAGAGAATGAAAGAGTAAAAACACACACCCACATGGGTACAAACATACACACACACACACACACACACACATACAGATCAACAAAAACACGCAGCCCACACGCAAACACATAACTCCAAAAATAGTTTTAGTAGGACTGATTTCAGGACACTGCGGGGGTAAAGTATCGCTTCGTTATACTCTGTGCTTCCTCTGTCATGAACAAAACACACATTTACACACGCTACGTGTGTGGGTTCCAGCACACACACACACAAAGACACACACGCTTTATAAACGTATCTGTCCCTGTGTGTGAAAGTTGAGCATTTAATCATCACAAAATATGCTTTGTATGGGCATACTCTTCGAAACAAGACATTTGCGTTCCTGTCCTTAGTCAAGGCATTTAACAGGAAGACCATGGTCCGATATTAGCGTCCCAGATTAAATTGAGTACACAAGGACAGCAACACAGCATCACTTGTGCAAACTATTAGTGGTGCTCTGGTAACAGAGTTATATTAAATTGGTTAATTGCAGAGATATGGGCTTGAGTTTGCGGCATGGACTCGAGTCGCACCCAAAGTGACCTGAGACTTAACATTAGACACTTCCTTAAAAGACTTGAGACTTGATTTGAGACACTTCCTTAAAAGACTTGAGACTTGATTTGAGACACTTCCTTAAAAGACTTGAGACTTGATTTGAGACACTTCCTTAAAAGACTTGAGACTTGATTTGAGACACTTCCTTAAAAGACTTGGGACTCGACTTGAGACGCTCCCTCAAAAGACCTGAGATTTGACTTGAGACCCTTCCTCAAAAGAGTTTTGACATGGGACCCTTTCTCAAAAGACTTGAGCATGTCTGACGAGATGGTTGTCATTCCCTCCCTCATTATCATTTGCAACTTTATGCCCTTGGTGTTCATTCTACACATATCATCTCTCACCAGATATAAGGCATCATTAGCCATGTAATAAATATACACACACACACACATACACAATATAATAATGACAATAGAACTGTCTAACTCATTATCTATCCAAAGCTTAGCAACCAAAGCCTTGGCTTTCCAGTAGAGAACAAGAACACTGTAGCTGTCCTTTTCTCTGCCTGCGCATATGGATAGGGGCAGAAAGTATCATAGTCAAATTATATTCTGAAGTTAATACCAACTTTTTAACCAACCATACGTGACTTGTGAGTTGCCTTAAACTTGCAAATAATTTCTTGTGAGCATCTCTGATTCATTGACATATCATAAATATTAACTTGGACTATGTTTTCTTTTCTTATCCTTTTTTAGTTTTGTGTTCATACTGTACCTTTCCCTCCTATCCTTTAGAGACATGTTGAAGGGAAGGCTGCTGATAAGTAGATGTCAGCAAGGCGAGAATGAACTCATGGGGATCCACAGATGGACGTTAATGCAAGACTAGGGCAGCGGTTATGTTCAACGTCTTGTCAGCCACATTAAGGAGCGTGATGATTGATGCTTCTCGGCAGATGACTGACATCAGAACTACTTGATCTTTCAGCACCGTTGTTAAGATGCTGAGGGTTTGTGCTTGACAGCCGTTAATCTAAAAAGTGAAATTTTTAACATGCAAGGCCTGGACAGATTTGAAATGGCTAAATACAAGTTGATTGGACCAATTAATGCATAGCAAAAGCAGAAGAACATAGGCTACGTTTGCATGCTGTGATCTGATTGTGGGAGAGTCTTACCCTAATGTTCCGGGATCCTGGGGAGATTACAAAGGCAATGTAACTGACCACATATCAAAACCAAAGAAATGCCACTTGACTCCTGAGATCCACTCTGAAGTTTTTCTTCAACCATGTTGATGAAAGCAAATATACATATTTGCTGTCGAGTGAAATACTGGAGGAAAATAAGCAGGGAATTTGGTAGGGAGTAGTGGGCGGGTGTGTAGGCATGGCAACCAGGGAAATAAGGATGAGGAAATGTTTTGGCAAAGGGACTAGTGAGGAAGAATGAAGCAGTGTGTGTGTGTCTGTGTGTGTGTGTGTGTGTGTGTGTGTGTGTGTGTGTGTGTGTGTGTGTGATGTTAACCACTTACATCCCATAACCAGTTTTTTTATCGTTGCTCATGTAAAAATATATACAAGTATTTTCAATTCCTTACATTCGCTCTCTACATAGTACTACTTTGTCAAAACTGAAAGACCGGCAAAACTAGCCTGTTGACCTCCTACATGCTAAATGTAACCAAGTGCTTCTATGGCTGATATGATTAGCTGGCTGTAAATAAAAGCCTTTGGTTAATTTGATAATGCTAGGTGCACAGGCTTCCAAGCCAGTCGGCACAAGCCAAAACTCAGAAAACTCTGGAGTTAAAAGGTTAAGGTGCTGTTTCAATATTGGTTTTGATCTATTACTTAAAGTTCATCAAATAGTTCACTTTGTCTTTATTAAACGTTATTAAACGTTATTAAACATACATTTTTTATCTATTTTCGATTAGGTTCCAAAACGCCAGAGATTCTCCGTGACCCGTCTATTCAAATAAACTTTGACCGAAATCTGTTTGGCTATTTGGACCAACCCTACATCCCAGTAAAATATATTATTATTTTTACAGATGAATGACTTTAATTACTCTTTACAGTACATTTATTCATATCGGTTAGCAGTTAATAACCGTAAACGAAGGGGATGGAACAAAGAAGGGGAAATTGGCTTCCCGATTGTTTGTGTGTTTGTGACTGTGTGTGCTTTGAAGGGGGGGGGGGGGGGGGGGAGTAAATAGTCAAATTAATAAATAATCAAAAACAATAAAAGAAGGGGAAAGGGAGATAATGGAATATAAATGGCAGTGGTAATAGTCAGGGCAGTATAATTGATTGGTGGGGCGCAGAATACACATAGGCAAGAAAAGGAAAGACAGACAGACAGACAGACAGACAGACAGACAGACAGACAGACAGAGAGACAGACAGACAGACAGACAGACAGACAGACAGACAGACAGACAGAGTGAGAGACAGAGTGAGAGACAGAGTGAGAGACAGAGTAAAAAGAGAGAGGGAGAGAATGTGTGCATGTGTGGGTATGTGTCGGTATTGGCTTGAGGATGGAGGGAAGGGATTTTGTGAGAGTGGGAAGATGGATGAAGCAGGGATGTGGGGATTAGGTGAGCGAAGGAGGGAGGAAAGGGGGGATGGGGGAGCAGCGTGGGCGTGTGCCAGTGAGCTGGGATGGACGGCCAGGAATAGAAGACTAATTAATAGGCAAAAACTGCAGGCAGGCAGGAGTTGATTGGGAACAACAGCAGGAGAGAAGGAGACGAGGGGAGAGCAGTCCGTGCTATCTGATCTTCATTTATAAGCCTGTGCAGAAGCACATACCGACACAAGCAGAAACAAAGGGGAAGAGCAACAAGGTCGGGGAAGCCTGAAATGTCATCCCGTGTCCACCAGGGGATTGTAGGTGAAACACCTAGAAAAGGAGAATTAGCCCGCACGCACACAGACACACTTAAGCCATTTTACTAGAGCATTCAGAGTGAATAGCAAACCGAAGCCGTTTAATCAGTCTGAAAGCTCATCACGCCACCTCGTCTCCGAGCAAACAAACTATGGTCCACACACACAATCCGAGCTGACCTTGAAAGCTTGCCTTTAGTGCAGCACAAAATTCAAGTATAAGCTCTTCTGAGCAGATGCCAATGCACACATACAAAAACAGGTACACCAGCACAGGTATACACACTTGCATGTTCATGCACCAAAAAAGAAAAAAACTTACACACACACTTGGATGTGCACACAAAAATGCACACACGTGCAAAAAACACACACACAAGGACAGAAATCGCAGTTACACACACACACACACACACACACACACAGATTGTGAATCCACACAACCAGTCCACACACACACAGATTGTGAATTTAGCACACACAACCTACACACACAGATTGTGAAAAAACCCAACTATTAACATTTCAATCCCGCTTTATCTGGTTATTGATCGCCTCTCTGTAGGCATTCTTCTGCTGCACCCCAGGGTGGGGGTAGGTTGGGGGGGGGGGGGGGGGGGAAGTCTCACCATGTGTGCGCCACGGTGAAGCGCCGCTGCTTGTGGGTGTTGTTGTTGTTGAGGAGCATGCGTCGCAGCAGGCGCGGCGAGTTGCGCGGCGAGAGGCGCGGGGAGATGGAGGACGGCGAGCGCCGGTGGCCCCGGGGCCTGTCGGGCTGCAGCAGGTTCTCCCGCAGGATCTTCACCAGGTCCTCGTTTAGGCCCGCGTGCTTCGGCATGGGCGGCACTGCCAGCGTGTCCTGCTGGGCCAGCGCCACCCCCACGCCCACGCCGGCCGGCTGGGCCATGGCTGGGACCCGGGGAGCGGCCAGCACCGGAGGCAACGAAGACCTTAAGAGCACCAGGGGACGGCCACCATAAAAACAATAAAAACTCCCGCTGCACTCCCCTCCAGAAATCGGATGGGACCGCCCCTAAAAAAATTAAGTATTCAAGTTTTTTTCCGCGGTAATTGTAATCTTTATAGGTCCAAAAAAACACGAACAAATGGTCCCACCTGGATTAGAAACCAGGGGATGCTTCTAAAAATCCCATTCTCTGCCTTCCGACTCCTTGCCTTTCCCTCCCAGAGGCGGACGGGAGCCCTCAGGAATTGTGTGAATGCTGCTGTGGCTGCGGCCGCTGTGGCTGACAGGTGGACCGAGGCACAGCGCTCCGGCTTGCAGCACACGGAGAAGAAGAAAAAAACAAAAAGGGGAATTCCTTCCAGCGCAGTCCTTCTCTTTCCCCAGCGCTCAAACCCCCAACCCCCCCCTCCCCCCTGCCTGGCCACTGTGGTCCAGCCCTGCAGGAGACTTCCGCACTGAACTAATCCACCGGAGTCCCGGTGGAAGACAATGAGAATAGTACTGATGATAATAGGACCAGGGATAAAGGCTCGGGTGAAGGGACGCAGAAGATCCCCCCCACCCCCCCTCCCCAAAAGTCAGACCGGCTTGCCGTCACGATGCGTCCGGGTCGCTCTTCCCATTCAGTCCCAGCACTCTGGCTCTGACTGCCGTTCCATGCACACACACAGACTGATTGCTGACTGCAGTTAGTTTCCAAGCTACAGATCCTTTAGAGCACCGCGGAGAGCAGCACGGGAGAGAGAGAGAGAGAGAGAGAGAGAGAGAGAGAGAGAGAGAGAGAGAGAGAGAGAGAGAGAGCGAGAGCGAGAGAGAGAGCGAGAGAGAGAGAGAGAAAGAGCACGCCTGCCTCTGTGTGTGTTTGTGAGTGTTCAGCGTAAAAAGACTCCTTGACGGAATTGCCCCTTGAACAGTGTTCATAGGTCCTCCTTCTCACCTCCTCCTCCCCACCCTCCCTTGCTCGGTCCTCCGTTCTCCCTACCAACTACCCCCCACCGCCCTTCTCCCACGCACACACACACCCCCCTTTATCTTAGTGCAGCACTACACCGCGGCTCTCCTTATGAAGCCCAGTGCCTGAGGAGAGAGAGAGAGAGAGAGAGAGAGAGAGAGAGAGAGAGAGAGAGAGAGAGAGAGAGAGAGAGAGAGAGAGAGAGAGAGAGAGAGAGAGAGAGAGAGAGAGAGAGAGAGAGAGAGAGAGACAGAGAGAGAGAGAGAGAGAAGAGGCTGATGGATATTTGAGCGTGCAAAGCAGTCATGGCTCACAACAAGAAACAAGAATTTGGAAGCAAGCGTGACAGAGTGTAATGTCATGTTTGCATGATGCGTTTGTGTGTGCGTGTATATTCGGAAGCTTACAATTGTATTATAGGGTAACCCAGAGTCCACACCGAACACACAAACACACACCCACACACACGTGCCTACAGTGTCCGGAGAGCAGTGCAACATAATGGGTGTGCCTCAGAGCAGTATGGAACAGAGGGGCTTCTGCATTCAGTGTGCGGTCAAGAGGAAAGAGGGTGCAGGAAGTAGGACAGACAGAGTGAGCGGTACAGACAATCAGGGAGACCATTTGCTCTTCATCCATTTTTGAGAAGCTCCATAAATATTTCAATCCATCATGCAATAAGGTTCCCCCCTATTCCAACTCTACTCTGCCCAGCAACCTCTTTTTTTACAGAATACAGATGTTGCCATTTTCTGACTGGATATTCCTCAGGCTTTTGATATCAGAACAACCCCTTTAATAACGGTTTAAACGGGAAGGTGGCAGCAATATAAGATGGCAGTAAAAAAGATAGGTGGTCTGATAAAGTGTCTGAGGAGGGCGAAAAAATACATAGCAACCAGTAGTCATCTCTCAAAATTTCCCTTATTATTGCCTTGAATTTGTATTTGCCAGAAAAATGGATTCCCTGAACCAATCAGGAAAGGAATGTGCTGATTGGTCAGAAATGAGCCGGCAGCGGTCTTTAATCTAAAATGTCCCACAGGCGCAGTCAACCGGAGAATATTCTCATAGATCATTTCATGCACTATTAGAAGACTGATTGCTATGGAATTTCTAACAAATTATTCTCAAATTATACCTCTTTAATCTAACCTACAGCACCTTCGAATGTGCCACAGTCACTCAATTGAAATCATTTTTACTACATGTTTAACGTTCATCTGTGTATCCAGGCAACTTTAAAAACAGATTTCCAAAATTAGACTTACTCTAAAATGACAAGCAGCAGTATAAAACATTGTGTTTCCTTGTTGTGACTGTGACACATAATAAATGACCCTGGAGGGCGGCTGGAAGCTTAGCTACCCTGTCTCACAGACTATGACAGTTACCGTCAAGGGAGAGACTCATCACACCCATGACAAAAAAAATGACCAAAGATGAACGAAGAAAAAGCTTTCGTTTGGAAATTCCCGTATCAGCAGGAACTGTAACTCTATTTCCAACTACAGGCCAAGTCAACAACCGCCTGTTTTTGCAAGAGGAAATTAATGAGCCGGCTCCCTTTACATCTCAGTGATCAGTCATTAGGACCCGCCTGCCTCGGCTGCACTTTGTCATTGTTCTGCTGGCATATGAGAGAGATCGGCCCCCCTGAAGAGCATGCCACCTCAGGGGCACCGGCAATTAATATGCAGCTGCAAATTTACATCAGAAGAACATCATTCAAATTTGAACGCGTTGAAACACAGAGGCCTCAAAGAAGGGTGAACAGAGCGACGGAGAACCATTAGCCTTCATTTGACAGCGTGTAATTGATCATCACCTTGCAAGTGTCACAGGAGGCATATGAAAAGGCTGCGGAATGGCCTTCTTCAAAAACATGGGTTTTCGCGAGACAGGTTTGCCTCGCGAAAACCCATTTTACCCCTTCTTCCACAACCATTTACTTGTTTTCTATATTCCTAGACTTTTACTCTCTCAACCCTAAGCCAGGATGAAAGCCTTTTTTCTATTTTTAAGCCTTTCAGTTGGAGCCCCAGCCAGCCTCGGCTGCGGCGCTGGAAGACCTCTTTGTGCGTTACACCTCTGTTACTAGGGGCAACCATGAGTTGGAGAGACACAAGTGGACCTTTTGAGCATTAAAAGATACAAAAGAAAGGAAGTAAGCAAATAGAGAGTGTTTGTGTGTGTGTGTGTGTGTGTGTGTGTGTGTGTGTGTGTGTGTGTGTGTGTGTGTGTGTGTGTGTGTTTGTGTTTGTGTGTGTGTGTTTGTGTGTGTTAGCTGCAAACGCTTTGCAGCTAATGAACCGCTTTACCTTACCTTTTACAGCATTACCTTAACTTAGCCAAACATCTGTGTGTCCTATCTATTCATTATGTAGCGGGGGTCAAAACAAATACCCGGTCTGAGTCATCATAACCTGATATCACCGGCTACTCAACTGGTACCATCAACCTCCACATCCTTTAAGAAGTACTATGTATGGGTTCAGGGGTTGATTTTAGGCCCATTATGGACCTTCTTAACTTACGGAAACACATAATCCGATACAGACTTAGGAAGGAGTGAGAAGAGGAAGGAAGGACGAAAGGAAGGTAAGATATTTTGTATTAACAACCTGCTGTGTTGTAGCAAGGCAGTTAGCAAGCAAGCATTGTCCGAACGTGTGTCTCCCTCAAGTGGACGTCTTTTAATAGTGCATGATAACAGAATATTTGAATAATGCACGGTGGACAAACATCACTGAAAAGCATGATTACGTAATAAATCTCACGTTGTTAAGCAAAATATTCAATCAAACTAGTCCAGTGGTGAATAATAACAAAAACAAAATTGCGTTTGGTCTCATATCGTGCTAGGATATAAATATGTTAATCTTCATGCAAGCATTTTATTCAGAACATCAAACTTATTCTGTTATGATTCAATATTTCTCAATATATTCCTCATTAATTATGTAGCAACAGAGACAAATACTTGTTGCATATTAGACAATGTGCACAAGCCTTCTAATTTATAAATGGACACACCAAATTAAATTTAAATGGACATATTACTTAAATATTGACACACTGTCAGAAACACAAACGATAAGGTTAATGACTTGCCCAGGAAAATATCCAGTAAAAAAGTCCTGTAGTGACAGACATAGAACCAATAGGGGGCAGCATTTATTAGTGAATACTTTTCTCGAGTCACCAGTGCTCTGTGAAGAGTAGGGAGTAGAGAACTGAATACTGTTTAAGACCTCATAATAACCACTGGGGAGGGAGACGACAGCCATAACATTCAAAACAAAAGTCAGAGTTCTGTGAATAGCGTTTAGGGTTTTTTGCTTCTCCAATCTGACTTTTACCTCTCTTCAAACTCATCTCAGCTTCGGGCATTGTTAACTGTGTCAGAACTCTTTTGAATTTCAAGTTGAGATTTAATGTTGTTATATCAAAAGAGTGCTCTGCTCTAAGACAACACAACGTGACTGAGAACGCTGTTAATCAGAGCCAGAGTGGGTCAGAGCCACTCCACTCTTCTGACGGGAAAACATGGACAAATGATCCAATTGAAAAACCACCGGATATTGATCACCAGCAAACTATTCTGCGGTTGGTATTTTCTTTGGTGATTGGAGCACCAATAAGAGGTTTACAAAACGGGTGAAAACGACTCTGGATGAAGCACCAACCACACTCACAAGATAAGAGACATGATAAAAGGCGTTGCAAAGAGACAGCAGTAGCGTTTGGCTGTCCTCAAGTGAGTCATGGCAAGGTCTTATTGCTGAACATAGAGTGTAAACATTAACCCCGTCACAGAGCAGGAGGTGATTGCAAGCGGTAAGATCGAATGCTCCACATTTCATTAAACATAAAACATGTATATCCCCATGAGACCTTGCTGCCAAAAAAGCTATGTTGAATAATGAAATATCTTTCCATATCTTTCTGCGACCATAAAAATCCCTCTTGTGCACGACATACACACACAACGCTTCATTTTCTCTCTACTCTTTTCATCGCCCACATTCTCCTTAACAGCTGTTCCACATTTTATATTTGTGCCCTCCCAGGCGGTGAGGGAACCCATCTCACCTGCCCTGCTGGGGGACCCTCAGCCAGGCTCAGCCAGGCTCAGCCAGGCTGGCAGGGGGAGCTTTAGCCAGAGAACTGGCACAGGGACCAGCGTCCAGACACAGATGTCCAATTACCTCCCCCCACCTGACGGGAAAGGTTAACGTGTCAGCGCTCTACCAGAATATGCATGAGAACGAAGGAACGATGGCAGGCACACACACACACTAGAGATGAAGTCAACCCATGAGCACCACTTGCATGGACGGACACACAATCACATAAACACACACACACACACACACACACACAAAACACACAACCACATAGGCCTATGTACAAACTAAGACGTGCAAACACATAGGCACACATACAAACAAGGAGACATGCACACAGGACACAGAGACACCAACACACATTTAAAACACTATGAAAAAAAAACACCTAAACCACACACCACAAACAAAGGCACAGATACAAATAGGCGCAACATACACACAGGTCTATGAATAACATTAGCCTCTTGAGGAGATGGTGATGTGATAGATCTGGGCTAATTAGCAACAACCTGATACATAGTGCTGAGTTTCAAAGTTAGGAAAAGGGGCTGGCATATCTCCCAGCAGGTCTCGTTGAGTGAGGATTAGAGAGAGAGAGAGAGAGAGAGAGAGAGAGAGAGAGAGAGAGAGAGAGAGAGAGAGAGAGAGAGAGAGAGAGAGAGAGAGAGAGAGAGAGAGAGAGAGAGAGACTGCGTATGATATAAAGGACTATATAAAGGTAATTCCCCAAGGCAGCAGAAAACAACTCACATTCACAGAACAGCGACCCAGTAAGGTTATTCTCCGGTGCATTGAGAGAATCACTATCTCTCTGGACATCACAGGCGCTATCCCGGTTGGAGCCCTTATTAATCCGGCAGCTAGAGTCAGGCCTATCTACCCAAAACATTGACGTTTACGATGCAAACAAAAAAAGAAAGCACTTTGTAATGAAGCCAGGACACATCTTATAAGATGTGCTCGATAGGCAATTTGGGCCAAAAGTATTCTCAAGAAATCACAGATTTGACACTCAAAGGATTAATAGAGTTGTAATTAATGAGTTGTTTACACACTTTGATCAAAATTAAGTTATAATGTATTTAAATAAAAACACAATCACAAATAATCACTGTCCTTCTACAGATCTTTTCAAAACAATTCACAGATTTACCTATCTTTTCTGGGACTAGAGATACCAACGCACATGGTCACAAATCTTATCGTACAACATCAATTACTTTTTTTCAGCTACAAAAATTCTGAATTCACTTACAATAACTTACAAATGTATGTATGTATGTATGTATGCTAATGTATGCAATCATTAATTCCGCCTTTATTCTCAGACAGAGAATAAAAAACCTTTTCCAACCTTGATCTTATTGTACTCTGAATGTCTGCAATTCTATATAATTAATTCACGGTCCTGTGGTGATACAGTGCTAGCTGCCATGTTAGCGCATTTATTATTATAGGCTCGTGCCTCGCCCTCGAGTACATCCCATTGATTGGCTGACGTCAGATCACATTCTCTAGCCTCAAATGACCGCAGCGGACAGTAAACACAACCTGAGATAATATCAGTGAGAGAACTACAAATAATTGCAGCAAAGCATTCAACAAACGCTTATAGCGAGAGACATATCTTGATGCGGTATTGTAAACGGACACAGTCACAATTGTATACAATCTTGATATTTAGTTCCATTGGAGAATGCCCAACCCCAATGCCAGTGGTTGGAACTCTGCTGGGGGTCGAGTGAGAGTGTGTGTGTGTGTGTGTGTGTGTGTGTGTGTGTGTGTGTGTGTGTGTGTGTGTGTGTGTGTGTGTGCACGTGTGTATGTATGTGTATCAGTATGAGGCAAGCACAAGGGAAAATTGACTGAGGGCTCTGTGGGATTTTCTCTTGGTGAAACGCTTCCATTTATTTCAGACAGTATGGCATTAGGTTAATTTATCACATGTCCCTCTGGCACTTACCCAGCAATCCGTTATTAGGGGAAGTAAAGGAGAAGCGATAAAACTGAGGGATGGAGGGATAGAGGGGTAGAGGGATGGAAGGGTAGAGGGGTAGAGAGATAGAGGGGGAGAAAGATGGAGGGGTAGAGGGATGAGGGTAGAGGGATGGAGGGGTAGAGGGATGGAGGGGGGGAGGGATGGAGGGGGAGAGGGATGGAGGGGGGGAGGGATGGAAGGGGAGAGGGATGGAGGGGTATAGGGGTAGAGGGATGGAGTTATG
The DNA here is from genome assembly GCF_949987615.1 of Pollachius pollachius. Taxonomy (NCBI): domain Eukaryota; kingdom Metazoa; phylum Chordata; class Actinopteri; order Gadiformes; family Gadidae; genus Pollachius; species Pollachius pollachius. The sequence goes on along the minus strand of NC_136934.1, from coordinate 16,044,350 downwards.
GAGGGGTAGAGGGATGAGGGGTAGAGGGATGGAAGGGTAGAGGGGTAGAGAGATAGAGTGATGGAGCGGGAGAAAGATGGAGGGGTAGAGGGATGAAGGTAGAGGGATGGAGGGGTAGAGGCATGGAGGGGGAGAGGGATGGAGGGGTATAGGGGTAGAGAGATGGAGTTATGGAGGGGTACAGTGATGAGGGGTAGAGGGATGGAGGGGTACAGTGATGAGGGGTAGAGGGATGGAGTGATGGAGGTAAAAGCAGAAGACCGGAGGAGAACTGGCCCTGACCGTGAGAGACAATAACACAGGCTTTTGATATGCTTTCAGGACATCCATGAGTGTCTCAGGAGCACAAGCACATGCCCTCTAGTTTCTGTGAAAGGTTAAGGATGGTTCACAGTGCTTATGGGAGTGAAACGCAGCCCTCCAATGATACATATACTTGTTATTTGAATAATATACTTGCACACTTTCAACAATTCCAAGTGCTTTACACAAGAGAATGCGGTGAATAGGTCAAAGTGGATCGGAGGATTGGATTAACAGCAAAAATGGGTAGAAAAAACAGCAAAACTGGTATTCAAATTGTCCACCACTGCAGGAATAAATGGTAACACGTAACAGATATAGTTCATAAAGGGACAATACAAACCAGAATCTAAATCATCAGCAAACAAGCCAAGTACAAGATTAAGGGTTGAATGTCAAAAGTGCCCTTACCTGGAGTAGGTCAGGATTTGATTGGAGGGCATGTGAAGAGCCCACGGAAACAGAGGATGGCGAAGATTGAAGGGAGATGAGAAAAATAAAGAAAATGTAAAAGAAAATGTTAATATCATTGTACTTTAGACATTCTATCCCAATTCCTGCAAAAAAAGTTATAGTAGTTATTCTCTTGCTTGACCGCAATATAGCATTTAGGCTGGATTACTCTTCCTTCGGTCCACGGATGTTAACAGTGAATTTCAAACATCACACATATTGCATGTGACTTTGGCATGTTGAATTTGGGGAAGTTGAAAATATTTAAGTTGAACTTTTTAACGTCGAATATTTGAATTTGAATTTTTTAACATTGAAAAAAAAAGGGTTATATTCAGAGGCAAAAAATCCAGATACGTTATTTCAATGCATGAATATTCAGTCCTTAGAATTCAATGGCTTTTTATTCTCAAAATCCGATGGCACAGATTTAATTCCATACCTATTTCAACTCCATACTGGCAAGAAAAATCGAGGCACCAGAATTACTATCAAAGTAAATAAATGTATTCACATTCAAAAGAATGTGACTACACAGAACTGTGTGTAAGAGTTGTAAGAGTTTCATACGTGATGCTTCATTTAAAAAAAAGTGTCAAACCCACTAGAGACATTGTAGATGATTTAAATGTCTGCAGGTATTGGTTAATCTAACTGTTATAGTCAGCAGCTGAATGTCTGGACTGTCAGAGAAAAAAGCTTTGTGAAAACAGGTAACCAGAGGTCTTAAACAAGCCCCCGCCAAAATGTTCCCCCTATAGTAATGTGTGTAATTATCATTACACTAACCAGCTATATTTATGCTTTTCTGACTTCCCATGCGACTCTTATGCCTTTAAACCCAGAGTTCCTTATTTGAGCGTTTTCTTGCACAAGGTGCAGCGTTGTTCTCAAGCAGGGAGAGATAGATCTAGTTGAAGTTGCATTTACCAATAGTAGACTAAATTAACGTTAACAGAAAAAAGTAGCTGTCATTTGACGAGAGGAGACGACACTAGCCCCAGCGACACATTAGCTGGTCGGGTTTCAATAAAATTCTACCGAGTTGCAGTATGCATTAGAGGTGGATTCAATGATTCGTTTACGTGAACCAGTTCGCGTCAGTCAGTTCGCCAAGATGAGTCGTTCGCGAATCGTTCGTTCGTTCGTTCAGCCCAGTTTCCGGTTCAGTCCAGTTTCCGTTTCCGGTAGCGGTGAATCGCATCATGCAATGCACCCATTGCATGGTTCTCAGCTGAGTCAGTCAGACTCAGTGCTACCGGAAACTCGACTGAACTGGTTCAGTCGAGTTTCCGGTGAATCGAATGGCGAATCGAATCACTTTATCCTGAAAATTGAGTCAATATCGTTAATTTTATATATTAAAAAAATACCCGAGATAAAGGAACAATGTGAAACCCTAACCCTAAAATGTAAACACCAGGCTACTTGACAAGAAAATGTAACGGACCACCTGAGGCTTTACTTCACCTCAGAGATAATGCGTTAGTTAATAATGATATGCCGCGGCATCACCTGCGCATAGTGCTGCTGCGTAGGCCTACATGGACGTTCCAAGTATGTTTACTTCATGTATCGTTGAAGCTAACTAAGTAAAGCCTAGTTATAACTATAACCTGCTCCTGGTGCAGTGCAAGCAACAGTGTGTGCCGTGAGTCGCCTCGGTCCCTCGTCGTCCTGAACGAACTGTCTGCGAGTCGTGGGTCTGGGAGGAGTCAATTCTGAGTCACGAACGACGCGAACGAGACGACCGACGCGAACGAGACGACCGACGCGATCGACGCGACCGACGCGAACGAGAGAGAAGAACCAGTTCGGATCGTTCGTTCTAACGATTCGTTCGTTCGAACGAATCAGTTCGCGACCGAACCACCTCTAGTATGCATTAGTGGTTTTTGGTTCCATAATCAAAAACATTTTTAAGACCTGTCACCTTCGTATTTAAAATATTTTAAGACTTTGACTAAGGCCTAAAATTTATATGATTGGATTTTACACTTTTTAAGGACCCGCAGAAACGCTTTCATTGTAACCCTGGTGCAAACAGGTGACGCATTCAAAACCACAAATCATGACGACAGGCCGGTAGAAACAGATAGAGTTGTCTTTAATAGCGGCAACAGTTCGGTACACGGTTAAGCAATATTAATTAGGGCAAAGGTACTGGAATGTGAGGCGAAAGAAGAGTCGAGGGGGTCGACAAGATGTTCAATAGATCACCGGGAAAATAATGCTGGGACACTAGACACAGAGGTACTAAAACGAACCGGCAGAGAAGGAGGGAAACACACTAAATACACTAGGATGGGAGAGGTTATGAGGGACAGGTGAAAACAATCACTGCAACAGGGAATGATTCAAGGCGGGAAACATAGGGGCAAGGAGAGACATAAACAGTAATAAGAGGAAAAGCAAGTAATGCAAAATAACACAGAAAACAATGACAGAATGAAGGAAACAAATAATACATAATTTAAGGAGCAGGGTGCGACCTGCCACTCATGGCACTGTAGTTTTGCTTTTTGAAGCAAAGCTCAAATAAAAGCGTGTGTTTTAACCAATTGAACTGTTTCCGAAAAAACGACGACGTGCCACTTTTACACTTCCGGTGGAGAACCCTGCCATAATATTAAAAATATGCTTTTCATCAATCATTATAATAAGACTTATTTAATGATCCAGTGGACTTAACATTTGCAGCTGTTTGATTTTTTTTTTTTTATCTTCGTTGTCAGCGAAAAGCTTTCCAATACAGTGCAATTCTTAGATATTGCTTATGTAGATTGGATTCTAAAAAGAAAATTGCAAGCCCAGATAGAAAGTGCTTTTTATCTGCTAATGTAATGTCACAATACTTGAACAATAGAGATTAAATAACATGAAATTGAAATGTCTGCCTGTACGGCCTATGAACTTCAGTATATCATTACTGCAGATTAGATTGCCACAACAAAGACAGTTGTTGCAGTCATTCTGAACTCCATCCACCCAAGCGTGTGTTTTTAATCTACTGTGCCAGTTCTAGTTAAGGAACAAGGTGAGTTTTACTGCTTGTGCTGTCCACATATAACACCTATTTATGACTCATATCCATGAGTCATAGTAAATGTGTGATTAAATAGAGGAGGTATTGATGTAGCCACTAACCTTTCAGATATAATCGTTGTTGCAAACGTGCTAATGAACAGAATGTTTTATTTTTAAAATTGTATTTATTTTGTATTTCAGGAAAATATCTAACTCAGCACTATAATAAGTGAAAAATATAACAATGAAAGCCTATTTATTCGATAGAGGGACAAATATCACGGCACTACACCCACATGATATCCGTCAGTCTAATTGAAAAATATTTAGTGAAAAACTATACTGTTCTCCTAGGTATGACTGCATTCAGAATGGAACACCGGTTCCCACTGGCTCATAGCAAAATATAATTACAAATGAAGACTTGGCAATAGCAGTGCATTGGACTGAGTGCCTTCTATGTTGCATTATGTGTGTTCAGCCACTCTCTGATTGAACAAGATTAAGGAAGACCTAGGAGGAGAGGAAGAGATGAAATAATATCCATAAATCGAAATAGTATAATACGACGGGGGGGCTAGCCGGTGCAGTAATTGCAATGCAAATGGCTGTCATCGTGGTGCACTTTCAGATAGCAGTGCACCGCCACCGGCTGGCTCTCTCACAGAGTACCAAAAATGTCTCCTTTAGCCTTCAGCGTCCATGTAGCCTCCAGACCCCAAACATTCCACCCCTTCCACCACACCTCCCACTGACGGCCTCCCCTCCCTCCACCTTCCTCTCCCCTCCCCTGGAGTGGTTCCTAGGAAATGCTCCAATCCTAGTCTCGGTGCACTTTTATTTTTATAAACCTCTCCCGCTGCTCGGGGCTTGCTTGCCAAATTAAGAGCCCTCCCAAGGACAATCACCTCGAAAGAACACACACGCACGTGAGGCGCGTGTCAGCGCATCACAGGCAACCACACACAAAAGCACGCACACGCACACACACCAACACACAGATGTCTCCCATGTCCCCTTAATGATCGTGTTTAGTGTGTACTATTTTCTTTGAGAAAACTTCTGATTGGAAACAGTTTGTGGGGAGAGATAGCAAACACCAAAGTCTTAAAGGAATACACCAGCCAAATAATACGTTTGAACCTCTTATACTATAGCATAGAATACCATAAACTGAGGCTGGTGTGGTCACTGAATGTTGAGTAACGGAAATAACGCCTCTATCAATCACAAAGTAATAAGGAGTACAAGGCCATTTCTTTTTCAGGCTGGGATGGGCAGGATGCTGTCAAACTAATTATGGTTTTCTATGGCTCTTATCGTCCCGTCTGCTCTTAACAACACACTTGAGAAACAAAATCACCCAACAAAAACACCCAACACACAATGGCTGTGCGAGGGCTGCAACGCAAGCAGACAGTGAGGGGCACGGTGACAACAAGAGGCAAGAGGAGACGTCAAAGTGTGGATCTGCCGAGACAGGAGAGGTTACGCGATGAAGCCCCCACGAGTCATTCTCTCTCCCCTGTGATACGCCAGTCAACGACTGCAGCTCGTTATTTAAGAGTCACTTATTTAAGAGGCTCTCTGAGCTCCGTGTTGCTTTCATCTCCTTCTGGTGTACAGCTCTCAGCCATTTAGCCGTCCCACCTCACTTCAAATGGAAGCATTTCTCGACAGGATTCCGCTCTGTTTTTCCCCATTAAGCCGATCAGTGCACAGATGTACAGTGTCAGGGATTTGGCAGGGTTATTATTTATTCATATGATTTCTCGATGGCTGCGTGGCTAACTAGCCTCGCTCGGGGGTCATCCCTATGTTCCCCGGGTCCTATGTTCCCCACTCGGGGAACATAGGACCCTTTTTCTTTAAAGTCCTATGTTCCTCGTTTTTCCCAAAAAGGGTCCTATGTTCCCCTGTAGCAATACATGAGGGGAGCATAGGACCCTCTTTCGGAAAAAGGGTCCTATGTTCCCCGCAATCTATCAATCTTTACGGTAGACTCTCAGCCAGTGTTTCCGCTAGTAAAAATTGGTGCCGGTCATGTGACCTGGAAGGTTTAATTTTAACGTTTTTAAATCGGGCCGAGAAAATCAAGCCCGACCCGACCCGAGCCCGTGCACGTTCTGTCCGAGCCCGGCCCGGCCCGACATATTCACTGTAATTATGAGCCCGAGCCCGATTTCAACCCAATATTTTTTTAATACATGTGTAACTTTGTACACATTTGTTACTTAGGCCTATTTTGCTAAATATATATGTAAGGAATAATGTTTAGAACGCCGGTCATTATTGGGAAAATAATCCCCGACAGGGCGAACAGGACACCGACGTGCAGCGCAGGTGTCTTGCTTCGCCCTGAAGGGGCTTATTTTCGATAATGACCGGCGACGTTCTATACATTATCCCGCTTATTACACAGCTACTTGCCAAAACGAAAAAAAAACTTCACATGGTGTGTCTTTCTACAAATTATTCGTTACCAGCATTCGCAGTGTTGAAATAGTCCGCCAAAGACGTTGACGTCGCTTAGCAACCAAAGACGCTGGGGTTGACAAGTTACCGGACTACTACCCATGCAAGTGAACGGAGCGTTCCACGGCATTGAGAAGACCCGTGTAATAAAGGCCTATAATATTTCTGTGTATGGCATAGATTTCTCCTCAGATTAGGCCAATAAAGCAATGATTAAAAAAAAACACAAAGGCACGGCCCAACCCGGCTCGAGGATAATATCGGCCCGACCCGGCCCACGGGTCTGGCCGGGTCGGGTCAATCAAAACCCTCATTGTTTTACATGAATTGGCTAAACAAATGTTTAGCTAAGGCAGAGAGATTTATTTCCATTGGTCATTCTGACCGGAGACATTTAGAATTTCCGGTCCTCCTCATTTTTCTCCGGTCAATGACCGGTAATTACCGGACGACGGAAACTCTGCTCTCAGCATGGCCAGCAGGCCTACCGTCGCATGGCCCACCTTAGGTTCATTTTTTTTGCTTTTTAAATCTAGGTTTACTGATGTTTGTATATTCCCACCCCTAATCATATGGTCTTGCATCGAGGCTTAACTTTTTCCTTTTATTATCCTACCAGTTCTCCATTGTATTGTGCACCCTTGTGGAGAGTTTAAAACTAAATGTCATTATACATTCATCTCTAATAATGTTTCGTTTAATTTGTTTAATTAGATCTGTTTCAGATATGAGTGCTGCACGAAATGTATAAATATCTGTTTCAGATATAAAGTGCTATACAAATATAAATATATATAATAGGCTACATCAAGGCAGAACAAGTACCCAACTACCTTCATTAGAAAGAAACGACCAACAACCATGTATGTTAACCATGTATGATTGAAGGCAATTTACCTTTTTCCTAAGAAACCTTCTCTTAGTAATTTATTGTAAACGCCATGTTTAGTTGCAAAAAAAAATTTGGCCACTGGATTATCTGTTTATGGTGGTTTAATTTGATCAGATTCAACTTTGTGTACAAAAATCACAAAGGTAAAATTTGATTTTTGGTTGTTAAAAGAAAGGGGGAAGTTTCTTCTTAAGTTGTTATTTGCGAGTTTTAGTCCCAGAATGATATGGTTTAGATTGACGGAATCAGTGGAGGCTCAGCTTTCATATAATATATAGTTTGTGCAGGTCCACTTTCGTGAAAAAGATCGCGATTGCAGGGCTCTCAAGTCTCACGCATTCGGCGTGAGACACACGCAATTCAACCCATGCACACACTCACATGCCACACTTCGTATTTCTCACGCAGAGAAATTACCAGGATAGCGCCAACCAATTTGGGCCGCTATTTAACAGTAGAACAGGTAGGAATCAAATGGGTTTCCCGTACGTAGGGTAACCAGACGTCCTCTTCCAGTAATGGTGGAGAAAGTAACAGACCGGAGAACATAGGACCCTTTTTTTGAAAAAGGGTCCTATGTTTCCCTGGTCCTTTGTTCCCCTCTTTGGGAACAAAGGACCCCTTTTTTGAAAAAGGGTCCTATGTTCCCCTGTCTCATACAAAGAGGGGAACATAGGACCCGGGAAACATAGACACGCTCCCCTCGCTCGCACACATACCAATTGCTGGCGTTTCTCACTGTGGTTAGCCTTGAGCGAGGCATTAGCAACACAACTCTTAATCAAATATAATTAATCAAGAGAAAAAATACTCCAAGGCTTTTCCAGTAGAATCGAAAACAGCATTAAATGCAGTGTTAGTGACTGTGTTAACATTTTCACAGTAGGAGAGCATTTAAACCTACATTCTGAATCATGGTAATGCTATTAGGTGTCTCAACAAATAGACTCCTATTTAAGGCTGCTGTTTGTCTCAAAAACATTAAATAGGAATTGCATTGAAGATGCAGTGTGTTGTATCGCCTGGAATCTAACTACTACTAACTACTGACTACTATCTGGAGTAGGCAGCTGACTGATAAGCAGGAGGGACGGTTGTAGCAAGCTAATCTTTTGGCTCCTCATGACAGATAAGCTAAATATTAAAATTAATTTTTATATTCTGTAATGTTGACCGGGTGACAGACTAGCCGTGTCACTGGTTACCTTGCTATTAGCTGCTTGGCTAGGTGGCTAACCAGGTGCAGTGCTAATGGTTTCTGGGTGGTTTTAATGCGGTTGAATGGATGGCTGGATAACAGTGTGGTCCTGGGTAACAGAGTGGTGTCCTTTTTACATGCTGCCGAGCGGTGAGCATACCTTCTGTTACCAAGAGGACAAACACACACAGGTGCGCAGGAGAACATGCACACACACACACACACACCACGCACGACCATGAACACACACAAAACCGTACATGAACACATATAAACACACATGAACATGTAAACACACACACATGAACACACACACACACACACTTCCTTAACTGCTCTCTTGGGTATACATCTGCTCCCCGGGGGATTAATAATGACTGTCACAGATACCTTGCAGCAGGATACATTTACCTCCTTACCACCTTTATAGATCAGACATCTTTTACATGCAGCTATTTCTCCAATCATCAAATACATTATGAAGGAAGACTATACTTAAAGATTAGGACTATGGATGTTAACAATAACTTCTTTTTTTAAACAACAATATAAGTTTTGACCGATAGAGACATTTAAGGACATTAAAATAAAGGGTTGGCCCTAAATATTTGTATAATCGAAGTATCCTTCATAAGTTTTGTATTCAAACATTATAACTTTTGTTGTAGTTTAGTAATTCTTCATTGTTTTGTTACTTTGCCTTTAAGATTGCGTGGCGTTTAATCAGTGAGGTTGTCAGTGATGACGTACTCTGAATACTCGGAAAAATCGAATAGACGGCGCATCAGCACAACTCGGAGATCCTAGTCGGAATCCAAGGTATCAATTCTAAACCCCCAGTTCAAGCCTTAATGTCTTTTAACACCATTTCTAGTCAATTTAACCACTTAGAGAAATGGCAATCTGTCAAAAATTGTTGTCCCTGGGGGCACTTTAAACTAACCAATTGCAAGTTAGCTTGCAATATGCAAAAAAAAAAAAGATGTGCTTTCATAGCTGACATTTGGTTGAAATAAAAACCTTCGTAATAATCTGTTTTATTTAAACATGCTCACACAGGTTTCACATAGCCATCGCCAAAGGACGTAACTCAGACATTGCTGGATTTGAATTTGTTCAACAATTAGAAAATACTTTTGAAAACGTAACGATTATCAGAAGCTCCGATATATTTTTTTAAGTATGCTCTGGAGGTGTGTGGTTTATGGCTGATTTAATGCAGTGCAATCAAACTGACTCGTGAGGCTGGGTCACATTGAAGCTGGATCACATTTATTCTATAGGTAAAGGTTAAGGACCTTTAAAAGAGTGTCGGTTATCAGCCACAAAAAAAAGTCTGAATTAGCATTCCTTACCAAGACAATTTCAGACAAAAACAGGTCTCATTATTTTATTTTTTTGGCAGAGGAGACAATGTGAGTGACGCAACATTGCATTGTTAAAGAGCACCTATTATGCCTTTTCGACTTTTATGACCTGTAAACGTTGTTATAATGATTTATAGTCATGTTAACCATACTAAAGTGTCACATAATGACGTACATGCATTTAGACGTATTCCCTGCTGACCGTCTGGGGTGGCTGTGCAGAGCGCTAAACACTAGGGACGCCGGTCGCCATTCACTTGTTCAAATTTCCGTGATTTATCTACGTAGAACAATCCGGATTTTCCATGTATGGTAATGCTGCAACATGCTCTTCCGGAAGGTAACCAATCACAACGGAGTGGGGTTGGCAGGAGGGGGGCGAGGGGGCGGAGAAGGATGAAGCCGAGTGTTGACAGAGAATGCTGAAAGCGCCCAGATGAGAGGAAGAGTTTCTCTAAAATCTACATTGTTTTTTGTGCTGTGATTCGTGGCAGGTTGCTCTATAGACGTCATTAATAAGAAATGAAGACCAGAAAAGTAGTATAATAGGAGATCTTTAAAGAATAAATTGGACATACTATAAGCAGGCAGCAGGGACAATTGAGGGCAAGAATTGATCTGTGTTGTAAAATACATCGGGATAGTTTACAGCTTGGCTGATGCAGGATTAATAGAAATGACCCCTGGAGAAAGGACTAGTGCAACCCTATAGGGAATAGCCTCAACTGACATCAATATCTTCTCCTCTTGAAAAGTTGTGCATGTGCTACAATCGCACAGTGTGTGTGTGTGTGTGTGTGTGTGTGTGTGTGTGTGTGTGTGTGTGTGTGTGTGTGTGTGTGTGTGTGTGTGTGTGTGTGTGTGTGTGTGTGTGTGTGTGTGTGTGTGTACGCCTGTAGAAAATGTCTACAGGTCATGGAAGTTTTCCCCTCCCCTGTGGGCCCTCAGTAAGCAACCAAATATGTTCTGCTTCTTTGAGTCCTTTAGGCCCTCTGCCATCACAATGCTGTTTATATAATGTCCTCTCTGTCAGATACTGCTACTCCAAACCCCACATTCACATCTACTCAAGATCATTGTTACTGCAACATTTCTATGAGTCTGGTTTTCCATTGTGTTCAGTATGTATGTACATTAATGAGTTTGTTATTTTGTGGCTTTCTTTAAATACAATTGATTTATTCCAAGTTGCATGCATGGGTTGAGTCTTCTCTATCTTGGCCTCTTTTACATAATGTATTTTTCTCACTTCAGTGTCAGAAGACAGAGGCCTCATTAGGATCTGTATCTTGAAGCATACTAAATATCACAAGTCTATTATCATTGCCTAATTTCTGTATCCCTCCCATTTAAACAGTTCTTTATTTTTCAAAACCAACCGCACGTATTGCAAACCAGATATTTTCAAATAATTTGATATTGATGTTAATTTCCCCAACTGCTTCCTAGAAAAGCAGTTGGTCTACGATGCAGAAGTCTACTGAATCGTAGTAGGTTGCCAGGTTTTCATGAAATGCCCCAGGAATGAAGCCTGAGAACCAGACAATTCTGCAAGCTCATGTTTGATCAGACAAGATGCACATACAATACACATTTGAGAATTGGTCTGGAAGTCATCTTACTTTATAAACAAAGCGTACATAACTTGAACATAGCTCCGCCTCCTGGCTTTTATTCCACCATTCACAGAACATTGAGCTGAAGACATCTGAAAACAGCATTCACCCCTCATTGAAGTCACTGTGTTTTTTGTTTGCTATAATCCAAAGTAGTCTAGGGGGGTACACTGATTATTTACAAAAACTTTTAAGACAGGTTTGACTTAAAAACACAGAACATTCTCAATCTAGCGCTTTGTCAATTGTGCACCTGAGTATGTCGTAAGAATATATATATATGATATACAAATATATGAATATGTATTTAAGGAATATAAGCTAGCAAAATATGAAGAAATGTAAACACTCTGGTGCACGTGAACATGGGGCAAAGCATTATATCTATTATATCTGCCACTGAATGTCCAATGAATTGAGAAATGATAAGCAGGAGTTGGAGATGCGTTCAGACGTGCGCTCAGGTTTCGAGTCATCCGTCCCAAGTCATGAATATCAAAGTCATGTCAAATCTTTATCAATTTTTGGTCAAGCAAGTCTCAAGCCCTCAAATTTGTGACTCAAGTCTGACTTGAGTAAAGTCTCGAGAATCGAGTCCCCAACCGCTGGTATTATCTGTTCCTGAGACTGCTAACAGGAAGAGTGTGAGTACTGGGGGGTTGGGAGGTGTCACTTCTGGATCACGTGGGATAAATTGTGTTTTTTTTTTCAACTCCAGCAGCAGCCTTTTCAAACGTGGACGAGATTCAAGTAATGTGGTTCCTTGATAGAATTATCAATTGTATTTCCTAATTTATTCTGTGAAATGTAAGGCCATAATTTGTAAGTATATCAGAGATAATTGTTACAAATTAAAAAGGTGTTCTCTCTAAAGCCATTTTGTGTATGTGGATATAATGGGCTCATTCTTAGGTAGAAAAAAATAGAAGTCCTTCAATTCCACACACCTCACCTGTAATGGCAGACAGAATGGCGCAAATATTGAATTGGTTTGTGAAAAAGAGAGAACGTATTATACACTCTATGGCCTATGTCTTTTAAAAAACAAATTTTCCATCCCCTATCCACAGCTACCCCAAGCCTTCACAGCTGCCTCTTGTGACAACAACATTTAACTACAAATTCCCAGGGGGCCTTTTATTTAATAAAAAATAATAAATCAACACTACAACGGATCGAAAGCAATGACAATCTGTTACAAAACAATGACAGCCAATGACAGTGAGGGTTGCCAGAAGCATCAGTGCTAACAAAAACAGAGAAGAGAGAAAAGAAGCACAGCTGACGTTGTCAAAAGGATGGCATCTCTTTTAAACACAACTACTCTGTCAACCCCTTGACGAAAAGTATGTTTACAATTAAGACAATCGCTCCTAATAAAGGTTAGAAAGAAAAGTGGTTAAAATCGCTGGACTGGAAAATTGGTCCAGAGATAATACACCATTGGCCATTTTTGCAACACTACTGCTAATAATATTAGTTTGGTAACGGTTTCAACAAGCATTACCCAGCGGGACGGTAAACAAACTCACAAATTGATTTTGAAATGTGTCTTGTTATTAAGCTTTATTGTTTTTAATATTGAAGAAAATCCAAATACTGTAGATTCAGCCAGAGATGTTTCAGCAGAAATCGAATACAGGTGTGAAATTATGTCAAATAAATGTTGTTGCTCAAATTATTTTTTCACTTAATAAGTTGGATATGGTAACCCTAACTAAATGCAATTATGAATCTTGACAACAACTTTGATATCTTTATTTATAGCAATCCTGTTGTAATGGCTTTTATCTGGATTGTTATTGTCAAGTGACTGCCGCAACCCAGATGCACGATTGACCGGGCACGTTTTTGTACAATCTTTCTATGATTTGTTTTCAGAGGCCAAACGCAATAATTTAATGTCAATGTTTCTCTGCCTCTGTAGTCTATGGGGAAAACGATTTGTTCAATTGAATTTTAAACTCCATCTATATTTTCTGGAAGCAAAACGGCATGTAGTGGGGTTTTGTTGTGTGTTTCCGCCACAACACTTAGGAGGACCAAAGATGCTGCATTATCTGGCTAGCTCTCTCATTAGCCAATTCCAATCATAGCAAACATCTGCAGTGGACAGCACTTCCAGTACCCACACCAGATGGTACAGGCTAAATGTGTCCCTCTGAGACCCCTTTGAAATACTCAAATATGTTGAGCATTGGCTGGCAAAACTGGCCAAGCAATGGGCCAATGCAATCAGTGCCGTTGCTTAAATTCTCAAATTGCAATTGTGAATCTTAATATCGTATCATTGCTATCTGACAGTTTATTGCATTGACTAATCTGAAAGAAAAGGGGAATGTAAAATACAGAAATCCCTTAATATTCAACAGTTCTGGAGTAAACATTTTTAACAACCCACCTGCACGTTCCAACCATATGTGGCCTGTCATTTACAGACTTGCAAGATCGCTGCCCTTTTATTTAAAAGGAACATTTCAATCGATGTTTCTTTCACACAAAAAAAAACATTTTCAAAGATCTTGCCTGCTTGACAGGTCGTCAGGTGTTTTCTTTTAACGGCGGGTGTTATCCTTTTATTTCAGCTGGGTTTTGCTGTCATGCCAAGAGTCTCTAGCTGTTTCTGCTCACAACAGGGATCCAATCAGAATCAAGGTGGAGAATCTCTGTGGTAAACGGAGGCAGCAGAGAATGACAAGAGGTCTCACAGTGCTGTCAGTGAAAATCAGTGTATCACTCCTGAGACACACTGATCAATAAATGTTGTCCCATGGCGCTTATTTATTTTTCATACATCGCCATCTACTTAGCCGTCCAAATAAATGAGGAGACATCTGTCATAACATTTTGAGAATACTGACAAATGTTCATTGAGTTATGGCTTCAGAGCTTGAAGAGCCACTGAAACCAAAACCAAACGTGGTTTTAAACATGGTAATTTGTCTTATATGACCACAAACATTGTAATCTATACCTTTTTGGTTTGTGTGGATGCTTAAGCTCTGTCTGAGCAGTGATTTACTTAATGTCCGCGTCCGAGTGAGAGTTTGGCTTCCTGAATATCTATAGTATAATGCTACTGTGTGTAGCAGATTTGAGATGCTGCATTGCTTATTTTAACACTCATAACAATTACACAACGGTACTAAAAAAGTATCATAAAGTTGGAATGGGTCGTAACCATGGAGATAACACAGCACCCTCTTTCCCAAAACTCTCTGCCCAAAACATATTTTTTTTAAATCAATCAGTGTTTGAATTCAATCTGAATCAGTGCATTGGCTCACTGGCTATTTAAATGCAGATTTTCTCACCAGTTTCAACTAGCCAGTGAGGTTATTTATTAGTCAGTAGGCCTATTAATACTTTAGCTTCTCTTCTATCCAAACTGAGTAATATAGTATGGAAAGATATCAGATTTCACATAAACTCAATCACATACATCTTTTATTTACAATAAAATCACAAAGCCCAGCCCAGCTCCCTTTATTTGGTAGCTTTTGATATATCTGTGTTGGTAGTGTGTGGGTTTTTGTGTGTGTGTGTTTCAGCTGTGCTTTGTAGAGCTTAGCGTGCCCACCAGAGAACTCACTCAATACACCAGGGAGTGAGGAAGCACATGGATACAGAATAAGAGGCAGCGAATCGGTAGAGAAAGGTAATATAAAAGTAAAGCCATCATCAATATCTGTCAGGAAAGCGACTGAAAGTAGGCCAAGGGTGGGAACTTCAGCACCAAAAGAGAAATACAGAAGCAATTATGAGCAGCTCAAAGATAAGTTTGACCAATACCGTTAGCAGCTGTGACTTCCTGCTTCACAAAAGTCTCTTTTTTTGGAATGCAAGTCTACCAAGAGACAGTCCAATCTAAAACTATTATGGAAGGAGTCACGCATGTGGAACAGAATGAACCAAATCAATGATGAATTGAAGCTCAATTATCCAAACCAATTCTTCCTTCCTTCACTTTAAATAAACCGGTCAGCCATTATATATTTAGGGGAGAGCAGAGCCTTCACTGCTCAGATGTGAGTGGATTGACTTCAGAGCTGTTGCTGTACCTGGCATCAGACCAGAGGGCAAACAATGATTCAATACGATGGGCCAGACAACAAGTCTCATCGCATGCTGAATCAGCAGAAGTACTTCTGGGAATTTATTATCGTTCACAACATATGTACCATCTCCTGTATTGTACAGCGACAATGCAAAACACAAAACCGTCTGTCTCTTCAAACCAATAGGAGAAATTTGATGCATTCTGGGAGGCCTGCAGGGAGAACGCCGACAGACGCATAGCAATGTCCTTGGGGGGGACCAGCCTTAGAGGAAATCAGCAGTCAGGGACACAGGGGGTTCTTTTGAAGACGAATTTCGAAAGACATTACATGTGTTGCCATTCCTCTCTTCCACTTGTTGGATGAGTTGGACATGGGAAAATCCCAGGCTATTTTATTGGTTCTAAGCAACAGAAACTCAGAAAAAAACCTCCTGGGAAAGTTTGCGCCTG
Organism: Pollachius pollachius; assembly: GCF_949987615.1. Classification (NCBI taxonomy): domain Eukaryota; kingdom Metazoa; phylum Chordata; class Actinopteri; order Gadiformes; family Gadidae; genus Pollachius; species Pollachius pollachius. The sequence goes on along the minus strand of NC_136934.1, from coordinate 16,028,509 downwards.
ACTAGGAACGTTTTTGAGTGCCTAGGGAAGTGTATGGGTAGCTGTGACGCATGCTGCTTGCTCTTCTAGATGGGATCGCTGATAACAAGTTTGTTGACACCTCATGTGACAGCTTATTTTGACAGTTCTGCCAGGCAAGACATTGCAGAAAATACATTGCAGAATGAATAGGTGTTTTGATATTTATCAAATTATTATTTAGCTGTTGGTGCTCTGACAACCCATCTTTCAAATGGTTAAATCTGAACATTAATTGATTTCCACATGCAAAACAATTAAGAATTCATTATGAAAACCATTACCAGTATGTTCCCTATGCAATATCAGCGTCTAATAGTGCTGATTTCTACGAGTGCAAAGTATGAAAAGAGGATGGCACAAACCAAAGAAAATGTGTGAACACTAATTTATGCTGTACGCTTGGCTTGTTAACTGTTGGAGGGTATGCTTGCAGTATAGGCTTCCCTGCACCATCTGCAGAAATTATTTTATTAGTATCGAGTCTGTTGTTTGTCATAAACTCAACCAAATTACCGAAACCTAGCGACAGTAATTGTGCGTCGACGCACTCATGGACCATTTGTGCCTTCCAACACTTTTGTCACGTAGAAGTATCTGTTTTGCGTCACAGAAGATGCACTGGAAAGTCCAGAGACAGAGAGAGTACTGTGCCTTACAGCCTATCCGGGGCTGCGAAACAACCTGCGACCCCTCATTCTGCCTCGCTCTTCAAATGTGCGCTGGATTAATTAAATAATGTTGGGAAGGGATGTCAGAATCAACAGACATTGCAATTTACCCCAGCCTCTGCCCTCCTCTCCCGCTCACAGCTTTCTCCCCCTCTTGCTTGACTCGTCTCCGTGTCTGTATGGCATCCTCATGAGATCATCATCACTAATGTAGACAGAGCGCCCACTAACGAACGTAGCCATGGCGACTATTTCTTAAATGAGCAAGGTGACCTTCTGGCAATGCGTTTAGAAAATGAGTGCAAAACAATAATGTACCTCACTTAATAGCGATACCAAAATGAACGCAGTATACCTGTACAACTGAAATGTTGATTTATTTTTTTCACGATATTGGTTAAAACTTAATCAGAAACAACTGGAAAAATAAATGCCAGACATAACACGTCATTGAAGTATTTAGTATTGGCCACATTAGATGCACGGATAATGCACATCACCATGTCTTGTGATATAACCCCATTGGAAGTGCCTCCATCTAGAGGGATCTACTAATGGCCCTGAAATAGGAGCCATTGGGCCACGGGTCTCTCCCTTCTGTCCCCAAGGCCTGCCGACCAAATCAATCTCCTTTTAATGAGAAAATGGCTGCAGGCATTTATTGGACAATTAGATTTGACATGAAATCAACTCATAATGTATGTTCTAAACAGAATCGGCTGATGGGGGATAAATGGGACAATATTTCCCAATTATCATCAGCCCCTTCTGTGTAAACAACAGAGCTTATAAGAAAAGATCCCTCACATCCAAGGTCTCTGACACGTAACAATGTCGTGTGCAATGTGATGCACACAAGTTCAGCAGGGACGCTTTGACCATTCAACACAATCCTAAACAGAAAGGAACAGAAGAAGCGGAAAAATATAACCTTCATGATGATAGCCATAGCTTATTTCACCAAGCATATCACTGACAGCATCCAAATAGACCCTTTTTTCTTTTGTTTCCTACTACGGCATTCTGACTCATTGCATTTCCCCAAAGTGAAAGCAGCAAATCAGGCAAATATTTCAGATAGACGGTGGAAATATGTCCTGTCGTGATGCATCTCCTCCTCGCTATAACTTAAACTTGTTTCTTCATAGGACTTGGAATACAGTGCACAATGCTTAATGCATGCATTGTCTACAGACGTGACAGCGCCTATATGTCGAAGGGCAACATCCATATTAGTCATTTGCAATTAGCAACAATAGCTGAGTTTGTATAACTGCAGGAAGGAAAACCAAAGAAAAAAGCGTCAGTCTTGTATCTTCGCCAATTGCATCATGAGGTAGCCTGACATCGGCAGACCAATTTGCAAATGCATATTTTTCTGGAACCTCTCAGTTCATTTTCGAATTCCAAGGAACGCTATCAATGGGCACAGACCAAAATGCCCAGAACCAATCAGAGCAACCAATAACGTGTGGCACATTAGCAGAAACCGTTGTGGTTGTTTATGGAAATGCCATAACGGCGCTTCTCTGTAGAGTCATCATATTAAACCGGCTTAATATTAGATAAATGATGTGATTGGCCCAACACAGAACAGGGTTCCTGGATACCTGTCTTAACAGTAGCTGGGCCAGACGCATATGCCAGTATGCAGCAAATAAAATATGAGTTTGCAGATTTGTAATAATATACCTAATGATAGCCTTGTTCCCAGGCTATCATTAGGTATATTATTACAAATCAAGATTGGGTCAAAGTATTGTCAAGAGAGAGAAGACATGCATATCCGTCAGAGAGAGATGGATAGAAGTCAGAGAGTAACTCCACACAAGACAGACAAAAGTCAGACAGAGCAACACATATTCCAAGATAACACAAGACAATGATTCGGCCCGCTGATCCATCTAGCCTATATTCACCAACAGACGGTAGGAGCAGGAGGTGGATAGGCATTAGTGTTTCGCGAGGAGGAGAAAGAGGGGGAGGAGGAGGAGGAGGAAGGGAAGCAGTGCTGGAGATGTGTGGCAGGTCTGAAGATGAGGGCTGACAGAGGAGCCACCAGAGACAAGTGGGCTTAAGAGGCTCATCACTCAGGGCCGAGGTTCTACGGGGCTGGAGGATGGGGGAATCAATAGATATGGACGGATCGCTTGTGCCTGTGCAATCTATATGTGTGCTGTATGTGAATTGCGTGCGTGCATCAGCGTGTGCGTGTGTGTGAAAGACAAAGAGAAAGTGCGAAAGTGATGGAAAGGGATAGCACATTCAGCATTACGGCCACATGCACATGTCACGGCCGTTCACATCGCTGTGTGAAAGTGGCAGTGATCAAGAGGAGCTGTGGCGAAGACTATCCAAGAACAATTAATAGTGCGGGACTTTGAAGAAAAACAGGACAAACGTTGAAGGAAAGCAGCTCAAAATAACTTTCAACCCCACCCTAACATATGTATGTATGTATGTATGTATGTATGTATGTATGTATGTATGTATGTATGTATGTATGTATGTATGTATGTATGTATGTATGTATGTATGTATGTAATGTATGTATGTATATATATATATATATATATATATATATATATATACACAAATAAACACAAATATATATACAGTATATAGCGTGGAGTATAACTATATTATAGACACAGATTGAGAGGAACCATTAACCCTCACAGTACATACCCTGGGAGGTCTCTCCCTGCTGTCAGCAGCTTGAGCTGTGGCTCATTAGAAGCTTCTCTGCTGCATCCTATTACCTGTGTATCACACAACATATAAACCCTTTTGAGGGGGGGGGGGGGCGGGTAGAGGAGCCTTCATGAGGCCATTCACATAAAACTGTAACACTTTATCAGGGTGCATTTAGAAGCCAGAGCTACTCATTAATTTACTGGGATAAGGCTGGGGGAGTAGGAGTAGACCACTGGCTCTCGTACAGTTATTCTTCAACCCTCTGCATGCGGGCAGGCAGTCTCCAGAGGACTTGGCAGTCAGTCCCTCAAAGATTGCCTGTTCTTTAAAAGATGTCCGTCAGTCAGAGCGTAGCGATAGGTATGGTGGATGAAGGTAAAAGCCAATGTTGGCTAAGCCGTACATCATGAGAAGAGTGGAGAAGATAGACTGGCCCGAAAATATCCCTTATTCAACGCAGTGCTGAGCGGTGGGGGTGACCTAGTTTCTGACTTGGATATCACCATCACAGCACAACCTTTTTACATACAGACATATTTCCTTGGAGAAAATGGCCATGCAATTGCTTCCAATGCTTTTTCCCCAAGGTTTGTTCAGATGTCATGCTGTGCAGTGTTGTTCATATATAAAACATCTATATAAATTGTGTTTAGCATTCATATTTCAAACATTGTGTCTGGCTTTGTCAATACACTGTAATATCTATCTTATCTTACCAAAAAGACATTGCTAAGTGGATTATTCTAAGTGATTTAAATTCCTGTTCTTAACAATGCTTTGAGGATGCAGATGACAGCTATATTTAGGGATGCAGCGATACTGCCACCAGTATTGCAAATGGGCAAACACAATGTGCTTTGCTAGGCTAATACATGCATTGGTACCTGAGAATCGCCTGGATGTAAGAATCTGACACAGGAATCCTCATCCAACACCAGATTTTCTGATGTTTTGTCATAATGAGGCATCTCAAAAATGGTATGTGAATAAAATGACAGGTTTTCATACAGTTATATTTAACAGTGCTGTATGAAGATTCAATAGTTGTATAGAGACCATGATTGTGAAACTAAACGTTCCCTCCCACCATTTCTCAGACATTGAGAAGTGTTGCATTTCATGCACCTTTGATAGACAGGCAGGATGGATTCTCTGAACCAATCCGGTAAAAGATTAATATTGTAATCACCATATTAAAGTGATGCATGCATGCAAGTTATGGAAGTGTTATCCATGGGTCCCCTAAATACATCTCATCTGTCTCTAATAGAAAGCCTTACACAGGGCCTCTCATTACACTCAGGAACTCTATCTCACCCTGAGACCAGGAAATCTAATAAGTGCATGTGAAGTTCGTCCAACACAACCGCTGCCAATGTGGCCCTGTGAAAGTGGTGCTTGTGGGGAAATGCCATAACCTGCTCATGGATTGTAACTTTCTCTCAAGTGGAAATGTATGCTCCCTTCCGTGTGTGTGGTCATCCCATCCCCTTCACCGAATCCGAGAGACCACAAGAGAGCCACATAAGTGTGTCCCCTATAATTGTACAGGTTGAAAAAAATAAAAATTAAAAGATAAATATAACCGCAAGCGGTGATTAACGGGGTCTGAGCAAAATTAAAAGTCAAGAACAAACTAATGGAAGATATATAAATGTAACATATAATTGTCATGTTTAAGGAAAGATGTTCCACTTATAAACCTGAACTGCAGCCTCATTCACATGGTCAAAATGTCTATTGATAAGCACACAACATCCAGAAAACTCAAACCACACATTTCTCAAGTGAATTAAGGGCTTTCTTTCTAAATTCTTTCTAAGGGCTTTCTTCTTTTTCTTTCTAAATCTTTGAGATTCTGGGGAAATTAAACATTTGTAGTCAAGAACACTAACGGAAGAAATATAAATATGACAGAGTTAATTATGAAGGAAAAATGGTTAATGAAGAAGTTCCCCTTACTGCCATACTGTGTCTTGGCAGTCCGATTCTTGGAAACTAATGAGCCAGAATGTTGATTGCCTGATGAATTTCAGGTACTGTACAATGTTTTGTTTCTTAAATGAGTGGCAAAGACAGAATGTCATGTTCAGCTTGTTCATAATGCTCTAATTAGGATTCAAACTCTCAACCTAAGGATCACCAGTGCACAGCATTATCCCGTTGAGCAACTGACATTCCTGAACTGGATGAAGCCTCATTCACATGGTGAAAATGTCGATTGACAAGCACACAACATCAAGAAAACTCCAAGCACACATTTCACAAGAGAATTAAGGGCCTTCTTAAAAGAGTACAGATCTGACATTTTGCACTGTTAATGGTATCCACCTAATGATAGCCGTATCGTAGTTATACAATAACAAAATGGTCACATAGGCAAAATGGTTTGAGACTGTGGACGTTTGGCTTTTCTATGAAATTGTGGGAAAAGTAAACATTTTTAGAGCAGAAGACCAGGGTGAAAAAGATGCATCTGATTTTAGAGATTAATATGATGAAAGAATTTTGAGTCCAGGTCAATCTCGTAAGGAGAAATAAGGCTAGTTCATATTTTGTTTTAAATAGCGCCACCTTTTGGTGCAGTACCACAATTTGGGTTTACTAGTAGTGGGGGGTTTTGGTATCCACCTAATAATAGTCGTATGTTTTTTATACAATAATAATAACAATAATAAAATGGTCATATAAGAAAAATGGGCTGCTTCAACTGCTCCAAATTTATTGGCCAATATTTCTCAAATGGAACTAAGTAAAACAAATTCTGTTCGATGATTTTTGTGAGGTTTGGCCTAAAGATTTTATGTGGCGATTTTGCTGAATTGTTGATTATTTTTGTAGCCTGTGAATCTTTTTTATCATGTTTAGCTTTAATATGAAGGGTTTTATAAATGCGTCTGATTCTAGAGATTAATATTCTGAAAGAATTTTGAGTCCAGGTCAATCTGGTGAGGAGAAATAAGCCTAATTCATGATTTTTTTTACAATAGCGCCACCTTTGGGTGCAGTACCACAAATTTGGGTTTATGGGTAGAGGGGGTTATTGCTAACCATACCTGAAAATTTCAAGAGTTTTCGACTTACGGTATAGGCCGCAGTATGACTGTTACAGAATTTGAGGAAAAAAAAAAAGAGCGTGCGAGTGTATCAAAGACACAATGCTCGACGGTTATCTCCAAAACGCCAAAACTACACCCAAGTGCTCACGAAAGCAAAGCTCTTCTCGTCTTGGCCTACCCGCATGTGAAGATAAAATACTTTTCTCACGCCACGCCTGATGTAAATATAAAGACTACACGCACGTTAAAAAATATTTATACCAGCCTTGATGCAATATGCGGCATATTCCTGTAATCAGTGTTGTGCATGAATGAGCTAAAAGAGTGTTATTCATTGTGCGCTCTGTTTACCGGCACCCAAGGATTTACTGCAACCGGCATTCCAGCATGGCTTCTAAAAACAATAAAAACGTAGCTACTGCTGAAGCCAATAGTGCATATGAATATCTGAAAGGGTTTTATGAACAAACGAGTACAGATTTGAACGTTAATAATGTTTTTATGCAAGTTGTGCCTTCCGGTAACGATCGTCAGCCACATCGGCAACAAATTAAAAAATACATATTGAATTGAAGCATCCGACCAGTCTTGGGAAATATCTGCGACTTAATGACGATCATCACAAGAAGGGTAAGAAGGGTAAAAAGGGCAAGAAGGGTAAGAAGGGTAAAGAAGGGTAAGAAGGGTAAATGCTTGAGCCAACAGCTGCAGAGTTCCTCCACCCAAGTCAAACTGACCGCATTTTTTAAAGGACCAGCGTCTGCGGTTAGCTTGTTTTTCACTTTCTGCATATAATGACCTTTTGTTTAAGTGGTAAAACATATACAATTAAAGTAATTTGTTTAGTTTGGGTGGACAGCAGCAATGATTGGGGGGCTGGGTGGATTGGTAGGAAGAGTTTATACTGAAATATAATAGAATAGCATAAAAAATAAGAAATTCAATTTAACAGTTAATTTTCTTGGACTGTGGAGGAATGTGAACTATTTATTTTATTCGGTATAAACTGAACTTTGAGCTCTCTCTTGTGAAGTGTGGGCACAACACTGCATATAATAAGCGCGAGGATGAAAAGAAGAATGGAATACTCAATCTATAGCCTAGTGAAGACATGCCTATGCTCCATCCCTTCACCAACATATGCTATGTATTTAGAGGATTCAAGTATTATGCAGTTTTACTTTTTAATCCAAGAGTTAAATAGTGCAGAGAATGGCTGTTCACGGATGAGGGGGATTATGATAAGTGGGTGTGCTTTGAAGACATTAGTTTCCCTGTTCTAATAATTTAAACCGGCTATCACCCTTTTCACAGAAAGTTATCTATAGTATCCAAAACAAAACTGTTGTACATACATACAACTGCACACCTTCAGGTTGTCAAAAGCAACCTATACTCACATACCGCGTTGCAAGTAAACATTGGTTTATAGTGCAGACCTCTATCGAGATGAATAATTAATACATATAACAGATTCCGAAAATGATAGGTCTACTATGGTTGTTCACCACTGTGGATGCCGTAAGAACACTGTGTTAAAAAACGTAAATAGGCTGTTGCCTCCACCTTGTTCTCCGACTTGTAGTGTCCATGGTGACTATGATAAACATACCCGAATGTGATTGGTTAAACTGATTTATAAATGGCGAGCAGTAAAAAAAAAGGCAACAACCTTGGTGCGGATAAAATTGATGGCGTCTTTTCGCAAAATTAAAATCGCGTTGTATGTGTACAGTCCCATTAAACAATGATCTGTTCGCAACCAACAATTGTGTTCAATGTAAAAAGACCTTCCAACGCGAATCGTGAGTCAGTGCTCTATATCACCATGGACAACGCGGCTTATTAAACCCGGTCGATAGGCGGCGGTAATGTAATATCCTTGTGCCTAATATTTAATTGGCAAGAGAGAAATGTTTATTCGTAGAATGCTCTCTAGTGTGCAGGACATTTAATAGTGGTATTGGCAATGCATAAGCCTGTGTATACAGTGTAAAAGTACATAGTAAGTATTAAAGGGGTGATATTATGCCACCAGGTGTGAGTCTGATTAGCCATGGCAAGCCGCTTGTAAATCAGCCTTTTCTCGTGTTTTAGTGACGTCACAAGTGGAAGCGTCCACCTAGATAATAATAAGCAACATTTGCTACAGTTCATTCGGTAGACTGATCTATCCAGCATTCATCTAGGGGGACACTACCACTTGTGATGTCACACAAATTTTTAAACGGCTTGTAATGACTAATCACAAACTCAGACCTGGTGGCATAATATCACCCCTTTATTAATAGGCACATTTTGAGCATTAACAATTCTATTATAATTACAATATTAAAAATAATTAGGAATAAAATTCGAATGATTATAGACTTAGATATTCATATTTATTTTAATGAAATAAATGCACTTTATTTAAGTCATCCTCTGCTTGTGATCACTTTGTTTTAAGTCTTGATATACCAAGTGAACAAACATTTGAACGCAAATATAACTTGCAGACCCCCTGCTGCGCAATGTGACCAAAGCCGAACGCACCAATATGCCATCCAGCGTGCCTCGTACCCTAGAAAGAAGAACTAGGGGTAACACTGCATAGTGTAAATGCCCAGTGGAGTACTCACATAAACACATGTGTTATTCTGTTTAAACCGGAACTCTGCACAGGATTTAATGACTAGATCTGAATGTACAGACACAAAATTCTAAATGTTTCATCTGACCTCTTTTGTTCTTTAATGATTTTATAATGAATAAATATATTAGTACCTTTCATTGCTTTTTTTCTTCTCCTTTACACTTTCCGCCAATGTTCTCTCTCTGAAGCATGTTGCTCCCATTGATTTGACAAGCTTATATGGTCTGCCTTATTACTTAGCCCGCTTCTTTAATTTCGCAATTTCCACCTGTCTTTCACAGTCTGCAGCCACAGACCCCGACAAAGTCGACTACACGTCACTTCCCATCTGAACAGGCAACTCTATAAAAGTCCAACAAAGAGTAACATCCATGTTTAATGAGTTATTATCAGTCCTCGTTTCCCATTCACTCTCTGACAGAGACACAGCATGGAGGATGTGAAGGGACAGGATATTATGATGACTTCACATGACCAAATGCTTTTATCAGAGGTGCAATTGGAAGATGATGTAAGATAATTAAAATTGTTATTTTATTTCTGTGAATCCAAATGGATTCACTTATTTATTTTGATTTGCCTTTGGAGTACTGCCAGAGTCGCTTGTCATGCCGGTCCTGTTTGCAGGCTATACGGCTGTGGTTATATATAGAAACATAACCAATAGCCATACCCCATTCACCATCACCCATCGAATATAATGACATAGCAGTGGGTTGCACTTCATGCTGGCTGGAAAGCTTTCTATAGCCTTACCCTCGCCAGCCAGAGTGAGTAGACCGGAAGGCTGGGATAGGGGAAATCAAGGACTTTATGGTCACCGCATAAGGCGAGAAGGGAGGAAAGGAAAGAAAGATGTATGGAATGGGGGAAAGGGGCTGGATTCTCTCCAGCCACAGAGAGAATCCGGAGAGGGGGAGATATCCTAATAAAACATCGCTTTGCATTAAACAAACGCATTCCTGGTCGCATCCATACGACAGAGAGAAGCTTGCAGGAGGGGAGGAATGGGAAAAATGCCATCTCATCTTTGCTTTAGGCCTCAGATTCTTGCCGAGGTCTCCCAGGGACCCACCGGCAGGAACGGGCTCCATTCGGGCTATGACACATTGAGATGATGTGTTTTACCTTGGGGCTGTTGGGCTATGTGCCGCGTTGTCTAACAAAGCAAAACACACTCACAAAAGAAGATCTCTGAGATGAAGAGCATAAAACACAGAAAACAAAAGCAAAAAGGAATGGGTGGCGCCACTGGCGGCCCCCCGGCATCAGAGCCGCGAGCTATTGTGAATGTTATTATACATTTTTTGCCTGCACAGTATATTTTCCCCCTTTTTGTTTAGTGTAACCTCTTCGATAGCAGGCCTTTCATAGTAGAACATGTTTAATGGGCATATACCTAAAATGCTAATGAATACACTGCAGTGTCCAAAAAGTCTAGGGTAGTCTACTGTGGTATTGGCTTTTGTAATTAGCACCAGCATCAGGTGGAACGTTATCTGCCTGACATTCATGAATAAACTGCCTTAGTGGCTTTGATCATCAATTGGACAGGTGCCTTTTAACTAGACTCTGGGGCAAAGGTTGAATGTATAAACGGCTGTGAGGTACCGAAGTCAGTTAAAATCTTTAAGTGCCCCAAAAATGTCCTTTCACTAAATGAGTGCATTGAGAAATGGCAAAACAAAATCCAATCGCCTCTGTAATATGCATCCCACATTTTCAGAGCAGGAGATAGGATATGAGTGGACATTGTGGGTCTTACCACCTTGTCAACTCTGGTGATTCTCAGCTGGTCATCCTACCACAGTCGATCCAAGGAGTATGACTACTACACTCACTGCTGCTGAGCCTCTTAAACAGTGTGGACGTCCGGCCAATACTATAATTACGACTATGATAATGATATTACGAGTAATCTGTGGCATAGACAGAATGGTTCTGTCAGTAACCGAAGGATAACTTGAATCCTGAGATTTAAGTGGGGAAGTAGGAGTCACAAGGAAAGGGGAACGAGCTTTCCATTACGGCTGCAACGTCTGTTTAACAGAGAGATGGCGGTGACCTACTCGGATGTCGTTTTGTTTTGCTCAATAGCGGGAGGCTATCAACAATTCCCATGTGTATGGGCGGTGTTGGATGTCTAACTATGACTGATTTAGGGCGTATGCTATCCATATGCAAGAAGACGGTTTCAAATGAGTGGCTACAAACGCTAATATTTGTCATTTGTTTTTTGGATAACCCCTCTTTTTTAATAAGCCCTCTTTGCAGACTTTATGAAAAGTAACGACTGTATATTCTCTTTGGATGATCGAAGTGGTCGTCATTCACTCGCAGACGTGAGAGCAAACATAAGGATCGTCACCTCTCAATAACACACAGCGTTTTAAACTGGACGTTAATGACATTTGGTTATTATATTATAACTGTTACAATTTGAGTATTTAGCGGATCTCCTTTAGACCTTCTCCACACCCCGTGAGAAAGACAGTACATCGGTATCAGAGTTCACCTGCCTTGTCTAATACTATGATTGGGAAACATTAGAAAGCTACTCCTGGTTTTCTCAACGCCTCCCTACATGTCAGTTCCTCGCTAAAGGACGAGCAAACCACTGTAATGTAATTTTAGTCACTTTAAATAAACCGTGCGTTCAACGATGCACTAAAGGCATCATTAAAAAAAAGCATATAACTGGCTTTCAACAAAACCTCTTTACTCCCGACTTCATACTCTGTCGCTGAATCACACAAAGCCCCCATGCTCCAGCGTGACTTCCGAACGAATGCAAGTAAAGTGACGTACGCCGAAAATAATCCCATAACGCGATAACCAAAACCCGTTTCGCGCTCTACAAAGTTCAACACTCATTCTAAGATATTACTTGCTTTACTTTAATCCGTTGGTTCCTGCTTTCTGTCTGTTTTAAGCCTCCAAACACGCCCATCTTTAACGAGAAGAGAGAGGAAGATGGATAAAGACCAAAAAAAACATCTCATTACCGTCGAAGACCTTGAAACGACGACGGCCACGACATGCGAGATTTCTTCAAGCCGGGCCGGTGGCCCGTGTCCACCGCGTAAGTCCGGTCCATGTTGACTGAGCTGAGGTATTTCTCCGTATCTGAGAAGCCCCTTTGTCTCACGCGGTGCTTCTTTCGCACTACGAGCGCGTGGTGGAGAGGAGAGAGCGTCCCCTGGTTTTGCTGCCGCCACAAATGTTTGGGTGCTTTGGCACTTCCACCGCCGGCTCCGCCGCTGAGAGATGCTGTCGCTACTTTCCCGCAGGTGGAATCCATCCAGGCGCGGGTTCGTTTATAAATAGGGGGTAAGGATAAAAAAAAATGTAACGTCCACCCGTGTCTATGGAGAATAGGCACTCGATAGTGCACAAGACGACCAAGTTCACTATTAAAAGTAGCGGTGGGCAACTAACTTAAAAAGTTGGTCCCGGAGTGGTTCACGTTCCATTCGGTTTGGAAACAAATTACATTCCATTAACGCAGAAACAGAAAAAAATAAGTCCACGCATACTTTTAACTAAACTGCAAAACGAGATTGCAGGAACATTAAGCACAGTATTGCGTCGAACAGGTCCTGACTACAGATGATTTCCATATGCCCCTTCTCTCTCCGATTTCGAGCCCTTTTCAACAAGGTGTTGTGGGGTTGCCGCAGTTCCACAGATGCCAGTTTAATCATCCACGGGACAGACCACAGAACGAGCGTCATAAACAACAATGTAGCCTAAACTTCTAAAGAGCGTACACTAGAATTAATCTGACGCACGCCATACGTAAATATCCATTGTTTTAGGGAGAAAGAAATCAGTTAATCCTGTCCTCCCTGCTTTCCAGTACCTCTGCAGCAGCCAGCAGGCAAGGAATATGGCAAACGGGATAATCCATAAACATGAGGAACCTACTTAAGCACCTCCTCTGAATGTCCAATGTGTAAAAAAGAGGTGTGGACAGACAAGGGCCAGGTAGCCTACGATGGGAAGCAGTACTGTCCATATTACAGTGCCATACTATTGACCACATGAGTTTGGCTTCAGAAGGTTTTTTATCTACGCTTTATTTTGTATGTAGCTATGATCAAAAGTCAGCAGCAAAATATTGTATTTTTTATTAAGAGTTCATCATATGTATATTTTGATGGGTTCTACGTTATATCCTTTCCGGGTGTATTGTGGAAGGATTGTGAAATGTGTGGTGTTTTATGGGTGGACCACACCTTGTAGGGTAGTTGAAATATCCTGCCATACCTTATAATCCCATTAGTAAATATTGTTTCTGCTTCACCATGGAAGGGGTGTGTGTGTGTGTGTGTGTGTGTGTGTGTGTCTGTGTCTGTGTCTGTGTGTGTGTGTGTGTGTGTGTGTGTGTCTTTCCTCTGCCTTCCCTCACTTTCCTTCTAGTTCAAGACCATTACGCTGGAAACTAACTAGATCGGAATCCAATTTCTCCGACTTCAACAACAGGAATGCAATCTTTCCCTGGGAGAGGTAGGCTGGCTGGAAACAGAGATGGCAGCTAAGAACAATGGGGGTGGGGGGGGCAGCACCACTGAGCGATGTGGAACTGAAGACACACACACACACACACACACACACAAACACATACACACAAACACAGAGCAGCCCAACCCTCCCCCTGCCAAAGTTGCCAATTTTCCACTGTCCTATATGGACCGTCCTTCAATTTGCCAGCTTCCCACAACAACGATAATGAAGACCTCTGTGTTAGCACGTCTCGTGTATTAGCTCTCACCGTAGACATTACAGGATTTATGTGCTCAATTTTATCCTCTTAATAAACTTGCTCGTGATGGTGTAGCAAAATCTGTGGAAAAGAAAAATAATAATAATTCAGATTATTCTGTGGCCATTTCTAAAAACACTTGAGGTTCGCAGTGTTTGTATTTTATGACAAAAAGGTTGCAGCCACAACCTTAACACAAACCATTAAATAAATATTAACCCTATCTAAAAAAAAAAAATCATCAAATACCATTCGGATTATAAAAAAAAAAAAGCACTTCCAGTGGAAAGTGTCCTGGAAGTCTAAATGTCCCCCTCACTCTAGCTCTAAGACGCCTGTTTCTGAGAATCTGTCAAGTGGATTGTAACCATTGTTTTGATAGTATGCAGCATAAAAGTACCGGGTGGTTAAGTGCTGTACAGTATCTACCATGTGGCCGATGTAGAACAGCACACTGTAAACTATGTCTGCTGTCCATCCTTCTGTTGCTCATGTAACATACCAAACATTTGGCCTGTTTCATATTTTACCCAGCTTTGCCAAATCATATTACCATTCTGTCTAGCTTCTACCTTTGACTGGCTCTTTACTGAACAGTAAAACAGCACAAAAGCCATTATTATATTTTACCAAGTGCTTAAAGCTATTGTGAATCACAATTCCCCCTATTGGTTTAGATATTTTTGGTTCCTGATGGAGTGAGTCATAGCGCATCTCTTTCATAAATTATACCATTGTAATGAGGAAATTTCTAAATGTTTAAGCTTTTTAATAGTAGGTAAAATGTGAAGATTCATGTGATATAACCTTTTCCACTTATGGTGTAATATTATATATCCAGATAGATTTATAGTCATGTGGCATTTAGTTTTGAGTTCATCGACTGATGCATTTGTAGTTTCTATCTGACGAATATTATCTTTTGAAAAACGCCAAAAGCAAGTTACTATGTGTGCTGGAAATATGCTGGGCGCTGACGACACTATTGGCACAATTTCATATAAAGGTCACTTGAAGATGCGAATGACGTACCTTCATTTAAAAAAGGAGGGTTGACGATTCATCATATCAAGAGTTGGAGCATATGAGTGGTTCAGGTTTTCCCACTCTTATTGTTCCACAACACCAGATTCTATTCATTTTCTGTTGCCTTGAATTATAGATGAATGAAGGCTTGAAGCCGAGAGAAGATGAATGGCCATTGTTAGCGTAGCCCCCAGCCCTCATTTTCTTTCGATGACGTATATTTTGACTTTGAAATTACACATTTTGTTGGCTCATATGAGATGTGCAAAAAATGTCTTTGTAATGGAACTGCTGAGGATCAAACACACGCACACACAAAAACAACTACACACACACACAGGTCTCAACACACTATTTTTTTTGACCTCCAGAATTCGTCTAATCCATTCAAAAGCTTTTTTCCCAAAAATGATATTCGGGCTGAATTATCAATATAAAAGGTACATTTTTGCATGTTGTTGTATATCAAACAAAAATAAAACCAACACAAAAACCCAATGAATCTGAATATTATCTTGTATGCTGTAAATAATGGAGGCAAGCAAAATAGATATGAGGCACATCATGGATATTAGGCTTTTGCCTAAAACAGATTACGTTTATAATAGCTTTTTTCACGTATTCAACAAAATGCTTTGCCCACAGCATTGTGCTGATATATCGAGGAGTTAAAAGTAAATAGTATTGTAATCAAGACACTTAGTACACACCAGCTTGTCCCACAGATTTTCCTGCACACAGTATGAACGGCAGGATCCGTATCATGATCATTATTAGATCGACAGTGAGTACCTGCATTGCAGCGTCAAGAACAAATCCAAAAATACACACAGATGTTCCCATGCTTGCGTGCACGATACACCTGTGCTCAGAGCAGTGCCCAATTATAACACCTTTTGTTTTCAACATGCTGGGAGAAAGCTGCTCTGTGGAAAATCTGTATTAATAAATGCATGTAAATGACGCCCCTTTGACTCAGATTCCCCGTTACTATTGTCATCCTGGATGTAGGATGACATGATTCACTCACTTTATTTTTTCTAGTTTAGCTCCAATTGTAGCACGTTGCCAGATAGGAGTCGTAGGACGTTTATATTAATGAGATGGGCATCTGTGTGCTCCGCTCTACATTGTTTATTCAGAGACTGAGACGCTGCGCGGCTCTTGATGGCTGGCATGAAGCCGGATCTTAAAGAGTTTGAGATTGCACAGTGAAATGCGAGGGAAGGAGCAGCATGGTTTTGAGGTGGATGAGGGCAGTTAAGTCCCAATCAAACAGGGTTGGAGCAAACAGAGAGCCTTTCTGCCTTTTTATTAAACGTCTTCAATCTACTGTAATCCAACCTCACCATGTTATAATCTAGGTGGGTCTCTGTTTCAGAGGCTTCCTTTCATTAAAACAGCTAGCAATTTCATATACAATACTTCTCCCTCATTTTTGTCTTTTTGGAATGCTAGTTTTTGGATAATAGGACCATCAAGCCATATCTCTTTTGCACTTGGCTAACCCTACCGGTTAGGAAATGCATGGATCCTTTGTCTTGTGTAGTATAATTTTGATATTTTGAGTTATAATTATATAATTATCTGTAGTTATTTTGCCACATGGTACAAATCAATAAGCCTGTATAGATTGTTTAGTTTGTCTTTTGCCAACCTGCTCAGTTTGAATTAAAGGTGTAGTGTGTAGAATTCGGTTGCATCTACCAGAACTGACTTGGCTGAAATTGCGTGTTTTAATAAGTGTATATTCCCATTAAAAAATAAATTGTGTTTCTGTTACCTTAGAATGAGCCCTTTATATCTACATTGGGAGCGGAGCGGGTCCTTTTCCATTGGGACTGAAATGTTGCACCACCATGTTTCTACAGTAGCACAGAACGGACAAACTGCTTTTGTTTTGTGTGCTTGTGTTTAGCTATAGTGTTTCATCACAAAAAACGTTGGAAGTACCTGGTACCGTACAAAAGAAAGTCCAGTACAGGCCACCGTAGTCATTGGAAAATGAGGGGGGAGGGGAGGGGGATTCGGTTGATTGCAATCTGCAACCTCACGACTATGTGTTACTCAAAATTACACACTGGTCCTTTAGGCAAAACTTGTATACTGATTAAGATCGGCATTTCCATTTCTCGAGAGCACTGAATCATGCATTTCTCAAATCCCCCTAGCAGTAAAACTTGAAGCAGCATAATAATTGCAGCCTCTTTTTTATTGTACATCTTTTGGTGTAGATTGCCGACCTATACCTTATGAGTTAGTGACATGAAATAGAATAGAATCACTTAACTCTCCTGTGATTGGCCATCTGTAGCTGCCAGCAAGTTGTGGAGCAGGCAAAGCCCACCGAATACCCAAGATAATATGTTCTAAACATATCACATTTTGGTGTGCAGTCCAACACGTCAAACTGCAGTTCCAGGTTAAAAGTTGTAATTGGTCCTGCTGGTTTCCCAGGATTTCCATCTCGGGCCTGATGTAAGCACTTTCTGTCCCTCAGGGTGTATTCCTCATGCAGGTGTTCCAGGGATTTTTTGTTTGTTTCCCTGTGATTGCAGTGCCCTGTGCTGTCCCACACTCTATTGTAGGGAGACATGTTCCTAGGAACCTTTGCTGTTTGGGATCTCCAATCCCATGATTTAAGATCAGATAATCACTCTGTTTTTGTCTCCAGCTTAAGTCGCCAACTTGGTCAGCAGATGCTCAATGTAGCCAGGAATAAAACACTTGCACCCCCTGACTACTGAGAACTGGCCATATAAACCCCGGCTCTCAGGCTTCTGGAAACACTGTTTCAGATGTTGACCAATGGTTGGTGTAAAAAGGCATTGTTTTAATTTTTACTTTAATTTTAAGTGTCACATCTTGCCATGCTCCTGTGTTTCTAGCCTATGATGGTACCCTGTTGAGTGAACTGTTTTCACCTGTCCCTCATTACCTCTTTCCTCCTAGTGTATTAAGTCAGTTTGTTTCCCTTCTTCTGTGCCAGTTCGTCATTGATCCTCTGTGTCAAACGTTCCAGCATTCCTACAAGCGATATTTACCGTTCCTGGTTTTTGATTTCTGCCCTGTTCTCCATGACTATGCCTTTTGCCCTCTCCCTGCTGGATTTGTTGTGCCCGATCATCGAACTGATAACCTGTGTACCAACCCTTGTTCTAACAGTAAGGACAACTCTTGTTATCCAGACTTTTTGCTTCTGAGTCTTGCTTTTGAGTCAGACACATGGTGCACCAGCGTTACAGTTTGAGTTACAGATTAATATATGTCTTTGTGAATCATGCTCTTTTTTGTATCCAATGACTCAGCGGTAACGTACTCTAAAGACTTTGAAAACAATGGACCAAAATGACAAATGTCCTGTATAACAAACACCATTTTACATCTTTCAGATGGATTTATGGCCCCGTTTGACTTTGTTTTACTCATGACTTTGTCTGTGTCAACGGCACAGAAAGGAAGGGGCAATCAAAAGGGAATAAAAGATACTGCACTTATCTCAACCCTCCAAACAGAGTCTGCGCCTTGACAGCTACAAGTAATTTGGCCTGTCGCTGCACACAGTGGCAGAACACAGCACTATTGATCAACCGGGCTACGCTCTAGTCCATCAAGCCGGTTAAAACACACAGCTCTCCTCACACACACACACACTAAGTGAGGTTGAGGATTTAAGGTTTTTTTTTCAATGGCACGCTGCGTTTTAGTTTGGCAGATTGTTTTTTACTAGTTTTGAGGTGTTCATTTGTTACGTGCCTGATGCAAAAGGAGTGTAAGAAGTCGCTCTGCGCCTGTCCTCTATGCTCTGTGTGTAAGAGGTGTGGCTCAGGCAGCACCTACACACACCAAAGGTGAAGATAACCTGTGACTCAAGGCTAATAGGGTTTCAAATGGGTGTTTTTCCCGGCGACTGCATCCAGTCAAAATGTTTACAAATCTTATAGCGTTGATATTCGAAATTTGACTTTTCCAATATCTGAATATTCTAAAAAACTAATAGTGAATTGCTCTTTGAAAGGGATACTTGCATTATTATGCTATTCAATTGTAAAACATCCAGTGTCATAAAGTTGTCTTAAATGACCATAATGTTATTTATCCAGATTATTTCTGGGATAATATATCTTCCAACAAAAGTAACCGTGACAGACCTAAGCACAGACGAATTACACACTCACACGCGTCAGACACGCACAGATCCCTCCCTACCTTTCAGTGTCGGCAGCGGTGATGGCGATGAGTGGCGGGGTGCGTAGCGGCAGGGTGGTGGGCCGCGGGGGCTTGGGGAGGGCCGTGTCCGCCTCCGGCCTGTGGGCGTAGTAGTACTGCTCGGCCTGTCTGAAGGCCAGGGGAGGGAGCTGCAGGGTCCTGCAGGACAGCCTTCGCACCAGGAGGGGCTCCATGCACAGGAAGGGCTCCGGCTCGGGAGAATCTGAGGAGTCATCCTGGAGGAGGAGGGGGGAGGAGGAGAGAGGAGAGGAGAAGGGAGAGGAGGGGAGAGGAGGGGAGAGGAGAGGAGAGGAGCGAAGAGGGGAGAGGAGGGAAGAAAGGAGAGGAGAGGAGCGAAGAGGGGAGAGGAGGGAAGAAAGGAGAGTAGAGGAGTAAAGAGGGGAGAGGAGGTGAAAGGGGAGATGAGAGGAGCGAAGAGGGGAGAGGAGGGAAGAAAGGAGAGGAGAGGAGGGAAGAGGGGAGAAGAGGGGAGAAAGGAGAGGAGAGGAGGGAAGACGGGAGAGGAGGGGAGAAAGGAGAGGAGAGGAGGGAAGAGGGGAGAGGAGGGGAAAAAGGAGAGGAGAGGAGGGAAGAGGGGAGAGGAGAGGAGGGAAGAAAGGAGAGGAGATGAGGAAGAGAGGAGAGGAGGGAAGAGGGGAGAGGAGGGAAGAAAAGAGAGGAGAGGAGGGGGAGAGGAGTGGATGG
>NC_136934.1:15980268-16008524 GCF_949987615.1 Pollachius pollachius | reverse complement strand
GACAGACATAAAAAAAAGAAGAAAAGATAAGATGAATCTGTCCTCGGGACCGAGATGTCACGTGGGATAAAGGATGAACATCGTTCACTGTTGAGGATGACATCGGCTGAGGAATGGGGAAGATAAAAGACCCACGCATGCGGGTCGAAAAGGGAAAGGATTTTGGGGAGAGAGAATAGTGGTGCCCAACCTCACTGTGACAGCAGAGGAAACGGTGCACCTTGGGTGGAAAGGAATAATAAGAAAGGGAGAGGGGCGAGTGGCGACCTCATTCCCCACAGCCATAAGTTACTCTGAAGGTGGACCAGCATCCCGCGAGACAAATGGGCTATCAGTTATCCGCCTGGACGGCAGTGAAGAGGAAGCCTTTACATGTAAAGACACCATACAATCGGTTCACGCACCCAATTGCATTCTAACGGCACACGGCTCATTGAGTGAGCGACTCCACTCACTAAACCTGTGTAATTTTCTTTTCAATTAACCCAAAAGAATCTTGCAGCTGCCTCCTTTATTGAACACTTCTGGAAGTACCTTCGACCTGGATACAGGTGAATACACAAACATACTCCCAAATTGGGGTGCTGAGAAGCGTGATTAATGGAGGCTCATTCCGTGCAATTAATCTTCTACCTTACTGTGAGGAGATTTCGCATTTGTTCCACATGGTTATTCAGTTTTCCCCCTCATAAATAGGGATTAACCCTTAAAACTTGCATTGCATCTCATTCTAAAAGTTATAGGCCTGCATTTCTGGCACGTTAGGATGGGTACAGCTTTACCCCCACCAACTCGACCTGTAGTGTGAGACATTCAATGGTGCAGATAGACTTGCATTTACTCAACTGTGTACAACAGCAAGAGATAATGTTGATGTGCTAATCTACTTTCGACCAACGGAAGGCCAAGATTTTGTGTGTGGAGTTTTCATAATGTATGCGTCTCATCTGGCTAAAGTGTTCAGGCGAGGACTTGGGCCTGGGGCACTCTGGTGGTTAGAAACAACCATTCCCCAACAGTCTAAAACACATGAATTATGTCGGCAGCTAGTGCTAGTGCACGGCTAGCAATGTCCACCGGCGTTCTGCTGGCAGAGGCTCGTCGAACTTTAATGCTGTTGCACGGGCAAGTATAGGTGCTTGGGGGGGGGGGGGGGGGGCATAATGATGTACAGTCTGTATAAATGGTTATTAGAGGCCGTGTGAGGGGTGATTGTCCCTCAATAAGTCAAGATATTGAAGTCATCAAAAGAAGACATCTGTAATGGACGTGAGCCAAGACACGGGATTCATTCTGCCGTCTATCTATTGTGCCTTATCACTGCGACCCAGATTAGTTGTTAACCGCATGTTTGCTAGTTCGATCCCAGGCTTCTCCTAGCCGGGGAGTGTCGAGGTGTCCCTGGGCAAGGCACCTAGTCCTAACTGCTCCCGACGAGCTGGCTGTCGCCTGGCATAGTTTACTCCGCCGTCGGTGGGTGAATGTGTGCATGAATGGATGAATGTCAGGCAATATTTTGAAGCGCTTTGGATAAAAACGCTATATAAATGAAATCCATTTGCCATTTACCCGTAGGAGCTGACCCAGTATTACCCAGAGCGCCCAAAACTATATTCCCGCCGCGGATCTCGTCGGTACCGTTCTCCTTTTGGTTGCCATTTCTCCACCGCCCCGCTACACCTCTGCATATCAAACTGCCAATCATCAATCAGCCAGTCACTCGCCAGTGATTCCTGCATAATTATGTATATTGGATTGCATTGCTGTTAGGAATTGCCGTCCAAGGAACCGAAACAGAGGTAAACACTCTCACACACACACATACATTATAATACCTCACAAGTCTTCTTTTATCAAAGTCGATTGTAGTGGTTTACTTTCAACTGAAAAATATATTTTTTCCCATTAGGATGAAGTAGTTTCCTTTAATGTTAAAAAAATATTAATTAATTAATGTAGCTTTCTTTTCATTTTTAAATTTTTGTTATTCTGAGTTAATGTATTTTTTAACCGTCAAATATAGTGTAGAGTGTAGAGATTTGTCAGAGTGTAGAGATTTGACTGCAATCAAATGCATTTTATGCATTGAACTCAATGTTATATGCAAAAAGTGCATTTGAGGTCAAACTCATAAGGATTAAGTTTCATCTACAGGCATGCTTTATTAATAAATGTTTCTGGCACTGGGGATGTTTTACTCCAGTTCTAACCTTTAGATGTTGGCTCACTCAAATGAAAAAAGACTATCTTATAAGTACCTTAATGGCTCTAGAATTTGGTGCCTTTTGGGAAAGCTTGTTAATTTCCTGCTGTGCCCTATGGTAGTTACTAGACCAAGGACATACAGTATGCTGTGGCAGAAAGTAAATTAGATTGGAATGCCTACATACTACAAATAGGAAAAACATTTAGTACTAAAGAAGAGGAAAACATTGACCATATGTTTTTTTTACTTTCAGAATTGTACATATCTGTTTGCACTGTGTATGTACAATGTACAATTCTTCTTCCCAGAACGCATTAATAACACATGTGACTACAAATGCGTATTTAATGCTTAAACTATGAGTATAATTAGAGGTTTGTTACACTTGATGAATCTAACCCTGACAATCTCAACTGTAGCCCCTTAACCATGGCTTCTGGGAACTTGGCTCATCACTAGAGGTAGTGTTAGATAATCAAATTAGACGGATAGAAAACCAAAGTGGCCGCAGTCATCGGGGTATCCGGTAGCCTACGTGACCAGCATCATTCTAGACCTTCATAGTTTGAATTCCTGTTCAACGCCAAGGCTGTCTGTCGTATGTAGTGCTCCGTTGTTTAAGGATCCTTGCCTTTTGTTTAGTTTGTGGTCCCCCACATTGAACTCATCACTCAATTCTTGTGATGCATTGTGTACACATGGATGCAAGTATTGATTTTAGGTTTGAGTTTTAATTTGTACCCAGTGATTGCTTTAGTCTTGTTACTGTACACGTATGACTTGAGAAAGAAAAAGGGCTAAAAATGCAATGTTTAAACCTACATATATATATATGTGTTTTTTTTGTCACTTTTTTGTTCAACTTAGTTTTTTGTTTTAATCTGCTTAATACCACAGAGCTTCAAATTCAATCGCTTTTCAAATATGGCACCTAAGACTTTAGTTTCAATCAGGAATCTGAAAGCTCACATCTTGGAGCCGTGTGTGTGTCACATTTACTGCGTGAACTGACTGTGTACACCACCACATGAGCTGTGCCAGGAAGGGAGAAATCCACCTGGAATCTGACTAGGAGAGAGAGGAGAGAGAGAGAGGGTATTTTCCAGTGCTGTTTGGATGAGTAAATCACTAAATCTTATTCTATGATTTGGGGTTTGTTTTCTTAAAACATATGGTTGAGCGAGAACAAAATGCGACAACATTGTCTTTGTATTCATTCAAAAGTTGAATGATACTCTATAATACTTTAGAGCGCAATAAATAGGGACACATTATTTGTTATTACTTTATCCAGGAAATGATCAGCGGAAATGGGCTCTGGTGGCAGTGTGGAGGAGATAACTGCGGTTTACTAGGTGAGCGATTGGGAGAAGAACAAATGGACTTTGTGTATTTTAAGAGCCCCACAAACCACCATCCCACAACCGCCCATCGCTTCTCCTCCTCCTTCCCTCCATCCCTCCACTCCCACCTAAGGGGTAGAAAGATGAAATCCAACAGGAAATAGACCTTGACATGTTTAGGCGCCTAAGGCCCGATAAAGTCCACAGTGCACCGATCAATGCATCATCAACCCAGAATATGATTGTAACTAAATTAAAATATACATGCTGCAGTCAATACTATGTGCATTCTATCTAGTTTACGCCACACACACACACACACACAAGATACAGCACCGTAAACATCGATGTGATGCCACAGACCTACGGGGCCAGTGCTTCTCTATAATTGCGAGGTGATAAAAGCACATCTTGGTATAATTGGACCAAATTAGAAGCCGTCGAGGCGATTTAATGTCAGGTTAAACAGTGGCACGTGTCAGAGGCCTCTGTCTGGGTTAATGGCATTTTCAATAACATATGACACAGAAAGATCACACCGAGAATCCATGTGTGCCACGTAGCTGGAAGGATCTCACCTCAAGTGACATGCCATGCTCCTTATAATCATGGGCAGCTACAAACACCTTATGCAAGACTAATCACACCGTTTAATCACACTCAACAGGCGGTGAAATTGAATTGCACAGGACATAATGATTATTTACTCAGGGTTTAGAAGAAGAAATATATATCCTGCCTCTCCCTCTACACCTGATACCTGTATGTGTGTGTGTGCGTGCGTGCGTGCGTGCGTGCGTGCGTGTGTGTGTGTAATACTGGGTTCTGAAATTAATGAGACAGACGGTTGTGATATGACGCGCCTGAAAGGAATATAATTATTACTGATATAAGTTATAATATTGTTGCTGCAGTTAAACACCCCCATTTTGTTTCTTCCTCACATCCACTAATCGAAACCACCCTTGCTAATCCAATAATATGCTACACAAAGCTGTAGATTGGTGTCCTTTGATTACACATACTAAACAAATAGACAAACACAGACTCAAACCGTTGCATTTTGAATGTGAGCAGAGCAGAGTGCATACTTTACTGTGTACGACATGTTTGCACAGTTAATTCCACCAACAGGTTGCCAGATGAATTGGAAAGATGGGAGAAGATGGCAGTATAGTGTCGTAGATACCCAATGGGAATCAAACCCCCAACCCTGGCCACGTTAATGTCATACTCTATCTGTCCTATCTCCATCTATCACTGGAAGTCACTTTGTATAAAAGCGTCTGCTATGACTGCATGAAGACCTCTGCCGTGATAGTAAATAATAAGCCAGATATAATACCTTTTATCAGATATAAAAGGTAATGGTTAATATTGGTATTGCCCTGAACAGCGCATAATGAAGTACAGTCTGTATAAATGGTTATTAGAGGCCGTGTGAGGGGTGATTGTCCCTCAATAAGTCAAGATATTGAAGTCATCAAAAGAAAGACATCTGTAATGGAAGTGAGCCAAGACACGGGATTCATTCTGCCGTCTATCTATTGTGCCTTATCACTGCGACCCAGAGTAATCTCTGTTCTGCTTATCTTCCAGTCCTCCCCACCTATCCTTTTCTTCACACTTCATTAAGCTTTTACACACACCCTTCTTCTATCTGTATTTATTCCTGCGTCTATTTAACCTCACACCTCCACCCCTTACTACTCTCTAATTATTCTGTCGCAGACTTTATCTCATTGGTTACCTACACAGAATGCAGCAAAGCAATTACTTAGAAACAGGGAGTTAAATTGCAGTACCTTACTGCCTTTAGGTGTCCTGTAAAGTTCAACAAACAAGTAAAACATCACGATCACCAGGGGGAACCCCTTTTTCTGTTCTCTTTGAACGGAAAGACCTGTCTCTGGTTGTCATCCTGCTCTTTCTCTCCTTCCTCCTTAGCACAACACTGGTCTACCAGCCTGTTTGGCTGGTGGCGTCTCTCCACAGGGGGTCCAAATTGCTGATCAAGATGTGTTCTCGGAAGGAGACGAGGCGGGCATCTAGCCATGCTTCAATCTCTCCCTCATCACATTTACTTGGCCACAGTCACATCCGTGTCGCCATGGCGACGCTCATAAGGTGACTCATGACTATTCATCAACGCTGCGGGCTGATTGGGCAAGCCTGCGAGGGCGGCACATTACATATTCATCAAGGTGACTTGCGTCCCCTCGCTCTACCTCTATAAGACCCCCTCAGGATAATGAAGGAGTTCTTCGGCTCCTGCTCTCAGCATTTGTATTCCCCCCCCCCCCCCCCCCCCCCACAGTTCACTTATTGTTTTAACCTTGTCCCGTCTATTTCACCTCTTCTCTTCTCTCTAATTACTGGTGACCCTTGATACCTCACCTGCCCCCTCATCATGGGCAACCTGCCCTTCATCGCCCCCTTCCTCCCATTCTATCCTCTGCTCACCCTCCCTTGAGGGTGGCTTTGCTCTCCAACTGTCATATCCACTCAAGACCAGTGGCTGCATTTGATTATTTATAAATTAGGACATTCGAAATGAATACTCGCTTTCTTTCGTTCTGTCTCACATCCGTCCACGTGGCAACCTTCTGGAAAACTTAGGAATAATATACAGAGGCCTTACATATAACAGCATTCTATGAATCAGTTTGCAAACAAAAGACAGATGGATCTTTGAGGACACGGGTGAATTCTACAGAGGGATTACCTCATTTTGACAGATACACATACATTTGAATTGGGGTTCAAGGTCAGCAGTTACCATGGTAATCCATGACATCTATGCACAGGATTCCAACAGCTCTATATGGCAGTATCTTTAATGTAATATCAGTGGTGCTATTGTAGAAATGACCTCTACAAACGATTATACAATAGGAGAGAGACACCATGCCCGGGATATGACAGGCTCATTCATTCAGTCCATATCCCGAACACCAGAGCCTGGGTGAACCCCCTCCCTTCAGCCCTATGGTGGCTCCATTCCATGCCTGGGTCAAGCCTGTCATCTACATCATCATTCCTCTGAAGCCTTATGTTATGGGACATAAGGCTTCAATGAGCACTCTCCATTGCATTCGGCTCTCAAGCCTGTGAGGACCCTTTACTCAAAGCATCAGAGAAGCTAGAGATATAAAATGAAATCATGCACTGTTGTTGTATGTACATATTTATTTGATCTTGCATAACTGTCATTCAATTAGGATAAGGAACTGATGTCTGGGAAGGCGAAGTGTTGTTTACCGCTGGTAAGGTGTTTATTGCACTGACAGCAACAGCGAAGGAAGGTTGTGCGCCAGATAATTTTTTAACTAGTTTGCCGCCACAGCCACCCACGCTAACTTTCGACGATACTAAACATGTCGGGGCGCAGCTAAGCCGCCACACATAGGGTTTTTGTAAAATAACAACACCCAAAAGAACCAACGTCCTTGTTATGCAAAGCTATTCAAAGTGATTGGTTTCAGTCCTTAGGGCGGGCAGATACAACTAATTCTAGCCCTGTATATGATGCACAAAATAAAATGTATGAATAAATCAACAGATTTTTTTTTAATACTTTTTGCAAGCCCCAAAAGCATCTCGGTAGATAATTGTTATTTTTCCTGAAAAGATATTTAGTACTGCCTTTCTTTGACCTAATTCAGCACCGTTATTTATATCCAAGTGACGCATGCAATACATTTTACATGCAATCACACTGAGGCATTCAAATGAGGATGACCATATGATTGGGCTGTGAATCACTAACCAGGTGGGCTGTGAGAAAATATAGCCTACATAATCACTGTGCTGAAGATTTGAGCAGTAATCAATAGTATTACTTCTTTTTTTTCCTTCCCATTTCATACATTATCGATCAGGATAAGAAATCCAACACGGAATCAATAAGCAGGGTGAGATAATCAACCAATTAATTAAGTCTAATTTATGGTTTAGATTGAGCATATAAATAAATTGATTCGCCGCATCTGTGTATTCTGTGCTTAACTTTGATGACTCACACACACAAACAACAAGACTAATTCGTTGCGTTCTTTTTTCCTCTTTATTCTCCAAGAACCTGAGTGATGTGTGATTTGTGATGTGTGCGTTTGTGTGACAACATCGATGCACTACCTCCCTTGAATTAAAGATGAACTGAACTGAAATTTGAAGTTTAGTTGATATAACAGATGTATTGTCTGCCTTCTCATTGGTACAATAACTAAAAATGGCTGAACTTGCTAAAAGGGATTGAATTTTACGGGGAAAGTGTTACAGGGCGCCGCCATGTTGGATTTCAACAATCAGCTACGTCACTGGCATGGTAACCTACTCCTACTCTGTGGCTCTAGCAGCCATAGCAGGTGTCAGGCTCTGAGGCTCGCTGAAATGGCTACGGAAAAGCAAACAACCTGGTCTACAGGAGGATCATCTTATTGCATTGCCCCTGTCAGCAGTAATGAATTATATAGGGCCAAGGCAGCTGGGGTAATCATACGTTTCCACAGGCTACCTTTGAATAGGAAACCAGCCCTTAATACATGGCTGGCAGCCTTAAAACTGTCTAACCCTCCGATAGCCCCTGTCATGTCAATCTCCACAAGCTAGTACTCCGACCATAAGGTGTATAAACTATTACTCTGACGATATCACAGATCTATGTTTCCAAGCTGCTAATTAAACCACGGCGGGTCTGTAAACAGAAGTTCCACAAATGTCCCTTTCTACTCTCCCTGATGTTCACCGACTAGCCGATTGCTGATGCAGAGGGAGTTAACTCGATGAAGTAGTTTCATAGTAAGATGTATCTGTGCAATATCCATCTGTGCAATATCCATCAACATCCACCACAAAGTAAACCTCCAACATCCACCTAAAGTAAACGTGACACTCGTAAATCCGCCTCGCATCTATGCTCATCCGCGGGTGTATCTCCCAAAGTGCATCTCACATGTCTTTCAGGTCCCGTCCACCCGGAACCGATTTTTTGGTGAAACCACGTCTTTAATAACCATGTTATTAGGCAGATAATAAACCATGTTCTTTAATTGGTCCATGGTCCCAGGGTGGTTTCAAATAAAACCAGACAAATGCGGTTTCGTGTTAGGATTCGTGTGGAAGCCTGAGGCGACGTTAGAGTTGCCTTGAAAGTTAGTTTTTTTTATTATTATTATTTTTGTAGCTTTAAATACAGCCCCTTGGTCAATTTAATTACTAACTGTACATTAAAAAGTATTTCTGCTCAATCTAAAAGGTTAAACAACTGCTATCTCATCCTCAACTTGAATGTTTTTATACAGCGGCGCGCAGGCTGGATGCGCGCAGGCTTGATGCGCTCCACTTTTTTTTGTGGAGAACCAGCGCCTTGAATATGTAGGTAGGCTACTACAGCGTTTGTACAGCTCGATGCGTTTCCGCAATGAGTCCATCTTTATGGAGATATTCCTGAAACGCATCAAGGGAAAACCGAGGGGGAAAGGTCGTTTTCGACTTGTGGTTGCTATTTATGGGACAATCCAGCGTCTCCGCTCGGACGTCCCTTAGAGAGAGCATGGCCACTCCCAAAACCTCTCTCTCGCCGCACAGCATCCGAAATGCCCTATGCATGGTTATGCAGCCTAAACCCACCATTTGATGGTCAAGGTTGACAGGGACCTCTCGACAGCAGACCGATTCAACGGCAGTGTCCACGCTCCGGCAGCACGACACGCACACCAGTCACATCCGAAGGTGGAGCTGGAGCCTGAAATTGATCCCTCTCCACCGGGTGGTAGTCGGCTCAAACGCGTAACCAGCCATATTAAAATCGCTATTTTCCGCCGTTGAGTGTAGAAGACGTTCGCGTGTCTGTATTAACGACCTATTCCTACCATGCCAGTGACGCCATCGAAAATGTCGGCGCTCTAATACTAACAGACGCATTTTCTTTCGTTGCTAAAAAAAGCTATATATTGATTTATTAAATATTTTTTAGTGCCATTTCTTTTATAATGGTCATAACTAACACGTTATCGATGTTGATAATTTCAGTTCAGTTCATCTTTAAGATCATTATTTTCCGCCGTGGAGTGTAGAAGACGTTCGCTTGTCTGCAGCAACGACCTAGTCCTACCATGCCAGGGACGTCATCGGCGCTCTAATACTAAAAGACGCGTTTTCTTTTGTTGCTAAAAAAAAAGCTATATATTGATAATTGTTTAGCGTCATTTTTTTTATAATGGTCATAACTTACACGTTATCGATGTTGGATGTTGATTATTTCAGTTCAGTTCATCTTTAAGGGTTTCTTGGGGGGTTTCTAGCCAATTAAATCTCTTGCTGCTTGGGCGTGTCTGTTCTGTTGGTTTGGTTCCAACAATCTTTTCTTCTTGAGAAAAATAATAGATGTCTGAGAACCATTCCCTATGACCCTAGACAGTCTTATATTCTGCTCTTACTACGTAACAGTGGAGGCTGGACATGGTACATAGTATAGAATAAACATTGGGGATTCTATACATGTATGACTTTAAGTGCTGCAAGTTTCCAAGTTTCATACTTCCACTATATATGAATGCATTAAGGCTGTAGGAATTGAGTGGGTTCCATTTTGTTTTTGTTTATTTTTTGTTTCTAGCTTAAGGGGGTCAAAAGAAAACTGGGGCATTTGTAGTTTAGCGACCCATGTATCAACAATATATCGGATCACATTTGAGCCTACCAGCCAGTGTGGTATAAAGTCAATAGACAGAACCCTCCATACCGAGGATGTTCACAGCCTACAGATAGACACGAGACTTATAATCAACTGTCTGGAAATTAATATTCATTAGCAAGCTAGAACCTTTGCCATTTCAAAATCTATTCATACATTCATAAATAAAATGCTATTTTAAGAGCAGGACATTTCCGGGGACATCTCCAGCTGGGGACATGCATAAACTACAAGTGAATAGAGTCTTGGCTTTGTGCTAACAGGATAGCGCTACAGCATAACAAGAGAGTAGAAACTTAGCGTAATGCTAACAGAACAGAGCTACAGGACAACCAGTGCATAGAAACGTATCATCATCCTAACAGAACAGAGCTACAGGACAACAAGTGCATAGAGACTTAGCGTCATGCGAACAGAACAGAGCTTCAGGACAACAAGTGCAGAGAAACTTAGCGTCATGCTAACAGAACCGAGCTAAGGAACAACATGACACATACATGGTGTTCTGGGCTAGCTGACACAGGCATCTACTTACACTGTCCCTTTGGCTGTCGTCCCCAGACCGCTCATTATTTTGCATGGTCCACTTCCTTTTGCAGACCGGCGGCCTTCAGACTCAGTGTAAACCAAACCCAGGGCTATAGAAACAATAAGACAAGACACACATTAGGGCTGTCAGTTCTAGACTCAGACGAAGTGCTAAAAACGTGTTAGTGATAGATGACACTGATCGGTATAGGTGATGTAATTTGATCAATTTAGGAAAAAAACATAAGTTTACTGAAAGAACTGAAACCTTTGACAACAATGTGTGTGTGTGTGTGTGTGTGTGTTTGTGTGTGTACGCCTGTGTTTCCCTGTTTGTGTGCTATTATAATGCATTAGAGGAGGAGGTAAAGGTCAGTGAATCATCAACCAGAGTTATAAAGTCCTGCTGCGTTTATCTGGCCTAATAATTACCTCTAGTGTCCACCTGTTGCCCACACAGTCCCCCCATCTTCTTTCTCCCTCTCTCCATCTCCACACTCCCCTCTCTTCCTCAACCCCTCTCCTGTCTTTTTTCCGCTCTCGACAACTTCATCCACACACACACACACACACACACACACACACACACACACACACACACACACACACACATTTTTGTCACAGATGTCACACAGTGCAGAGCCCATTTCTGTTCTACATTAGAGAGCCTGGTCATTTTGTTCCAGACATGCTTTTACCTTTTTCCACCATGCACCCTGAAAGTAAGCAGACGGCTCGGATAATCCTCTCCACCCGGTTCCCATCTTTCCCTCAACACTTCTCTCCTGTTCCCCCTTGAACTAGGTAGAGACGGACACAGAGATGTGTGGCTGGAAGCTGTCCAGCCACAGTCTGGGCCGGTAGTAATGCTTAAGGACTGTGTACTTTAGCTGTACCCCCTGGCTAGCGAACCACTTTATAAGCCCCTTGTAAAATAACCCGAATGTCCAGCTGCTATCAAGCTATATAAATCTGCCCCTTTAATGCATTACAAACATGCGTAGTACCTCCCATTCTCTCTCTGTCTCTTCAAACAGTCTGCAGATGGTGGATGGTGGAATGAGAGAGCATGCACCCAAGCTGCACATAAGAGAGGAAAAGGGAGAAGAGGAGAAGATGAAAGGAAAGGAGAGGAGGTGAAAGGGTGAGAGGAGCGAAGAGATGTGAGGAAAGGAAAAGAGAGAAGGGGATGTGAGGAGAGGGGAGGGGAGGAGATAGAGAAGAAAGGAAAGGAGACAGAAGAAGGGAGGAGAGGAGGGGAGAAGTTTGGAGACAAGAGAAGAGAGAGATGAAGAGAGGAGTGGAGAAAAGAAGAGGGGAAAGCAGTGAGAGGAGAGGAGGGGAGAAGAGAGGAAAGGAAAGCAGAGAAGGTGAGAGCAGAGGTGGAGAGGAGGGGAGAGAACAGAGAAAGGCGAAGAAGGGAGAGGAGAGAGCAGAGGGTGGGACAAGGGAGGAATGGACAGGGGAGGAGAAAAGAACAGGACCAAGCAAAGGAGAGGAGAAGAGAGGGGGAGGGTAGAGGAGGAGAGGGGGAAGGATGAAACAAGAGAGGAGATGAGGGGAAGGGAGAAAGGGGGGAGAGATGAGAGAAAGGGAGAGGAAAGGAGAGGTGAAGTGAGGAGTGGACAGGACTCGAGGAGAGGGGAAACGAGATGGGAGAGGAAGAAGGTTCATGATGGGTCTTTGCCTGGTTCTATTACTGTTAGCTAGATAAACAGCCCCTCTCATGAGCCCTCTCCGAAGCCAGGGAACTTTGAATTTGGGAATACACCGCATATACTTTAAATACACAACCACTCGGTCTGAAAACACCACCACCTCTTATCCTCCTTGAAAAAACAAACAAGGGTCAGTCTATTTGTTTGTCTAACCCAACAGTATCAAGAGCTATGAGAAACTGAAAAGCATAAAAACAAGTAGGCGAGTCTGTTGACGCCATATTACCTATTTTCTGTTGGAGTCTCTGCAGGAATTTAATTAGCAACGTATATAGATATTATCTTTAAAATGTCGGAAATTGTTGGTACTATGTATGTGTATGGGCCAGTACCATGGATCCAATGGCATCAGTTTCTCCAATACATCTATCAACCACCAACAACTCACTTCATACAATACCCTCAGAGCTATAGTACTTTGTGTTATCCAACTACAATATCTTCCTTTCCTGATAACATTGCGATACAATGAACCCAAATGCATGGCACTGTTATATATTGCAAAACTTGCAGAAGGTCCCATATCTGTTGCAAATAATGAAAGGCCGTCTGGTATCTGATGCAACAAAGTCACTCGACCATGCATCCACGTTGCATGTGCAATACAGTACAGGGTTTTCCTATTGTACAACGTTAACAGGAGCACTAGAATAGGCATCAGTTGAGGTAGCTTTAACAAACATAGAGCAGGGATTGGATGGAGTGTGAGCAGAGCTTTTCTGGTGTTAGAGAGTATTCAGCACAGTGGGACTACACTGATTACTTATTGACTGCATTTTGCCACTGAGTGGCGTCTGGAGGGAGCTGTCGTACCTCACCTCGCTTCACAAGGTCGTTAAGTGACCTTTCCTGGTCTGATGGTTCTACTAGAGCCTCAGGGCCCCATGTGTTACCAAAACACTCTCTGTGAGCTCCTAGCATGTTGATAGATGAATAACTAAATCCAAGCAGAATGTAAGGCTTCATGCTTATGGTTAGTTTGAAATCTCCTATGGAGAACAATCCGAATGGCCGGCAAATGTCCAACATTTCTATGGCACATATCCCCACAGGCAGATATTCATTTAAATGCATTGATTCAGTAAGGAAGGAACATGGCTGAAAGCAAAATGGGGTAGGAGGGGAAAGGGAAAGAAATTGGAATATGTCACTATTTACTTTAAATTGGTATTGGAGGATTTTGTTCTGAAATGCAAATGCTGCAGCTAGTGACCGAGCATGCTGTTCGCTACAGATTTGAGTCCACAACAAAAAAGCATTTTATGTCAGCAATGTTTTTGTTTGCTGGTGACTCACAGTGCTTTCATTTTTTTTGTGCAAGAGCATATCAGTATTACATTGGGAGAAAGAACTAGTGAGCTCCGGTATACACACACAGCATGACCAGCCACACACACACACACACACGCACACACACACAACCCGAATACACACAAACACACACCATGTACAAGCACGTACACACACACATGTATGTGTCATTTCAAATGTAAGCATATCTGACATTTGTTATTCAAAGTACTATTTACTGATTAGATTGAATCAGGCTGCTATGGTGTGGTGAAGGGGAGTTTTTTTTTTGTTGTGTGTGTGTGTGTGTGTGTGTGTGTGTGTGTGTGTGTGTGTGTGTGTGTGTGTGTGTGTGTGTGTGTGTGTGTGTGTGTGTGTGTGTGTGTGTGTTTGTGTGTGGAGGTGAGCTCCCAGCTCAGCACCAGGGGGCTGATTTGTCAGACCTAGGCTCTGGCATAAATAGAGCTGAACGTGAAGCAAGAAAAGAGAGACCTGCAGACTCTAGCCCCTTTCATTTTTTATTCCCGGTGTCCTGTTTGCTAGGTTATTCTTTCGTCATCTTTTCTTCAATTAACTCCCTTCTAGCGATAATCATGACATTTCATCACATTAGCCAAGTGGGCAAGAAGGAGGCGAGATATGGCTCCATCTTAGACTTGAAGCAGTAGGTCATGGCAGCATAATGCGCTTTATCTCCCTGGAATAGCGCCCTTCTGCTCCTGTTGTCTGGCTCTCTCGCTGCCGCCTTATTGAATAATGGCTGAAAGCATCTGGGCCCCTTTATTGGAACCATCCAATCAGCCGAGAGGAGCATGGCCTGGTTGGAGTGCTCATCTTCTTTTGATTTGTTTTGTTTGTCTTTGTTTGTCTTTGTTTGTTCAGGTAGTGTGGTGAATCAAGCCAATCAAGACAATATTGAGTCTAGAGGAGTTTACATGTCCATCGAGAGAGAGAAGTTGGAGAGATGGGATTAACATAGCCTTGATGAAAAGCCCATAAATAACAAATGCAGCAAAAAAAATTGCAATCGACAAAATATACAATCCCCAAGACTGAAGGCATATCCAATTATCCATTTTAAGATTCAAATTATAATCAAGAAACTCTTTAATCTAACTTTCTTTCCCCGCTAACACTACTTGCTGAGACAGCAATAAGTTGGTAATTCCTTCTTGAATGACTCCAATATCCTCTTAAAAAAAAAGTGTCCTCATCAATTCGTTTTCATTTCCCCATGGCCCTTCCCCCACACAGAATCTCCCAACTCATGGGATTCCTTTACCAAAGAGGCGCAAAGGAAATTATCATTCCTATTGACTCCACAATAATTCTCCATTGATTGAGGTCATGTGATAACTGCTACAGCCGTTGTGGGTTAGATGACATGCACGCATGAATACACAGACGCAGCCAGCCGCCCCCCGACCCGGTGGCCTGGTGTGACGCAAGGACCCCTGACATACAGCACAGTGGTAGCGCCTCCAAGTGGCGTTTTAGCGCCAGTATAACAACACAAAGCAGGACGGTTCGGAGGGTAAAATTTGGACCCGGACACCTACAAGGTGGTTGACTATATTTATCCAGCCATGTTTAGGGATGGATATGTGGTTTGACGCCAGATGGTGATATCTTGTTTGAAATGGTTGAGGCCTTTATTTCCGACGTGACGTCATCAAAGCAGACTTGTTTTTGTTTGGATTTCATGATGTTTGGCTGACCATGCGCTGTCCTTCACACCAGGGGAACCCTGGCTGCCAAAACAATCTTCCTCTCCATGCATCACATAAATCAGACCACAGCGGGGATGTCACCCGTTGCAATGGCATCAAACTCGTGTATACACGCGCACACACACGCACACGCACACACACACACAAACGCTCGCTATACCAGCAACCTAGGCACATACATGTTGCACACCCACACACACTCACTATACCAGCAGCCTACGCGCATACATGTTGCACAGCCACACACACTGGCTATTCCAGAAATGGGCAAATACATGTTGCAAACCCACCGACACAAACTCGCTGTACTAGCAACCTAGGAACATACATGTTGCACACACACAGAAACAAACACAGAATAACTCACTGTGTATGTGTCGAATAAATGATAGATGTAACCGTCATGTCTTCATATTTCCCAGCTTCTATGTCTCTAGCTTTGTTCTGTACTCAGTGCCAAGCACTTTATAATACAACCTTAAGACGGAATCACAAGTCCAAACTCATGTCAGGGTGAATAGAACTGTGAGTCACTGTTATTAAGCCCTGTAATAACATTCCCTATTTCCTCTCTCCTCTTATGCTGCTATTTTATCCGTGATGAGGTTAACTGTTTAAAGAATTTGTTTACAAATGCATTTGAGAAATAAAAATACCTTGACGTTGACTAAATATGAAGGGCCTTTAGCCGAACTATTCAACTGCATAGGTAAGTCCCGTGAGGGATCTCCTTGCTCACTGACTTGGTGCATTTTATGCCCAACATATATTTTCCCCGGGGCCCAAAGTGTGTCAATTGTATTTTAATTAAAACCAAATATAAAAGGGAATAAGCAGCATGGAAGTGGAAAATAAATAAGGTCCTTAAGATACGAAACTGTTGCAATGCACTCAACATTCTCCTTAAGGATAAGCTATTTTTTGTAACCAAGTCTTTATCTTATGTGAATGAGGCGGAACATGGAGAAAAACACTCAAAAGACTTAATTTGTTATGTGATTGAAATAAGCTAGGACTATATAATCTAATAATCAATTTATAAATAACAATCATTATGCGATGGTTTTCCTGCTCCACATACAGACATTCCTTATAGGCTTGTTTAGAATGTACAGACTCTCTCTTCATTTGTATTATATGTAAAATATTGTTTATATATATTGTGATTTTGCTTAAAAATATCCAAAAAGTAACATAATAGCTGGCATTCAATGTGGTCAATTATACAATATCATGCCACTCTTTGTATAACCAAAAGATGTCGCCAAAGAGCAGTTCTGATCTGGGTTTCTCTGTCATGTTTCCCATTAAACAAGCACTATTACAAACAAATATCTCCACACTACCCCTCGGTAGGACTTCCTCAACAATTCAACATACTGCGTCAAGCTGTTCTTTATGCACACATATACTTGTATCATAAAGTTACTAGGTCGTACGGAAGGCTACCTTTTTCCTATTTTCTTGTTGTTTGTCTAATCTGTCCTTATCTTTGTGTGAACACAGTGCCTTTTCTCCCTTCCCCATGTGTCTCACGTCCCACTGGATGCATTATGCCATCTCTGACCCGAGGCAATTGCAATCCCCATAGAGCCAGAGTGAGTCACCGTCACATACACGCTTGCAGACGCATCACACACGCGGCTGCAGCTCTCACATGCTGCATCTTGTCCTCCATATACATCTAATATGGAGTCTGAATGACTGAATAAACGCACTGACGTAACGTTAAATGTCATGGTCCTGAACCCAGCGCTATTGAATTCATACAAAACTGCTAATAGTGAAGCTAGTTAGAGGTTGATTGACAGTTTCATTAATATCAGGCCATCGCGCTGCTCCTATTCTATAGGTCAACACAGATCTGGGAAATACAGTAAGCAGTAAAGCAGATAAAACAGATGCCTTAAAGTCTGCTCCACTTTATTACTCTGTTAGCTGTAATGCCGCCAACATTAAGAAATGTATTATAAATGTCTTGCAGGCATGCCCTAAAGATCAAAAGGAGGTCAATGTTATAATATACAAAACATTTGAGATTGTATACATTCCTTATGTGCATTTATTTTTCACATTCATTGTGTTAATTATGTCTTGGAACACAACATACGTGGACAAGCAGTAAGCACCCACACATACACGCGCACACACACGTGTAGATGTTCACACGCGTGCGCAGCATCAATATAGAGATTTATGGAAAAACCTCAGCCTCACACACATACTCCATCACTCGGGTGTCAGTGCAAATCCTCACACATTGTCCTATCAAAATAGATTACTTCTCATAAGATTATGAAATATAATACATTATGCATATATCTCTATAGAATCTGTGATAGTCACCATAATCATCGTCACATTAAAAATAAAGATTGTGTTCAGCTAGACTTGTAGCAATAGGCTTTGAGAATCCACAATTCTTTGATCGAAACAGCTCCCTTCCCCTGAGTAAAGCTATACCTGATTCACAAGGTCTACCGACAATCCAAGAACAAAAAAACAAAACATCCCATAGTATATGGAATAACAATGTTATTCTTATATCAACAGAAAAAATGGTGTATGGCCGTATAGATTTAAAAATGTCCCCGCATTAAAGTTGATACAAACATTGTTACAGTTAAGTATGGTATTTAAAGTACAGCCAGACCAAATACATCATCTTCTGCCCTGCAATACGCAAGGAATTATGGTCGTAGGTCGCTCGGTGTCCTAACAAAATAGTATGCACACAACAATCTACCCAGAGAGCATGAACATAAATACTGCACTACATTATGAGCTCTCAAAGTATGCGGGACTGGTCAGTGTCTGTAAGCAGGCTGGAGTGCAAGGTGTCTCCCGCTGGAGGTTGGATGCAGGGGTTTTGCAGCCCGTTCCCTGGCCAGAGCCTTCAGTAGTTTGGGCATCGAGAGAGGAGAGCGATCCTCAATATCACCGATGCGGCAGAGAGGGCCTCAAGATGGCTGTGGCTCAAAAGAGGAAAGCCATGGAGTCATGGTAGCTAGCTAGCCATCTGGGCACAAGCTGGGGTCTGATCAGCCCCGACTGGGTCACCTGGAGGAGGGCGTATTATGTTGAAAGACCCGAAACGTCTGATGATTCCAGGCAAATCACTGATGATGTGTCCAGAGGCATCAATAGATGTATGCACAAAGCGAACACCCTGAGTTATCAGTGACAGCCAGGAAAGACTGGATGACAACCATGAAGAGTGTGGTGACTACTGGAGAGTCAGTGGCAGCTTGGCGCGACGGCAACCGGGACAGAACGGGCTGGTAACCCAATCGGTGTTCTCTGAGAGGAGGACTCCCAACAAAGCTACAATAAACCATATGGAAAAATACCCCCAGGGGTGCCCGAGAGGGGGGGAGGATGAGCACCCCAGTCGGACGGACACAACGGCAACAGACCTAAGCAATGGACAAATTATTATGAGCAAGCAGTGTACATGCGGTAAAATCTGCAAGAACATCCACGGCCTAAAGATCCACCGAGCGAGGATGAAGTGCCCGTTGGGAGCAGAAGCAACACAACGCACAGGTTTTCAACCTGGTGAGACGCAGGAGGGACCAGGCCCGGAGTCACCCCATAGTACCCGGAACCTCCAAGTGTTGGAAGCTGATCCCTCGAGCATCAAATCTGACAGGAGGCGGATCAAATGGCCAGCAGCTAGCATGACCTCACTGTGGAAGCAGTTCGATGATGATGTCGACCAAATTCTGGAGGCAACGGTAAAGGGTGGGGCTGACAGGAAGCTACAAGCTATGACAACAATCATTGTCAGTATTGCAGCTGAGCGATTCGGTGAGGAGGTAAAGAAAAGCTCTGGAACAACTTACTCAAAGAACCAAAAAACTGTGAGGATCCATAACATCAGGCAGGAGATGAAGGCACTGAAATTCCAATACAAGGAGGCCATAGACGAGGATCGCATTGGCCTGGCCCAGCTAGAGTGCATCCTACGGAAAAAGATCAGGGTTCTCCGCCGGGCTGAGTGGCAGCGCCATGAGAGAGCACGTAAGCGCGATGCCCTTATCTCCAACACCTTCAAGTTCACCAAGGATTTGTTGGGGCAGAAGCGCAGTGGTAAACTTGCCTCCTCGCAGGAAGATATAGACCAACATCTGAAACAGACGTACAGCGACCCCACAAGAGAGCAGGAGCTGGGAGAATGTAACATCCTCATAGACCCCCCTGAACCTGAGGTGCAGTTTGACATGTCAGAGCTGCAGCTAAAGGAAGTAAGGGAGGTCGTCCGCAAAGCAAGGGCAAGCTCCGCTCCAGGACCGAGTGGCACTTCATACAAAGTGTATAAGAATTGTCCCAAACTCCTGCTGCGTCTGTGGAAAATCCTGCAAGTCTTCTGGAGAAGAGGGAGGATCCAAGATCAATGGAGAGTAGCTGAAGGGGTGTGGATCCCGAAGGAGGAATACTCCACCCAACTAGACCAGTTCCGCATCATCTCCCTACTTTCTGTCGAGGGAAAGATCTTCCTCAGCACAGTTTCCAAATGGCTGTGTACCTACCTTGAACAGAACACCTACATCGACACATCTGTCCAGAAGGGCGGCGTTTCGGGAATTCCAGGCTGGCTAGAGCACAACGGTGTGGTGACACAGCTGATAAGGGAGGCAAGAGAGACCAAGGGCAACCTGTCAGTGCTGTGGCTTGACCTGGCAAATGCATTTGGCTCCAGTCCATACTGGTTAATCTCACATTGACAAAACATCATGTCCCCAGCAAGTGTAGAGACCTCATTGCTGATTAATACACCAATTTCAGGATGAGGGTCTCTTCGGGAGCAATAACATCACGTTGGCACAAGGTGGAGATCGGTATCATCACAGGGTGCACTATCTCTGTGACACTATTCTCCCTAGCCATGAACATGCTCACCAAGACTGCTGAGCCAGAGTGCAGAGGGCCCCTATCGGAATCCGGTCAACGGCAACCCCCAGTCAGGGCATTCATGGATGACCTCACAGTCATGACAGAATCGGTCCCAGGCTGGTTGATTCTGAAGGGACTCGAAAAGGTGATGGATTGGGCCCGGATTCGATTTAAACCAGCCAAATCAAGGTCTATGGTGCTGAGGAAGGTGGTAGACAAGTTCCGCTTTAACATCACAGGCACAGCCATCCCAGCCATCTCAGGGAAGCCGGTCAAGAGCTTGGGCAAGGTTTTTGACAGCTCTCTGAGAGATACAACATCTATCCAGTCGACCTGCACTGAGTTGGATGGCTGGTTGAAATCCGTGGACAAGTCCAGCCTACCTGGAAAGTTCAAAGCATGGATATACCAACACGGCATACTTCCCAGGGTCCTTTGACCCCTCCTTTCTATGCTGTCCCCATCTTAACAGTGGAGACCTTAGAGAGGAGGGTAAGTAGCTACCTTCGGAGATGGCTTGGATTACCGAGGAGCCTGAGCAGCCTCGCACTCTACGGGAACACCAATAAACTGCAACTGCCCTTCAAATCCTTGGAGGAGGAGTTTAAGGTTACAAGAGCCAGAGAAGTGGTTCAGTACAGGGACTCACGTGATCCGAAGGTGGCTAAAGCAGGGACCCAAGTGAAGACTGGAAG
This sequence comes from Pollachius pollachius, assembly GCF_949987615.1. Taxonomy (NCBI): domain Eukaryota; kingdom Metazoa; phylum Chordata; class Actinopteri; order Gadiformes; family Gadidae; genus Pollachius; species Pollachius pollachius. The sequence continues at coordinate 15,987,421 of NC_136934.1, read as the reverse complement.
GAAGTGGAGGGCATAGGTCGCAGTTCAAGAGGCCTAGGCAAGGATGCATCAAAGGTACATGGTGGGAGTGGTCACACGTGGCAGAGCTGGGCTAGGCTCCTTTCCAACTCCCCAAATGAACAGCAGCGGGAAGGAAGGGTGCCGCCTTGTTCAGGAGGAGGTGAGAGCTGCAGTGGAAGAAACAAGACCATCAAGGCAGTGGGAATGAAGCAATAGGGAGCTTGGACAAGATGGGAGAATGCGGTTGAGAGGAAAGTAACCTGGGCTGAGCTGTGGAAAGCCGAGCCTCAACGCATTCAATTCCTCATCCAGGCAGTATATGATGTGCTTCCAAGCCCATCAAACCTGCACACATGGGGCTTAGCCGAGACACCAGCATGCCCGTTGTGTTCCAAGCGAGGAACCCTGGGACACATCCTCAGCTGCTGCACCAGGGCACTTGGAGATGGACGGTACCGCTGGAGGCATGATCAAGTTCTTAAGACCATCGCTGAAGTCATCCGCGAAGGACTTGTGTGGGCGAAGCGGTTCTGACCCTCCAAGAAAACCACAGTCTTACTCAGAGCTGGGGAGCAGCCAACCCCTGCCTGAAGAACATGTGCGGGAATCCTAACCTCTGCAAAAGACTGGCAGCTGTTGGTGGATCTTGAGCATCAGCTGAAGTTCCCCAGCCACATTGCAGTCACCACCATGCGACCAGACATTGTCCTTGTGTCTGAGTCCAGCAAGCAAGTAGTGCTGCTATAAAGTCAACAATTTGGTAAAATTAGAGCCAGGCAACTTCAATGTTCTTGTGGCATTGATGAGCACATGTATGTTTAAATGATCCTCACTTAGGACAATCCGGAGAACAATCTAGAGAATGGGTTACAATTCTTGTAGGCTGTTGTCCTGAAGAAATGTAAGCACCTTCAGAGCATTTGTTAATGGTGGTGGCAGTTATGGTTGGTTCATGTCTTATCCACTTCGGTGCAGTGTTTTTATCGACTAGAACAATAAAAATATACATAAATATATTCAATACACAGATTGAATTACTGTAGAACTGACAGATGGGAAACAATACGATTTGCAGGACATATATTGTAAACATTCAATAATTACCACGAAATAAGGCCTTTCAATTCTTACATATGATATAAACTAAGCAAACGTTTTACTTCATGCAATGCATGATGTCACCTTATTTTTTCAAAAAGTAATAATTCACCTTGACACTTTTATATTCTTTATTCGTTTATCATATTTAAATAAACCGTTCAAACTATTTCAAAAACAATTAGCAAGCATAATTTAAAATTTTACCAAAAATGTAGCCCTCATTCTCAGGATTTCTAGATTCCACAAAATGCAACATTCTTCTCAGCCAGCTAGTCCTCTCCTTCCCCTAGGCTGGGCCTCCTACGTGACCAAGCCTGTATCTGTTCGGCTGTAAAAACCGTCTCAGATTGATTAGGTGATATGTCACTTGCAGTCGATATTTCTAACACGGAATGACAAGAATGCGAATCAATCGATTCACAACCACCAAACGCTATGACTGCCTTCATCCTGGGAGCATAGCGTTACTAGCGTTGGAGTATTCGTTATTGTATGGAAGTAAATCTGTACCATCGGATTTTGAAAATAAAAAGCCATTGAATTTTAAGCACTGAATATTTATGCTTTGAAATAAAGTATCTGGATTTTTTGCTTCTGAATATAACTCTTTCAATTTTCAACAAATCGTTTTCACCTTTATTTTTCAATGTTAACATGTTCAACATTAAAAGATTCTACTTAAATATTTTCAACGTCCCCAAATTCAACATCCCAAAGTCACCAAATGAATTTATTAAGTACATCTAATATGGGGGGGGGGGGGGGGGTCTTATCTTTTATTTATGTTTTTGTTATAATGCACACCATTTAGTTTTTTTAATGCAGTAGCCTATGAAATAAACGATGAACTAATGCCTGTATGTGAAGTGTGTGTGTGAGGAGGAGCCCAATTTATTAAGGCACCATTATGAGGCGATCCGAGGTCCCTTTACCTACGTTTGGTGTGAGGCGATCTGAAGCCCGCTGCCCACTGTGGAACGAGAGTCCAGAGACGACAGTATTGGGCAACTGAAGCGGCAGCAGCTTGTAGTTCCAGTGGAAGCACGGCGTGTCTCGGGAAGAAGCACCCGACAGCAAACTGCTTTTAATTTGTCATCCTCATATCTATATTATGTCACTCGGTGCGGAATAGTGTTGGCTCTGCGCGCTCGTTGCGCTCTTGTTATGCCACCACAGAGGCATATCAACCGTTTTGCTCCAGCCACTTAACGTGCGCCCGGTGTCACAAAACGAATACCCCCAATCCGAGTGATGGCTGACTATACAAACGTTAAGTTTTAAGTTCGTGCATGTTTCCGCATGTGAACGACTTCATGCCTGTCCACGCATCAAACTCGTGCATGTTGCAGAAAATGTGCAACAGTGCCCCCTGGGGTCACACTTTTCGGTTGGTCACAGAATTCTGTGTAACAACCGCTCGCTCTCCTTGCTTGACCGCATTCTAGCATCTAGGATCGATTGCTCTTCCTTGGGTCCCCCGATGTTAACGCTGAATTTCATACATTGAATTTTGCAGCTGACTTTGGGCATGTTGAATTTGGGGACGTTGAAAATATTTAAGTTGATTTTTTTAACTTTGAATATTTGATTTTGAATTTTTTAACATTGAAAAATAAAGCTGAAAATGATTTATTGAAAATTGTAAGAGTTAAATTCAGAGGCAAAAAATCCAGATCCGTTATTTCAGTGCTTAGAATTCAATGGCTTTTTATTTTCAAAATCCGATGGCACAGATTTACTTCCATATTGTTGTGTTAGTAGTTACGGCTTTTGGTCATTGTTTTGTAATGAATCGTGAAATTATTTGTCATTACTGGAAGACTGCCACAGTATTTTTTCATGTGAGAAAATGGAATAAAAAACATAGTTTTCATTAGCCCCGGAATTCTTCTGTTGATTTAGGCCCCGTTTACACAAGGACGCTTGCGGGTAATAACGACAAAATATTTTATCAGAAGTGCCTTTCGTTTAGACAGTGACGGTGTTTTTGGGGCTTAAAAATGCAAAAATCTGAAACCACCCTCCAGAGTGGAAAACTTAAATACGCTCCGCCGTAGCGTTTCCGTCTACACTGCCAAGACGCAAAACTCTGCTCAGATCTGCTCACGTCGCGTACGCGTCACATACATGCCCCAGTACAGGGAAATAAACAAACATGTTGGATTATTTCCATGCGTCGGACCGTCAAGCTGCTCTGGCAGCTCTAATAAACTTACAGGAGTCTTTCCACGAAATGTAAAGGATATGTACAGATATTACTGAACAGAGAAGGATCTGTAATTATGTTTTGGTTTTAGCGGCGTAGATAAGAGAAGAAGGAAGATTCTACGCATGGGTTCAGACATGGTGGTGTTGTGTGACAGTGTATCACAGCACCATCTAGCCGCCTGACATGCATACCCAATCGAATTCCACACAGTTTTGCGTCACCGTATGCACACAGATATCCTCCCGAAAACGCTCGTCTAAACGCGGAATAAAGAATGAGGACGCGACGCCACTTTTGCCTCTTCTGTTCAGACCGTCATCATGTAAACGTAGCCTTTGATTTACAGTACAAACCTCTTGGGTCTATTGGTTTTTTGGTCAAGCACGACGACAGGAAGCTGTCGAACGACACATTTGGCTAATGGTATGGGCTGCTCACTGTACTCATAAATAGGTTTTTCACAGGTCTTAACCATGGTTTCGTCAATAATTGATAGAAATCCACTATTTTCAAAAACATGACGCGCAAGATGGAAGTCATACAACAAAACTGTTTGGATAGGGAAAGGCACTTTCAGAAAAGTCTTTGCAGGTGATGGGATAATGTGTCAATCACTGTCTACTCACGTTAGTGCCTCATAGGACGTTGATTTGGCACAATGACAAAATCTTTGTGTCTGGCAAGATGGATTCTCACGGGATCGTAATTTTGCGTATCCAGCTGCCACGCAACGTTTGGACACCAATAAAATCATTTATTTCGAGCGATCTGATTGGTCGAAAAAATTGATTTATTTCGGCGAATCAGATCGCTCCAAATATATATATTTTTCCGACGATTCAGATATCTGAAATAGATATATTTTTTCAATTTATCAGATCGCTCGAAATATATATATTTTTTCTACAAATCAGATAGCTCGGAATAAATATTGTTTTTCGAACAATCAGATCGCTCCGAATAAATATTGTTTTTCGACCAATCAGATCGCTCGAAATAAAAATAAAAATTTGACCCATCAGATCGCTCGAAATACAATTATTATTTTGACAAATAAGATCGCTCTAAATATTTATTTTTCTACAAATCAGGTTGCTCGGAATAAATATTGTTTTTTGACCAATCAGATCGCTCAAAATAAAAATTAAAATTCGACCCGTCAGATCGCTCGAAATTTATTGATTATGTTGACCAATATGATTGCTCTAAATATATATTTTTTCTACAAATCAGATCGCTCTAAATAAATAATTTTTTCTACAAATCAGATCGCTCAGAATAAATATTGTTTTTCGACTAATCAGATCGCTTGAAATAGAAGTGAAAAAAAAAAATATATATATTTTCATGGCCCTCCACGTTAGTGATTCAAGCCTTGCTTTATTGAACACTGTTAAAAGGTTAATGTTGAACGCCTTTAAATACACATTCAAGAATGAGGTTGGATAATAAGCACTAAACGTAATCATTCACAGCCTGAACAGTATTGAGACTATTTAACTGCATAATTTATGTACCCGATAAATATTTATAGTTAAATGAACAGTATTATCGATACAGGCTTTCAGTAATTTTCTTTGGCAACGACTATAAAATAACAAATCATTACATTTTAGGGATGATAAAAACCAAACCGTGTCAGTACATAGTAGTGCAATATGGGAAATCCAGTCTGTAATCAGACTCACTGCAGAACCTTCTATAGAGGATACAGGTCTCCTGTGCTTTCATGGGGTAGCGTATAGATATCACAATATTAGACACTTTGAAAGGTCTCATAACACCAAGATCATCAAATCTGTGGTTCTGCCAAAAGATCAACACCAACCGGGATTAAAAAGTATGATTGGCTTACGTTAAACGTATTGCTAAGAAGGGTAATCGAGAATGTTTATTTATGTGTGAATTAACTATGTGGAGGTGACCCTTGAACCATGAATAGCCTACCATAGAAAGCATTTAATATGCAGTACACGGAGGGGAATATGGAAATAACATATGCAAATGAAACTCCTACATATGTAGGATCTACATCTGGAAAAATGCGATAGCCTTTAATCAAAATAGTAAAATTTGTAAAAAAGTGCAGACAAAAAATATTTGTGGCTGGACCATAGCACTGTGTTAGAATCATAAACATTTGAATTTTATTCAATGCTCTGTCTTTCAAACCAGTGTCTTAAAGCTTCAGACACCCAAACCGAATCAAACATAAACAAGTGTATTTCTAATCTCACACTTACGTTTATGTGACTCTCATTCACTTGTAGGCCTATTGCACGTTTCACATTTCACACATTAAGCTAAGTGCACTGTGTTTCATGTGTTTATTAAAAATACACCATTTTAAGTGCAACAATAAGGCTTCATGCATGTTACTCTGTCAGGGCTTGAAGCAGACAGATGCTTTATTCAATGACAAGTGGGCACACCATCACTCAGGCGGAGGGGTATCCAGGCTTCATCTCAACGTAGGCTTCACCACATTACGCTGCCTTTGCCCTGATGCTGCAAGGGATGCAAGTTCAGTCAACCTTTCTCAAAAGAAAACGCTGGCAGTCCAAATGCATTAGCACAGATTGTTCCTCAGCATCAGTGATGTTTATGCAAAGAGAATTTAGAGAATTGTTGTTGAGTTAAAACTATGTCGTTTTGGGCTATATGAGGGGGGAAACAAATATTATTTGGTTTGCTTGTTTTTGTTTGAGCTATCTAAACAGGTTATGAGGTATTATGTTTGCGAGTGATCACTGAGGAGATAGCATTTGGAATCAACAAATGTTTCTGGTTTTGTGTGTGTGTGTGTGTGTGTGTGTGTGTGTGTGTGTGTGTGTGTGTGTGTGTGTGTGTGTGTGTGTGTGTGTGTGTGTGTATCTTATGTCCATGAAGTGAGACATGATATGACCCAGTCTAAACATAGAAAATGTAAACAACTGTTAATGGAAAGTTTAAACTGAGCACAGGAAAACAAAGCATGGTGTTTTGTTTTTATCCAATGCTTTGGTTGCACAGGGTGAGGCTGTGATAACCGAAAAAAGACCAGTGCATACCATCTCTCCCATGAGATGGGGAGAAGGAGAGAAGTCCCCTCTCTCCCTGACCCTCCTCTCCCATTTCCCCTAGCCACCCATCCCCGCCAGCCTTCCCTCTTCTCCACCTCCTCCACAGCACCCAGCGCCTCCATCCTCCCATGTCCCCCACCCTTTCATCTCCCCAACCCTCCCATCTCCCCCCACTACCTCAACCCCCACCTCCCCCTAGACCCTTCAATGTCCAATCTAGGGCATCTCCACTTTTAAACAGTTTCTCCTCCCCCATGGTAGGAGAACATGGCCGTGAGAGGTTCTCACAGAGTCCTCACGTGTATCCCATGATGTCAAGTCAACTCTTATCTCACTTCCAGGAAGCAAATGAGTGTTCCTAGAAACGTAACTTTTATTTATTAATCTATTTTAGTTGAAAATCTAATTTGAAGGACTTTTAGAAAGGCCTCCCTATTTGGGATGGCACGTTAGTTTATTGTGTCACATACCACCCTCTCTGTCAGCTGTAACACTTGATTTACACAGCTAATGAAGGAAACACTGCTGGTGTGTGTTTCCTTCCTCTCTTTCTCATTTTCGCTTACTCTCTTTCTCTTTTACTTATACTCTCTCTCTCTCTCTCACTCACTCTCTCTCTCTCTCACCTTATCTTCTCCCCCCTCACAGCTCTGCCTCTGTCTCTGTATCTCTCTCTCTCTCGCTCTTGCACTCCCCATCTACCAATCTCTCTCTCTCTCTCTCTCTCTCTCTCTCTCTCTCTCTCTCTCTCTCTCTCTCTCTCTTGCCTCTCAATTCGGCC
>NC_136934.1:15922768-15975268 GCF_949987615.1 Pollachius pollachius | reverse complement strand
CAAACCCTGACAGCCAATCGTCGCACAAAGGCTGCTCCTTCTCCACTAATCAGAAGCCGCTCACGCTCAATCCTACTCCTCCCCTTCCCCCCTCCTCCCACTAAAAGTTCCCATGGTTGTAGCCCCAGCCGGAGGAGGAGAGAGGAGTAGAGGAGGGAGAGGGGAAGAGAATAGAAGAGAGGGGAAGAGAAGATTAAAGGAAGAAGAGGGCAGAGGACAGAAGGGCAGAGTAGAGAGAAAAGTGGAAGAGAAGAGGCGAGGAGGGGAGAGAAGCGGAGCAGAGAGGAGAGGAGAAGAGGTGAGGAGAGGAGAGGAAAGGGGCAGAGATTAGTTTGAGAAGAGAAGTACAAGAGTAGAAATAGTTATTGTTTTCAATGTAAGGATTGTATGCACCACCTATGGAAATCCCTATAGAGAAGCACTACAATGAGAACATTGTGCACGAATGGAAGCACACCAAATATAGTACCTCTTTATGACACACAAGATACCAAGAAGCTTTAATTAAATGTATATAAATAGTGTGCCTACAAGTAGCCTCTGAATACTAACATCCTTTGGGACGGGGATCAAATTACAGACGTCCCATTACACAGTAAAGTAAGCAATATCCTGCACAATGTCTTTTTTTAACGCTTCGGTCATTTGTTTGTGTATGCCCTTGCAGAAAACCCCAGACAAAAAGTCTGTCACATCGAGCTGTGTCTATCATAATATAACCCAGCCTATTGAGCAATACACCTGAGGAATACAATAAACCAAAATTGTTTGCCCTCCAATCATGTAACCAACAACAACAAACAATGCAGGCATTGGCAGATGACAAACAATGGACACCCATTAGTCAATCCATAACATGAAAAAAGCACGCTTGACTACACAATAAGTCAGTACATGACAAGTAGATCAATTTGTTCTGTGTCTATGACTATGAGCACGGAAAAGCATGATACAGGGTTGAACACGCTGTTGAAACAACTTATGTGACTGCAGCACTGTATTAGAGACCTCGTAACTAATCAAGGAACATCCATTATTCTGCCAAGAAAATGTCATTTTACCTGCACTGTAGTGGTCACTATAGTGACCGTAATGATACATCAACAAACACTGCCGTATTGAATGACAACACTCAAGGAGGCACAGTGGACACTAAATAAATGAGGTCAAGTGGATGTAAACCTTGATGCGAGTCATTTGAATGTAAGCAGAGAAAAACGGACACAAAATGCATTGTGTTGCACTGGCATTGAGCTGAACGTGTCAAATGAAGAACTCCCTCAACTGAAACTCCCAACATTATGGACTATGGTTAGCAATAGGAGTGAAGGTCAAAGAGATGGATCACAGTGAAATCTGGATGCTTTTGTAAAGACAATTTATACGGCAAAAGTGAGTCATAAAGAAATTAGTTTACGCTCTGGTGCAGCTAATGCAGCCGGGGTGCCTACCTGCCATCCCTCCTTGCCATGTCTGGAGTTTGTTACCCTTGTGGGTGGCTTCCATCCAGAGAAATAAGGACACCTGGTCTGTCTATTTATATCACCAACTCGAATGACAACGTGCATGTCCTAAAAAATCATGACCGCTCTCTCGCAATGTTCACATTAAAGTATTAATAGTAGCTGCGGAAATTGCTGATGGGAGAATGAAGCAAGCTCATAACTTTTGTAAAATGTCTGTGCAAATTTAAGGAAGCTTCTCATCTCTCCAATATACTTGGAGAGAAAAAATTGAAATATTTGTCCCATTCTATCCTATCCTATGTCCTATTGCTCTGAGGAGAAGAGACCCTGTTCTGAATAAAAGCACGCCTCTTTCAAACACTGCCCCAGGAAGATGGGTAGTGGCAGCAGCCGTTGTGTTTCTCCCAGTGGATTAATAGTGTGGGTCTTTGGATGTGACGGCCCCTGCTTGTCCGTTCCACAAATGTACATCAAATCGCATGTGACAGGGTGAAGCGACCTTAAAAAGAAAAAACACAAGGCATCGTATTATTTACATAACACCTCTATGTGTTTTTCTATATGGTGTGTGTTATTGTTTAAAGAGCAGCGAGCGTTGCTAACCATGCTGGAGCTTACACGGTCAGTGGGACCAACGGCCAGAGGACACTGAGTGCACAGCCTCAGATGAAGGATTAAGATCACACATCACAACATAATAGTGTTGGATATGGAAGGAGGAAGAAGGAAGGAAGACGATCAGTGAGAGACACACAAGGTGGCGCAGGAAGAAGAAGGCACACAGAGATGTTGCCAGGCTGGCAGAGTGCTACTGTACTGTACATCAACCCCAAGGCTTGTCAAAACTCACAGAGTGGAAGAAGATGTTAATGTAAATGCTATGCTAAAGTGTGTGTGTGTGTGTGTGTGTGTGTGTGTGTGTGTGTGTGTGTGTGTGTGTGTACATGACACTCATATACTATGACATCCAATCCCATCGCCGTGGAAATAATTTTCTGTTTCCTAGCCGCGAAACCTCGCAAAGACTCAAGAGTTCGGAATGACAATGTTTCTGTGTGTGAGGTTGAGGGCCCATCTGAAGCTGCTTGTAAAATAGCAATTCTGCGCTGTCCAGAATGGCTATTTTACAGGACATTTGTCTGTGGTTGTCAGCACCTTCCACGCAGGAACAAGCTGCCATGTCTACTTAGGATCTAACTAGACATGGAAGCTTGTTCCTTCGCGGAAGGTGCTGACAGCCACAGACCCTTGAGGGAGACCATTTTTCCTTTTGTTTAAGAAAAATAATAGAGTGAGAAAGTGATCCATGCTACAAGGTTTAAATATATGACATAACGCATTTGGCCAGGGACTGGTTGCTGGACCCAGGGAGGAACATGTATTTGTTTTATGCGGTGTCGCTGTGAGTGGGAAATATAATAGACTGAGAAAGGAGGGGAGCCAGAGCAACCAATAGCAATGGGAGGCTATATTAGGTCAAACATAATACATGATGGAAATCATATGAGAATACGTTCAAACAATTGAACAAACCCACGTACACGCATACACAAAAGTATACATTATAAAGTCACAGCAAATACATTGTCATTAATACAGTACACAAGGTCCTGTCTAAAATTATTAAAATGTATGCTTTCTTTAAACTCTGAAATTAAACGTCACCTATATCACATATCTAAATGTAAGTGGATCAAAGTAGATCAAAGCACACACTACAAAAGGCCGAAACAAGTCCATGCATCGAACTTGCTTTGCAATGAACTTTCATTACTGGGATTTCTCCTCCAAGGTGCACTTTATACTCAGACAGAAGCGCTCATCCTGTCAACTGTTTACCGTTTTTGTCCAGCCGACAGGAGTTGGGGAACGATAGTCTCAAGACTCCAGTCACGCAGTGACTTAATGAGTGACAGATAAATGACCCCCCTGACGAGTGTAGGAAAGTACGGCTCCACCAGCTTACCCATGACCACTGTGGAGGCGGCCTCAAAGGGCTGGCAGCATCGTGCACTTCAACCGCCAAATTACAGTCTCTCTCTCTCTACCAGGGTGTAATTACCTTCTAGCACTATCCATCTCATCTGTACCCCCCCCCCCCCCCAGATGAGATGGGAACCCCTCGTGAGCCACCACTTCTTTCTATAGCTCCTTCCTAGCTCTTCTTCTGTGATGTTTTTTTCCTATCTCTTCTTCTGTGACGTTTTTTTGTTTCTAGCTCTTCTCCACTAATGTTTTTGTTCCCATTTTTCCTCTTCAGTGATGTTTTGTTCATAGCTTTTCTTTTCCTAGTGTTCCTGTTCTATTCTTGTCATGTTTCTGTTCCTAGCTATTCTTGTCATGTTTCTGTTCCTAGATGTTCTTCCCGGATGTTTTTGTTCCCGGCTCCTTGTCTTCTGTGATGTTTTTATTCCAAGCTCTTCTGTAAGATGTTAGTTCCTATCCACTTTTTCTTCTACTAAATAGTAGACATACAAATCATGACTAAAGAAAACTAAGTATTGAAACAATGGACCATTATTGAGGGGAGACCTTGTCTACTGACTGGGTTGACTCTGTGGAAATATTAGTTTTAGGCTGTTTCCTGCAATTATCTGACCATTTATTTTTTGTTTTAATATTACTTTTGTATCCTGGTTGACATTAAAAGGCAAACAGATAAGAGATCTTTTTTATCTGTACCATATGAAGTCAGATATATCAGAAATGATTCAGGCATTAAGCATGTTTGACGTGCTGTTTATATGCGTAGCATATACAATTGTGGTTTAAAATATCATATATTGGGAAATCATACTTTGACTCCAATCAGGCACAACGGAAATAAATAAAGTTGGAGCAAATATTTATTTTAACAAATTACTGAATACAATTTTCTGGACTTTAGAGATATTGCCTAAAATCATTGTGACCCAGCATAGGCCTACTGCTCATTTTGGAAATGGTAAAAGGGCAGAGGGCACTTCGACATCATGTTGGATTATTGTTTTATCATTAGTTTGCCACACTCCGATATGAGTAATTAACTAATGCTAACTTACTAATGGATTAGAACTCTTAAAACTCTTACAACTCTTCCCAAGAACTTGATTGTAAGGTTGTTTGAAACAATCCCTAATTTCACAAATGGTTTTGTGACCTTTGTATTCCTCCTCTCATTTCAAGTTGTTCAGCTTCAAGTGCTCATGCCTTTCGCAGGTGCGAGCGAGAGATAAATCGCATGCACAATTGACTACCATGTCACCTACCGGGCTCCGTATTTTGGTGTATTACGAAGAGAAGGCTACACAAGTCAGTAGGCCTTAAAGGGGGCGATGTGCAGCTTCTTCGACTTTTCCCTTTGCTTTATATGATGTACGTACATGTTTTACGTCTGCTAAGCTAGACAAATCTAAGTCCGAGCCAGGGGATTCACGCCAACTGTGAACCCCTCTCAACCCCTCGCCAGACTGTGCAGTAAGCAGTGCTGAAGTGCAGAAGTGACGCCTCCCCGCTACCAGCAATGTTTACAACTTCTCAGGGGTGAGAATTTGCCAACGCACGCGCAAAGTGTCTGACCAATTGCAACAGAGTGGGCTTCTCGGGAGGGGGTCCTTAATGCAACATGATACAAATAAGACCGTTTTTGAAAGATGCTGAAATTGGTTTACCAGAAATGAACAGTGGGAGACCAATAAGGGGTATTTCTAAACATACAGGCATGTACCTATTCTTTTTTTTTGGTACATTTATTTATAATGGATTTTGTTAATTAAACTAACAGAGAATACAAAACAGCACAATACAATAAACCACATATAATGAAAAAAATGAAGTGAGACTTGCAATAAGACATAGTAGGTATAGCATCTAGTGGATTGCCATCACAAAACCCACACAGTCTGCTACAATCATAAAGATTACATTATCTATACTTCAATTAAAAAAACTCAGTCCTATTTCTCATCCATCCAACCATCTACATCCGTATTGTTATTATCAAGAAAATTATAGAAAATGTTCCATAGTTTCCAAAACTTGTCTAGTTTGTTCTTTGTTGTGTAGCTTATCTTCTCTAAAGCTAAATAAAAGCTCATTCCCCTCAACCATTGGGCTGAGAAACAAGGTGTGTCTGACTTCCAAGAGCAAGTAATACATCGTTTGGCTTCTAAAAAAACAATATTCAGTAAAGACTTTACTTTTTGGCTAGCCAGGACGAAAATGAAAGTATCTGTGGACATTCCCAGATACAATGAAATAAGATACCTTATTTCATTGTACATTTGAGGCAAGTATCAGGTGTATTAGGATTAAGGCGATGCAATTTAGCTGGAGTTATATATAATCGAGTGAGCCATTTATACTGCAGTAGTTTTGAGTTTGTATTGATGGATTGGGTCTGAGCAAGGAGACATGCATCTGACCATTCCTCCTCTGTTAAATACTCCTGCTAGTCTGTTTTCCACACTTGTAGTAAGCGTTCATACGACTCTTTAGACTTACAAACATCTTGTACAACGAAATCTGACCCCTGGAGTGTACAAATTTCAGAGTGTAGTCTTCCAGAGATGATCGGGGAGGAAGTTTCATACTATTGCTCTGTTTGGAGAGGATGAAGCTCCTTGGATACAAATATTAAAAAAATATTTTGAAGGAATCCATGTAACTCTATCCTAGTAGTATCCCCAAATACAATTATTAACCCTAAAAAAAAAGCATGATATGGGATCTTTAAAATACTTCCAATCAACAGGTCAGTGTGCTCCGCTGTTTTGGTTCAATAGTGAAATATAATGTGCCATGCCAACTGTGGGACCCTACAGGCTTCAACTACAACTGGACTTAATCTCAAAAGGTATAGTTTGAGGAAGGGAGGAATCATTTGTTTCAACTATGGATATATTTTTTTATATGCATTTAACCTATAATTAGCCTTCCATGGAAAAACAAGTTATGATACTCGTTACAAAAGCAAGCAAAAGCTAAGTACATTTACCTTCAACCGTAAGGCCAGTGACAAACCTTGCAACACCAACCACATTTTGGTCAACTGGTAGCACATGGTAGCATTTTTAACAAACGTATAAACATATGTTTATGTATATGCAATTTCAAAGTACTTTCCGTATAATCTCACCGTTTGTCGCCGGTCTGTAATCTTGAAGACTGCCGCCCTGCAAAACCTTTGAATAATGGCAGGGGAGAAGGCAACTTCAGTAAATTCACTGGACGTTCTGGCACAAAATGCAATTCAGATTCCCTTTCATAAAGAACTAGCTGAAATGCATTACACTCTGAATTCTTTTGTTTTAGCAGCACTTGCTCCCGTTGCATCAGTGAGGCCCGAGTTGGGCAAGCCCAATAGCACTGAAAGCCTACAAAATAATAAACCGTGTATTGGTTGGTTTCCACTGCCCGGAGGTTGAAGCCGATTTTGTGTGCAAATCAAATGTGACGGCCGTCACCTCCATCCAACTACAGGAGTATTTTTTTGTAGCAGATAGGTTTAACTGTAGTTTCCAAACAGTTGCAGCACAACAAGTTACCATACACCTGGACTCAGATCCTAACGCTCTTGTTACAACAGTGCAAACCATGCAGCTACATAGTGTGCTTCTTAGAACTCCCACCTGCTTCCAATTTAGTAAAGTACCGTATGCTGACTAAACAGTAATGAACACTCGACTTCAAAGTCCAAATAAAAAAAATAAGGCTATCTCAAAGTATAAAGACAATTTAATATTTATATAAATACACAAAACTATACATTACGTTTTTCATGTTGCATTCATGTCACATCTTCTTTTTAGAGGGACAGTCATAACATAACCTCTGGCGTGAAGGAGGGCTCAAAAAGAACAGAATATATTTAGACAAAATGCAGTGGTGTGGCAAACAATACAAACAAAAGCATAGCCTGGACCACAGCTAAACAAAGTGGTTTAAAGGACACGGTACCAAGCAGCCAAAAGAGTAGTTGCAGAATGAGCAGGGTGGTAGTGCTCAGCACGCTTTCATTAATTCCAGGATAAAAAAAACAAAACAAAAAAATGTTTAAAAAAAATAAATCGATTCAATGTCATTGCCAGGGTCGGTTCCCCTCCCCCGCCATCATAGTTGCCAGACATAATTTAACAATTTTCGGATAAATAACATAACCCATACAGAAAATACATAGTAAAAAAGAGTTTGTAATCAGCTTGGGCTTGAATTCTTGGCTACACAGTAAAATAAGGCAGAAACCAACACCAACTGTTAGCTTCCTCCTCTGTTTCATGGAACACTCATAAATTAATCTTTCAAATTCATTCATTCATGTCCCAAAGTTCAGATGGAGAATAAGTCTATGCCTAGGCAAAGAGTCTCAACACCAGTGACAGAAACATTATAAAAAGGTGCTTTTGTGACGGGCAGAGTGAACAAAGTATTACAATTGTGAAAAGTGGAAATGCATAGATAGCCCACTATTCTTAAAACTCTCATGCAGATATTTGTCTTTAACTACATTAGGGAACCAAATTTAAAATAGAGCCGTCATGACCGATTGCATAAAATAAAAAAATATAAAGACACAATGTGAATGTCTTTGATTGCATTACAGCACCTCACAGTGGTCTACTGATGCAACTGATACTGATTTTCTGACATCACTCTTCCTTCTCGTTGTGGTTGGCGTTGCCGTTCATGACGCCATTGGAGTGGTGAGCCCAGGTCTGGTTCTGCATTGACTTGGGGAGCCTCTTGCCCTTGGTGTAGGCATGGTACCAGAAGTTCAGGAAGAGCAGCAGGAAGATGAGTCCGTAGAGGCCAATGATGTAGATGAAGACCGGGAACTGGTAGGGGCAGTCCTCCAGAAAGAAATACTGGCAGATGTGTGTGGTCACCATCACAAACTGTATCTGAAGAGGGGGGGGGGGAGGGAGACGAGCATGAGCATGTCACTTCTAAGACCCATCACAGACAGCTGAACCACCATGCTCCACCATAGCATACCAGCTGGATGGACGTCAGGTATTTCTTCCACCACAGGTACTTCTGGAAGCTAGGGCCCAAGGCGGTCAGGCCGTAGTAAGTGTACATGACGACGTGCACTATGCTGTTGAGCAGCGCGTGGAACGTTCCCAGACCACCTAATGGGACACAAGTTAAAAGGGGGTCAAAGGACGGCCATTTTTTGGTACTCAATTTGCGAAAAGGCTGAACAAAAATGTTATGGTGTCAAAATTTGTACCTCCAGCAAAGCGCACGCCAAACCACCATGTGAAGGGCATGATTGAGTGGTGGTAGACGTGGAGGAAGGTGACCTGGCTGTTCCTCTTCCTCAGCACGAAAAAGACCTAACGAAGGATAAAAACATTTGTGAGTTTTGTGGTCAAGTGAGAGGGTAATTACCATTCAATATTTGAACCGTCTACTTACTGTGTCCAACATCTCTATGAACTTCGAGAAATAGTAGATCCAGCACGTTGCCACCATCTAGAGGAGACGGGTGGTAAAGACAATTTTAGACCACAAATGTCATGCAGGTAGATCAGCCTTTGGAGCAAGGGCGTAGGAACTGGGGGGAACGGAGGGGACGTGTCCCCTCCAATATTGGAGACAGGCGCATTTGTCCCACCAAAAGATTATACCAGGGGAGAAAAATATTTTATTTTGAAAGCGCAACACAGCGTCTTGTCACCGCTTCTTATTCTAAAAAACTGGATGATTGAGCGTTCAATTAAAGAATTGATTTGATATTTATCAGTTCATTACTGCCATTCAAAATGTGTTTTCCTTTACATTTACAAATATATCTTTTTAGTAGAATAAAATATATTTGTGAATTTTTTCAGTGTAGTTAATTTATGACATAATTCTGTTCAAACCATTAACGGATCTGTCAGGTTTCCGATATGTGTCCCCCCCAATGTTAAACTCATTCCTACGCCCCTGCTTTGGAGCATAAAGGGGTGATATTATGCAACCAGGGGTGAGTGTGCTTAGCAATCACAAGCCGTTTGAAAATCTGCCCTTCCCTGTGCCTTAGTGACATCATAAGTTGGAGTCACCGCCTAGATGTATGCTGGATAGATCAGTCTACCAGCCTACACTAGCCGCATTTCCATGGACACTTCTGATCTGATTTCTAATCGGAATAGATCTATTCCCATCATGCAATCCAAATGTACTGTATAAATGGCATTTACAAAAAATGGTAAGCGCTACGTTCGTATGTCTCTCGCGCAAAACCATTAGGTTGGTCTGGACTTATGTTATATGTAAGGCATTAATGCTGTACAGAACGCCGGTCATTATCGGGAAAGTAAGCCCCGACAGGGAGAACTGGACCCCGAAGCGGAGGTGTCTCGCTTCGCCCTGAAGGGTATATTTTCGATAATGACCGGCGACGTTCTATACATAATCTCGCTTATTACAAGGCCCCTTGCCAAAACGAAACAATATCGTCACACGGTGTGTCTTTTTACAATTACCATTCGTAGTGTTGATCAGCAGAGAAATAGTCTGCCAAAGACGCTGATGTCGCTTAGCAACTGGACACGCTGGGGTTGATAAATTACTGGAATATTTGAGTGATATGAAAGACGTTAATCAGGCAAATAATCCACTTCCCTTGACAGCGATCAAGTTCGGTGTGCATAAAGGTACCGACGGACCAATGCGAACTACTGCAGCTGCCGACGCCATCGATCTAACTTAAAAAGTAGCCCCACCCACCCCAAACCAATTGGAATAAGTGTATACATGTAGATTATAGCGGACTACACCACCTCTTTGATTCCGCATGGAATTGTATTCTGATCAGAGAATTGTATTCCGATTGAGTTCTTCCACTTCTAATCGGATCAGAAGTGTCCATGTAAACACGGCTACTGTGGATAGTAGTAAATGTTGCTTATCTATCCATACATCTAGTTGAACACTCCCACTTGTGATGTCACATAGGCACAATGGGCAACACACCTGGTGGCATAATATCAGCCCTCTAAAGGTTTTCATAGTAGAACAGCAATTCTTACCCTTTTACCCTTGGGCGAGTAATCCACCAAGTCACAGCGAAACGTGTAGCCTGTTCCCCAGCCAGCCATCCAAAACTGAAAGACAAAAAAATAATAATAATAATAAAAACTCTGGGCAAAACTATCCAAAACATTTACACAGCTTTTTTTTTTTGCCTTTATTTTTTTTTTTAAACTTGAAGCCCCCCTTTAAACAATTCTCCCTGATGGATCTCAGACCTAGGTCTGAGAGTCATAAAAGTAGTTGACAGTAGGATGGCCAAACTTGCCAGTCAGGTTTATGCTCAGGGAAAGAAAGCAGGAAAGAATGCAGCCGAACAAGTATCTCTGACTCAAGACTGCACAATGTCAATACTGAAACTTTTAACAATTAAAAGGCTGATTCAATAGAAACTCAACTTTTCGAAAAATGAAAAGATGAAAACTCAACATTAACTTAAATTTATAATAAGAGAAGCTTCCGTCCCTACTGGCCTACATGGCAATCAAAGTGCTGTGCAGAAGGCGCAAGGGTCCTGGCATGATGCCACACCATGCTTTGTTGCGCAGTTTCGGAAATCAGGGGCCATAATAAATTAAGATCCTGAATGGATGGTGGCAATTGCAGGACAATAGGACAGTGTCTTGCACAACCGCATTTCACAAGGCTGATGTATGTAGAAAGTATGATGACTATGAAGTTCACCTTAAAACAAAAAAAATAAAACGTGTCTTGACACTGATCAGGAGAAGGAAATATGCAAACTGTTATTAAGCAGTTTGGAATGACCACACCCTTATCACAATGTTTGCATTTCAGTCATAGTCTCACCTTACTACCAAGCAGTTACGGCTGAACTTTGCATCAATTGTGCTGTGTGGGCATTTCAACTGAGCCCATTTGGTCACATATTTAACCTTGTTCAGGCTCAGGGAAAAATAACAATTGTATCTATAAACTAGTTCAGCAGCTGTGCCATGCCCCCCAACTTGCCATCAAAACCATCAAAAAAAGTGAGGCCTTACCTCATAGCACATGTATAGCGAGAGGGCGACCACCCCAAAGTTGTAAACTATAAGAACCCCTTTGAGGTCAAAAGCCTTCCGGTTCGCCATTAGCCGCGGACCCCACGAGGTGACGAAGAAGATGTATGCAGCGATGATGATGGTTTGCGGGAGAGGAGAAGACATAAGCAACCAGTTGCCTGTACGTGGGTCTGCAACAGAAGAATGGCAAAAATGTCTAAATAGAATTTCCTGTTGGAAATATTTCAACTTTTTTATTTATTGATTTATATATTACGCACAATAGAAACATTCTCAAGTAGTCAACCAAAACAGAGCCCCTTTGAAACGCACGTGTGTAATTGAGTTGTATTGCATACTTTTAATCAACTTACAAATGAAAAGGAATTAAATGAAATGGGATGGCTGTGTTTTGTCAGCTGAAAGTCATTTAATGTCATGCTATAAACGGCTTAAAATCAATAACCTGCAGAAATACACATCAAATGTCGAAGACCATCTGCATCCACCCACCTGCATTTTGGATAAACCGGTCATACAGAAGAGCCATGGATGATTTTACATTTACAAACTCCATCTCGAGACTCAAACCAAGTATCTGCAAAACAAAGAGTTTACAGTCAGAATCATTCACCTTAACGAGAAAATGGAAATGCTCATTTTAATATTTTGGGAACTATGAAAACAAGTTTGCAGTGTTAAGGTTCACAATCAAAACATTAACTTCCATAATATGCACCTGGTCGTTCTCATTAGAATTAGGGAAATTGTAAAGTCCAACATGAGTCGATTTCATAGTTTGCATTGGTAAATCATTTCCTTATCGAGCCTCTATGAAACCAAGTCAACCAACATCAACATAACTTTAAATAAACAAACGTCTGTTTGACATGTTCTTCTTGGGGGAAAAAAAATGTCAAAATAAACTGCAAGCATTCCACGAGAGAACTGAATGCAGATCTGTCTGAGCATTGTGTGTGTCACGCAGAGGCGATGAGCCCTCATCTGGTCTAGGAGCACATAACTCATCAACTCGGCATGTAGCCTTTACTATAGAATAGATTATGAACATTTACATCCAAGGGGATTGGCCACGCCCGTATAACGTTTAGTGAACCGTTTATTTTCAACAATCAGGAAACCGGACACATTGGGCTCCATGAAAGTTTTCCCAAGGGTGTGTACCTCTGTCGCAACGGTAACTCTACAGAAAGGCGGCCAGGGTTTGGCACGCTACGTCACTGCATCTATTGAACGTAGTCATTCATTCTACTTAAAGGAAGTAGCCTGAAGTGTTGAAGGCACACCCATGAGCAAGCATCCGAAGCATGGCAGGTTCAAGGAATACAGATAAGCAGATGGCTACAACGATGCTTATAGAAACTTTCCAGAGAGCCGGAGGTGGGCAATAATATAACCGTGAAACCGCGCGTAAAGTTTGTGTTTACGCAAAAGGAAAATCCACGTGGGCAATTAAAAAGTTATCCTAGAAGCGGACAACCCAATAAGGGGCTCCTGTGGAAACTTATCAGTAAGTCGATAGTTTCCCAAAAAGTCCTTTCTAAACTGAATATAAAATAATACTTACACAACTTGATTGACGCGTGCGGACGACGCAGATATTTATATTTCCAAGAATACGTTTTTTTTGTTTCTTTAACCAAACCTACCGTTACAACGACAACGGCAGGACCAGGGACACAGGTGTGTCAACATCGAGTAATCACCAGCATCGTTCTCGCTCCCATCTTATAGGGTGGATCAAATGGGCGGCGCTCTCATATTAATGAATGAGGCCGCACCTTTGTAGTCAGCCAATGGCGACGGATCGTATCACATTACAAGCTGTGTTTTGATCGAGTAACAGGTAGGCAGGCCTATTTTATGGTGGATGTAGTTTTTTATTGATAGTTTTTCGTTTTATTTGTTTGGTGTTGAATGTGGCATGGATGTTTTTTTTTTTAAATAATTTATTTCTGTAAAATATAATTTTAATGGCTATATAATTGACCAACCAAAAACTAATTTGCTTTACTGTATTGTAAAATAGGCATGGTGTAGGTAAATATAGTGAGATCATGAAATTGAAATTTTTATTTCATATCGCACCTGTTGTTTAAGCAGACCAATCAGGGTAAAAGGCCTAATCCAGTGCTAATAATTCAGTCTAATAAAATGAATCGTTACCATAGTAAACTATAAATAATAATATTAGAATATGGTACCAAATACATTCTGTTAAGATTACGTGGACGTTTGTGTTTGTTCAGGCAGGGTGTGCAAGGTAGTTTCAGTATCAAACCTTCCGGCTGGTTTTAACCAGGGGATTACAAGGAATATTTTAAACAACCAACAAATGCAATTGGGGCCTTAAACGACAGAGGCAGTGCAGATTGTACAGATGTTGGAGTGTTACACCCATGCAAGGCTGCCATTATTCGATTGCTTTTCAACATCCACACCTGCATTCAAAAACATTCATATGACCTGTAGTCCTTGTGAGCAGAATCACAACAGAGTTCCAAAGAATTTATGTGCACACATAAAAAAAAATCAATTTGGTAAAAACATTTTATAGAAAACAATTAATCAAATCACCAAAAATTATGAAACCCACATACATTAATAATTTCAGCGAAGGAGCACCTAACAATGTAACTGAAGATGCAAAGGTAGGATAAATATAATATGCACTCCTTAGTGGAGCGAAGTATCACATAAGCCATTGCTACCTGCATAGCGAAACGGGCCACTCTGGAAGCTATGCAGGGCTGGTCGTAGTCCATCCTCGGATGGGAGGCGGTTGGTGCTGGTGGAGCTGTTGGAGGGACAGAAGGGAGTGCTCATCCCTCTTACGTCACATCCCCAATGCCCCAGCACAGAGAAGAGCACTCTGCCCCGTCAATTATTATTATCACATGAATATCACAAAGGTAGAAATCAGGCATTGTCAATCCTTCTTTATTTTCCCGTCCTGTGCGTTGTTTCCGATGGGGCCCCCCGTCCCCCAGAACAGCACACCATCGGGCACTTAGTCCTCTGGGTCCACCCTGTGTGTCTCAGTCTTCCTCACTGCTCCAGGCATCTTCAAAGGCAGGGTTCACCGCAACAGGCCCAACACCGTCCTGCAACCCACAGGAGACAAAGGGCTCACTAGCCTTTAACCTTTGACCTTCACCACCCTACGTCGCACAAACTCCCAACGCTGGAAACGCTGAACTCAATTCGGTGAATAGGAAGTCATTGATCACAGTCATTATTAGTGGCTGTCATCTCAGTGCTATCAGTGGAATTTGGCCCAGTCTGGTTCTGCCTGGGAGTCGGCGTGTTTATGGGGGTTTTTTTTGGCAAAAAGGTGAACCTCATGCGGGAGTTTTCACTACAGAATTAACGCTACAAATCTGTTCGTAATACAAGTCAGACATCGATTTATACACAATACAAATCTCCACAATAAAGATGAATAAAACCGAGGTCATTAACTCGCCCCCGCCAAAAAAAAACACCACGGTTTCTAAACCTGCATTTCAAGTGGAACGCAACATATGCTCGGGATTCCATGTATGCATTCTCTCTCGCTGCTCCCCCCCCCCCCCCTCCCTGCCAGTGGAGCAGGGTGGGGTTTCAAAACAAGAGGGAGCTGACGAAGAGGAGGGCCTACCTCTTTTTCCTCCTCCACATCTGGGGCTCTGAGGGCGGGGACCCAGGCCAGGATGTTACAGTCTTTACCTCCCGTGTAGAGCTCCTGTGACAACACGACACAGAGGGGTGTAGAATACATGCATTGTGCTGTTAGTGTTGCATCACAAGCCAGGGGACACCGGTTGCCCGGCAGTCTGTTGCGGGCCAACAAGCGGGGGGGGGGGGGGGGGGGGGGGGGGGGGGGGGGGGGGGGGGGAGGGGTAGAGAGAGAGAAAGATCTCAGCCTGGAGGAACCTGTTGCAAAACGACATCATCATTGTCCTTTGTATGAGGGTGCGTCTAAAGGCTTTTATAGATGTTGTTTACCTATTTCTGGTTTCTTATTGCAGGTACACTGATGTTTGATTCATAATTAATACCTTGTTTCCCATATTGATGATTTATTATAGATACAATCATTGTTTCCTCTGCTGATGATTAATCATAAATAGTATCCATGTTTCCTTTTCTCAGTTATATCTGACCTATCATTCAGGTTAAAATTTAAGGTTAAAGCGTAAAGCAAAGACCTGCAGTTAAAGACTTTAAGTGTTTGGTCGCTTTGCTCATTGTTGAACATTGTCCTTTTTCAGGCGTAAATCAGCCATGATTTTAGTTCCGCTTACACTCTCGCAATTTAGGCAGTTCTGTGTGAACACAGAACTGAAACTTGCAGATTTGTTTGTTTGTGGGCCCTATTGGAGCAACCTAGCCAGGGCAATTCATATGCGCTTACTTGGGTTGGACAAAACAATGATACAGCTATGGGAGTTGCTAAACATTGGCTTGGAATACAATGGATGTCAATGGCTAGTTAATGTGCCCAAATTCGAAGTGAGTGTACAACACAATAGGGGCTGAGTTGAAAGAAAAACCTGGCAGAACAACATGTTCAACAATTAAACTGGGGTCTAAGCAAACCTAACCTGCAGGGAAGGTAGATTAAGATTAGGTTTAGTTGTATTATAAGGTGGACTTGTAAAAGATGTGTACGACGGAAGCACATTATACTCAGCACTCCTTAAAGTCTGTCGATAATACTATTTTAACGTTAAGGAAATCAGTTGAGGACTGACGGATGCTTCATTCAGGATAATGAGGAACTGTGGACTTCTAAATTACGAATCCCATAAATACACAATATATCATGTCAATGTGTTTCCATCTATGAAAAACATTGTTTTGTAAATGTGTTGCTATTTATAAAAGGCATTATGATAGGAAATCGATACCAGCTTATAATCCATTAATAACTATACTTTAAAACAAGAGCAGGGTGTAAACACATCATCTCTGCATGCCTGTTGGGACAAACTTGTCTGACTGGAGTGAAGGGAGGAAGGAGGGGGACAGAAGACGACGACTGGGAGGGGGTGACGAACGGGTGGTTGACGTGTTACAGAAATGACAGACAGAACACCTAAAACAACAAGAAGAAAAGTACCCGGGCCAGAAGGTGGAAGCCATACGAAGGGAGAAAGAGAGAAACAACACATCTGACGGAGGGACACACGACATGCGGCGCTATGGGTGAAAGTGCTCAACGATTTAAGGAAATAATCAAATTATTTGCGATTATTTCGACCAACATTGCGATTGCGATTTAGAATGCGATTTCTCTTGGTAAAGTTCCTTCTGTTCTGTATTTTTCACTGAACAAGCAATAAATCATTCTATAGTATGACCAACACAACATTGGAAACAGTCAACATATAAAGTGCTCTTTCCTTTTGGCCTATGTGTTGCGATGGATTGATGCAGGAATTGACATTATAACATCTTTATTCAACTATTGAATCATAAAAGAAAAATAAATACAAATCGCAGCCTTTGCGATTTGCAAATCGTTGTATCACACAGCGGTGTCGGTTTGAATTGGATCAATGGTTCGGCCCTAACAGGCGGGGTGGGTTCTGCCGACCTGGTAGTCCGGGTGGAAGTCACAGCAGTCCACGTTGTTGTAGTGGCCCCTCAGCGTGGCCACCAGCTCGCCGCTGTGCAGGCCGTACACGGCCACCGAGCTGCCGCACGGGACCAACACGCAGTCCAGGCTGCAGCCGCTCGACACCGTGAACTTTAACCCCTTGCGGCTCTCGTTGCTCACCTTCCCATAATTCACCTGGCGACACACACACAACACAGGCGGAAATGTATGTCGTTAGGGGAAAACTGATGAGTCAGACCGGCCTTATCCGGTATACAGTTTATGTTTATTCAAATGGGGAGGATTATTTGAAAGTGGTGTACATTTTGTCATATTTTGTTTTGGAATCATAATGACATGAAACAAAGTGGAAAAAAAAGCGCACCATGATGGAATTAATCACACTATGAATCAATGTTGGTGAGTCAAAGTACAGAGGGAGTGGTGAATCACCTTATATTTCAAGTGCAAACATGGGAAGCTAAGGAGTACATAAGTCACCTATTGTATTAAGGAAAACGATTCTATAAGGAATGTTTCATTATTGTTTCCATGGCTTTGAGAGGCCTTTGTTTGGATCTGCTTTGAGTGAATAATAAATAATGAATGAATGAATGAAAAAAGTACAATTTATGTTACGGCCAACAGTCACGGTGAACACAGTTACATTTAGGGCATTTAGCAGACACCTTTATCCAAAGCGACTCACAATAAGTACATTTGTCTGAAGAAAGTAAATGAGTAGGACATTAAATAAAAAGCTCTGAACTTGATGATCGTGATTGTCAAGAAAGAAGGGTAGAACCTTGATATCAAACACCAAGCGAGCTGCAATCTACCCTTTAACTTTAATTTAGGTGCTGGGCATCATGCTCAAACACATTGGTGTTTGAAGCGACAACCCTTTTGCCCCCCACACTCCACAGTGAAAACTTACCAACGTGTTCTCTCCGTTGCTACTGTTCCACAGACGCATGCGGTCATCCGTTCCCATGGTGATGAGATAGAGCCCATCCCCGCTGAAGCACAATCCATTCACTCTGCCATTATGGGCTGTGTTGACTGGTATGAGGAAAAGGGAAATCACTGGGGACAGGTGGAACATGAATGGAATCCCTGATGGTGGGACAGTTATAGCTGGGTAGTGACTGCCGTGCAATGTTTTTCCCAAGAGCATATGTATATGTAAAGACATTTTAATGAAAACATCTTTGATATAGATAGATATGAAGGTGATATAGATATTATATATATATAAATATAGATCTCCAAGATCTCACTCTCAGTGTGAAACATCTTGCTTTTAGGTCACACATCACAATCCTCCCACTGTTGTGGGAGTGTAACTTAACATATCACACACCTAGATAAGCTATCATTCACTGGTTTAGCTCTGAGCTAATTTTTTCTACTCCTTAGTTCAATAAACATGTTCTGAATGCTCAACCTTTCCTCCAGAGCTTTACACCTCAGAGTACAAAAGATTGTGTTTGTACTAAATCACCCAATCTAACCTGTCACACGTGAAGATATCCAGTATCAAGTAAACCAAGACCATTATCCAAGACCATTAGGCTACTGAACTCTAGTAAGGCTCAAGCCAATAGACTTGAGTCCCTCTGTGTCTATTGCACTGCATTAAAACCCAAATAAGGTGTACGAGACAGAGAGAGCTAGGAGAAAGGGAGGGAGAGAGAAACTAAGAGAGAGCAAGGAAGGGGGAGAGGGATGGAGTGAGAGAGAGGGAGGGAGAGAGGGAGAGACAGATAGCCAGAGAGTTAGAGACAGGCAGGCCGAGTGGGACAGACGGAGACAGAGACAGATAGCTGGATAGTTAAAGAAAGGCAGGCCGAGTGGGACGGACAGTGAGAGGGAGAGACAGATAGCCGGAAAGTGGAGAGAGGAAAGCAGAGTGAGACAGACAGTGAGAGGGAGAGACCGATAGCCAGAAATTGGAGAGAGGCAGGCCGAGTGGGACAGACAGTGAGAGGGAGAGACAGATATCCGCAGAAATTGGAGAGAGGCAGGCCGAGTAGGACAGACAGTGAGAGGGAGAGACAGATATCCGCATAAATTGGAGAGGCAGGCCGAGTGGGACAGACAGTGAGAGGGAGAGACAGATAGCCGAAAAGTGGAGAGAGGAAGGCAGAGTGAGACAGACAGAGACAGAGAGACAGATAGCCGGATAGTAAGAGACAGGCAGGCCGAGTGAGACAGACAGAGAGAAAGAGCTCGTTTGCTTAAAACAACAAAGTGAGGGACCAGTACCTGCCTCGGCGGCAGCTTTCGACTTGTCTCCGTTGTGTTGGTCCAGGGTAAACAGACTCCCGGAGGCCCGTCGTACATCCCATATTCTCACCGTGCTATCTGCACTGAGAGGTTGTGCATGGGGAGAGTTCATGAGATGGAGTAAAGGTGTGAAACGATGATTAGCATTGTACATATATTCTTTGAGTCCTTCAATCAGAATCATATCAAGAAAAAAACATTTACCATATGGGCTTGAAAAAAACAATAGAAATAAAATCTCCCATAGCGACGAGCTTCCCCCGTCAGGTTTTTTCTTACAAAATAGCGTTATTAATTGAAACGCAGATATGACACATCCCATTACTATCATAATCTTCCCAAAAGCCCAACATTACTCAAACATTAACTTTGAATATATGCTCATGGATTAACATCCAACCATTTTAAACCAAGCGATGAGTTCAACTTCGCTATGGATAGCGATCACAAATGTTTGTTTTAGAAGTGGGTCACAGCTGGCCCTTCAAAAAGTCTCTCTACCAGAACATCACAAGATACTCTTAAAGGTGACATTTTATACCACCAGCTGTGAGTGTGATAAGCCGTTATAAGCCATTTTGAAAATCTGCCTCTTCTGACATCACAAGTGGGAATGTCCACCTAGATGTATGCTGGATAGATCAGTCTACCAGCCTACCCAATGGACTGTAGCAAACGTTGCTCATCTGTCCGTCATAGATCTAGGTGGACACACCTACTTGTGCTGTCAGAAGAGGCAGACATTCAAAACGGCTTGTAATGGCTAGTGAGACTCACACCTGGTGGTATAATATGTCACCTTTAATAAAGGGACATTTCATTGTTTTTTTTGTTTTTTAATCACTTATGTTCCTGAGAGACGCTAGCAGCAAGTCCCACTGGTTTAATTAGGGTTTCTGAGGCATTATGAGAACCAGTGGGTTCACCATCTCTACTGCTGTGCAACTACAGTATCAACGTATCCGACTCCCGTCTGGTCATTTCCAGCAAGGCCGGCACATACAAGTGCTGAGAAATAATAACAACAACAACAACAACAACAACAACTGCAGAACAGTAGTAAACTCCCACCTCTGGAACAAACTACATCTTTGACAAAGGGCTGTGTAGTTTTACGTTCAACAACATTTCAATATTTCTAGTTATTTTTTGTGTGTTTACCTGGCGGAGGCCAGTATGTGCTCGTTCCTGGGAGACCATCGCACAGACAGGATCTCGGCCCGATGGCCTGTAAGCAGAGGAGGGTGACCCATATGCTGAACATGTGCTGCACGCCTTCAGGAGAAAGACAGGGAGACAAAGCCACCCCGGCCCTGCCCCAACCCTCGGGGGTGCTTACCCTCCCGTGCTACATAAAAAGACGCAAGCTCCAATCCGCAGGAGATAAAAAAAGACACGGGATAAAATGCCCTTGAAGGGGTGTAACCACGGAAGCGACGGCGAAGTCTGAGGTGCGCAGAACCGCCATCCAAACCCAGCCTCGCCAGATAGAAGTGCTTCTCTTAAAGCGAAGGAGATCAGTCATAAGATAGCACTAATGGGAAATATAACATGATTATCTTATATTTTATGCATACTTTAATATATTGTATGGCCTATCAAATATTAAGTAGGCCTATAAGATTATTTAAACATACAAATAATAATAATATTTTTAATATTTGTTCTTCCGTATAATTATAATAGGCCCACCAGTGTTGACTCGTCCCTCAAACAAATATGTTTGTCAAATGTTTTATATATATATATATACATATTTGTTTTTATTCATTCGCTCATATAATAGTGCAGGACATTTTGTGGGTCCCTGTCTCTCAATGAGCAATTGAGATTAAGAAGATTGAAAAGGGGAATATTGAACGTCGAGCTGAATTCATGTGTTTTATGTCTGTCTGAAACAAGCCAAATATATTTAATGTCTCTGAAATTAATAAATCAAATTTGACGATATGCCATAAAACAATAGAAAATACAATAAGTGTGTGTCTTGTTGGTTTGGATAAACGCCACCATGAGTAAATAGTGGAATTCTCAAATGCTTCATTTATTATTTAAGGTTAATGTCATTGTTGCCATTATTATTATATCCTACCTTGGCTCCTACGTAACAATTTAGGCCTTTCCTTGTGTAACGAAAAACAGTACAGTCTACTGTCTACTAAACCTGGCATGCCGAAGAGAAAACATCAGATGACTTAAAGTTCTGATCGTAGGCGGCCTACGTGACATGATAAATACAAAGACACATCTTCCAAATACAAGACACAGCCTGAGATTTAATTAATGTCTGTCAGTCGAATGCCTAAGTTAGCCCTTCATTTTCTATAAACATACAAAAAATAAGCAAGCAATCTAGGAAATGTTTCAGCAAACCAATTGCAAGTATAAGAAGATTAATAAAAAGATTAAAGCTGCTTGAGCCGCAAAAAGGTATTCCCACCATGCAGCGCCAACTCTGTCGTGTGTGTACAATCGACGCACTGGTGTCTGTCTGTCTGTCTGTCTGTCTGTCTGTCTGTCTGTCTGTCTGTCTTTCTGTTTTTCTGTCTGTCTGTCTGTCTGTGATGTAACAACTCACCCTGTAGCACATGAATGCGGGAGCCTGACTTGAGGTCACACAACTGAAGTTTAGGGTTCTTGGTGCCAACTGTGAACAAAACATAACAGTAGAAGCAGAAGAACAAATTCCTGCTTCAGATGCTTGCTTGTCAAAACACATAATGCATCGCAAATTAAGTTGGAGTACATCAAATCTGAATTGAAAACATGGAAAATCACTAAAATCTTTTAGTGATGGGTCGATGTAGGGGGGTTGAGACAGGGTAGCAAAATAGATAACATCGGAAACAAAGACAAAAGCAGGGGCCAAACATGGCAAATATGAAAGCAAAGGATGCCACTGAAATCGATTCCAACAATTGCATTGTGTACAGTTGAATGCAGTCTGGTATTCGGAGTCGATGTGTTTGTGAGGAAATGATCACACATTAACACATACATGGCATGGGCACTCCCACCGAGAGGAAAAACTGGACTCCCTGGTTTTCGTACACAAGGTGATACTATAAACTGATGCACATCGTGAGCTCACACACCCGGCATTCACAAGTGGGCGGAGGGAAGACCGCAGCGGACATATTATACATGGGCAACAAAGGATGGGAATACTGATGGGGAGGTTATCTGAATCCCAAATCAGGCGAGGAAGGAAAATCCTCAGGGGTAATGTTTGGGAAGACTACCAAGGCAAGGCAAGGAGTGGTTTAACCTGTTAGGCGGCGAGGAATCAGTGCATGTCCTCAAACACCTTGGGTGCAGGAAAACATTGAGAAACAAATACAGGGAGATTTTATGATCAGCTTCTAAGCAACAAATACGCTAAAAGATGACTTGGGGCTGTGTAAGTGTATGTGTGTGTGTGTGTGTGTGTGTGTGTGTGTGTGTGTGTGTGTGTGTGTGTGTGCGCGCGCGCAGGTTTACACCCGGATGTTTGTGAAATGAGAATGTATGCGCAACCAACCCGTTGGTCCTGTTCAGTGACAAAGCAACAAGATTCCCTAAACCAATCTCCACCAGTTGTTATGAAGGTTAGGTTCAAAGTTTCGTTTGGAAACGGGAATGGCCTTTTTACAACATACTTATTGAGCCTGGTATTATGTCCAGGGGCTATTTGGTGGTGCTTTGGGGCCTTGACATCATACAGAGGTTGCAAAAGTACACACTAACGATTATCAAATTTAAGGTTCCTCCAATACAAAGTAATCATACGAGGAAGATAAATGAAGCCACATTGGATTCACAAGATAAGCGTGGTATCTCAACTGAGTTTGAACTCACAACAAATATATAAACACACATACACACCCACAAAAACACACGCGCACACACACACACACACACAAAAACTCACACACACACACTCACACACACACGTGGTACATATGTACCGTATTTCCCGCACTATAACGCGCACCGGATTATAAAGCGCACCTTCAATGAATGACCTATTTTAGAACTTTTTTCATAAATAGGGCGCACCGGATTACAAGGCGCATAGCATAGAAGATACTGTGAGTGTGATACTGTGAGATACTGGGACTGTGAGTAAGCGCAGTAAAATGCTGTGTGCACTGACTACGATAGCCGTAATGCTGCAAGCGGTGTGGCTTTATCGTAGTCGTAGTGAAACATTTTATTATTATTATTAAATTGTTTTTATTGGTTTTTCATGCTGAAACATTTTGACAGAGCGCCGTTTACAACCAGTATGGATCAACCAACTAACCAATTGATCCATATATAAGGATTATAAAGCGCACTGTCGTTTTTTGAGAAAATTACCGGCTTTTAAGTGCGCCTCATAGTGCGGAAAATACGGTACCTGCAACAAGGCTATGTTTCCGGGCGATGGGGGACATGTGGTGGCAGTAGACATTTCCGTCGAACATGAAGCGCTCAGCCGGCTGGAGAAGTCGATACAGGAAAGAAAGAAGGAAAAATCAACAATAGTCGAACATCCTTACTTTTTAAATATCCATTCTGTCTGAAGAATGTCAACACAAACTGAATAGCGTCAAATTATCTCTTTAATTGAAGTGGAAATATTAAATAAACAGAAAAGCTTCATGTATGGTAAATGTCTAAAACAGATTAAATCAACCTAACCAGATCTGTTTATTGTATGCACACGTCCTTAAAACAAATGATAGAGAAATTGGTTAATAAAGCCTAGGAGATCACTAAGGCCTTGACACTCAAGACAGTTTCACGATAACTGTTGTAGAGGGCCGTCCATTTGCAGACACCTTATTTCAATAGATTAGGAGTCTGAGTAGGTAGAAAAGAGGATGTAGTGGGACTGTGCATGTCAAAATGGTTGAGAGAAAAACTGGACTTTTAAATAGTCTTTTGCCAAGAGATCTATGCCAAGAGATGAACTATGTAGCGTGTCTCATGGAATGGAGGAGGGCAAAGCTAGAGAGGATCATCATAATGTTTATAGGCTCAAACAATGGGTTTTACATTCACATTTACATTTAGGGCATTTAGCAGACGCTTTTATCCAAAGCGACTTACAATAAGTGCATTTGTTACAATAAGTACATTTGTCATAAGAAGTGAAACAATATATCGCTGTCGGTACAGTAAAGATGTTCATAGAACCAAGTGCAAGTATTACAATCGCTAGGCTAACCCATTCCCTGTGTAAAGCAATGATAGCAGCTACTGTAGATGCTATGTTTAATCTAGTTGGGGTGGTATAGTTGGGAAGAACAGCCAGTTACAATGCAAATTCTTCAGCAAGCAGCCTATCTGAGGCCTCGCTGCCAGCAAAGGACCAAGATAAACAAGAAAGAGGGCCAACAGCTATGGATAAGGATCACTTTGTAAATAAATACAATTATACTGGAGACACATTCACATGCTATTAAAGATAAAGAGCATGGGAAAAGGTTGTGCAGGAGAACTCAACAATAGTTAATATTTTTGCCGGAATATCCAGTATTCAATTTAAATGGAATTCATTAATAGTAGGGTATGTGAAAATAAATAAACCCTACTATACAAAAAAAACATAATAAATAGTCAAATAACAAACAGCAAAATGTTTTGTAACTAACTACAAAATGTCAGGTTTTTTTTTAAGCTTTGGGAATTCCCTTCCCAAAATTCTTATTTTATAATTTTCCTTCCTTTTATTCCTCCAATTCAAAGGACAAAGTCAAAAGGTAAAAATACCGGTCTCTCCTTATCTTACCTTAAGTGTTTCACTATCCCACACCTTCATCGTCTTGTCAAATGAACTGGAGATAAACATCCCAGTGTCACATGGATACCACTGCACCGTCTCCACGCTGAACTTGTGTGCAAACCTACTAGATCTGGAAACACAATTGACTGAATTATGACCAGCATCTACAGTCACAACTGTCTGCTGCTTAGGAGTTTTGCAAATAAAAAGGGCTAAACCATTTGGTTCACATTTACAAATAATGCAAAAAAACATTCACATATACAACACAACGAACTCACTCCAATAGACCTTTTTACAGTTTACAAACAACAGTGAGATTTGTTTGCTGCCTACGCAATGAGGCAACAACAGTGTGAAATAGTGCAAAGGCACCAGCCACCAAAGATAGGGAATTCTACCTAAACAGATTGACTTTGAAAAGTGCGTAGGTAGAACTGAACCACTGATCCAATACTTAGTGATCAGATACATAGACACATTTGCTGTAGAAACCTAGTTTATGAATACCAGATACCCATTATGAGTGGTCATATAATCTCATGACTATAAAGGGTTGATATATATGTTGTGAGGACGCATCACATCTTCTGAGAGCAGCTCATCTCGACGGCTCAACTATCATTTGAGAGAGAAGGTGTGGATGGATTCTTTTGGGAAAACTAAATAAATGCCAATAACATTTAATTATATCCTGTTAGCACAGAAGACAGTCTAAGGAAAGGAACCATGCTTTTGAATTCATGATTCATCACTGGACTCAGAAGGCAAGTCACTCGATGCTTACGACAAGGCAATCTGTGAGTGCCCGGCCTGCGGCATAGGCGGTATAGGCGAATGTTAGGGGTGTGTTTAAAATGTGTATATATATATATAAATTAAATGTTTTACGTCACGTTTTTCTTTAATACTTTTTTTATTTAGCAGGTTGTTTTTGTTTCTAGAATAAAGAAAATCTCAACAGCTATGCAGTTTCTGTGTAAGTATGAACCCAGTGATTGACGGTGAAATTGGCTGCAACATTGGTGTAGGTGTGTGTTGTGTTTTCCTTTACATAAATAAAAGACATTTAAACCATACATTTATGCAGAAAAGGCACAAATTGGTGCATAAAACTTCACGATGCAGAATCACGCTCAAAATTCCCAAGGTCATGGGGTCATGGTAAGGTGAAGCTTACAACACTCTAAATTAAATTAATTAAGTATTTTAATCGTCTCAATGAATGGGACACAACACCACTTCTGTTGCCCAAATGTGGACTTATGACGTGGAATTTAAAAAGGGTAGATGAATATCGTTACATTTCATTTAAAAACTTCAGTGATTTGTAAACCTAATTAATTTGTATCATTATTATACATAGATACATACACAGACTATGTCATATGCTACAACGCATTGCCCTCTAGTGGCAACAAACACATTTCGCACCTTCCCACAGTGCCAACGGCTTTACATGTGTACTGGAGTTTCCCGCTGTAGTTCTCGAGGTCATAGATCACGATGACCCCGTCTGCTCCTCCAGACAGCATACTATACAGAGAGAAGGGGAGCCGCAAGTTTATGATCACAACAGGGAATGTCATCGTTTTGCCTTTGAAATGAAGCTGAGGAATTTGTTTATCACATTTAACCAAGGACGACATTTACTCAGCAGTAATATACGTCTGAGAGAAATTGAAGAAAGGATCAGTGATAGTAATTTAATCCCACAGAAGTTTGATTCAGAAATAAATGGGGCATAAATAGGGGACGTGTATTCATTGATACTTACTATCTACCCTCTACAGCCTCTATGTCCAGGCAGTTGACTCCGTTGCCGTGGATTCTTTCCACATCTCTGCCATGATTCAGTTCCAGACTGAGTAGTCTGTAAATAGATTAAGGTGAAACTAGTAAACTTCGAGCAAGTATGCATACCGTCCAGATATGCATTATTCAAATTACACAGAAGAGTCATTGCGGCAATTTTGAATGACATGTCTTAAACCTTTTTATATGATTGTATTGTTGATATCTGAATACCAATTACCTTCGTGTGGACTCTGCACGTCGAAGACGAAGTGGATCGTCGATTCCGACCTTTCTTCCACTAATAAACCCTAACATTTCAGAACCAAACTATTGTTGATGTCTCAGCTAACGTGATTTAGCCATCTTCTACGCTAAAATAAAAATATACGGTTTATTATTTTTTTTCCAATAATGTTGTATATTATATATGTCTTTCTCAAGCATTCTAACATGTCCCTTGCATTGATTATTTTCTATTAATACCTTACTTTTGATTCATAATCCATTTTAGTTTAGCATACATTTCTCAGTCCAGTTGCAATATCCTGCCATGTTGTTACGTATGGCCTCAAGTGTACAAAAAAAGCTCCCATTGGCTAATCCAGTATTTCCGTCCAATCACAGAGCGTTATATTATTTAGTGTTTCGGCTGTAGAGAATGACAGTAAACAACCATTGAAACAACCCTATCTAGGGGGCAAATAACACATCGGAATTGCTAGATATTTAGCAAAATGAGCAGAATTGCGGGGCTTTTAAAGCGGACGTTTTGGATAGTTCGTGAACATGTAGGATCAGACCATCTCGGTAATAACTATTACATGATCCCTCAACAGAAGACCTGGACAGGTAACGTTACGTTATTATGACCTTTCTATTAACTCAGATAGGAGCCGTCACGTGTAGACGGATAGATACTTCGCCTCACATAATATTATATTATGTTGAATAATGAGTTGTATTCGTACATACTAAGATAAACAACAACGATAACATAATGACCCAACTATTCTAATGGTAAAATATATCAAAATGGAGGGAAATAGTAAGTACAAAGTAGTACAGTCTCCAATTGACTATTGAGAGGTAAAGATAAACATTTTTTATTTTGTGGCGCATTTGTTTTGTGTTGGAAATGCCAGCATGTTGTCTTCTTGCCTTGCAGTTGAACCATAACGCCACTAGATGGTGTACGCAGAACACGAATACGTTAGGATACTAAGCGACAATGTTCTAGAAATATTTGCAATGTATCCAATGACTGCATTGAAAGTATCACAAGAAGTTGAGACGCTGAGAGCGCCCACCTTTTCATGCCAAATGTACTATCACTAAACTGCTGAGATGTTCAAAGACAACCACTTAGAGATTAGTTTCAACACTTAGAAGGAGGTCATGTATCTCCTCTGAGTCGTGGCAGGTGTGCAGTTTGTAATGCACAAGCCAAATTGATAGACACGTCATCATGCTTACCCAATTGTGTCCTTATACGTTTAAGGACACACAGACATGTGTAACGTTTGTGTACCATGTGGATAAAGGACTATTGACCATGATGAATGCTGGTATAAAATGCAATCTCATCTGCAATGGCCTGGCAGTCGTAACAAGGGAACCACAAGTTTTGCTCTGACTTGGACTCCATATCAATCAATACTTATGGTTGGGTGGTTTCTTAAAATACAAACGAATATCATGGGGCAATGGGTAGCACTGGCAATCTTGAAAACCACGTTGCTCATTTATTTTCTTAAATGGAATTACAAATTCTGATTCCACCACCAATAGCACTTGCCCTAAACCTAAATCTAGTGGGACCAGACGTCGCTGTAAATGTCCCTATTTAATTATATATATATTAGAAAAAGAAAATGGCAAAGGTTCAAGCTTGACCATGAACAATAATTTTGAGACTTAGTTGATTTAGTCTCGTTTCAACATGATAGATAGTCAAAGAACACCAGATATTTTGCTGATATCTGGGCCGTCAAACTACAAATGTCCTCGTTTTCATAAAAAAATCTGGTCACCTTACCATGACCCATTAGACGTGATCCTAGCCATGCTTATCAAGTTAGTTTAATAACCCAAAACATATTGTTGACGTTGCTTTTTTTAGAATTAATAATTTTTTGCAGTGTTTCTTTTATATGACTAAACCTAGCTAATGTCTTTCACCTTGTGTGCTTTTACTGGTTTTCAGGGAAACCGGGCTCACCACGTATTTATAATTTATCCCAAGGTTGCTCTACTGCCCCTGGCTGTCAGGCAAATTCAAATTGGAGATCAGTCCCTGCATGCTTAAGCCTAAACTACTGTAAACACTGTCTGACCTCACCAAACAGCCCTACAGAGAAGCAAGTGTTTAGGAAAAAAAAAAAAGAGGGTGTGTGCGTGTGTGTGTGTGTGCGTGTGCGTGTGTGTGTGTGCCCGCCCGCCCTCTTTACGCATATGCACTTGTCTGCCATGGCAGTATATAAAGCACACCCCTAACCACCACAGAAACGTGTATGCTCCTGTATGAAACACTGACCCCACATTCAGCACACCTTGCCTCCCTCCCACTCACCGAATTCACTTTGTCCGACCTTGTGGAACTAAAGCGGATCCATTATTCAGACCATATGTCTTTGCTAAAACAAGCTCTTTTTGATCTCTAACTGATAGGCCAAGCGTGGGCTCAGGGCCTCGGGCATGGACTGCAGGGCTACTCGTTGCGGCACTCAACCGCTGGTTGAGGAAGTCTCTCTATCGTTCCTTTCCTCTCCCTCTCTCTCTCTCTCCCTCTACTCTACTGCTGCCATGCATTTTGTCCAATCCTGCGCTACCTTTCCCTACGCTTAACTGCTCCTATTTTCTACCTCTCACATCTGTTAACTTTAGAAAACTAGGACGGACATAATCCTCCGTATAGTGGCCCGGTTGTGTTGAGGGTGCTCCTTTGCGGTACTGAAATGGCCTCTGTACCTTGGTTGCAGAACTAGGGGACCCAGGCAATTTTGGATCCCGGTAAATGGGCTCCCAGAATGGTGCTCCCGCTGGATGCCGTTGATTGCAATATGGAGTACTGACAATCACTGACATCTTTTGTGAGCAATGGAGTGTAACTATATCTGTGAAGCAAAGACGTAAGAGCAAGCCATAATTTGTTTCCGGCTGGAGGACAGTTGGGACTAGTCATGAGAAGCGTCGGAAAAAGGTGAGCAACATGTAGACCTGTAGCACAAGGCCCCATACCCCTTACTAGATGAAGAAGCTGTATCTGCCCCATGTTCATTATTGAGCTGACTTTTTTCCTCATTTTCCTCCATTGATTCCTTCCTTGAATCCTTCCTTCTTTCTTTCCTTCCTTCCTATGCGCACACTTCCCCTTCCACCCCTCCATCTCTGCCTCCCCACCACGCTCCTTTGAAGCCAGTCCAGTGAAGACTTCTGTGGAGCAACATCTGAGGGAGATGGGGTGGTGGTGCAGCGGTCGGGCCCAGCAGCAGGCACCCCCATCCCCTTACTCCTTGGATGCTGCTGTCCTCGCCCCTGCAGCACATAAAAATGAATTGGGCCTCGCCCTGAATCACAATCCATTGAGGGGTTGAGGGTGGGAGAGGCACATAAAAATGAATAGGGCCTCGGCCTGAATCACAATCCATTGAGGGTGGGAGAGGGGGGGTTGGCTGGGCAGGAAAAATGCTGGATTTGAGGGTTGACTGGCTGAGTCTGGCTGTGTAGCGTGAGTGCCGCCCCCACGGCCCCCACGGCCCATAGCCACTGGCAACCCAGAGGCTAGAACCACTGGCTCCCCGGGTGGCTTTTCGCCTGGGTGCTGCGGCGCTGGATTGAGAGACCTCACGTCTCTTGCCTGTGTTTGTGTTTGAGGTCCTAGGGGCCCGGCGCACAGCCTTAACAACACTGCACGGGGTGCCGCGTCACGCTGCCCGGATGAATGCCTGGTGTGCTGGGGTCGGGGCCCGTTCAGCACTGGGCCCGCGGCTTGGACGTCCGTCTTGCCTCCTTTTATTTGGGAGGAGCGCTGCGCTGACATTATCGGCCCGCTGCAGGCGCATTTGAAAATAATTGCCTGTATGATTGCTATTTTTCACCCCCTTTACCTCTTTGAGGAGGTGTAGCCTTTGTCTTGGAATCAATGGCTGCTCAATACTGGACAGGGGAAAGGCAGTTTCCTTTCATGTTGCAGTGAAAAGGATGTATTTTTAGAGCCATTCATTTAGGGGCTGTATGCCATGCAGTTTTAATCTGCTGGTCCCCTCCGCAGTGTGCAGAATGGAGGAGCATTCAGGGGTGTCTTCAGGGGTGCGAAAGGAGGCATTGGCGCATCTTCCTTTGACTTTTTTCGCCTCCTCTGTCTCTGTATCCGCCTCACTCTGTCTCTCTCTCTTGTCTCTGTCCCTCTCTCTGTCTCTTTTCCTTTATCTATCAGCCACTGTCTCTCTCTGTGTTTGTCTCTCTGCCCATCTCTCTCTCTCTCTTCTCTCTGCCTCTGTCTCTCTCTGTCTCTCTGCCCCTCTCTCTCTGCTTCTCTCTCTCTCTTCTCTCTGCCTCTGTGTCTCTCTGCCCCTCTCTCTCTCTTACTCTGTCTCTCTCTGTGCCTCTCTCTGTGTATATTATTTATTCAGGCTCCTCCCCCGTGCCCCTGCATCTTTTAAAGTGGAAAAGGGGCCCTCACTTTCTCTTCTAGCTTTTCTGGATGGCTGTCTCCAGGAGAGCAGCGGAGTGTATATGTGTACAAGTTCATGTATGCACGCCTGTGTCTTCTCTCGAAAACCGAATAATATATCGATTTTTTTTTTTTTTTTTTGCCGTAGCGCAGTTACCACAACAACAGATGGCATCGTGTCATCAGAGCATAGATTCAAGCCACCCATCTCCATGGAAGGAGTCACAGCGGCAGGGACCAGGGTCCAAATGGCTGTTTATTCTGCTACAAGTCGTCCCCAGGGTACCATAAGGGAAAGTCTACCCTACTGTAGGACACTAAGTCTGTGATTATCATGGAAGTGCGATGGCCGGAGAGGCTATTGTAAATCACGTTAATTGATCGGTGGCTTCGCCATGCATGGGGTTTAAATGAAGGTTGTTTAATCATTATAGGAACACCAAGTGTGCTGGGCCCATTTCTGTGTGTGCACAGTGCCAAACGGATGGATGTGTATGTGGAAGCACATTACAAAGTGGGATAACTGCTTCATTAAAAAGGCATTTAGAAGCTCTTGTCTGGGAATATCAGAGTCGGGTAAAAGCACATATTTATTCTACAAGAGAAACGAGCATCGCCGACCATTTGAACACAGTTCTAAAGGATCTATCCTAATATCTTTTAGTCCCGCGTACAGTGGTCAGGACAGTTGATCAAGTCCATCAACTATTTATTTTGATTTTTTGTTGGATTAACCGAAGATGTGTATTCCTCGGCATTTAATGCTCTCTCTCTCATTGAGCGTCTGTCATGGGCGCTGGGTCGACTGAAGGCCAGAGGAGCCAGGCGGGTGGAGATCGCCTGAAACCTGCCACCAACCCACACACTGAGACAGGCAGGTATGAATTAAGGCCAGACGTGATGAGGTAAAGGCAGTAAAGGGGGCTGGGTGCCGGTGTGG
Source organism: Pollachius pollachius (assembly GCF_949987615.1). Taxonomy (NCBI): domain Eukaryota; kingdom Metazoa; phylum Chordata; class Actinopteri; order Gadiformes; family Gadidae; genus Pollachius; species Pollachius pollachius. Next base: position 15,942,743 of record NC_136934.1, on the reverse strand, counting down.
GAGAGGAGATGGAGTGATCCAGACATACGGGATGGGGGCAGGGGGGGAATGAGTGGATGCAATGGGCGGGGTGAGATAGGAGAGAACTAAGGTGGAGCTAGGCTAATGTCATGAAGGAGAGAGAGAGAACCAGCAGGTCTGAGGATGGAATGGAGAGGAGGGAGAAAAGAGGGGGTGGCTGAATGAGAGTGACAGAGTTGAAAGGAAATGGGTGGACAGCTCGCTGTATGGACATCACATGCAAGCAGCAATGCAGGGCCTGAACAGAGGGAGGGGGGGAGCCGCTGTGGTGAGGAGACAAACACAACATCCTGACAAAGAACCCGGCCATCTCCTGGCTAGCTTGTGTCTGTGCGTTGCCGTGTTGCGCACAACACACCAGGAAGAAGAAGCAAAAGGGGGTGGAAACACGCGAAGGGAAGCTACGGTCATTCTCTCCGGTGAGTTGCCTCACTGATATGAATAATTCTCCGCTCCCCGCTCCGCCTCTGAGTCGCTCCAGCCTCTGTGGGATTGACGGCAACAAGGACAAACAGAATGAGGGCTGAATAAAAAACTAACGCCAGCAGCAGCAGGCCTAGTTTGCCGCTAAAGCTCCGCCTCCTCGTCTCTCTCTCTCTCTCTCTCAGTACCCCTCTATCTCTCTCTCTCTCCCTCCAGAAAGTGATTCAAAACAATGGCTCGCCCTCTCTCTGTCTCTAAACCTCATCCCGTGTCACTAGGCTTAGGGGCTAATGTGGTTACCATGGTTACGGGCCCCACACACCTCCCTTATGCTCTTCTTCTTGGCAAGAAGATTGGATGAAGAGAGAGAGCGAGATGAGAAGTGAGAGAAAGAGAGCGAGAGAGACAGACAGAGAGAGAGATAGAGAGTGTGTCAGCCCTGGTACCTGGTGAGCCTGCATCACTGTTGCATGGCGGATCACTCTGTCTTCATAAAGCTGTCCATTACCATGCACATCGGCTTGCTCTATTCCCCATCACCCCACTCGGCTGGGGAGAACACGCACACTACCCCTTTATCCGGCGAGTAGGTAAGCCTGAAGGCAGGCTGCTCATACCCAACCCATATGCAGGTACTGCAGCTAGCTCACAAAAAAATATGGAGCAGATTGGGAATGATTGGTCTTTTTTGATCTCGTCCTTTCATAGAGGGCCGGTGCTGAATGCAGGGCTGTTGAACATCAAGGCGTTTGTCTGCATTTTATTCTGTTCTGAAACCAGGGGGAGGGAAAAAGTGTTTTATCTCGAGTGACTGCCTGCAAAGTAGGCGAGCTGATGTTAGGCTAGATCTTGGTATGGGAGCAGCGTTGTTCTCTTGCCCACCACCAAGAATGTGCATTGTGTTATTTGGGTTTTTATGGTGCTGTCTTTCTGGTCGACGGAGCAATGAGAGCACGCTTCCGCTGCGCTAACCTCCACAATCAAAGGCAGTTTGCTACAAACAGGTGTGCAGAAGGAGAAGGGGAGAAAGGGAGAGAGACAGCAGGAAAGGAATGACATTGTGGAGGTGAAAAACCTCCTAGCACCTCTCACCTGGGACTGTGTGTGTGTGTGTGTGTGTGTGTGTGTGTGTGTGTGTGTGTGTGTGTGTGTGTGTGTGTGTGTGTGTGTGTGTGTGTTGATGCAGGTGATGTAGTTTAAGAGGGTGTGTTCAGGGTTCAAAGAGCACCCCTCAGAGCGCATCAACACCTCACTGGAACGAACAAGAAGGATAGGCCTGCCTGCCATCTGATTGGCTCCCCATCTCGCTGCCAAGGCAACCCCTCAACCATCCCTCCTCCCCCTTTTTGCCTCCCTTCATTCTATCCTAACCCCCCACCCCCCCTCCAACACGTTTCATCGCTAGGCACGCCGATGAGTCGCGCTCAGACAGGTGAGATGGCTCATAAATATTCATGAGGTGGGATTTCATTCCTGCTGCCTCTGGCCCCTCCCCCATCCCCGACACCGCACTCAGTTTGTCCTTCACGGTTAAAGGCAACGTCCTCACTGCTGTCCCTCAGGTTAATCTGCCTGTGCTCTCCAGCCAGGCCCCCGCATGTATGTGTGTGTGTGTGTTTGTTTGTTTGTTGGTGAGGGTGTGTGTACGTGCTTGTGTTTGTGTGCTTTAGGGATTTTTAGTGGTAACTACCTTCTCTCCCAGTGAGTGATGGGAAGACAGACCTGTCACAAGGGGGCATGCTGAGATAGAGAGCTTCTAACGCCTAGCGCGCGCACACACACACACACACACACACACACACACACACACACACACACACACACACACACACACACACACACACACACACACACACACACACACACACACACACACACCCCAACCTCCCCCATCTCCCAGGTCTCGGAGAGGCAGCAGAAGGAGGGGGGGAAGGAGGTCTAGTAAGGGTGAGAGCGCTCGGCTCTGAACTGTGAAATGGAAAAGAAGGGCCCCACCCTCTCTGACGGTGTCACATACCACGGGAGGGGAATATTCTGTAGGTAAGATTCAACCAATCAGGCCCGGGAATCATTAGTCAAACAAAGGGTGTGCTTCACTCTGTATGCGACATTAGGCATGGACTGAATAATGAGGGATGCATATTTCGCAGCCAGTAAAGGTTGTCGTGGATTGAAGGCACATTGAGCACGTTGGCGTTCTGCTCAATGTCTGGATTGAAGTCCAAATTGAATGCAAGTATGTGCACTTTTCTTTTTCTCGAAAGGAAAGGTGTGTTTCTTCTGAATTGGAAGAAGAAATCATGTAGCCTTGGACTATGTAGGCTAACCCCCTCCACACACACACACACACACACACACACACACACACACACACACACACTATAGTCACAAATTAGAATTTTACACAGTGATAGAGCTTTGCCCCGATGAGACGGTCGAGACCCCCTCCCAGTTTGTATGTGGTGGGAGGATCAGGCTTGTTTCATAAATATATGTACATATTTGTTATTCATATCCAGGGATAAAAGCCACGGTGGAAGGGGGTTAGTCATGCTGCAAAAGCAACGAGATAAGCGAGAGAGAGAGAGAGAGAGAGAGAGAGAGAGAGAGAGGCAGCCTAGTGGAGAGAATGAGAGAATGGAGATCGGTGAAAGGAGGAGAGCGGGACGAGAGCCGAGTGCGCCTTACTTTCTGATGTTAAGTTGGGCATTAGCTGCAGTTAAGTGTATTGCTTTTAGGGATTGCTCCACATGTGTACCCGTTCTGTCCGTTGCCACCCATGCCTAATGCAAATATGCAGAGGATCTGTTTATAATTAGCATACCTGCTAAATGCACTTGTTATCATCCCAAGAACACACACTCCTTTGTCCGCTGGTACTTGCGTCGGTCTTCCACTGTCCTAGGGGTTTTCAGATTGACTTTTTAAAGTTAAACATGCAAACAAATGGAGTGACCAAGGAAAGCTATTTCCATGTTGGTGAAGGCAGCTGAATTGGAAGATGATAAGGTTAAAGAAGAAAATGCAGAGATTCTGCCCTGAATAAATCTATGGGTACGGAAGTGGAGCCCAAGAGGCCCTATAGTTTCAACCTAGTGAGAACCGAGGCAGAGGTAAAGCAGCCTAATTAGATGACCTGATTACTGTATGGGCTGAAGAAAGCACTGAATGGATGATCCGTCCGCAGAGGGCCCTTAAAAGAAAAAGAAATTAGCTAAGGGATAAAAAACATTGTTCAACATAAACAGAGATAACATTTCCCTTTGCTTTAATTGGAAAAAAAGTTGGGGGGAGAACGGCAAACAATACAGTGGAAAGTGCATATATTGCAGCCTGCAGGCTGCCCCGCACAGGGAAGGATGCAAAACACTGCCAGGAGGGGTTCACGGTGCACACGCACGCACGCACGCACGCACGCACGCACGCACGCACGCACGCACGCACGCACACGCGCGCACACGCACTGCCACATTGTCAATTTCCCATCACTCTTCCTCCCCCCGCCGTAGCTATCTGTTATATGTGAAGTAAACATTAAGGCCATCAGTCTGCCGTGCGCACAGTCGCGGTCGCCTCCATTTGTCCATGTCCAGTCAGCTGCAGAGAGACCGTGATGGAATCGTGACAGATTGTCTGTGTTTTGGAGCGTGTTGTTTTCCATCGGCCATCCATTTCTCTTCTTTCTTTCGTTTGCCATGCATCATCACTTTGCTCCGTCCATCTTTCTCCTCCTACTCCTCCTTTCTGCCTCATCATTTCTCTGAGGGGTCGGACAGACGGACGGACGGACGTCCGTCTCACCTGCTGAAAGCAAAAGCTCTGGAGACCCCTCTGTAACAGAAAACAAACAACATAATTCTTTCTTTTTTTTTCTTCCTCTCCCTCCCTTCCTCCCTCCCTCCCTCTATCCCGCCCTCCATCCCTTTCGTATTATTATGTCCCCTCCCCTACCTCTGTCTTCGAGTCTTTTGTGCGGCAGGCGAACTTGTCCAATCAGCAAATTCGGCCAAAATAATTGGAGGTGGCCTCACTGCTAACACGCGTCGGCCGTATGTAGAGGCAGAGAGAGGAGGGAGCACTTAATATTCCACACAGCTCATCCCTCCCCTGTTCCCTGTGATATCTGACCCCTTTTGTCTCCTGCTTGGCTTGACGTTGATTTTGGAGGGCATTGTTAGCCCGAGTTCTCTGATTGGAAGAGGTTGTCAGTGAGGGGGGCTGTGGTTGGTAGGTTAAGGGGGACTGATTTGCATAAAGGCTTAGCCCAGATTTGGAGCCACTCGAAAAGATCTGAGGAGAAGGGCCCGAGGGCCACAAGGTAATCATCCATGGCCTGTCACACCACTGTCATCTGTGCGTGTGCGTTTGTGGGGGTATGAGTGTGTGTGTGTGTGTGTGATTGTGTGTGTGCACATTTATGCGAGTGTGTGTGTGTGTCAGAGAGAACAGTGAGATAGGGTGTGAAAATCTGTGTATATATGTGTGTGCACTGTGTTTCCTTGTGTTGACTGTGTTCTTTGTGTTGCGTTTGCATCATTCCTGCGCACCTCCTCTCTCGCTCTCTTTCACGCTCTCTCTCCCGCACCCTCCCTCTCTTTATCTATGCTTTCCTGTGTTTCCCCAGGAAGAAGTGTCCGTGCCAAGCGGATGGTAGAGACTGCCAACCCTAACGAATATGAGTATATGGAAGGCAGCATTCCTTCGGAGTGGGACGGTATGTTCTGCTCCCAACACTGCTGTTCAAAGCCAGCCTGTCTGGAATCGCATGTGAACGTGCAGCAGCAACATAATTCAAATAGCAATAGCAAGTACAGTGTTGTTACACACACAGATGACCTATCACTACAGTGACACCCCAAACGGAATATATAAAACAAAAACATTGCTACATCTCAAATACATTTTCTAGTTAAAAATTGATTAAGCATATTCATACTGTTAGATGAGTGGCTGAGGGAATGGTTTTAGGGCGTTGGCGGAGGTATTTTAATTCTATTTTTTTTCCAACAAAGTGTTCCTTCGTCTCAGACCGGCTTTATCCACCTTAACCCCCTCATCCTGTCAGTCCCCATCTCTCATGCATTTTCATCAGGATGCAAATAAGAAAAGGATAAAAGGGGCCTAGAGTCCCTGCGCTAGCTTCAGGAAGAGTAGAATCTCTCTCTCTCTCTCTCTCTCTCTCTCTCTCTCTCTCTCTCTCTCTCTCTCTCTCTCCGTTTCTGGCTCCCTTTAACCTGATCTGCGCCATGTAGCCAGCTCAGCCAAAAAAAGAGAGCTACTTTATGGAAACAAAAGAGTATGACAGAGTGAGCTCTACTAGGAGAAACAAAAGCAGGAGACGATGTTATAGGGTAAAGGAAGCAGGGAAGAGGTATTGATGGGTGGTGACAGGAAGGGGGTGTAGTTTATCTATTCAAAAGCTAAGGGAGACGTAGGATTGAGGCCTCAGTTCGCTCAACTAAAGCTGTGTACGTGTTTTTTTTGTTTTGTTAATGCACTATAATAATCAAATGTAATAAATAGTAAAATATGTGTTTATTCTTGTTTTTTTTCTCAAAAACAAACAAAAAAAACCTACCATTTATTTTTACCCCAAATCTGTGTGAACTTCAGGATGCTATCTCCACAGCTGTACAATAGCACGGCTTAGTTAGTGCAGCATGTGCTTGTTCTCCCTCTGACACTCTCTCCCTCTCCCCCTCCCAGCTTGGATCCGAGGCAGACGGAAGGAGCCCCCCTCCATCGAGGTGTGTTCCTCTGCAGCGTACCTGCTGTGACGGTGCTTGGGCTTTGGGGGGAAAAGCAGTAATAAGAGGAAGGAAAGAAGGGGGGGGGGGACTGCGAGAAAAGGAAAGACTTTGATTTGATTTCTCTTGGCTCCTGCCAGCCAAGCCCAAGAACTTCTTTGCGAGACAGATGTTAAAATAAACTGCGGTGATTGTGGGTCTTGAGAGCACAGGCAGCCTCTGAACCCCAGGCCCGGCGAACTAAACCTGTCCTACTTTCCCATGTACCGGCATAGGCACGCCACTCTGCTACAGCCTTTGTTTCTGCAAGGTTACTGAATAGAAATGGCAGCTTTCCCTTCAAAATATGAGAATGGTTTTGAATGTCTGGCCGCTGAAATGCGGAACTATGGGAAATCCCTCAGAGGCCAAATACCTAGGCTGCTCTGTCTCTCGCTCTCTCTCTCTGTCCTCTCCTGCTACTGGCCAATGCCATCCCTTCACGCCATTGCCAGAACATTCTATTCTAATTTTCTGCCTCGTGTCTGCCCAATAGCAACCATCGACAGCTGGACAGCGTTCATGTGGCCAAGATTGGACTCCCAGCACATTACCCCTACCCCCTTGTCGCGCTCCCTCTTTTCCCGGTCCAAGCCGACATAAATTGATTGGATTAAATCCTGTCATTAACAGGCTGGAAAAGCAGCTCAGTATGTTTGTCTCCATTCCCAAAGCAGCGCTTTTTGGCCACGGCTCTCCCCTCTCTTTTCCAGTCTTTTAGCACTGCCAACACACAACAGCATTATGCCCAATCCTCCCTTCCTTTTTGGCCCTTTGTGCCAGGGAGAGGCTAATATCACTCGACGCTAGCAGTAGCTCTGGTCACAAGCCTGCTATGCTAGCCTTTTAAAGGACCGATTTTTTCGTGTTGTTCTTCTCCGTAAGTTAAAACAGGTGGTACCATTCCAGTTGTTGTCGTTTTGTAATGTATATGTTCAAGAATTGCCAAGGCTTTTACGGTAATTGAGGTAAACCCTTATTAATCTTGTCCTCACTTGGCACATTGGTGCTCCCTCTGGTCAGCAGACATGACTGTTCGGTCTGTATAACTGCAACGCTTACTTTCCAAACGCCAGTCCATCTGTCCATTGCAGTACAATAATTCTCTGATTTTGTGAAAGCTGCTCATTATGTTTTCCTCTGAAATATCGGCAGGCAACTTTCTCTTGTAGCAGTACAGACAGTATTTGCTACCATAGTAGCTGTCTTCCTGATTGTAAAATGTATCACTGTGCAGCAATATTGTTTTTGGCAATTGTAACATCCGGTAGTTGTCTCATGGATGTGGATTGGGTTCATGCTCAGGCCAATTATAGCACAAAGTGTAAATATTTAACCACAGATTTCAATGTCCTGTATCAGACTTTTAGCAGTTTAACATAGTAGCTCAGTCCGTCTCCATGTCGCTCTGCCACTTACTATATCATTATTTTGTTCTATTGGTTGCAGAAAAGTGAAGCATCATGTGAAGGCCTGTCGGCTTTGAGTAGATCTCTCCTTGTTTGTGTGTCTATAAGTTTGGTATATGACTGGAGTGAGGTTGAAAAAAATTTACATTCATGTATCTATGTATCTATCTTTAATCTGAATTCAGTAAATTACCCTCTTCTTTGTGAATAAAGAGCATTTTACAAACCTGATTACAATATGGGTGAAGCTCTTTACTTACAATCCATAACTAAAGCACCCTTTCCTTCTCTTGTTCTTCTGTTCTCTAGGAGCTGCTGAAGAACGAGCGCTACAGAGTTGAGATCAAACAGAAAGCCAGAGAGGCAGATGAGCGGGACCTGCTACTGCAGAGTCAAGCATATGAAGAAGGACTGCTGGCCGCTCCCTCCCAGACCGCAGTCAAAGGTCACGCTTCCTCCACCAGCTTTGGCAAGCCGGAGATCAGCGAGGAGCCAACCAGCGATGCAAACACCTTCCAGCCTGGCTCCTGGACGCCCAATGCCAAGAAATAAAGACTGAAACCTGTACTGCGGTTATTTCTCTGAAAGGCATACATATTACTCTCTTATTTGTCCGAGGAGAGCCTGATTGGTGAACTGGTTGAACCATAACAAAAATATTTGCAACCAAATCACTGCATGTTTTATGTGCCCCTACCAAAAGAACAATACCAGTTATTAATTTTATAACCAGTGATTTCATTCAGCATCAGAATGGTTGAAAGAGGCAAATACTTGGACCACAATCAGTTTGTTTTATAGACCTCAGTACTAGAACTTCCTTAGGTTTGATCATAGGAAAGGCTGTTTCTGTGGCACTGCTGATGTATGTAGATAATGGTTTTGTGTATTTTGGCAGTCAGATCCAATTGACAATAGCTATCTTATTCAATAAATATATTTTTGCACAGTTAATGTTAGTTATTTTACACAAAATAAGTCAAATTAATACAATTCCAAAAATAATTGTTCATTTATCAAGTACATTACCATAAATGTGCTGCTTGATGCTTCTGAAGTTCAAATAGTTGGTTCATGGATCACTTTAAAATGACTTTTTTTTTGGCTGCTTTTGAGATAAAGCAAGAATATTAAAGACATCCCTTGTCATCACTACATCATAACTTGTGATGGGCAATTTCTATTAAATACTAAATTCTATCCATTTGTCACTGTCACAGGGCAGGGTAGATTTAGAAATAGCTTAAAATAGCTAATCACACTCAAACCTGGTGGTAAAACAGTAAATGATAAAAAATATATCTAGATAAATTGACTGAATATTATCTTTTACAGCTCCAGTGGTCATTGAATGAATTTCTTTAAGAGAAAATTACTTCACTTGATTACAAATCAGAATGAAAGATCTGATTAAAAAAAAGGGTGTTGGAATAGATAAAATAATCGGTCTTGCTCAGTTGTGGGGTTTTTTCATGGCTTGCACCAGTAGCATAACTTTAGGGCTCCTTAATTAACTTCAAAACAATGTGTTAGACACCACGTTTTACGATGAAAGACACTTGGATGTTATTGTGATCGACTTCTATATTTAAATGCCCAGAGATAAATATAACCCACCAGCACTTTATTAAAATCACTTGGAAATAATACTTTCAATTTGGAAGAAAATGACATTTCCAGTCGAGTTTCTATACAATCAAATCAACAAAATCAATGGTAAAAAGGGAATGCAAGGTGATGCAACAGCTGCAATGTAAAGTGAGTCTCTGCACAGAAACAAATTATACAGATGACCACTGTGCTCTTGCTACCAAGAGTCCCTTAGGGAGGAGGAGGAGGAGCCACGTCCCTGCAGTATTGTCTGTCAGCCCTGGGGCCCTGTGGGCATTTTTCCTCTTCTTCTCCCACAAAAGCTGCCTTGTGGGCCTGCAATGGTAGTGGGGCTGAGTCCTTGGAGGGCAGAAAGACTTGGAGGGAAATACAGCCGTGGGCCAGGCCATTTAGCTCCCTCCTATTGCTTATCCCTCCGTGCCCTTCTCAGAGGCTCAGTCTTTCTTGGCCCTCTTGGCCTTTGCAATATTCTCCTGACGTTTCTGCTTTTTCTTCTGCTCTTTGTCCCGGGCTTCAATCATCTTGGCCAGTTTCCACGACAACAGCGCACTGGCAATGAAGAGGGGTGTGAGAGCCAGTATGACCGTCGTGAGGAAACCGTAGGGGTCTTTGGCAGCCCACTCCACCACGTACTCCGCCCAGCCTCGCACGTCGATCATGATCAACAGTTTTCAGCACCTGTCAGTTGCGGATACAAGCGGTTATCATTAATTAATCAAGTGAAACTTATATTAAAACACAACTCCTATCAGGAGGCGGTCTCGGACAAGGAACACCAGAACGCGTAATATTTTAAAGAGATGCAGAAGGTGAGCTCTTCTCAAAGATACGAGAAGGAGAACGCTGTGGGTCCAGGAAATGATAGCCGATATGAGACCAACCAACCATTTGAAGCTACTTGAAATGTATAAAGCTACTACTTCTTAAAGGATTCTCTTCTCCAAAAGCATTTGCATTGCGAAAAGAGTTTGCTAACTTAGCTAGCTAATCTAGCCGTCAGAATCGGCCTACACTAATCTATGAAGAAAAGGGGTTTAGGACCAAGTCAAACCACCCCATATGATGCAAGCCTATGGGAAATGTGTTCTAGTTTTCGTCAGTGGCGTTATATACATACAATGTTAAGGAAAGCACTCACCTATTGCAATAACAGATCTTTAAATTGGAGCTCGTATATACCCGCTCTCTCTCCGCCCGTAACCAGGAACTGTGGTCACACAGTGTCAACTCGTGATTGGATATGACGCGCCTTTTAAAAACATGGGAGTTGTAGTTCTCCATTGGCCTCAAAATAAAGGATGAAAGGATACACTCTGGAAATAGCCCTTCAAAAGTAATGACACATTTTTAATAAATGACCTTTGTTTGATATTCTTTGATTATATTAAATGACATTTGTATGCAGCTATGCTAGGCTAATATTTAGGGCCTTAATACGCCTGTTAGCCTAGTACCACAATAGTAATAGCATAATAACAATAATATACATTTGTTGTAATAAATATGCATATTTTGGAAATGTCAAATGTAGGAAATCCTACTATATATATATATATTCATATATATATTGTGTGTGTAAAACAGTATAACGAGAAAGGTCTTTATATGACAGGGGATTCTAATTATGTGTTGAACCCCAGTCTCAGGAGAGAAGATTGAAGGATATGATAGGATGATGCATTTACCAAAAAACATTAAAAAACAACAACACAGCTCTTCTCCTCCAATATACGATTGAGCTGAGAAAGATGACTACCATAACAAAAGAGGACCTGCTGGCTGTGTGAGCTTCCTGTGGGTAAGTATTGAAACTAAATCAGGTTAAGACACATCTGTTTTGTCCATAAGGCATGGATCACTTTCAGAACAGTTCAAAGGCCAGCCTTTTATTCATAGGGGCAGGAGAGGGGCAGCTGGAAACACAGACAACTCTCTCTCTCAAACGGCACCAGACATACCTTCAAACCAATTCATTCAATCATGTAAAGCCATTTTTTTTGCATCCAAACAAGCCTTTGCAAGTCTCCAACTTGGTGACTGAAGATTTCAAGAAAAATGCAGCTGGAGCCCAACCCCTGACTTTATTCCCCCCAGAAGCAAATAGTAGAGCACCACAGCTACGATAAAACGTATATGGTATAGATGATCAGGGAGGAGGCTCGTAAATGTGGCTTCGCTCGCCAGCTTTGTTGGTAACAGGCTTCACTAGACTATGAGAGCAAGCCATCACAGTTGGACGTCAAACCGCTAGTTTGGCACGACCTCAAAGAACCCTGGCGGTTTTATTTTTTTGGCTATTTCCGGAGTAGGGGCTGCAGAATCAATTACTTAAGGACTACTAATTCTGTATGCTATGTATGCCTATGTCTAGTGAACCCCCAATGCTAAACATGTTCATACGTTCCACTTGATCCCGCAATATTTCTTTCTCTGACAGCTGAGGGGCCTTGACTAAGGCCTTGAATACAACCCGGGGAGATGTCGTTCAAGAAAGGAGAGGCTGCTAGCACTGGCTCAGAAAGAAAATATTCAACTCCTTTGCCCCCTTTGCGCCTGTGGGAAACTGTGAGCCCGCCCATGGATTAGTCCCCGCCTTTAAACTCAAACAAGAAGGAAACTTCAAAGGCCGTCGGCCGCCAGGGCCCCGCCCTCGCGCTCCCGAACTGCTTCACAAAGGATTTGCCGACGTTCGGGAATTCCGCCTCCAGTTCCTTTTATAGCGCCACTCGTGCGCTGGCTGCGCTCCAGGATCCCACCCATCTCGGTTAATTTGACAACACAAAGGACTTTACGGAACTCGGAGGCGCCGCCTACTTTCCGAATAAGGGCCGTCTCTCCATGTACGGCAAACAATCGCGGAGAGATTGTGCTTTTCTCTTCCTTATCCCGTTTATATGATCGGAGAGGAACTGCGCTTCAGGTTGGAAGCGGTGCGATCATGGCCGAGCGAGTCCAGCAGCCCCCAGCCAAGCGGCTCTGCTGCCGGCCCGGTTACAACCCGGCATGCAGGCAGGGGCAGCGGGCTGGAGGAGTCCTGTGTGGCGGTGCGGGGTCCGCTCTAGGAGGATCGGGAAAAACGCACAACCCCGAATCGCTGCTCGATATCGCGGCACGGAGAGTGGCAGAGAAGTGGCCGTTCCAGAGGGTTGAGGAGCGGTTCGAGCGGATTCCAGAACCCGTCCAGAGGAGGATCGTATACTGGTCATTTCCCAGAAGCGAGAAGGAGATCTGCATGTATTCCTCCTTCAACGCAGGGGGAGAGGAAAGTGGAACTAGCGGGGACAATACCGACGATACCCAACTGCCTTTTCTGCGGGGTGTTACTCTTTTAGAGGGTGGCTGGGTGGACAACGTATTACAAGTCGGTAAGTGGGCTTTAATACACGGTGTATAACATAGGGGGACGGGTTATAGCACATATATTGTAATGTGGTGGAACTGCCAGGCGTGGACTGTCTTCGGTAGTCTATTATGAATTATGTAGGCTATCACTAGACCCCTATAGCTGTGTAATAATAGCCTATTTTCAGAGAAGCTGGTAATAGTAGCCCACTTCTCCCTGTTTTTGCCCAGTGAGCTGAGCGCATTGAATTGCCCTAAGCGATCCCGACTGGAAGCTTAGCACTTTGTTCCTATTTATGTGTCTTTCCAGTTCTATGTGCCCCACCAATGGGTACGCAGACAAAAGCCCCCCATATCTTTTCACCGCTGGCTAAATAGAAGATATTTAGAAAGAGTGGGAGGGACGGCGATTTAAAGCCACAGCGCTTCTATTTTGTTTGCCAAACACCTTTGTGAGACAGATTGGTGCTATTCTGCTGCCATCTGAGTGTTCAGCTAAAGCCGGAGGTATAGGACGTTGCTAGAGGCTAGGATGCACTATCTGCTAGAGGCATTATATGTGGCAGAGCTGGAAGTAAACAGAGGTGCTCAGAGCTGAGCAACCCCCCTTCCTGCCTGGATAGCTGGCTGGCTGGCTCACTAGCTTCCTTTGCCAGAGACACAATATTTCACTGCATTCGTCAGTGCAATAGGCTCAGCTGTCACTCCTTCCTCCCACCCTTGGAAACGGTTCAGGATTCTAATCCCATTACCCTCACCAGTTCATCTGAATCTTAATGCATTCTGCAAACAAGATTTTATGCATGATCTTCCTCCTCCTCCTCCTCCCTCTCCCTTGCTTGGTGTCCCCTCTCTCTCTCTCTCTCTCTCTCTCTCTCTCTCTCTCTCTCTCTCTCTCTCTCTCTCTATCCCTCTCTCGCTCTCTTTCTTTACTGGCTCCTCATCCCTGCAAAGAATCTGTGTGGAGATGGCTTCAGCTCTTGTGGGCTCAGAGAATGTGCAGCGCACAATAGTAGCCATGGAGCAGGCTGCTGGGCGAGCAGGCAGTCTGTCTCTCTCTCTCGCTCTCTCTCTCGCTCTCACTGGCCTGTTCACCAGATTCCCCAGCAGTAGACTCATTTATTTGCTTTTCTTTTCGAGGCTTCAGTGAGTGAATAACCTTCAGCTCTTGGAAAAAACGTGCACAGACACACACACACACACACACACAGAAAGCATGTGCATCAATGTGGAGATTTACAAAGGAGTAAAAAACATTCAGTCTGAAGATTTGACGACAACTAACGGAGATAGGGTTCTATGGGCATTCTGGGTTGTGTGTGTGCTTGAGTGCATGTGTGTGTGTGTGTGACTCGTGGAGAGGGAGTGTGACAATGTGTGCGGGGGGTTGATAAAAACATAAGGGAAGCGTGGTTGTGTGTGTGTGTGCGACTAAGTGTGTCTTGGTCTGCACAGGCTGTCAGTCTCCTGCATGCTCGGGGCCTGGGGGGGGGGGGGTGACAGCCCAGGCTACTGCAGGAGGAGGCCATGTTATGTTGATTGCAATTTCACCCCCTGAATTCTTTTTGCTAGAAAAAATAAAGGCAAGGAACCGAAAGTGATAAATAAAAGATGCAATCTTCTGCAGGGGACAGGCAGCCACCGGAGGATGGGGCGGGCTTAAAAGCAGGGCATCATGGGAGGGAGCTGTCAACCACATCACAAACTGCATGCCCATCAAACACACAGTGGCCCGGGAAAGAAAGGGCTGTGCGTGTGTGGTGTGTGTGTGTGTGTGTGTGTGTGTGTGTGTGTGTGTGTGTGTGTGTGTGTGTGAGAGAGAGTGAGTGTGCATAAGCGCGTGCATGCTTGTTTGCATATCTGTGTGTATGTGTGGTGTGTGTTTGTGTGTGTGTGTGTGGTGTACACATGAGCTCATGCATGTTTGCATATCTGTATGTGAGTGATTCGGTTTGTGTGTGTGTGTGTTTGTGTGAGCATGCGTACTCAGTGAGCTGGGATTCGGTGTTGATGAAAGACAGTATTGCGATAAAGGAGATGAGGGGGTTATTGTGTATGGGGGATGGTGGGGGAGCTAATATACTTGAATGGATTCCCCGTCACCATGCTTCTCTCTCCTCCCCCATCTTCCCTCCCAAGTGAGCAGCTATAAAACTCTCCATATTTACTCCCCTAAGGCCAACTACCAGCCCCCCAGTCTCCTGTGATTATTTATCTTTCTCTGAAAGACATTAATCACACACTTTTTTCCCTCCTCTCTCTTTCCATACATCAATGCCGGGGAGTGATGGGTCGGTAGGGAGGGGTCCTCTTTTAGAGGGAAAAACGATAGATAGAAGAGAAGCCTAGGGGGAAGAAAGTGGGCGGAAAACACCAAAAGAGAGAATAGAAACTGTGTATTGCTGATGGGAAGGAAGCGACATTCACGCATGAAGACCGAAGCAAAGAGAGAGAGAGAGAGAGAGAGAGCGAGAGAGAGCAGTGGGATAAGAAAAGAATGCTCCTCTTTCAGTACTTCCTCGGCTCCAATGCTTTATAGACACTGCCGGTAGCAGCGTCACCGGTGAACGACGCTGTGTTTACCCATCGCTCCTCCATCCACACCCCACCAACATCCTCCCTCGTACGATTCCGTGATCAGCTTAGTGTTTCTGTTCAAACTCCCTGGTCATCGTAAGAGTCTCCGGACAACACTCCCCTCCCACAGTAGAAAAATGCAAAACAAAAAGGGACACGTTGGCTTGGCACTCCGGCTCCATCAGAATTAGGCCATTTATAACCTTGTTATGTGTCAACATTCGTGGCTATCAAAGGGGCGATCGCCCTTTTTTTAGGTTTCGGCAGTGGAACGGGTTTGAGGGGTTTTCCTTGTTGTTTCTTTGCGTGTGACTCAGACAGAGCGTGTTAGTGTGTCTTCTTTGCTGTCTGCTCCTATCATACAGCATCTGTTCCCTGGCCGCTGTGCATTAGCCACTGCAAGGGGGCTAGCAGGCTACAGTCTCTCCTCGGCCCCACTGTCCTCTAATTATAGAAGTCTCCTCCAATGGCCTTAGCATGCCATGACAAAGCATGTTTGCACTTCATTACCCCGCGTGCCCCCCCTCCCTCCCCCGCCCTGTTTTGGTGGTCGTGTCTGGGTCAAGTTCATTAATTTATGACGGCTGCAGTATCCACCCCCTCCAGGGCTGTCCCATCCTGACCAACCCCCAATGACCCCTCTAGTCTATAAGCCCCACCCTCATCCCCATCATCCTTCGTCTGCCTATAGGACATTGTGCCAAGAGGTAAACCCCATGACGACAACACACACGCACACACACACACACACACACACACACACACATACACACACACACACACAACCCCCAACTCTTATTACTATCCTGTTACCGTAAGCCCCATATCCCTAAGGAGTGACACACTGATGCCTGGCATATGTCTCTCTCTCTCTTTCTCTCTCTCCTCTCTGTGATGTCATTAGCATACACTTCGAGCCACAGCCTACTTATCTTAGTCTCATCGTTAGTCTCTCTCTCTCTCTCTCTCTCTCTCTCTCTCTCTCACTCTTTAAAATTCATGCATTTACATGTCAAGTAATCATGCCTCTGCTCCAAATCTGAGTGATGAGCAGGCCTGCTGTTATTTATTCATGTATTTATTTATTTAGCTGTGCTTCTATCTTCAGCTTACAAGGCAGTATAAACGGGACCATTTGGGAGACTATTTTAGTGCATTTTCCATTGTGGCATGGTAAGGATCAGTAGCGTGTAATATTTTGCCCTTCCCTCGCCTAAAATATCCCTGTAGCTGTCATGCCTGTTTGAGTGTGAATGTCATCCGCCCCTTCCCCATCTCATTTTTTAGCGATTACTGTGTGTGTGTGTGTGTGTGAGTGTGTGTATGTGTGTGTGTATATACCCATACATGTTCTAGATTTCCTAACCAAAACGTGCAACGTTTTATAACTCATTTGTTGAAATCAAATGATCCTACTCCATCGTCACTCATCCTCATGACAGATGGATGATTTCAGCAATTTGGAAAAGTCACGTCTATGAAAATGATGTGTCCACACCAGTCTGTCAACAGACTTATTTTTTTATTGACTGTTGTTTGTGTTTATTTCATCATGCAACTGTTTGAATTCCTACATTGGTCAAGGACACAGTGCAGAGCACGCCATTTATTTTGCTGGCTGCATGTGCAGTGTGTGCACGTACACACACACAAACATGCACACAGAAAATCCCAGAGATCAAGATGAGAGATTGGACAGTCCAGTAAATATTCCATCTTGTGGAGGGGCCGTGAATAACGTGCACAAGAAAAATCTTGACCACTTAGAGAGGCAGAGTGACATTGAGCATGTTTGTGCAAGAACACAGTCAGGTGCACATTCAATCATGAAATGTGTGTGTGTGTGTTGGGCGGGGGGGTGGGGGGGGGGTTATGACACAACCACGCACACAAATATTTCTCCTTTCTTCTTTCTTTCGGTTAAGAATTCACAAGGTCGTTCTAAAGAACTATTCAAGCACCTACTTCGACATTTCAAGAATTTAGTCCACAAAGTGCAGAATTTAAGATCCGGAACTTAAATCTTACATGGGCCTGTCGTCCCCAAGGCCCTGTCTAGGTATTATGGCTTTTGTTTAGCAAGGCCTCTCTCACTCTCTCTCTCTCTCTCTCTCTCTCTCTCTCTCTCTCTCTCTCTCTCTCTCTCTCTCTCTCTCTCTCTCTCTCTCTCTCTCTCTCTCTCTCTCTCTCTCTCTCTCTCTCTTCGTTTGTGTATGTGGGCTGGTTTTTATGTGGGTGGGTGTATCTGTTTATTTCCAGTAGGGTGGTCTGAGAGCACCTTTATCTTTTACCATGGCCTTTTAAAAGCAGCCCATATGGTTGCCACTTAGAGGAAAACAGACCTTTTCACCATTCTTTTTTTCTATTTTGTATACCATTACGCACTTTCTCATAATAAATCCCACCAAAAAATGTTGTGTCCCTGTTAGAACACACCAAACACTGCCAGCAACAACCTAAAGCAAACATCCCCTGCCGGTCTGAGTAGTGGCTTCTCAGTAGTTGCTTCAGAGTAGCTCTCCTCTTTAAGAGATCTGCAGTCTGAGCAGGAGTGCAGAAGGGACAGATGGTTTGGGATCTGGGGTCCAGGGGGCTCAGAGGAAGGTGTGCGAGCCCAGGGACGGCACCTTGCCTCCCAGCCCATCCAGGGATTGAATCGTCATGGAAACATGGCTCAGCCCACCAGAGTTGGTGTAAACAGCTGACTTCCATGAGGGGGAAGGAGATGGGGGAAAGAGGGGGCTACGACCGCTATCCAAGTGAAGAGACACAGTCTTTAGGCAAAGTGTTTTCCTCTCGCTCCCAGACTTTCTCCCTTCATGTTTTATACTGTCAGTATCAGCGCTCATGTCCTCTATCCTCTCGCTCTCCTCTCCCTCTCCCTGTCTCTGTCTGTCTGTCTGTGTTACCAGCTCATTTCTTTATATTTTTTTCATTTCTCTCTGGTCTCTCCTTCACCCACCTCCGCCTGTGTCCCTGTATGAGGAGGAGGAAGATGTGTGTTGTCTCTTTCGCATGGCTTCGTTCATGGAAACCAAAGCACACACTTTTCAGTGGCCATGTCATTTTAAGACTTTTGTTGTATGCGCTATGGCTGTGTGTATTTGAAATGAAAAATCTTAAAGACTCTCAATAAAGACATATTTAATAAATCATAAATAATCTTTGTACATATACACAAGAATTTATACATTTTCATTTCAGTAAACAAATAAACGTACCTCTCTATCTGGGATATCGATGGCAGCCAATCTGTTTGTCACAGTTTATTTAATGTCTACTATTATAGAATAACCATATGATACCATATAACACATTAATGGAGCCATAAATATGCCATCTTTTGTTACAAGTTTACTGTTGCACATGAAGTAAAAACTTGAACCACAATACCTAGCAGTTTTCTTCTTCACTGATGAAATGATAATGGCTCTGTTATTTCTAATGGCCATCAGCTGCAGACTGTGAGCACAAGTGCCGACCCTGTTCACAGATGCAGAACAAAACTGCAAAAGTCAAACTATTTGCAGACCAAAAGGGTCCCATAGAGAGATAGGTTGACTCCCAGCAGATAGTATATCTTTCTTTAGCCTCTTCTAGCTACCCAGTTCCTATTTCTACACTATGCTATCTCCTAATCCCACACCCAGTTCAAACCTCTGGACAGCCCAGCTCCCTGCTCTCACCATAGCTCACTTCTAATTGTCCCATTTTCTGTCCCTTGCCAGTACGAGTCCTACCATCTCTCTCTCTCTCTCTCTCTCTCGCTCGCTCGCTCGCTCTCTCTCTCTCTCTCTCTCTCTCTCTCTCTCTCTCTCTCTCTCTCTCACCCTCTCTCTCCCCCTGTGTATGTGTGTGTGTCTCTCTCTACCTCTCCCTCTGTGTGTGTGTCTCTCTCTCTACCCTTACCCTCTCTTACTTCAACTAGTCCCAGACATCGATGTCTCTCCTTCCCCAAAACACTTTAATCCCTATTCCTAATGCCCCCCCCCCCCACCCACCCATCCTTCTCCCTGTGCACACAGCCCTGCAGTGCCAGCTGTGTGGGTGCAGCACCTTTTTAGCTGAGTTATCCGACCGCCTCACACTGACTTGATGCAGACAGTCCATGCACAGTGTTCTGCAACGCAACCCGTGTGCATTTCCCCTGTCGAAAGCAAACCATCCAGTGGTGGCGCTTTCCCCTTGCTCCCGCTCAAGCCCCCCGTCTGTCTGCTGTCCCAGACTGTGGCTGCTGGGCGTACGTCAGCGCAGCCCCTTCGTCGGCCAACTCCGTCTAGGAATCCAACCCTCGCTTCGTAACACCTTCTCCCTCTCTCGTTCTTTCTATATTCTCCTCCCAACACCCGCGCTGATGAGAGAGAGAGAGAGAGAGAGAGAGAGAGAGATAGAGAGAGAGAGAGAGAGAGAGGAGAGAGAGAGAGAGAGAGAGAGAGAGAGAGAGAGAGAGAGAGATGAAGTGGCAGAGAGAGAGAGAGGGCAAGAAGGAAGAAGGGAAAGAACCGAGGGAAAGAATAAGATACTAAATCCACAATGACAATGCCCTATTAAAAGCCCCTTTTTTCTATTTCATTTAATGACTTGTATTACCAGTTGCCATTCTCTCTTCGATCTGGTAATAATAACAAGTGGGGAATGCAGCGCTCAGCATTCTGCCCTATCTAATGCTCCCTCTCACTGTTTCTAATGAATTCCTCTTTGCACCAATAAGCTGCTGAAATAAGCACAAAGCAGCACACTGCAGAATATGGTGTGTGTGTGTGTGTGTGTGTGTGTATGTGTGTGTGTGTCACACGTCTGTGTGTG
>NC_136934.1:15906583-15922568 GCF_949987615.1 Pollachius pollachius | reverse complement strand
CCCAAGCCAGGCAATAGAAACTCATATCTTATTTACGCGGCCGCTATCTAGATACAGCATGTTTTCCATAGTGCTTCCTGTGTCTAAACTCCCACAGGAAAGCTATAGTCGCTCGGCTAGCTCGGGCTCCCCCTGTACCGCGCTGCCCCTCTCCAATGCTGGCTGCCTCTATCCAGATCTCTGGGGCTATCGCCGCCTTTGCATTTAGACCCACTCTGTTTACCACCGGCTAGATTAGGGAGAGGTGAACAGTAGTCCTTCCTATTGGCTACGACGCCCTTTGCTTTGAGTTTTATGTTCAGAACTGTATACCCTGATATTTCCGTATACAACTAATCGTTCCGGCATTAGTCCATCGCTCGATTGCCGGTCCCGTGCAAACACAGCCCCCCCCCCCCCCCCCACAGTCTTTGTGTGGTGTTGTTGAGGCCCATCAGTTGTTCGCTTTGTACAGCAAGACTTCTACATTCCCTCTGTCGCAGTGTGTTCGTTGCCCTTTATGTCGGACTGCCTTCATGGCTGGCTGGCCGACGGACCGGTAGGCAGTACGAGTGGCTGGCGAGTGGTCCGCTTTGACTGGTCCACCCTTCTCTGGACCGTCGTCCCCCCTACCCTTGGTTCCAGGCCGCAACAGGCCGACCCAGGGAGCGCTGGCTAATGGCTCTCTCTGATGCACACCCTCACTGGATTGGACCGGATGGCCGACGCACGCCTAAAATAACAACAGGAGAGTAGAGAGAGGGAAAGAGGTGGGGAGGGTAGGATGGCCGATCGATATGGCAGGGACACATCTTCTAATAAAGATTTATTCGTTTTTTCCCTCCTCCCATCCTCCCCGGCCAGGCCAGACGAGGAGTGGAGAATGTGATTAGCGGACTCCTTTTCCCAGGGTGCCTCTGGTCACGGATTTGTTTGTGCGTGTACGGTTGATGCGTGTGTACTCGGTGCACTCTGTGTGCCCAATGCATCATTTGTGTGTTATTTTGGTGCATGGCTCTGTGTGTTGATCACACCTCTCTCTCTCCATCTATCTCTCTTTCTTCCACCTCTCTCTCTCTATCGTGCCCTCCGGTGAATGGATGGGGTTAAAAGCAGTGTGGGTCGTTTGTCCTCCTGCAGGCACCGGCACTCTCAACAGCAGCTGGGTCTCTCTCCCTCTCTCTCTCTCTCTCTCTATCCCTCTCCCTCTCTCTCTCTCTCTCTCTCTCTCTCTCTCTCTCTCTCTCTCTCTCTCTCTCTCTCTCTCCTCTCCTCTCTCCTCCCTCACTCTCTCTCTCTCTCTCTCATCTCTCCTCTCTCTCTCTCTCTCGCCTTTTCTGTCAGCTAATATTTAGTTAATCTTTGGTCTGGGACCTAGGGGACTGGTCGGAGCTCCTGGTGCCACATCCATCTCCTGCTGATCTATATTCCACACTGGGTCCCCGCACCATTAACCACCCACAGAGGGGGGGGGGGCGGCAAACAGATGGGTGGAGGTGTTTGTGTGGGGGAGGGGTGGGCCGGGTCGAGGGGATGTAAAGGAGGAAAGATAAAGGCAGGTGGGGAGTGATGAGAGGAAGGTGTAACTAGGTGGGGCTGACCTCACCAGGCGGGGGGGGGGGGGGGGGGGGGGAGAACAGCCTAGAGAGGAAATTCAGGTGCCTGTAAATAAAACAACCGGCAAAGAAAAAATAGGGCTAGGCGATGCTTCGGCCACGGTATTTGCAGGGAGAAGGGCTATAGGCTGTGGGAAATAGCCATCCATTTTTAATGGCGGCGCTTGTGTTTGTGCCCCCCCCCCCCCTCCCCAAACACACACATACACCATTGTTTCCTGCCCCCCTTCCTTCCCTCCCTCCCACCCCCCCCCCTACATTGCGCTGATCGAATCCCTGAATAGGTCAGGGCAGGTGGAATGAGAGCGCCAGCGACCAGAGGGCTGAATAAACAATGAACCGCCCCATAGAGGTGAAGTGGCTTTCACCATCGAGGTGTGGAAGGAAGGGTTGGGGGAAGGCTGGTGGCATCGGAGGAAGACAGGAAGGGAAAGAGAGAGAGGTGTGTGGGGGGGGGGGAAGGGGGGGTGGGGGGGGGGAGAATGGGGTGGCGTGGGTTGGCGTGGGAGTGAGTGATCCCTGTTGCGGCGAGCGCGAGCACTTCATTGATATGCAGTGTGTAGTTATGAGGGCGTCCACCTGCCAAGCTTCCGAGTGCTGAGTCACTCTCCGGCAACGCAGACTAAATGCTTTCCTCCCAGACGCCGGCCCATCTGAATGGAATATAATAGGCCATAAAGTGCTCTGATAGCGATGGCCCCCCTGCCCCACGGCAAACCCCCTGCCCCCTTGTCTTCCCACTCCAAATCTTTCCTTGCCGCTCTGATCGAAACAAAGATCACACGAGGCTGCCGTTAATTATATCTCCCCCTCTTTCGCTTTCTTTCTCACTCTCTCGTTTGCTCCAACTCTCTCTCTCTCGCTCTCTCTCTCTCTCTCTCTCTCTCTCTCTCTCTCTCTCTCTCTCTCTGTCTCCCTCTGTCTCTCTCTCTCTCTCTCTTTCTCTGTCTGTCTCTCTCTCTCTCTGTCTCTCTCTCTCTCTCTCTGTCTCCCTCTGTCTCTCTCTCTCAATGGCTCCAACTCTCTCTGTCTCTCTCTCTCTCTCTCTCTCTCTCTCTCTCCTCTCTCTCTCTCTCTCTCTCTCTCTCTCTCTCTCTACTCTCTCTCCAGCACTTGTTTTCACTCTTTCTCCATCTTTCATTGGGGTTCATTGAGGGGCTTTTCGTTTCTGCTCACTTCAATCTCCCACTCACTCTCTTTCTTTCTCTCTACCCCCCTCCCTCCCTCTCTACAATGTACTTCTCTTCCCTCCTTTCAATCACTTGTGATCTCTTCATTGCGTGTGCAATGAAGTGTGTGTGTGTGTGTGTGTGTGTGTGTTTAACCAATAACCTGCTGAAATAAGCACAAAGCAGCACACTGCAGAATTTGTGTGTTTTTGTAGGTCTGTCTATGTGCTTGTTTGTGTGTAGGTCTGTGTGTGTGTGTGTGTGTGTGTGTGTGTGTGTGTGTGTGTGTGTGTGTGTGTGTGTGTGTGTGTGTGTGTGTGTGTGTGCTCACTGGGCACCTGTTTGGGATCTGAAGACAGTTCATGGCTGCAGGTCCTGTGGAAGCAGGGGAGGAGGAGGAGGAGGAGGAGGAGGAGGAGGAGGAGCAGGAGCAGCAACAGTCTGAGTTACTACAGCTGTTAAGGAAGCAGACCACGAAGGATGGACGGAAGCGCGCGAGAGAGAGAGACAGAGAGTGAGAGTTTGTGTAGGGGAGAAAGCGGGAGGATATGGGTGAAAGAAAAAATGGCAAGCTGGAGGAAGAGTAGGAGAGGAAGGGAAGAGTGGTTGCGAAGACAGCCAGCCATAACCACCTTCTGCCGGCCTGTTTTTCTCTCTTACAGGAATCTAATGGCTTTTCCACTGTGTTCCTTCCAAAGAATGCCTCCTCTCCTCTGCTCCCTTTTTTCCTCTCTCGCCTCTATCTCATATCCCCCGCTCTCTCCACACCTTTTTTTTCATGTCTCCATCTGTGTCTATTCGCTATCGCTCTCCCGAACCCTCTTTTTTTCTCCTCTCCTCTCCCTCTGCTCACTTTCTTCCTTCATGTCCTGCCCCCAGTCTTCCTGTGTTACCCTCTTGCCCCTCTCCTCTCCCCCTCTTTCTCTCTCTCTCTCTCTCTCTCTCTCTCTCTCTCTCTCTCTGTCTCTCTTGCAACCTCTGCCCTTCCAGCTGAACAGCCAGAGGAACAGCTGACTAAATCTGAAGCGAAGGGGTCCTTGGCCCTAGCCCCAGTTCAACCACAGCATCCTCCTATTCCCAGTCCATCCCCCCTTCCCTCCCTCCCATCTCCTCCTCTCTTCTCCCCTAGCCTTGGCCTCTATTCCTGGCTGGGGCTCTTAGCTCTGGCCCTGCCTAGGAGCCTCAGTTCCAGGCAGCCCTGCCTGAATCGCAATCCCCCCCCACTGCTCCGTCCCAGTTCGGAGCTGAATAACTCTTTTTTTTTTCTTTCTCTCACCCACTCACATGCTTTTTCTCTTCGCCCTTCTCTGTTTTTGTGTTGTTGTTCACTGGGTCTTGTTAATTCACTTCCTCTCTGTCTCCGTCTCTCTCTCTCACGCGCTGACTGCAGCCCCTGGTTGCGTCCCAACTTTCTCTGGACCGACTCCCTCTCTGTGGTTGGCAGCGGCTCAGTTCTTTGGCTCCTCACCAACGGCTGCAGCCAGGACCGCCTCTCCCTGGCCAGCAGCGCCAGTCACTGTAACTCGTTGCTGGCCTGCCTCATTCTCTAAATCCCGCCTTCCCAACTCCCCCACCAGCCCCCTTTTCCCATCTCTCTCTCGCTCTCTCTCTCCCCCCAGCCCCTCCAGTGTTGAGCCAATACATTTTGCCAGTTTGGCTGGACGCTTTCTGAAAAGCTCTTCCGACTCATCATGTGTCTCTTTGTCTCCTCACCCCCTCGTCTCTCCTACATCTCCTTAACTGGCGTCGACAGGCTCCGGGGCCCAAGCGCAACACATCATCGCGCTCACACACCGACAGATACTCACTCACAGCTAGTGTGAAGCATATGACAACTGATGTGTGGTGGGGAGGGGAGAGCAGAGGGGGTGGTTGTGGTGGTGGTGGTGGTGGTGTTGGGGAATGCATGGGAGAAGGCAACGGCAGAGGAAGTTGGGCCTTGTCACTCCTCTGCAGACAAGCCAGGGGCTTTAGTTTGATTGTTTTCCAGGGAAAGCGAGACTTTGACCCCCACCCTCCTTCTTCTGCCACTGACTGTCAGAGCAGAGCTCTAGGGCTTGCATGACTCGGCCTGGGTCCCGGAATCCGGCCTCGTTCCTCTAGAACAGATGTCGCCCAACAGAAGGCACCTGTAAGGGCTTCTTTCTCTTCCTGTTTCTCCCCCTGAATGTGACCTCTCAGTGCTCGCAACGAGGACAGCGTGAATGCCCAGAGAGCAGCCCACAGTTGTACGGTTTGAGGGCCGGTAGACTTGCCTGTGTAGGCACCAACAAAAGGAGTGCCCGACCGTCCCCCGCTTTTGTTTGCCAACGGGCCGAGCCAGGGAGCCCAGGGTAGCAAACCTGGGCCCTACACCAGTTGAAGCCACACCATAATGTTCTGGAACACCACTCTTTGTGGATTACAATGCAGTCTTTCCGTCCGTCTGTCTGTCTATCCTCCCTTCTGTCGTCCTGGTTTGCCCTTTTCCACACCGACTTGACTGTAGTTGCTGTCTTTGTTGTGAGTGCGAGTGATTTTGTGTGTGTTGCTGTCATCTTCTGCAGAGGAAATAGGAGGTGGGGGGCGAGGGGTAAACACTGTGGCGTTTCCTTTGGAGTGCTGTGCTCCCTCGCTGACTGGCAAGACGCGGGACGCCGAAAGCAAATGAACACTCGCCGCGGACTTCAAAGCTGTCCTGCGTACATCCGTTTATTGGCAACATCACACAACAACTTTCCCTAGCTTGAGTTCTTCCAAATGGAGAGGGATAACAACAAAAATGAAAAAGGGGGACAGGGAGAATAGGGACACATGGCAAAGTAGTAACCATTCCACCCGCTCAATGGAAGAAGCAGGATGGGGTGTGCTGGTGGGGGAATGGGGTTCCTGAGTAATCAGAGCTAAGCGGTGTAACAGCGGCAAACTGCTTTTCAAAGGCATTTTAATCAGGAGCTGCCTTTTGAACCACGCTGGGTCTGATGCGGAAGTCAGCGCAGAGAGAAGCTGACAGCTTCTAAAGTTTTCCCTACTAAGGGGCCACTGTTGAGTGCTCCCGCTCAGGGTCTGTGTATGCGAATGTGTGTGTGTAAGTGTGTGCGTGTGTGCGTGGTTGTGTGTATGTGTGTGGATGCCTACGTGGTTTGTGTTAGCATGCAACAGTAATTAGCCAAGTGTTAAAGCTGGGCTGAAGTAAGCTGCTAGGATCGACTCCTGTATTATCTTTCTCTCTCTCTCTCTCCCTCTCTCGCTCTCTCTCTCACTCGCTCTCTCTCTCTCTCTCGCTCTCTCGCACTCTCACTCTCCCTCCCACTCTCACTCTCACTCTCACTCTCCCTTGCTATCTCCTGTATGTCTCCTATCCAGGATGGCACCATTGACTGCTATTGACCTAATTTGGGCAAATCTCACTGACCTACTTCAGTATTGGATGCTGCCTTGCCCACAGGAAAAGGGGGGCCTGCATACATACACCCCTTACCCTCCTTTGCCGTTGCTATGGTGCTGCATTCCCCCCCCCCCCCCCCCCTGCTCCCCATCGTCTTCACTTCATCTAGCAAGTGAAATGAACATAATGAGAACCTTCGCCATGCAACCATGTTAGGGAGCTGAAGTAGCCATTAAGCCGTTTGCTTTTGTTGTCCTGGGGTCCACCACGTGTGATCACAGTCTTTCTTTTCCTGCCTTTTCTCCAAAGTGACATAATCAACATAATTGCACATAGAGATAATTATTCCTGTGGCGCCAAAGGAAATCCGTAAGATTTTGCCCAAACTCTGTGGTGCCCAGCATTGAGTTAGTGTTGCTCATACTTGGCTGAATGGGTGGTGATTATATTCTTTTAGACTGTCCACAGATTTACAGACGGCTGTGAACCCTCACTGCAAAGACAATGGAACTGCTTTGACCTGCTAGTGCACATGCACGCTGCACACACACTCACATACACGCATACGCATGCTTGACTGATGACTCACTGAATTCATTAGTTGTTTTAAAGCTCCTGTGTAGTCCACACACAAACACCCCCCCCAGACACCCCCCCACACACACACACACACACACACACGTTTTTATCTAACAATTATACTGGGCGAAATTTGTTGTCATGGCAATGCTTAAGAAAAAAAAAAAACCCTGGCGACTGGCTGGAGGGTCCTCCACTGTCCCCGCCCAGAGAGAGGAGAGAGGAGCCCCCTCATCTAGTTGCGAACGTGAGAGCAGCTTTTCAGTTGAAAGATGAGACGCTTCTGGGAAGTAAGGGGGTCTCTCTCCGACGCTTCTGATGTCAGCTCACTGCTTTTAGCCCGACGGTGGAAACCCAAGCCCAGCTGGGTAGGGAGGGATAGAGGGAGGGATGGAGGGATCGAGAGAGGGGGAGGGAGAGAGAGCCCTTAATGTAGCTGCAGCTTCTCCTCCCAGAGAGATTTTCTCCGCCCTCTCCGTCCCTCAAGTGGGTCTTATTTTTCCTCCCCCTTTTCTCCGCACACATCCAGGTTGAACAGAGTGGATCTAATCCCCCTCGCTCCCGAGTTCATCCTTGAGAGGGCGACCCCAACATCAACGTCAATATTTACAGGAACTGCCCGCAGGCAGCAGGATTGACCACCGCTGCTCGGGGGGGGGGGGGGGGGGGAGAGAGAGAGAGAGAGAGAGAGCGATCCTTGATAACCCATCTTCCCCTTCACCTCCTCTCCTTCGCCTCCTCCCCCCTCGTTTTCTCCCCCTCTGTCCGTGCTCCATGTTCCCGGCACCAGGTGTCTCCCCATATTTGTTTTTTCGTCCCCCTCCCCTCTCTCTCCTCTTTCCCGCTTTGTTTGATATCGGCAGTGCGGTGGGCCTCGCCGTTGCGTCAGTGATGGTTAGCGTGAGTGTGCAGGTGGTCTCTCCCACCGTCCACGTGCCCGTCCCCCCTCCGTGGGGGTGGGGGGGCAGGGGCAAGGGGAGGCTGTTGGTTGAGGGATGCTGGACGACACGTGTCAAGTGATATTAAATGCAAGGGAGTGAGTTTGACCACTGCCCAACCCTCCATCCCCCCCCTCACTCACTCTACGTCGACACCCTCTGACCCCCTCCGCCATAAACCCTCCGCGTCCACTGTGGTTAGCGTGAGGAATGACACTTCCTGTCAGGGTCTGGTGGGGGGGTTGTGTGTGTTAGGGTAACACGTCTGATGTATGAAGCCTCATATCTCTGTGGGCAGAGCGGACGTTTTGGCCTACATGAGGTCCTCTTGTGCGCACACAAGGTCATGTAGTCTAGGAGGGGGAGAGTGGGGGGAGAAGCACCTCTTCACCTCACATCAACCTCCACCACGCACACACACACACACACACACACACACACACACACACACACACACACACACACACACACACACACACTTCACACCTTCCCTTTCCAGACCAATCGAGGCCCGAGGCGTTTAACTAATGAGTCAGCAACTTATTTATCCGTGATGATTGCCACAGCCGCGTTGCTGCAAATTGCCTCCTAAGCGAGTGTGCGTGTTCAGCTCTCACAGTTCCTTTAGAAGCAGGTCGCTCCTGCGCCCGTCTCCCCTGACGAGGCAGAATGTTCTGGGTTGTTCTCACAGGCTTCGTTTCGTTTTTTCGCTCCCGGAGAAAATGGCCAAATTACTCACTTTCTTTCACACAAAGGACAGGTCACATAGCTGTTATTCTGTAAACCCATTCTCCTGGTCGACGGGGTCAATCTGTGAATATGGTTGCGTATGATGAGAGTGTGGATTGAATTTGTGTTTTTAGAGGATTAGTGTGCTTGTGTGAAGGTACTGTTTGTGTGTGTATGTGTGTGTGTGTGTGCCTGTCTCTGTGTGTGTATGTGTGTGTGTGCGTGTGCGTGTGTGTGTGCATGTAGGTATAGTGGATATGCGTGTATTTGTGTGTGTTTGGCTGTCTGGCCTATATTTTTGGGTCTGTGGGGAATGCATGTACATGGGGGCCGTCTAGTGGCTGTGTCTGTGTGTGTGCGTGTGTGCATGGGAGTCTGGAGGGGGGACAGGATGTGGTCATCGTATTGAAACGGGGTCTAGCGTGGAAGGGGTTAAGTGGGAGCCGGCAGAACTGCGTTACGCAAACGAGGCGGCTGGCTGGAGCGGCGAGGGGAAGTGCTGAGCTCAGAGGAACACTGGCTCTCAGCCATCCCCCCTGCACCTCTCTCTCTCTCTCTCTCTCTCTCTCTCTCTCTCTCTCTCCAGCCATACCCATCTCGCCATACCCATCTCGCCCTCCCCACGTTGCCTCCCTCCCCCGCTACAGCTGAGCGCTCCCCATGCTTCCCACCGCCAGGAATGATGGAGGGCGTGTGTGTGTGTGTTTGTGTCTGTGTGTGTGTGTGCGTGTGTATACTGGAATGCAGCTTCCCCCTCGGCTTTAGTGTTATCGTATGTGGTTGTATGACTTTGTGTGTACGTGCATGTGTGTGTGTGTGTGTGTGTGTGTGTGTGTGTGTGTGTGTGTGTGTGTGTGAACCTGCATGTACCGGTATATGTGTGTGTGCGTGGAACAGTGTTGATGCCTCTTTGTGAGTCCGTCTGGGATGCCTTTCCTCGTCTGTCATGTGACGTCAGCACACACCCTGGGTCAGCTCAGGGATAAACTACGTGCATGTGTTTGTGTGTTTGTTTGTGTGTGCGAGAGAGAGAGAGAGAGAGAGAGAGAGACTGTTTGGAAGCAGACGGCGGCTGACTGCAGCCAGTGTGCTCATGAAGACAACATTAGAGCATGTCAAGGGGTGGTGTGCGTGTGTGTGTGTGTGTGTGTGTGTGTGTGTGTGTGTGTGTGTGTGTGTGTGTGTGGGAGTGTGCGTGTGTGCAGTGGAGTGTGTCGGCTGACTTTCCAAATGAAACGGGAGGGCTAAAGAGAGTAAGGTTATTTCCTGGAATGGATAAGTGAACCTAAAAAAAAACTGTCCCACACACACACACACTAACACACAATGATGCACACACAATGATATTCACACACACTCACTCATTCAATCAGACACACACACACACACATACTCACACACATGCTCTTTTCAATTTCAGATTTAATTCAATGCTTTCAGTAGCCAATGTATTTTCTCAAGATAATTCCTTCCTGTACACATTTCCACAAAATTATCTTCGGTACTTGAATATATAGTCTTAGGTTGACAAAGGTTGTGCAAAGTCAACTCTTTGTGTGTGAAATCATTTACCATACATGTAAAACACATTTAGAACTTATATTTATTCAATATATATTGAGTAACAAATATTCCATGCAAACCCTTAACAAATCAAACTTGTATGAAACACCCACACACCACATCTTTTGAGGGTGATTTGTACAACGGTGTTATCGCGACAAAATGAAATAATGTTTAAAAGAGAATGTTGTGTGTGCTGTGGGTTTTCTATAGGGGCTGACTGACACATGACCTGTTAGCCTAGCGATGCTCTGCTTCTCTAAACAAGGACCCTGGCTCCATGGCGTGTGAAGAGCACTGTTAGCTCGCTGTTAGCGTCTCTAGTCTATAGCTTTGTCATTAGAAAGACACTCAAGCCCCTGAAGTAGCAGACAATGGCTTTCGAATAGATCCCATTACCTTCTGCCTATAGGTTCCCTGTCTCTTCGGGGACCTGGCCCCTGCTAATTACCTACATTCGTTTCGAGCCAGCTGTAATTTCATTCACGCTAATGAACCTTAGCACATAGATTGGGAGAATGTATACTTAATGCACAGCCTGGAGCAGGAATTGGATGCCTCTGGGTTCTCCAATGACAGAGATTTATCTGTTGTTATTTAAAGGGACAGCATGGATATCTCTTCTCGGATAACGGCACAAAACCTCCAACAGCTTAAATATCATGCTAGCTTAAGAAATACTAATGTTGTTGTAATGTTTAAAATCGGCTTTAAACCTGTGCCCTCTGCTAGGCACCCCCATATGATTATATTGTCTTCTTAACACCATTAGCCGGTAAGCTAATATAGCCTATAGCAATGCTACATACGTTCCGTGTTCGTGATGCCTGTATCTATCCTATTTAGGCTTCGCCCCCAAGGTGTGCCTCCACCTCTCAACGTCACCTGCTGTCTTTCACTGTGTTGTCCCAATTCCTAAATCCCTAGACAAAGTCATTACTCAACTCCTCTTCCCCGTCTGCCCAGCCTTCAGAATGGCAGCAGCTCTGGAGATCTGTTGATGTGGCAGCGAAACTTGCTCGGCCTGACAGCCCCAATCCCCAAGAAATTAGAATCCATTTTGTAAGTCATAGTTTGAAAGATGCAAGTCATTCCAGATGTAGGCCGTGGCCGCTGAGTGGCAGCAGGCACAGCCGCTCACATGTCAACTTCAACCACTGGCCGATGACAACTCCAATCACCCATAGACGCCGATATTCACACACAAACACACACACAAAGACACACACTCGCTCGCACGCGTACAGTGTCGAGGCTATGCATTATTTATATGCAGATTCTTCCAATTTGTCAGAATCTGTTTCCGAATGGAAACATCAGACAGAATCGCTGCACATTGGCATTGTGTGTGTGTGTGTGTGTGTGTGTGTGTGGGTGTGTGTGTGTGTGTGTGTGTGTGAGTGTGTTTGTGTGCGTGTGTGTGTGTGAAGAAAACACACCTGCAGAGAGCAGGGCCTTTGGTTGAGGAATAAATATGGCCGCCCCTGGAGCTCAGCTGTGTTATTGTAGTCTGTCCCACACCCTTCAACACACACACACACACACACACACACACACACACACACACACACACACACACACACACACACACACACACACACACACACAAATATACAACAAGAAAAAGGTTTTCCACCACATCTCATTGATCTATGTTTATAGTCTCTGTATGGGTGCTTCCTTATAGGACAACGACCACACACACACACACACACACACTAATACTCCTACTGTTACCGCACATAGATATAGGGGAGAACCACAGTGTCTATAGGCTTACCGCCTGTCCAATTAAAAAGCTCTGGGTTCCTTTGTACTATATAAATTGCGGCAGGGCCTGTTGAAAAAGCCACACTAAACACTGATGCCTTAAAGAACACGTGGCGAGATGTGGGCTACAGGCACATACAGCATACCCAGTGCAGCACACACACATTCGCATACGCAGCCATACATTGCGGCCCTTCCATCAGCTGAATCTGTTTCTCATCTGTTGTCTCTGTAAGTCAGCCTCGTGGAACAGCTGGGAGTCTGGTCCACTTGTGGTCCACTAAGTGATATTTTACAAGCCTAATCAAACCGGGTTCCAGTCTAAACGGGTATGTGTCAGTGAAGGACCCCTGCTTGAAGGTTTAGACAGAATTGAGAGCTCCAATGTGTGTTTGTCTCATGTTGAAAATAAGATTAATGCGATGACGTTTGAATGGACTGAGGGACCAATGGGGAGGGAGGAGTAGGAGTGAATTGGCCACTCTTTACAATTTGTTCAATACCTCCTTTTCTCTCGTCTCTTCGTTCTCACCACTTGTTTTGCACTCTCACCTAGTTTGTTCCCCCCCCCCCCCCCCACCACAAGCCTGAATTAATCACTCTTTCACAAACGCACTTTAAAGAAAAACAACATGAATGTTGTGCACTAACACTGTGTCTGGCCACGGGGCCACAGTCGATTTTGTCGGCCAGCCATGAAGCAATTTCCCCCCATAAACCTAATGACCACCTATTGCTGGAGCCTGATTTCATTCATTCGTTCCTCATTCCCATTGGCTGTGATCTTCTAATTCGATTGGGGCCTTAGATCCATGATTCCCGATGTAATTGACATGGGGTTATCCCCCAGCGAGCGGCAGCCCACCATACATACACAACCCCGGCCTCCATGTTGTTACTAGGGGGACTCATGTTGTATAGGATCTACTATATAAAGGCTCCTGCTTCTGCATGGACTGTATATGGATGGAGCCGGGGGGGCCCTTCCTCTCTGGCACAAGAGCAGGCTCTCCTCTGTGGTGCTGGAGGCTCCGGTCCGTCCCCGTCCCCGTCCCCCTCTCTCTCCCCCGGCGTTGAATAGACAGAACAAGTGGTCCCGGCCGTTGGAGGTGGAGCATGCTGGCTTATAGGCACTTATACCATCTCAAAAGGGAGAGATGGAGAGAGAGAGGGGCTGTTGGGGATAAGGGGGGATGCTCTCATGTGGGCAATGGACGAAAACTTGCATGGGTGGTCTCGCACTCGTTCTTTACATATCCATATATACATACTTTCTCTTTTCCATCGCTCTTTATACTCGTTTTTCTCTCCTCCTTCTCCTCTCCGCTCCCACTCTGTGCGCTGGGACCAGGAGGGACCACAGTGGTCAGGAGGGGTTTCTAGGGCAACCTCAGAGAGGCCTTGTTCTAAAAATGGCCGCCACGGTTCCTTTGAATGTCTGCCCTGGCCTCTTCGACGTGCACACAGAGAGAAGCCCAGAGCACCACTAGAGGGGGGGGGGGGGGGCTAGGCTCTCTAATAGCTAGCACATGAGACATTGGAGGATTCATACCCACCCAAGCAAGAATCATGGGTGTGTGTGTGTGTGTGTGTGTGTGTGTGTGTGTGTGAGAGTATGTGAGCGAGTGTGTACTTGTGAGAGAGTGAGTGATAGTATGTATATGTATGCTTGCATATGCGTGCGTGTGTGTGTGTGTGTGTTTGTGTGTGTGTGTGTGAGTGTGTGTGTGTGTGTGCTCATGTGTGTGCCTCAACAGTATTACCCCTGTACTCAGCGCTTGGCTAAATTAAAAGGGCATTTTTGGCATAGGGGGGCAGTTTTCACTGCCCGGTCGTTTGGATGAGGACAGGCGAAACTCATTACCTACCCATCTGTCAGAGAGAGAGAGTGCGAGGGAGAGCTGTGGGAACCTAGGGAGAGATGGATCGTGTGTGTGTGTGAGTGCTGAGGGGGTGGGCAAGGGATTTGGCCGGAGAGAGGGGGTCCTTTTTAAAAGCCAACAGGGCAACAGTTTCACAACAGATGAATAGGTTGTGGTTCAGATCGTGCATTACTCTTTTATCACTGCTTAGTTATTCATACTTCACGTGCCCCCCCCCCCCCCCCCCCCCCCCCCCCCCCCCGCCCCCGCTTCACTCCACCCCCTGAAAAAAGCAAAAGCAAATCGCTGTTTTAATTTTCCCTGTGGGGGAAAGAAAAAAGACTGGCAACAGAGAGTGCAGCTGTTTTGCAACTGTCTGTGTATGTGTGTGTGTGTGTGTGTTTTCTTTGTTTAAGTGTGTTTGTGTGTCTGTGTTTCACCCATGAGCTCTTCGGGCCCCACATGTTTCTGATGTTCTTCAGGCTCTCCACTACACACACACACACACACACGCACACACACACACACGCACACACACACACACACACACACACACACACACACACACACACACACATACACCGTCATGTAACCTGACTGGACAGGGACTCAGACACTAGGCTAATGAGCATTCGTTGCTGTTTGCAGTCGTTGCGCTGCTTTGTTCCCTGGACACCGCTAGTAGCTCAGCCAGCTGGTGGTCAAGCTACAGGGCTGAACGCTACGGAATATTCTTTGAGAGTTGTGCTTTAAATGCCACCCGCCTGTCTGTCTGCCTGTCTGTCTGTCTGTCTGTCTGTCTGTCTGTCTGTCTGTCTGTCTGTCCACCCATCTTTACTTCCATTCAGCCCGTCATTTATTTTGTAACCTTTAACCTTGGATTAAAGGCTACAAAAGAAACATGTGAAGGCCCCAGCATTCACATGTGATACACCTAAATGCTCCCCCCCCAGCATTCACATGTGATGTGAATGCTTAATATGTGTTTTATATGTGAGTGAGTTGGCCACACTCCAGGGCCTTTGATGAACCTGTTTCGAGGGGTATGTCTCTGGGTCCACATGCCTCCTCAAGCCCTCTGCAAGCACATGCATACATTCATAATAATCTCCCCCTCCCCTTAACCACTCCCAGTCATTAATACATGCATGACCCCATGCGGCGCACACGCGGGCCTCTTTCGTGTGCTCATCTGTGTGTGTGTGTGTTTAAGGCCGGTGCTGCTTGAGGGGGGAGGGGCTCCTCCACCCTGTTCGTGAATATTCATGGCCGTATTATTGACCAACCACCGCCTCTGGATGGTGCAGTCAGGAGAAAAGATCAAACGTTCTATTCAAATGAAAGGCTATATTATTGATAAGAGCTTGCACACATTCTCTCTCATGTTTCACATAATCTCACTCTCTCTCTGTTTCTCGTTATGCAGTGTGGTTACGCCAACTAGTTATCTCTCTTCTTCTGGGTCTGTAGGCCCACCCCTCTGGGAAACCCTGGCTCATTGTGGTTGGCTTTGACCTGCTTCTTTCACATGTAGTATGTTGAATACGCCTCTTCATTCTTGAGGATACGGTCTGAATGATAAAATTGACAAAAAAAGCTGGACTGTAGTTTTTTCAATTGTACTTTGGCTGGTGCTAGTAAAAGGTCTTCTGTAGCAGTCGACCAAGGTCTGTCTTGATTGGATTAAATGTTCTTGTAATGAAATTATCGGCTCGACCCAGCGGCTTCGGACAAAGTAGTAATGTAAAAATGTGGCATTGCTAAAAATAAAGAATCAAAGCACGTACGAAAGGGGGCGAGGGGGGAGGGAAACGGAAGAAAAGCAAAAACCAACAGAAGGAAGCAAGTGAAACAGAAATAACACGTTCT
The DNA here is from genome assembly GCF_949987615.1 of Pollachius pollachius. Classification (NCBI taxonomy): domain Eukaryota; kingdom Metazoa; phylum Chordata; class Actinopteri; order Gadiformes; family Gadidae; genus Pollachius; species Pollachius pollachius. Next base: position 15,907,127 of record NC_136934.1, on the reverse strand, counting down.
CTTGTGTTGTTAGCAGCGACACAAGAAAACGGGGCAATGCTCCAACGACATAGGAACTAAATAAGAACACAACAATGTGAATATTGCAAAAACAAATGAATCAAAGCCAGTGGCAAAAGATGAAAACGCATTGCAAAATAAGCTAAACGAACAGGAAGAAAGGCACTGAAATGTGAACGCCGTCTCTCTTCGGTTTCTAATCTAATTTCCGTTCCTTTTTGGTTTACTTCAGGTTTCCACCTGAGCGGCACGGTCACGGACCCGGCCACGCCCACGGCCCCCGAGCTGGTGTGCAGCGTCAGCGTCAGCTTTGACCGCTGCAAGATCACGGCGGTGACGTGCACGTGCGGCAACAAGGACATCTTCTACTGCGCCCACGTGGTGGCGCTGTCCCTGTACCGCGTACGGAAGCCCGAGCAGGTCAAGCTGCACCTGCCCATCTCGGAGACGCTGTTCCAGATGAGCCGGGACCAGCTGCAGAAGTTCGTCCAGTACCTGATCTCCGTGCACCACACAGAGGTGCTGCCCACCGCGCAGAAGCTCG
>NC_136934.1:15864083-15899083 GCF_949987615.1 Pollachius pollachius | reverse complement strand
GCTTTCTTGGTAACTAAAGATTTTGTTTTGCTGTTGGTATAAAAAAAGAGTCTTTAATTATGTTAAATGTGTATACTAAGTTGCAGCTTTGGCAGGATTTTCACTCTTAAAGATATGCTGTCTGTTTATGGAATCAATGGGTCTGATAAGATTCATGTGCCTTCTCTCAAATGTCTTCACTCTGCCCATGATTGTGTCTCTCTTTCTCTCTCTCTCTCTCTGTCTCTCGCTCTCTATCTCTCTTGCTGTCGCTCTAATGGGCAATTGAAATAGGAGCATTAAGCAATAGCGTTGACTTTTGAAGGGTGATCTGTCCGGACAACTTCATCTGATGCACACAGTGGATTCTCAATATCAACTACAATGTTAAGTGCCTCTCCCTCTCTTCCCCTCTCTTTATCCCCTCTTTTTCAACCCCCTCTGTCTTTCAGACTGCTCCAGTGTAGTGAGTCGTGCTGAACTTCAGCGAATGCCCGTGCAGAGACTGCTCGGAGACGGCGAATCATATGTGGCGCTTGCAGTGGAAACAGCTCTGATTGGTTTAGGCCAGCAGAGGGTCATGCCTGATGGGCTGTATGCCCAAGAGAAGGTGTGTCGCAACGAAGAGCAGCTATTGGCCAAGCTGCAGGAAGTGGAAGTGGATGACTCGCTGGTCAAAATCTTTCGGAAACAAGCTGTCTTTCTGTTGGAGGGTAAGCGAACCGGCACACACACACACACACACACACACACACACACACACACACACACACACACACACACACACCCGCACAAACACACACATGCACACATACACACACACACGTATCCCCATATTTTCAATTGACATCATCCCTCTTATTTCTCCCTTTTCATTAACTTCTCCTGTCCCACCCCTTTCCTCTTACCCGAAATTCTATGACTCTTTCTTTCTATCTCACTCTCTCACCCCTCTCGTAGCTTCCTCCCTGTTCCTCCCACACACCAGGCCTACACATTCTTGCTGAAACAGGAAAAATACACTGAACTCTGTCTCACTGTTTATTATCCTTTCATTTAGTGGCGCAAATAGAAGCTGAAGTGACCTGGGCCAGACCAAAATGAGCTCTTTACACTCTGCCATGGATATTGTTTCAGTACACATACGCGCAAGCACACACACACACACACACACACACACACACACGCGCACACGCACACACACACACACACACACACACACACACACACACACACATTTGTGAAGAATTTGTGTGAAAGGTGGGCTATGGTTGTGGCGGTGGTGGTGGTGAGGGGGTGTGACACATCCTCCCCCCGCCTTTTTAAAACCTCCACATCCCCACCCTAACCCCCAGCTCTGTCTCAACCCAAAGGCGACCACCCACCTCTGGCTGGGTGACTAATAGAGCAGCAGGCTCAGAGGCCTCTGGGGGCCCGTGGGGACGTCAGCAGGGCACATGTGTGATGTGGTCTCTGGCGCTGCGGGTCTGTCGGGCTTTAACACATCCCTCCGGAGACACCGGGGAGCGGGGGAAGCCAGTCAGCACATCCACGACCGTATGGATTTGTTCAACACACACTGGGTGTTGAGTGCCACGTGGCTTTGACTTTAAAAGTGCTGTGAGGCTGAAATTAAAATGGAAAAAAAGAGAATGTGTGGAGTACATTAATCCCCCCCCCCCCCCGATAAAATAAACATTCAGAATGTCAGCAAGTTTATTTCCATTTCAACTTTTTTGATGTTTATTGGTCTGGCGGAGGTAATGGCATGGGTTTATTTGAAGAGCCGTCGTGTTACTTAATAAAATGGTGTCACATGTCTGTGCTGATCGTTAAATCCTGTATCTTCTTCCTGTGTGTGTGTGCGCGTGTGTATATGTATGTGTGTGTGAATGTGTTGAGAAGGTGGTCCCTACTCCGGCCTGGGGGAGATCGTCCACAGAGAGAGCGTACCCATGCACACCTTCGCCCGCTATCTCTTCACCTCTCTTCTACCTCATGATGCTGAGCTGGCCTACAGGATTGCACTGAGAGCGATGCGGTGAGTCCTCCCACCTCTGCTGTGTGTGTCACTGTGTGTGTTTGGTTGTTCATTTGTTTGCGTGTGTGCGTCTCGGGTCTGTGAGTATGTGAGTGTGACTTTACAATGTCGATTATCTCCAGATGTCTCTGTTTGAAATGTCTTGACTGCGTTTGTGTGTTTTTCCCAGCCTGTATTTTCGATACTAAGTTTTATGTTTGTGTACATTGTCTACATGTGGCAGCATCGGTGTGTGTGTGTGTGTCTACGTTCATGTGTGAACAATGGGCCTGTGCAGTGTATGTTCATGTGTGTGTTAATCAGTGTACGCTTCCCTGTTTTGATGTTGTGACAAGTGGGAGCTGGATCAGTGAATATTAATTAGATTAATGAGAGTGTAATTAGTGGCTGTAATGAGGAGGAACACACACACACACACACACACACACACACACACACACATGAAACCGCACTCATGCAGAGACACACGGATGCAAACCCACACATGCTGGGACCAGGCCTACAGGGACAGGGCCTGTTGTGCGTGAAGCACAAAGCAAGGCCGTCCCGTCACATTCCCTCCTCAATGAGTCCACTTGCCCACAATGCTGACGACAAATGATTAGTGAATGAATGAATGGGGTTGGGGATATTGGCCGTACCCCCTGTTTGCTATCTCACCGTAGAGTGTCACACAGACAGGCTACGCAGAACAAAGGTGGCGCCGCGGCTAGGCTACAGCCAACCCGCCTCTACAGTCCTGACGTTAGCGCATCGAGAGCTTGGGGGGGGGGGTACCATTAGGGCCTAGTCGTGATCACAGCAACCTGTGTTAGATTCCTGCCTGTGGTCCTTTGCTGCATGTACTCCCCTCTCTACCCCATACCTTCCTGTCTATCTCACTCTAATAAGGCATACAAATGCAAAGATACATCTTAAAAAAACAAAAAAGAGAACGGCTGGGTCTGGGTAAACGTGAACTGCACGCGCGACGGGAGGAGATGATCTAGACAGGGCTGAAAGTGGAGGACGCAGTGGCGGTGTGCATATACGCACGACATGCAAGGCTTCATGATCCTTGGCCATATTCAGCAGCACCAACCCCTACACTTCCTTCATCTGTGACTCCGCCCTCCCATCCCACCCCCCGGCCCCCATCCCAGCCTGTGCGGTGTGAAACAGACGATTTAGAATAATACGGCCACTTACGGGTGCTCCTGGGAGCCGGGAGTGTCTACTCAGCACATAATGAATGTGTGTAATGTAGCGTAGGGTAATATGATAGCATATACCTCCCCTGCTCCCTCAGGACGGCGACCAGTTAAATATAGAGAAGGAGGTATAAGAACCGGGCCTGGTTTTAATGGACCCATTACAACGCTATCATTGATACAAGAAGAAAGAGAAGGGTAAAGGGAACCCAGTATCTCTCTCTCTCTCTTTCTCTCTTGCTCTTAGTCTCTCTCACGCTGCTACTATCCTCCACTATCCTTCCCCCTATTCGCTCACTCCCTTTGTTTCTTTCCACCCCCCCTTCGCTCCTTTTCCTTACATCCTCCCTCCCTGCCTCTTTAGCAGAGCTAGCCTCAAAGCGTTGTGAGGGGAGGTGTCGTGCTAGCCGTGTGTGTGTTCCCCAACCTGTGAGTGACCTTGCCTTGTGTTGTTGACGTCTCATTAATTAAAGCAAGTGGGAGCAGGAGCACATGCTTTTGTGTCTGTTCACGGCGTCTGAGAAAAAAAGAACACACAACAAAACAAAAGGAGCTACCTCCTAACTCGAAACGCCATGCCCAGCGTTTGAATATAAATTCAATTAAGGCAAAGCCGCCTCCCATTTTTGGGGTCCGACTGGACCTCGCCCTGTACAGACTGGACGGTGTTCTCGCTGTGAATAGTCTTCATGGTTGATACACCTGGCACATGCTCTAGAGACTATAGAGCATGTGCCACTATCTATTATGTCTTCCAGGTGGCCCTGTATGTTGGTCACGTTTGGGCTATGTAAGCAGTTTCATGTCTTGCACCGTGTCCCCTCATGCACTATTGTTATGAGAGGTCAATACCCCAGCCCCTCACTCACCATGTCCATGTGTATGCATGGGCAGACACATGCAAATATACACTTCAGTAAACATCTCCTAAAATGTCACGATGGTTGTGTTCAGTAATCGCAGACACGGTGCAGAATCTTGCCTATTCTTTATCATCCCCTGACCCCCAGAAGACCCCCTCAGTCCAATCTATGGCCTCCTTGACTAGAGAGACCACTGAGTACAAACACAAGCGGTTTACATGTTTAGTGCTATGCTTCGCCATCAGTGAGAGGACGTGTGTGTGTGTGCGTGCGTGCGTGTGTGCTTGTCTCTCTCTCTTGATGAGGCACACACAAACACAAGGACATAAACGTAGATTATTGGGAAAGTAAAGCAAATTACACAAGTAATCAGGAAAAGAACAGTGGAGTCAGCGTTTATTCAAGCATTAGATATTGATCCGGCTGATCAATGTATTCCTTGCATATCTCCAGGTCACTGCCAGTGGCCTGCTTTAATACGGTGATATGAACAACACACAGGACAAGTCTACCCAATCTGACACCATGTTCCAGCTTTTTCTACACGCTGTAAATTAAATGGGACATTCCACGTCAGTCAGAGACATGCCAAACAGCCCCACCTCTTGGTAGACATGTGTTTAGCATTTGTGTGTCACTTATAAATTAGAACGCAACGCTACTCTTTTCTAAACTTTAGACATGACGGGAGGAGGAGGCAATGTTTTTGACGGTGTTTGTGAGCAAGCTAATAATATATTCCAAAATGGGAGAAAATAAATGTCACTTTTTTCTTATTTGATTTAGTCACTGGGATTAGATCTTAATACTTCTACATCACGGTTCACGCATGAGAAAGGCTCACCAATGTCCTGCCAAAGGGTTGCACGTCAGTTGCGTTCTTCAACTCTCGTGTTGTGTGTGTATGTAGAAGTGCTTTAGTGGAGGTTGTCCAGTGTGAGGCTTGTTTGATAACAGGGGACTTGATGGATGGAGAAAGTGACATGTGTTTACAGTTAGAGAAGGAATAGCTGTATAGGTAAAGAGGTCAGTCGTCATGGTGATACTGACAAGAAGCCAAAAGACAGCACAGTGGGCTGCTTATTGTCAATGTCTTGGCCATTTCCTCTTTTCTCTCTGTTTTAAGTGTGATTAAGCACACGCAAGGCTTGATATACAGTGTGTGTTTGAATGCGTGTGTGTTTCAATGGGAATGTTATATTCTTATGTTTTATACATTAGAATTAAAATACATTGTTTTATTCATCTGTGTTGCAGGACATTCAATTTGCTTACTGAAAGTATGTGTGTCAGGCCATTAGAGAGAGAGAGTGTGAGTGTGTGTGTGTGTGTGTGTGTGTGTGTGTGTGTGTGTGTGTGTGTGTGTGTGTGTGTGTGTGTATGTGTGTGTGTGTGTCTGTGTGTGTGTGTGTGTGTGTGTGGCACGTGTTTGTGCCTCATCAGATCCATTTGTGCATCACTGGGCAATTCTTGGAGGCAGGGGTCCCCTTCCAAGAGCCCCCTGTTTGATTCCCTCTAGCCTTCACACACCCTGCACTGGAGCATGCATGTATGTGTATTTACACATTCCTTATGTCTGAGACGGCCCCCTCCCCACAACCAACGGTCTGGTCGGACAAAACAACTGCTCCTCGCCCTCCTGATGGTCTTTCCCATGGCTTGGCTTTATTACATCAATATAGCTTGGGCAGCACCTCACAGCTCTTTCGTATTATTAATAATAATAATAATAATAATAATGTATTGAATTTATATAGCGCTAGACACTTTTATTTATATTTTCTAGACACTCAAATACGCTTTACAGTTCTCTTTCCCATCCTTGAACTTTTCCATCATGGAACATAGGTGATACCTAGCGGCCATCTTGGTTCTAAACGCTAGCTGGGTGGGAGGAACTGAATGAGGAAACCTAGCCGCCATCTTGGTTCTAAACGCTAGCTGGGTGGGAGGAACTGAATGAGGAAACCTAGCCGCCATCTTGGTTCTAAATGCTAGACGGGTGGGGGGAACTGAATGTGGAATCTGCCTTCAGTTCCCCCCTACCAGCCAGCTTTTAGAAACAAGATGGCTGCAAGGTGACTAAGGCCCATGGAACTATAGCGCACTGTGTTTTTCTCCTTCAAGACGCTCATTTCTCAGCCACCGAAGGCTCACAAAGTTCTGTCTGAACGGAGAACTCTGGTGGAAGCTCCACCAGAGCCCCGTCAGGAATGTTGATGAGGCCTCAGCCTTTCACCAGACTCTCTTTTCTCGTTGCTTTTCTACACCCCAGGAATCTTCCAGAAGGCCCCAGTGTGGGCGGGTGTGAGTGTATGTGGTTGAAGGAGTATTCAGCAGCTCCTCAGATGTGCCCCGGTTACTATGGCATCCAAACATCTCCATTTTTGCACGTTCACAGGGTTCACACCTCCTCCTTCCTTGAGTCCTCCTCTCCTGGAGAGGGGGACCTCACTGGTACCTCTTCTGGCCGGATCATGACGGGGGGGGGGGGGGGGGGGGGGGGGGCCTGTGGCCTGCTGTTGTTGTTGTCGTCTGGTGGCAACAGCAATCACATGAACCTTGCTCAGAATCTGAAGGTAGTATTTAGCGTCAAAACACCCTTACTAGGCTGCTCTGTTGTGTTTCCATACAGGCGTGTGTGTGTGCGTGCCCGCGTGCGATGTATAAGTGTGTGTGTGTGCCCGTGTTGTGTGGATGTGTGTGTGTGTGCATGTGTGTGCCAGTGCGTGTGCGTGTGTGTGTGTGTCCATTGGCGTTTCCATTCATGTGTGTCGGTATGTTGTTTGATGTGTGTCCAGCCTTACGGCTGGGAGGTGAATCCTTTAATTTCCCCATGGACTCAATTAGCTTTGTGATTGGCTGACGGGAGGCCAGGTTGTGCTGTCTTCTGAAGGCAGGAAGACCTTTGAAACAGAGGTTGGGGGGAGGGGGATAGCGAGGTAGAATGGTAGAGGAGCTGGCCACTATGCTGCTGGGGCTGGTGGTGGGGGTGCTGGGGCTGGAGATGGTGGTGGTGGTGGTGGTGGGGGTTATGAAGGGGCTGGTGAGGCTGGTGGTGGTGGTTGGGGGGGTGGTGCTTCATGTGGGGGTGGTGCTTCATGTGGGGGTGGTGGTGGTGGTTAGGGGTGGTGCTTCATGTGGGGGTGGTGCTTCATGTGGGGGTGGTGGTGGTGGTTGGGGTGGTGCTTCATGTGGGGGTGGTGCTTCATGTGGGGGTGGTGCTTCATGTGGGGGTGGTGGTGGTGGTTAGGGGCGGTGCTTCATGTGGGGGTGGTGCTTCATGTGGGGGTGGTGGTGGTGGTTAGGGGTGGTGCTTCATGTGGGGGTGGTGCTTCATGTGGGGGTGGTGGTGGTGGTTAGGGGTGGTGCTTCATGTGGGGGTGGTGCTTCATGTGGGGGTGGTGCTTCATGTGGGGGTGGTGGTGGTGGTTAGGGGTGGTGCTTCATGTGGGGGTGGTGCTTCATGTGGGGGTGGTGCTTCATGTGGGGGTGGTGGTGGTGGTTAGGGGTGGTGCTTCATGTGGGGGTGGTGGTGGTGGTTAGGGGTGGTGCTTCATGTGGGGGTGGTGGTGGTGGTTAGGGGTGGTGCTTCATGTGGGGGTGGTGGTGGTGGTTAGGGGTGGTGCTTCATGTGGGGGTGGTGGTGGTGGTTAGGGGTGGTGCTTCATGTGGGGGTGGTGGTGGTGGTTGGGGCGGTGGTACCATGCTTGCCTGAGTGTCATCAAGACCAGGGGCTGTCAGTAGGTCTGTCATGAGACAGCCTGGAGCCCCGTCCCCTCTTCAAGCAGGTGTACGATGGCCCTGACTCCATCACTGCCAGTTAAGACTGCAGAAACATACTGATTAAACCTTTGGCTTTTGCAGTTGCAAAAGCCCCTGATCATGACGGCATGTTTTCTTTCTTCTATTTCTGTTATATTAATTATACTAGTATATTAGTGTGCGAGTGTGCGTGTGTGTGTGCGTGTGTGTCTGTGTGCGTGTGTGCAATAGCCATATGGTTACTTTTTTTACGCTACTGTCTAATTTAATTCAATTTTTTCTAAAAAACAATTTCTCCTTGAGAGTGATTGTAGCGCGTGGTTTTGGCTTTTGTTTATTTTGTATCTACAAGGAATGTCGTTGTTTGGCTAAATGATTGCAGCCAGCTGTGTGTTCAAAAAGAGGTCTGGCGGTGACACTGGAGTTGAACCCGGTGAGGAGCTGCTATCTTGACTCTCTTAATCCCAGCCAGGTCAGAGGTGTTAGTTATTGGTTATGGGTGGTGAGGTGAGAGTTCAGAGGTTAAGTGGTGGTAGGATTCAAGAGTTAAAGTGTAGCATTGTAGCCAGGTGAGTGTTTGATGGTCGGCTCAGATATATAAGTCTGAATACCTTCTTGATTCAGGGTTTTAAGAACGTCCAGTCAATGCTAACCTTGTTCCCAGGCGTTCCGATTGCTATTGGCGAGAGCGAGGGCGGACTGCCGTGAACGCTTCAGAGGGAGCGATCTTCGTTTCAGTTCCATGGGATTAGCGTCAAGAGAATGGAAGGCACTTTCGACGGAGGAATATCCTTGTTTTACATGTTTTGGATATAAGCTTTGTCAAAGCCTTTGTCAGAACTCCCTATTCTCTGTCTTTCTTGTTGTTCTTCTAGTCATGTTCTTTTTCTTCTCGCTCGGAGGACATTTAACTGATAACTGGCGTAAAAATCTCACAGGAAGTAAGTGAACAGAAACTGTGCTACGGTAGACCTGGATTCCACCACAAATCACGACCCTCCGTCAGTCTGCTTAAATGCAATGCAACCCCGCTGTGGTGTTTCCTCAAATCCTGTTGGCGGATTTGCGGCGGATTAAAACAGGTGGCCTGTCTTGGTGATTAATCATCTTCATCTCTCTCGCCCTCACTCTGTCAGGTTGCCTGTGTTGGAGTCCACAGCCTTGCCCGGTGACCTCTCGCGACCCCACCACATGGTATCGGTGGTGCCCAACCGCTACCCCCGCTGGTTTACCCTCAGCCACATAGAGTCCCAGCAGTGTGAACTGGCCTCCACCATGCTCACCGCCGCCAAAGGTACACACGCACGCACGCAGGCGCGCGCGCACACAAACACACACCCACACACACCCACACACACACACACACACACACACACGCAGTTAGGATACCCATACATTCATGGCATCTTCGTCATTTTATTCTAATGATGAGGCTAGTTAGGATAGTATGGGCAGAAGGGGTTTTGTGACCTCCACCTAGTAGAAAGGTTCTGAGTTCACCCCCCATTTCTATTGTGCAACCCCTGACCAGCTCCTTTATAACACATCCACTAAAGTTACTGTCAGTTGAAAAAAAAACGAACCCACGTATGACGTTGGTTTGTCGCCCTCCTCTCCAGGGGACAGTCGCAGGCTGGAGACGGTTCTGGAGTCCATCCAGAAGAACATCCACTCATCCTCCCACATCTTCAAACTGGCCCAGGACGCCTTCAAGATCGCCACGCTGATGGACAGCCTTCCGGACATCACACTGCTCAAAGTCTCCCTGGAGCTGGGCCTACAGGTAGCCCAACAGATGCTCCAGCCACCACCATCTACAACTCACCCACACGCCCCCCCCCCCCCGCCTCAGCTGGAGCTCTGCAGAGAGCTTTGCCATGGGGAGGAGCTAGCTTCAGCCGATGCAAATGTTTATACAAATTGCTGATACCCAATGCCATCCGAAGTAGAGCGCATCGGTGCAGCCGTTCATTTTCAACTATTTCCAACACCGTGCAAAGGAGGAGGTAGAAGGTAGCTAGGCAACCACAATAGGCCTGGTTGTTCGACTATGGAGGAAGATGAAATGATTTACATTACCTGGTTTTAATTTTTGTGTGACTCAGCAGAATAATCTGGATGTAGTTAGCACCTTTGTGACATTAAAATAGCCATGATCCGTAAAAAGGGCTTCAACAGAGACAAAACTCCAGGCAGACGAAGTATACGTGCCAAACTCCAGGCCGCGCCCACCATGCAGAGTCATGAACGCAACGCGGAGCGCTTCCAAACTGGACGGGGCTGTAGATGGCTGCTCCAGCTTTATTTTTGGATCGTCATGGAACTGAACACTATTCGGCTCCTTAGATTGCATATCAGTTTTTCAATTTAATTGCAGTCAATAAAACCGCAATTGGAATCTTTAGAGAAGTGATCCGTATGGTTTGGTAAACACATTAGCATTCTTTCTGCTCCTAATACAAGAATAATATGAATTTACATAATGGCCAAATGCAGAGGGCGTGATTGGTTATTCTCACCCAGTTACGATTTGAATGGAATCCTATTTGTCTGTGAGCAATTATGCCTTTTAAAATAATGGTGTACCTAGCTGACATTACTTAGACCACACACGAGAATAGTAAAATAAACGGATATAATTAGGGTTTGATAATTAGGCCCAGTTGGGATGAACACAGTGAAAACATGTCATGGTGGTTTATAATGATCAATTGTTGTTCATTTATTTTGTTAAATTTAATTTCATTTATTTAGTCTTCCATGTACCTAATGTTTGAAGCTTAATAAAACCCTTTTTTCCCCCTACCCTTCTCTCCACTAGGTAATGAGAATAACTCTGTCCACGTTAAACTGGAGAAGGAGAGAGATGGTGCGCTGGTTAGTCACATGTGCCACTGAAGTGGGTAAGTGACCTCTGCTACCTGCTCGGACACAGCCTGTTATTCCGCTCACTGCATGGTATCAAATGAATTCACAGTCTCTTTTAGTTCAATGCAGGGCAGGGGGCGCGACCTTGATGTTTCTGTGCCAGACAGTCACTATATTGTGATTGGCTAATTATAAATTGCTGCTCAGGTGTTTGTCTAGGTCTACATCCATTTAGATGCAGAAACCCCTGCCCACTATGTGCAATTGTAAACCCATCCTGGGATCAAATAAAAATAAAGCGTATGTTATCAACTTGTGATCAGACTGTATTGTAGATGAATTTGTCAGTTTGCTCGCTTAAATCAAGACTTAATAATATGATCGAATACCAGTCAACTTACCTACACCTTTAATTACACCGTTTACTCATTCTTATCTCCCTTGTTCTGTGTTTGCGTGTGTGTGTGTGTGTGTGTGTGCGTGTGTGCGTGTGTGCGTGTGTGCGTGTGCGCGCGCTTGTATCTGTGTGTGTTTGCCAGGTGTGTACGCCCTGGACAGCATCATGCAGAGCTGGTTCACGCTGTTCACCCCCACGGAGGCCACCAGCATCGTGGCCACCACCGTCATGTCCAACAGCACCATCGTCCGGCTCCACCTCGACTGCCACCAGCAGGAGAACCTGGCCTCCTCCGCCCGCACCCTGGCCCTGCAGTGCGCCATGAAGGACCCCCAGAACTGCGCCCTGTCGGCCCTCACCCTCTGCGAGAAGGACCACATCGCCTTCGAGACGGCCTACCAGATCGTGCTGGACGCGGCGGCCACGGGCATGAGCTACACCCAGCTGTTCACCATCGCGCGCTACATGGAGCACCGCGGCTACCCCATGCGCGCGTACAAGCTCGCCACGCTGGCCATGGCGCACCTCAACCTCAGCTACAACCAGGACACGCACCCGGCCATCAACGACGTGCTGTGGGCGTGCGCGCTCAGCCACTCGCTGGGCAAGAACGAGCTGGCGGCCGTCATCCCCCTGGTGGTGAAGAGCGTGAAGTGCGCCACGGTGCTGTCGGACATTTTGAGGCGGTGCACGCTGACCACGCCGGGCATGGTGTCGGCGCTGCACAGCCGCAGGAACTCGGGGAAGCTGATGTCGCTGGACAAGGCGCCGCTCAGGCAGCTGCTGGACGCCACAATCGGGGCCTACATCAACACCACCCACTCGCGACTCACGCACATCAGCCCGCGGCACTACAGCGAGTTCATCGAGTTCCTGGGGAAGGCGCGGGAGACGTTCATGATGGCGCACGACGGACACATCCAGTTCACGCAGTTCATAGACAACCTGAAACAGATCTACAAGGGCAAAAAGAAACTGATGATGCTGGTGAGGGAGAGGTTTGGCTGAAGGGGGGAGGGCGATCCACCGCACCCTTCCCCCTCTCCCTCCCCCTCCCCGACGCGCTAGGACTTTTCTATTAACTTGAGTCTGCCTTTTGAACTTCTTTTGAACTTACGAAATAGACACGGCAAGTAAAACTGGGGATGTGACTTGTACGACGGAAGCAAAAAAAAGAGAAAGGAAAAGATGAAAAAAATCAACAGAGCCACACACGCGGTATTATTGTTCTTGCTGTTGTTATTGTTATAAACATTATTCCTATTATTAATTATTATTATTACTACTACGTGTACAGAAGTGTTTTATTTTTCAGATTCAGAAGAGAGGAAATTTGTCCCGTTGTGAATGTTGTGTGTGTTTCTCTACATGTGTGTGAGAGGAAAACAGGAAAGTGAAATGGCTTTTTTATATATTGTTTCTTTTTGAATCACGTCTTTTACGACCCCTACCCCACCCTTCCTCTTTTTTCACGTTTATATTGAGTTGTATGTTATCAAGTGGCAAACGCCCTGCTACGGTAGCGCTCATGTTCTAGACAAACTAACCAACAAACCAACAAACCCCAATCTCTGCGTTCTCAACAAAAAAATGAAAACTAACTATGGCTTTAAACCACACAAAGCACCTCTCTCGCTCTCTCAGCTCTTTAGTCTCCATTCTCTGATTCTCTCTCGCCTCTATTCTCTCTCTCTGTCTTATCTCCCTATGCCTCTCTCTCTCTGACTCTTCTTTCTATCTCTATCCCCCCCCCCCCCCCCCCCACACACACACACACACACACACACACTCTTCCCAGGACCACTGGGCATTGGTCAGCACAGCTTGGCCTAAGAGTATGGCTTGGCACAATTTTTTGGGTTAGCAATGACGCACTAAAGCCGCGTCAGCGTTCCTCCTGACCCAGCACACCGCTGCAGCACTTGAGTGAGCCACTGCCCCCCCTCCCCACCTGTGTGAGCTAATAGCTCGATGTGAGCTTCATAAAAACTGTGTTCTCAGCCTCCTCCTGTTGCCGCTGTAGTCGGCCATTTTATAACTCCTCCTTTGTGATAAAAATACCACACCTTGGGCCAGAGGACGGTACGTGCGCTCTACTAGTAACGGCATTGCTGTGCCATTTGAGCACGATCATGAGTATTATTCGTTGATTATCGCTCTTTGGGGGTTTTCTTTCGGAGCCAGGTGCAATGAAATATTTACTAAATAACTGATACTGTGTTTTGATCATGAATCAAAGGGTAATCTAGGCCTGGTCGGAGACAAGGCTACCTCAGATGTGGTATAACGCACTTGCTCCAACTGTGGTGTCGTACTTTTAATACTACCGCGAATCACCTTGTTTATAACAGCTGACTGAAACGGAGCAGTCGACGGTCCTCGGCTAATAAACGAGACCTAGAAAACAAAGCTAGACCGAGATGAGTCACGGCGACCTCCGGACAGTTTCGGCCATTTGAGTTGAGCTTTTGAGGCGTTCCCCAGCTAACGTTAGTTCATGAAAACTAAAACAATACGAAATCGGCTGGCTATTAGCAAGACAATAGGCTAAAAGAAAAAGACAAAAAGAGGTGTGAGCATGCCATTCTCCGCTGTAGCTGTTAGTCACCGGTGTAGCTATACGGTAGTGGTGGTGTATTTATTCATTCGAGGTAGGCCAGTGTCATGACCCTCCGTGCATGTGAACCAATAGGAAGTAGGCTTCTACTGTTACACGTCATTGTGTGGAACTTTCAGCAACTGTCACAGAATGTTCTCAGGGATTTCTCTACACAGTTACAAAAACAAAACAGGCGGGAATAATGAACGAGTGAACGACTGAACTCCAGGAAAAAACACAAGAAGTGACACGACACGAGCGAGCGTTTATTCTACTCTGTATATATATGCCATAGTATATGTCTGAATATGGAGGATCTGAAAGTATATGTTAACTAATTTATACAGAGTATTCTATGTAATGTGAAATACTTGAAGCCGCTGTAGTTTGCTCTATCTCCCTCTCTTGCTATTTCTATTCTTTTCTGTTATTTTATTTTTTTACTGGTATTGTTTAATTTCATTAATATCACAGGACATATCAAAAGGACTGGGCCGACCTTGTGTTAGGGCTGGTCGGACTAACTGATGTTTCGGGTCGCGAGAGGAAGGATCTGGTCTTAAATATAGGTGGCATTGGTGTTGCTGCCGAAAAACAATGGTGTCTTATACATTCTCACTGACTGATGCACAGAATGGGCATAGGATGATTGAACACATTCAAGTTCTTGTTATTACCCTGATCACAGGAAATGTTTCAGAAAATTCCTCCTGGTCAATCTATTTTTCATACAAGTTTCCTTTAAAAAACTTTTTGTTAATAACAAATGGAATGTTATTTAGGCAGAATGTGGATTACTGTGTTGAGATCTGTTGAACTCGTAAGTTTCAACTTTTGTTGCGGTAATAAAAAACAACAACCCACATAGCCACTGGCTGAATAGTTTCACAATCATAAATCCCTCTGTTGGCGGACCAGATACTGAGACAATGAATCACACTGTTTAATATATCATGCTATCAATGTTATCATTCAACAAGTCTTGGCCATTCTGTTCCAGTAAGCAACATAAACCACATTATCAGATTCTCTTCAGCACTGTTACAAACGTTTGATCGAATCTTGCCTTTTTACTTTCTTCCTTTTCTTTCTTTCAATCTTTCTCTTTTTTTTTAAACACACATTTCCTCCCTGCATTTTGTTTTGTTTATTTCTTTGTTTTACTATCTGTTCATTAAAGATGAAAGCAGCCTTTTCTCTTGCCTTGTCTTAATGCTTTAAAGTAACCAAACTGGAGATCTAACAACCAAACGTGTTCCAAGTGGTGAGAGACAACCTGCCTTGGTCCTAGCTTTAGTGTCCTTAATTAGTAAGTTGAATGGCTGTCTACTACTCATGCTTTAACAAAGCAATTCCTCACGTGTGTTTGGTGAACAAAAAAATACCTGTTGTCCCGTGTCTGTCTGTCTGTCTGTCTGTTATTTTCTTCAGCAACAATTTCCTCTGAAGTCTTTCTAGCGGATTTTTTATTTGTTTCTTTATTTTTTTGTGTAGGAATCTTCTGCTTTCTCGTTTTATTTATTACAATGACCCATGTATACATGCTTATGAAATTAAGATTTGATACGCCGATATCAATTTATTTATGTAACTAAATCACTGTTTTATAATCTTGTTAATGAGTCGATGATTGATTTTTTTTTGTTTTTTTGTTTTCGTTTTAATAAAAGCTAGTTTTTTGAAAGTTATTCGGCAAGGCTGCAGTAACATTTATTTGTACACCTTCACGTTCATACAACTCACAATGTCTCATGTCGTCGGGTACCCTTGTGGCCCAGCCAATCTGTGTCTGCTTGTTTTGGGATTGAGCCTATAGAAAAGAGTCATTGGAGACCACTGTTAGATATCAATCAAGTGTCAGCAGTGAGAGTGAGAAGGATCGCTCGCGCTGCAACACCTGCATTTCACACTGTCACCCACAGGAGCCCATGTGGAATAGCAAATATATCCATTGATATTCACAAGCTCTTTGAGGCTTCTGTCAAACAGGCACATTCAGCTAACCAGAGTAGCCTGTTTACAAGCTTCAAACACAGCACTGCCACGGGATGACTAAATCGCTGTGTGGTCTGTGGGGTGCGAGTGTGGATGTGTGTGGATGTGTATCTGATATATAAATGTGTGTGTATATATGTGTGTATCTCAGTGAGTGTATATATGTGTGGGTGGGTGTATGTATGGGTTTTTGTGTGTATATATGTGTGTGTGTGTGTGTGTGTATATGTATATGTGTGTGTGTGTGTATATGTGTGTATATATATATGTGTGTGTGTGTGTGTATATGTATATGTGTGTGTGTATATATATATATGTGTGTGTGTGTGTGTGTGTGTGTGTGTATATGTCTGTATATGTATATGTGTGTGTGTGTGTGTGTGTGTGTGTGTGTGTGTGTGTGTGTGTGTGTGAGCGTGTGTCTGTGTGAGGGCCTGTGGGGAGGCAATAGGAACAGGTGGGTAGCTCCAGACTACAGGAGCTCCTGACAGCAGCGGGGTCCCCAGACTCTCAGCCCCTCATTAAACATTGACACAAAAACACTGCAACTGTCTGTAGGAGAACAGTAATGAAGCACCGCCTGCTACACTGCTACACACACTGCAACTTAGCACCGCACAAGCTCCAGTCCCACGTGTGTGTGTGTGTGTGTGTGTGTGTGTGTGTGTGTGTGTGTGGATCGTTTTCTGTCCGTCCATCCATGCATGTGTATGTGTATGTACAGTTGCATGCATTTGTGATGCATTCATGCAGTGCGCTGTCTGTCTGGCTGTGTGTATGTGTGTGTTTGTGTGTGTGCGCGCGCGCGTGTGTGTGTGTGTGTGTGTGTGTGCACTAATGAGACACATTCGTACACATAGGTGTTCACACGGATATGGAGGAATTCGTCAGCTTCTGCAACAGAAGCGCCCTTCCACTGTCAGAGGTCAGACACAGCTGTCCATTTGTTATGTGATGGATCCCTGCCTGTCAGGGAGCTAATGTTTGTTTCGTGTGTACATATGTGTGTGTAGGCTGTGTGAGAGAGTTTGTGTGTCGAAAGTTTGGGTGTGTGTTTTACATGCAAGTGTAAGTGTTAATACAGTGTGTGTGTGTGTGTGTGTGTGTGTGTGTGTGTATGAGTACTATGGTCTGACCTGTGCTGCCGGTCCCTGCTCACTTCCTGGTGGTAATGACGTCCCTGGGGTCTTCGGCAGTAGAGTGCAGTCTCCTCCCCCCTCCGATCTGTCTCACTGTATACCCCTAATGACATCATGATCACACACCGGCCCCTTTCGTGCCAGAAGGCCTCTTCCCCACCATCACCATCACCATCAACGCTGTTGCCTCTACTGCTACTATCAGAGGGCGAGCGAGACTAGGCGAGCGAGGGTCAGCAGCCCAGTCGCCGCCCCCTTCTCACTCTAGGGTTTGACTTTACCTGCATCCTTTCTATCTCTCTCTCTCTCTCTCTCTCTCTCTCTCTCTCTCTCTCTCTCCCTCTCTGTATAAAACACATAGACGGTGCTTGGTGGCATTTGAGGGTTTGGAATACTTAAAGCATGTTGAACTGCTCAATGTTGCGTAGGCCTATAGATGACCTTCTGAGAGAACATTTACTCTCAGCTCCTAAATCCTTCGACATTAAGCTGTGGAGTCAGAGCACGGCTATTTCGACCAATCGGTTCATTCCTGTATTTACACGAGAAGGGCAGGAGTGAAGCTACGCCGATCTGTTAAAAGGGACTTGGAACTAATAGGCATTTCGATGAACTTTTGGTGTTGCTATTTTTAAATGCAGTCCAGACAATACGTAGCTTGGGTTCTGGACCTTTGGGGTGCACGCTACCATTAGTGCAGAACAAAAGAGATCATAACCTCTGTACTTTAAGTGAGCCCACAGCAGCAGCCTGCGAAACCGCAGGGACTCTCTCTCTCTACTTCTCCCTCTCTTCTTACCGAGGGGCCGTCAGAGTTTGATCTCCCTCCAAACCCCCTACCCCCTCCCCCATCAGCCCCGGGGCGTCTGATTAAATGCTAATTAAAGCCGTTAGCGGAGCTATCGCCGCTGCTAACTCCTCTCTCTCTGTCACTGAGATTAATGCTCCTCGTTCATCACGGAGCCTGGCGGAGCCGGGGTACCTGCCCGGCCCCGCAAAAACCTGATCAAGTCATCAGCCCCCGTAACCCTCCGTCTCTCCTCCACGCCCCTCTCCACCACATAAAGATGGACGAGGGGGTTTAAATTTTAATTTGAGAATTGCCCTCAATTACTTCTGCGGCGACCACTTGCCGGAGCGTCTTCTTCTTCTGTGGTGGAGTGGATGGTTGGGTGGGTGGGTGGGTGGGGGGGGGGGTCAGTGGCCGAGATGAGCGATAAGGGGACATTAATAAGAAAGGCGGGAGGTTCATTTAAAAGCAGAGAGGACAGTGTGGAGCACTGTTCTCATTATTTAATTCCCCCAGCTTTATTTAAAGGACTTTATTTAAGGATACCAAGTTAATGTGTCCTCCAGGACAGCTGGTTAAAGTGCCTGACAGAGTGAGAAAGTTACAGCCAATAACTTACTCCCTGAGCACACACTTCGGCGTCATCTACTCTGTGTTTTTTTCTTTTTGACTTTCCCGCCGTAGGGAAGGGGCGAAAGGACCAGGAAAGGGTAAAATGTTACAACTAAGTTGCACCATTCATTTGATTTTGTGCTTTGACAACCGCACCCGGCACACAAATATTTCACTGGTTTAAATAGTGGTAATCATTATGGGCTATTTGATTGTCTTGAGCTATGCATAGCAAGTACGCCAAGTGTCATGGGAATTACCAGCCAACACAGAAACCTGTCGCACGGTCGGAGAGGCACATCCATTTATCTTATGCAAATCGTTGCCACCGAACAAGTGGATCGATGCCTTTGCCGGTAAAAGAGTTTTATTCCATGCCTTCGTCGTCGTCGAAGGTTGCAGTTAGTGCGGTGTGACAATCAAACGTTTCTTCCACAGAGATTCTGCTAGGAGGTTATGTATAGCAATTAAGGTCATTTGTTATGTGAATAGATTGCGTCTCCACCCATATCACAACCCTGACAGCCCAATTTTCTCTTGGTTCACACCATATCACATTTGTATGCGCTGAGAAAATGTTAAGCACCCCCCCACACACACACACACACACACACACACACCCACATACACACACAGACACAGACACACACACACACACACACACACACACACACACACACACACACACACACTAACTTAAAGTTTCTCTGACCTTGTCTGATGTATTGTACACCATCAAATAACAATTAACAAACATTATGAGATTTATTAATGCAGCTCTAGTCTAATGGCACTGTACACTTCTTTTTGTTGTTGTTGCATATCCCATATTCTTTTGCTTACAGCAGAAACTGCTTTTATCCAAAGCCACTTGCAATAAGTACATTAGTCAGAGGTTTTGCTTCTTATGCATTCTTATAAACTGCTAATTCCTAAGGCAAGAACATGGTTGGGTAAAAATGTTCAATCTATCCGGTAACGGTTATTATATGTGGCAATGTGGAAAAGGGCGTTTTCTTGGTTTTCTTTCTGTCCCTGCAGGAGCTTTGTGAGTATGACTGCATACTCCAGGAATGGCTATCAGCAGTATTGCAGAACTGTGCGTGTTGTTGTTGTTATACTTTGCATGACCATGAGGGTGCAGACTGTACAGGTTGTCATTGTAAATCTTCTGCTGCAAACGTGTTTCTCACACACATAAATCCACAAGTCATAGGTTATCAGCTATTAGCCTTTTTCCTTCCTGTTTTTTTACATACTGGTATATTCTTTTACGGGGAGTCAAAAACATGTGGAAAGCGTTGATAACCCTTCGGATATCACATGCAATCAGAGTGTTGCCACGCTGCATGCACTTCACATAACTTGTGACCACAAAGAAAATAAAATATTACGGCTCAACTGTTGAAAAAATAACCCTCCATGCTAGAGTTTATTCAATAGCGCAAACAATGCAGCAGCTAGGCTGCTGTGTATACACAGGGAGCCATGTCATACAGTAGAGGCTAACTTATGTTAACATTTCATTCCTGCCTGTCGGTTTAATATCTTGAATAAGCGAACGCCTGATGTTCTCTCACGCTCTCATCCACTCTCTCTCTCTCAGTCGCTCTTTCTCTCTCTCTGTCTCTCAGTTTATCTCTCTGTCTCGGTCTCAGTCTCTCGGTCACGGTCTCTCTCTCTCTCTCTCTCTCTCTCTCTCTTTGGTACAGGCAGGCATTGTGTGTGGCGACCAGAACAAAGAAGGGAGGAAGAATAGATATGGAGAGAAAGAGGGATGAGAGACAGGAAGAGAGGAGAATGAGAGCATATATCAAGACCGCTTTCGGTGACATTTCTGCTCACCATGTGAAGGGCTGCTATGAATATCAATATATAGCCAGGGCAGGGGTACTTAGTGGGCTTTTTCTTTCTTTTCCCTTTTCTTTTCCGTTACTCCCTTCGTGCACACAAGAAAGCTATTTATTTCAATGCAATGACCAATCTCTGAGATGTTTTCATAGAATCAATGATTTGGAAAACCTTAGTGCCATGACTCTCTGTCCCCCAACTCTGCCCCCCCCCCCCCTCTCCCCCTCCCCCCCCCCCCCCTCTCCCCCTTCTGCATGGCTTGTGCTTGCATTAGTGGAAAACACTTTGTGTCAAGTGCAACTGTGATGAAAATTACTGTATGCAAATCAGGATGAATTAATTGCTTTCATGATAGAGGAGCTCTTTTGTTTTCATGGCAAACGCAGCAGGATTGACGGCCAAAGTACAAAACAAATAGGGTGGATTTACAACTACTGTCCCAATGCACTGTCTTTCAGCTACGGAAACTGTGATTTTCCCGAGCATTATTTGTAGATTCATCCAAACATGGAATTCAGCACACATCCTCTGATCTCCTCTCTCTCTCTTTCCCACCCCTCTGCTCATCTCTTCTCCCCTCTCCTCCTCTTCCTTTCCTTTTACTATCCTCTCCTCTCCTCTCCCCTCCTCCCCTCTCCTCTCCTCACCTCTCCTCCCCTCTCCCCTCCTCACCTCCCCTACCCCCTCTCCTCTCCTTTTCTCTCCTCTCCTCTTCCCTCCTCTCCTCTCCTCTCTTTTTCTCTCCTCTCCTCCCCTCTCCTCTTCTCTCCCCTTCTCTCCTCTCATCTCCTCACCCCTCCTCCCCTCCTCTCCTCTCCTCTCTTTTTCTCTCCTCTCCTCCCCTCTCCTCTTCTCTCCTCTCCCCTTCTCTCCTCTCATCTCCTCTCCTCTCCTCTCCTCTCCTCCCCTTTCCCTCCCCTCTCCTCTCCTCCCATGTCCTCTCCTCTCCTCTCCTCTCCGCTCCTCTCCTCTCCTCTCCTCTTCTCTCCTCTTCACTCCCCTTCCCTCCTCTCATCTCTTACCCTCTCCTCTCCTCCCCTCTCCTCTCCTCTCCTCTCCTCTCCTCTCCTCTCCTCTCCGCTCCTCTCCGCTCCTCTCCTCTCCTCTTCTCTCCTCTTCACTCCCCTTCCCTCCTCTCATCTCTTACCCTCTCCTCTCCTCTACCCCCCTGGCGCTGAGCAGTATAGAGTCAAAGGGATGCAAATCTGCCCACTTCCTTCCACCCCTCCCCCATCTGCAAACAGAGATAGCCCAAGGCCAGTCCCAGGCCTCTCTATATGCAGAACCAGTGACAGGAGTTACGCACGGTTCTCCCTGCGAAACACGCTGTTCCCTCCCTAACAAGCTGCCAGGCGTTGCTCTCGGTGGTGGGTTGGATGTATGAAACGGTGTGATTGCATTGCTAAAGCAATAACAATAAGGGCAGTGAGCTACGGAATAGTGGGTGCTATAGTAGCCTGCCTCCACCTATTGTGTGTGTGTGTGTGTGTGTGTGTGTGTGTGTGTGTGTGTGTGTGTGTGAGTGTGTGTGTGCTTGTGTGTGTTTGTGTGTGTGTGCATATCCTTCCTTTTCTCTTTGCTACCTTTGTGCGCTATGAGAATTGGAACACACCCTATCTGTATAGGTTGGTAGTAGAAGTAGCAGTGTGATTGTTTCTTTGTGTATGTGTGTGTGTGTGTGTGTGTGTAAGAGGGGGTTGGTTGTAAATTGTGTGTAAGGGTTTGAAGGTGTGAAACTGCAAGAAACAAAGCATGCATTACGTCGATGGGAAAAGTTTATGCGTTTATGTTCATGTGTAGGCAGGGGTTTGCTGTGTGCACTGGTTTGCATGACTGCTGATGTGTGCATGCACGTATGTGTGTGTGTGTGTCTGTGTGTGTGTGTGTGTGTGCTTGTGTGTGTGTGTGTGCGTGTGTGTGTGTGTGTGTGTGTGTGTGTGTGTGTGTGTGTGTGTTGGCTTCAGGCTTATTACTTGAAGGCGTCTCTAGCACCAGATAATCCCTGCCTACTTCAGGGAGGGATAACAATAACATAACCAGATCCAGGGGTACTAATGAAATCCTATCAGGTTCCACAGTCTGAATGTCAGAGAGAGAGGGAGAGAGAGAGAGAGAGAGAGAGAGAGAGAGAGAGAGAGAGAGAGAGAGAGGGATACATACACACAATAATATTGTATTGATTGAGGAAGTATGGTGGGGAAAGAGAATGAGGAAGGGAGGAAAAATGAGTGATAGAGAGGAAGAGAGAGAGAGAAAGAGGGCGAGAGAGAAAGAGAGTGAGAGTGAAAGAGAGTGAGTGTGGGGCAAAGAGGCCGGGTTTCAAGGCGAGGCGATGGAGTCACAGAAGTGAATAAACAGAGAAAGAAAGAAAACAGATTAAAGGATGAACTGAGGATTGTGAATAGAAAAGAAACGATCTGTTAAAAGTTGAGACAAAATGTAGAGAAACCAGGGGGAGGAGAGCTAGACTATAAGGGGAAGACAGCAGTTTGAGTGTGTGTGTGTGTGTGTGTGTGCATGTGTGCGTGGGTACATGCGTGCGTGTGTGTTTGTGTTTGTGTTTGTGTGTGTGTGTAGAGAGAGACTGGCTGAGCATCCAGCAGGCCTGGCTTGAAAAGGCTTCATCAGCAGACACAGGCCCCTGCTCCCCGTGGGCCCGTGCCAGGCCCACTGTTAGCCCCTGGGATTGAATTAGGCCTGGCCCATTATACAGTTGCCATGGGGACCCTGACACCTACGCTGATGAAGTGAGCGCCACGCACGGATGCGTTGCTGATCCGCACGCATGCGTCTCTCTATGTGTGTGCGTGTGCATGCGTGCATGTTTGTGTGTGGGTGTGTGTGTTTTTGTGTGTGTGGCTGCGTGTGTGTATGCGTGTCTCTATCTGTGTGCATGTGGGTCTGAGAGTTTGTATGCGTGCGTGTTTGTGCGTATGTGTGTGCATGTATAAGTGTCTTCCTGGACTTCCACTGTGGGTCACAGCATTGCGAGAAAAAAATTACCTACACCGGAAAATATGTTAATAAAGATGATCCAATGTTCCAATTTCACATCCATGCCCCTTTCAACCTCCATCCCCCCCCCCACGCCCTGCCTCTATGCGGCCCAATGACAGACCCCGCGCTCACAAAAACAACTGGATTAATGCTTTAACCAGACCCTCTTGCTCGGCCTCTCCGTCTTCGGATTGGGGTTTCGTCAGTGCCACACTTCTAATGGATGGCCAGAAAGAGGATGCCACCCACAGCACCATCTGGTTAATGCCCCCGTCCTCTGCTTATGAATTACTCTAAATAGTGCCCAAGAGAGTGAAGCCACATGTTCATTATGAAAGCTGCAGGGGTATTAGAGATCCCCTGAGTCGCACCAAACGACTTGCATGTCATAGGCAGCGTGACACACAACACTGTGCAATGATGAATAAATGAAGAAAGAAAAAAAGGTACATCCGTTGCTGGCTTTTAATGGGCTGCGTTCGTCAGGGAACCTTTACTGAGGTCCAACGGAATTAGTATTCTATTGTGTGTGTGTGGTGATCGGTTGTTAATGGGCTCACATTTAGACTGGCTGGGCTGGTACGCCAAACAGCGCACAGCATCCACAAAAGATCACACACAAGAGAGCAAGAGACACCTCTGTTTTCTGCTGGATGTTCCCCCTCCAGCACTCTCAAACGTCACTCGTACCTGAATGAAGAAATGAAAAGAAGGAAAGCGAGGCAGCCATTTTGTTAGAATGGCTGCGACAGCGGGATCCACCATTAGGTATCTTTATGCCTGTCTGGGCCATCATGAGAGCAGCCTCACAACATCTGCCCGCTTCCCCCTACTACACCCCCGCCGCCGGTAGAGTGAAGCCCTGGGCCGTCCCTCCAAAAGGGGGCGGGGGGCCGCACGACCCAGCAGGGAGCCATTGAGCGATATGGAAAGAAATAAAATGTTGTCTTTTTTTTCTGCCCCTGGAATTCATTCCACCATTGTGTGCCGTGTATGGCCACGCGGGCAGGCATGTACATGTGGCAGTGTTTGTGTGTGTGTGTGTGTGTGTGTGGGTGTGTGTGTGTGTGTGTGTGTGTGTGTGTGTGTGTGTGTGTGTGTGTGTGTGTGTGTGTGTGTGTGTGTGTGTGCGTGCGTGCATGCGTGTGTGTGTGTACATAAAACATGCATGAGTCGCCTACAGCCCAGGAAAATAATTACTGTCATTTAGCAGACATGATGCTTGGAGTAGCAGAGGACAAGCTGCCCACAGTGTACCAGCACCACGTTGTCTGCTTACCCCTCCACTGGGGAGGGAGGGGAGGGGAGAGGGTTGAGGGGGAGAGGGAAGAGGGGTGAGGGGTGTTGGGTGAAGGGTGAGGGGAGAGAGGAGAGAGGATAATGGAGAGGGGGGAGGAAAGGAGTGAGGGGAGAGAGGAGAGGGGAGAGGCATGAGGGGAGAGAGTTGATGGGACTTGGGTGAGAGGAGAGGGAGAGGTGGGTGGGAGAGGGGAGGGAGGAGAGGGGAGAAAGGAGAGAGGACAGTGGAAAGGAGAGGGGAGAGGGGAGAGAGGAGAGGGGCGAGGGGAGATGTGTGAGGAGGGAGATTCGAGGGGAGAGAGGTGAGGGGGGAAGGGAGAGAGAAGAAGAGATGTTTTTCATGCAGACATTAGCATTACCCTAGTTTTAGGATCACATTTAATTTGAGTGACTTACAGTTTATTTAATTCATTTTTGCAATTATTTAATATGCTCTATTCATCCCAGACACAATCTAATCTAGTGGTCTCACCCTGCATTGCTCACAGAACCTCTGTGAACCATATATGATGCCTGCTCTTATCAAAGGAAACCAAAGGAATTGAAAGAGTCTGTGTGACTTCTGAAAAACCATCACCTCTTTCCATCTCTGCTTGCCATTCCTTTTCCAATTCTTCTAGCACACAGCTTTGACTTGTGCTTAAATCCTACAGGCCATATGGAGACATGGTCCATAGGTCTAGTGTTTTTTTTCTTTCAAAAAGATCAGAGGAAGAATGTTGAGCTTTCTTTGTATTGAATAGAGGCAGATGTAAACCATGGTCCCTCTAAATCTCCCTCCCTCCTTCCCTCCCTCCCCACTCTCTCTCTCTCTCCCTCTCTCTCTCTCTCTCTCTCTCTCCTTCTCATTCTCAGCCTCCCTCTTTTGGAATTTATAGGAGGTGGAACGCTGCCAGTGGAGGTCAAACGTCTGCAGAACCCCCCCCCCCCCCCCCCCCCCCCCCCCCCCCCCCATCCCTATATCCATCCCCCCCAACCCCCAACCCCCATCATTCTTTATGGCACATCTCGTGGTGAAGCCTTCATTACTGTGAGTTATACATGCTGATTATTACCCACCCCCCACCACGTCACCCTCCCACCGCTACCCCCACCACGACCCACGTGCAGGCGGGTCCCATATCGTCCTATCATCTAACCCCACTGGGGCAGGAGGGGGAGGGTGGGGGTCCTGTCGATATGTAAAGCAACATCTGTCTCCAACATGCAGATCTCTGAACTGGTATGTGATGCTCAGGCTCGCTGCCGTCTTAGAAGATCACAGAGAAGTTGTTTTTTTTTCTTCGGGGGAGTAATGGCCTCCAAGGGCATTGTCTCATAGGATGCAGACATGCAGATGTGGACAACACACATGCTCACGTTCACGCGGGCGAGAACACGCACACACGCGTACGAGAACACGCACACACAAAGATTCACACACGCACATGCTCTCAATCACACAGCAATACTGTCACACACACACAAATAGACATAACTGAGATATTATTTGGAGACATGGGACAATATCCTTAGCATATAACAGCAAGGTGCTTGAAAATGAATTATTACCGCAGCCTGGTGGTTTTAAGTTGACATGGATGTCAGTGAACTAAAGACAAACAACATCTCACAGCACAAACACCTGGGACAGTGGTTTCTCCTATGGTCTTCACTGTTTTCATTATACATTTATATGTATGTATATATAGGTTTGTGGACTGATATTAACCGACAAACTAATATATAACTGAATTTTTTTCAAGTTTTTTTTGTTGTTCTTTTTGTGAGCAATTATATGAATACAATCGTCTCCAATTTACAAGATAAGGAGGGTAAATGCATAATTCATAAAAAAAAAGTTTAATAAATACATTGTTAATAACAGCCCTGCACACTAGTACAAAAAACGTGTATTCTGACAATGTGTTGCACCAAAGATGTCCAACATGTGAATAGAGACGCAGCGATGTGGGGGATGGGGGTGGTCAAAGACACCAGTGCAGACACCACACACACACACACACACACACACACACACACACACACACACACACACACACACACACACACACACACAGATACACACACACACACACACACTCACTTGAGCTCCTGTCCTTCCTGCCTATCAGAGTGTCAGTTGGGAACCCAGGAAGAGGTAACAGGGCTATTAGGACTCTGAGGGACCCTATCGATCACCTCCATTGATCCCCGCCCGCCTCAGCTGGTCCACACAGCTGGAGGCGATGGGTGGGAAAGTGCACCTTAAAAGTGTAGGAAATTATGCCACAAGGAGTGATTACACAAGATAGATAGACAGACGGTCAGACAGACAGAACTATCTATTTAGAATCGATGTGGTTTGTAAAGGCTGAAATAACGATGAGTAGACCTTCCTTTGATAAAATGATTGTAAACCAATGTCGCCCTCACTCGACCTTAAACGGTACTACGACTGTGTTTAACTGCGCAGACTTGGTCGTTCTTGTCATCGATCCAGCTTGCCCGCCATGCCTGCATAACTTGATGTCAACAGTGCATCACCAGCACACAGGTGATTATGTATCATACTGTCATGGCGTCGCTTAGGTCGTGAAAGAATACGATACGACTAAGTTTGTGTGTGCTAAGAAGTTTCAGTTCGCAGCGTGTGAAGTGATGTGTATTAATGACACGGAGGAAGTCGTCAGAGTCTGTCTGATTAATGGCCACTCCTCACTCCTTCCGACTAATGGCGCTCCGTCTCACTCTGTCTATAATTATCATTCGATAATTAGATCTGCAGGAGCTCACCTTGTGTGCTCTTTTCGACCTAACACTCACACACACACGCACGCACGCAAACTCGCACACACACGCGCGCGCGCACACACACACGCACGAGGACACACTAACACAAAGTTATATATGTTGATCTTATGCGCAAGTATTCTGTGTATATGGGAAAGCGCTTGGTGTGTGTGGCTGTTGAGTTATGTGTTATCATGGGATTGCTGCGAATTAATAGCTCGAACTGGTTTGGGACCGAGATCTGACCTGTCTTGTGGGCGACGGACGCGGGTGTTTGAGAGCACATATGCCGCCTTCAAATCAGCTCGGAGGTTCGGAAGCTCTTACGTGACTTTACGTAAACTTTCCCTTTCTTCCGAAATAAGAGTGCTCAGAAAAACGCCCCTTAGAAGTTCGTAGGCTGGGCTATGACATAAAACCGTGAAACAGATCGTTCTGGAGACTAGACTTCATTACAACTATGTAACAACATAACAACTATCCATACTTAAAACAAAGTATGGATGCCCGCAGGGACCTCTTTGCGCTTCTTTTCCAAATCAGATGAATCAGTTATTAGAACTGCTGGCGATGGTTGAACATGAGCGAGAAGTAATTAGGTGATGTTTATAATTGTAAGCTATAATGAATCGCAATGCAAATGTTAGAATGGGTGTTAAGTTTGCCTCTAGTGCTTGCTGCAGGTTCACTTTAGTCTATCAATGAAATGGGCAGCCATTGTTGTGAAGTGATCTCTAAGGACTCGGGTAGCTTTACTTCTGCACGAAAGCTTTTCCAAAGGAACCACGTCACAGTGGCAGGATTCATCGTAAATTGACTCAGATTCTGATAATTCACCGCTTTATATAATCAATCATGGTTCCCGGAAGCTGTGAAGGGTGCCTACCAGGAACTTGCTCCGGGACTTCATGATTTAGCTAACGATTAGATTAGATAACAAGAGAGGAGTGGAATAAAGGGCTGACTATGGTCCCAAGTTCAGGCAACGCAAGGGGGTTACAGACCCGTTACGTCCTTGCGGACCCTCCATCTGCAATAAGTTGCATATGGAGGTAATATATATAGTATAGGAGGATGCTGAGTCGGTGTGAGTCATCATGCAAGCCATTATTTAACCTCAATAAAAAACTCAATATTATTACCTTCAGATGTCTGTGAACATAATCCAAATAGACGTGCAATGATGAAATTTTCCTTTATTGTACTGTGTACCAAAAACCTTTTACATTCATATGGTTTTTAACATCACTACCAACATTGCTAATGCTACTGCACACAGATTGAAACTCTTCAACGTCAACACATCCCCTTTGTGTCCATGGCAACTATACTTCCCCTGTACAGAATATACAGTGGATTGGAGGCACCCCATAACAAACTCATTGGAGTTTTGAATTAAAATAATAATCTTGAATTGTCCCTCAATTAGAAAGGGTAAACTTTCATTGACTTTTCCAGTCAAGCACATACTGCCAGTGTTCAGAGTAAATGGAGGACAGGACATCCTTCCAGTTACTGTGTGGTCATTAGGACCACAGATTGAGATTTTGAGGCACTCCAACAGCTTCACATCACAAGCATGGAGGAAGACTCAGCTCTGACCACTACCAGTGGAGAGTCGAGGAACAGTTCAATCATATTAGAGACCAGGGGGGTATCAGGTGATAATGTTGGGACAAAAGCCAGGTTGGGACGTTGGCCCGGACTACGAGGTTAGCGCCCCGACTCTTGAAAGGCCATGGGACCTTACAGGGAGTCAGGAACTCGGTTTAACTTCTCAACCTTCTCAAGACTGTGCTCTTCTAGAGTCCCGGTCTCCGTCCTGAAGCACTCTCGATATTCCTGGAACAGAGGGATGAGTGCCACCTGCTGACCCTCCAACACCCCTACATTTACGTTTACATTTAGGGCATTTAGCAGACGCTTTTATCCAAAGAGACTTACAATAAGTACATTTGTCATAAGAAGTGAAACAATATATCGCTGTCAGTGCAGTAAAGATGTTCATAGAACCATGTGCAAGTACGAACAAGCGCTAGGCTAACCCATTCCCCGTATACAGCAGTGATAGCAGCTACTGCAGATGCTACACAATTAAGTACTATGAATAAGTACAACGTACCTTAAGTGAATACAATAAGTGCTTACATTAAGTGCCAGGACGTACAACATACAATGGTGGGTGGAAGGGACTGTATGCTATGCAGAGTCTAGGTGAACTCTAAACAGGTGAGTTTTGAGTCTTTTGTGGAAGCTGGTGAGCAACTCTGCGGTCCTGACATCGGCAGGGAGTTCGTTCCACCACTGAGGTCCCAAAACAGAGAAGAGTTGTGACCCTGCTGATCGACCTTTGCTTGCTCTTAGCGATGGCGGTACCAGGCGTCCAGCTGAGGTAGTTGAGCGGAGAGATTGAGCTGGGGTGTGTGGCTTGACCAACGCTTGGAGGTAGGCAGGGGCAGTTCCATCGACCGCCTTGTATGCCAGTACCATCATCTTGAATCTGATGTGATTCAAGATGATGGTACTGGCATACAAGGCGATCCATACAAGCCTCTACCATCACCGCCAGCCCTGCTAAGCTTACTGAGGAACCAGCCGTTGGTTATAACCACGGTGCTGGACATGACCCATGTTTAAATGATACTACCACTTGAATCACTTAGCTTGATTAGAACTCAGTTCTAAAATATGCTAATCCCTTATGTTTATATCAGCTCATAAAAGTGTCTTACTTATACCTTTAGAGGAATCAGACTGACGTCTCACCCATCCAGACAGTTGCAATAGCTCTATAAGGAGATAAAGGGCTACACTTGACCATCTAAAATAGACCTATCAATCTTTGCCATATCAATATGAACAAGAACTCCTTGTCTTATCATCATCTTTGGAGTAATCAAGACTTCCTTGTTCCTTCGGACGTAATGTCATCATCGCTGCGGTTACTGGAGGTCCATTGGTTTTCCGACCACGCCCTTGGCATCACCTTCCACTACTGAATATGTTGATTTACTGCAATTATTTATCCCCTCGCAATGATAAATCGCCTGCCATATAGTCATGTGATCAAGACTCATTATTTTATAATTTTCCCTTATCGTGTGCCATTACTGCACCCTATGCGGTTATCAGACAGAGACAGAGTGAGAGAGATAGAGAGAGATTCTAAAAACTGAGCCATAATTTGAAAACACCAAGCCATAAACACAACACGAAACATGTGGTCATAAACCTGTTGTAATGCTGATATAACTATACTGTCCTACTTTCACAGAGAGTGTCTGGCAGGAGTGGTAAACCCAGTAACCTCACCGGGTCAATGATCTGTTTTTACAGACTTCCGTCACATGGAAGATGACTTTTCATAATATTATGGATAAAGGAAGGAAGAAAACAAAGAAAAAAACAATGAAAGATCCAAAAAAAGAAGGAATGATGGGAAGAAAGAATGAATTAAGGAACCAAAGAACTAAAGAAAGTAGGAAAAATTTAAACAAAGGAAGAAATAAAGAAAGAATACAATTATGAAATAATTTAAGAATTAAAGAAACAACGAAAGTAATAAATAAAGAATTAGAGAAAGAAAGAAATAACCAAAGGATGAAGGAAAGTCCTATTCTCACTGTAAAACTTACTTTGGATTTTGCTGTATCATAGAGGATCAGGTTGACCCCTGGACACCCATCAGCTGATGTGTTGGTTACAGGAAGCATGACAAGCATGTTTTATCCATGCTATTGCATAATGCTGTTAGCGCTAACCCCTTGGCAAATTTCACAGCACACTAGCCTTATCAGCTTTCATTGATAATTTTCAACCTACGTTTTTTTAGTCTAGTTTAGTTTATTCTAGTCTATTTTAGCATAGTTAAGTCTAGTTTTTTTGTCACATTGGCAAATCTTTCTAGAGCTACAGCAACACATTCCCTATGATTGTCATGATTTTCATTCAGGACAGAAAGCTGTCCTTGCTCCCTGTAATCAAATCAAATCTCATTTAGAGTCTGTGTTAATATACAACCCAACAGGCGGGAGCACTGCAGCCAAACCCTTTCTCAGAATCTCGCAGAAGGCATTAAGGCCAGCCAATAACTGCTCACACACTCAATGTCATTTACTGCCGCGGACAACGGTTGCATTCACTTTACTTTCTTTGGACATTCAATTCACATTGAAACCACCTGAACTTGTTGACTATAGTGACTGACCAAGATACAAGGCGACCCCAGTGGATCATACGTCTTCACACATACCTCGACACGTTTGGATCTTTCTCATCTTCAATGGTTGTCTTCTCAGCCCATCAGGGCAGCAAAAGGAGCAAGGATGAGCACAAGCAAGCGTCTCAGGTGGGCCGCCTGCGTTGTGCTGCCTCTGGTGGGCTTCGCCCTGATCTGTGTGGGGGTCTTCCAGATGTTCCTGGGCAACGGGGGCCGCTACATCCACCTGAGGGTGGTCATGGCATACGCTGAGGTGATGGCCGGCTTCATTATCATGCTCATTCCGGTCGTCTGGGCCGTCTGCCACAGCGCTAAGAGCGGGGACCTGGGACCAGGAGACGTGCTCGCGCCGCGGCCCTCACAGCAGATCTGCACCGTCGACAGGTAATGATGAGGACCAGGGAGGTTGTATGAAACCGCCAAGGGTGTACACCTTTTCTTTTGAGGTGTTTTGTGCAAAATACATCTTTTCTTTGATATGCTACTTGTACTACTTCTACATTTTAGAGCTGTATGGTGAAATGCAATATAACATATTCATATAACATCTTATATTGTGATATGATATGTGGAATACATCCAAGCTTTAGTGTCTCTTGTCCTCCTAGCTGAGGGCTATCAGAAGACGGTTGTTACCATTTAAAATGACAGTGAGCCATACTTTGTTATACAACTTCAAAGAGGCACTTTCTCTAATATAAGGTATATTGGCGAATGGAATGCATTTATATAGCCTAGCGCTTTTCCAACCCGTGGTCACTCAAAGCGTTTTACAATTATTGACCCACATTCACCCATTAATACACGCAGACAGGAGCAGTTAGGGTTAGGTGTCTTGCTCTGGGACACCTCAGCAATCAGATAGGAGGAGTAGGGGATCGAACGAGCAACCTTCCCCGCTCTACCTCCTTTCAATGCTAGTGTCAAAAGTTTGTTCAACAACATAACAACGTTGGTGTGTGTTCTTCCGCAGACCCTTCCCTCCGTCCTATGAGGAATCACAGAGGAGATGCATGGATCCTCCCTCTATGGAGATGGTGGAGGAGGGGGCGCCAGACTCAATGGAGATGGTGGTGGAGGAGAAGGGGGTCCCAATAGCGGCAATGTCCCCTCCTCTGTACACCCAGCACAGCTCTGACATCCCAGACTGCGCCTGGGAATGGGAGCAGCCCCCTCCTTACACAGGCCCTGCCCCTACCTCTTGAACACACACAAACACACACACAGACACACACACACACACACACAGACACACAAACACACACAGAGACACACACACACACACACACACACACACACACACACAAACACACACACAAACAAGCACACAGGCACAAACACACACAACTCTCGACCCTTCAGGTGTGGGATGAGCAGGGATGGCTGCTGATTCCAGAATGTTCTGGGCAATACAAAGAAAGGACATTGTGAAGTACTTTTTCACTATTATTTATTTTGTGATCGCTTACATGTTGAAATACATGTCATCAATACCTAGGCTGTGGACATTGTTGATCCACCTATCAGCTGGGACTATCAACTGTAGAAGTTATTTTTTTGTCTAGTAGTAGTAAACGATGGACTGCAGAAAAATCTTTTGATGTTGGACTTTGTGCACTGGATTTGACTGCATCAGTCAAAGGATGAATTGAAGCCGAAGGTCAAAGGCTTGAACTTTGGCTTCAATTCTGACCTTTTCTTCAAGATTGTCTTCTGGATGAAACCGAAGAACGAAACTTTTTTACACATGGCCTTTTCCGTGGTTAAATTACAAAAAAAGGATAGCATTTACAGTAAGATTACTACATAGATAATTGGTTTAGAATTACTCAGCACTTCTTAGGCTTATCATTCATAGCATTTATAGAGCTGTCTCTCTATTAAGCTGCAGCTCTTTAGAGAGACTAAAGACAATATGTATACTTGTACAGATACTTCCTTTCTATAAGACTGTGATGGTCACAATGAATATTGTCCTAGATTAAAGTATTCGTTGTTATCCAGAACATGTTCATCCATACACCCTATATCACCTATAGATGTACAAAATAATCCTTTCCAAAGGCGGTGAAGTTTTGAAGAGTTTTGAAGAGCTCAGTGCCATTCTCAAAGTAGAACGTTAATATGACTGTAAGAAATGGATATTATTTTATACAATCTGTTGTCTGTATTCAATTGTATTAGCTGCAATTTGAACCATGCTTTCTGGACTTTTACAAGTGGTATTTCTTAAGTATCCAACACATTCCAAAGGATATAACAATGATCTGCCAAATGTCATATGGCAATAAAGGTGAATGCATGTCAATTATTAATGGACTCATCCTCCTGGTTCACCAAGTACCAACACCTGGTAACACCTTGTCAGGGAGGGTATTGTATACAATACATAGTGTATGTGCCAACTATCCTATCATGAAATAGTTGAATAAACAGCAATGGCCGAACGCGAATGCTTGGCTGAATCAATGAACATATACGTCCCTAAAGACATCCACTGGCATGTCCTCCTCCACTCATGGCG
The DNA here is from genome assembly GCF_949987615.1 of Pollachius pollachius. Taxonomy (NCBI): domain Eukaryota; kingdom Metazoa; phylum Chordata; class Actinopteri; order Gadiformes; family Gadidae; genus Pollachius; species Pollachius pollachius. Next base: position 15,865,183 of record NC_136934.1, on the reverse strand, counting down.
GTCACCAGAGAGGTTAACCATAGTCCTCGCCTCGGTCTTTAAACTGCACTGTGTAAAGACCAAACCTTGAGAAGGACTGGAATATGTTTCCATTCACAACACAGCAGTCAGACCATAAAGAACAAAAGGCATACATTTTACTGTCCTGAATGACACGTTGTGAGGGCGGGGGGGTGTTGTTGTCGTTGACACGTCCGCTAGGACGCTTTGAAATAACTGAAGACTGAAACACTTCTCTGTGCAGTCAATGTATAGTTCAGTGTAGAGCTCACACGTCTTTAATTGGGATAAGGAACAACAGATAAACCAAAGCAATGGTGATGCATTGATAGGAAGCTTACCGAAAAGGATTTGAAGGAAGTACACACACATACACATGGCTTAACAGACACACACACACACACACACGTGCGTGCATGCACGGATGCACGCATGCACTGACACACACACACACACACACACAACTACACACAAACACACACACACACACACACACACACACACACATATATCTTTCACGTTCTCTGTTCCACATCATCATTTTATAATTTCTCTGTGAATTCAATTTACATTCAAATCAGGTTAGCCTAATCAAATTATTGACCAGCCATAGCCCTAGGTAGTGAGGCATTTTTGGGACCTTTAGAATTTTCCCCAAATCAAACAACCTATGTCTTATCCTATCAGAAAAAAACATGCCTTATGTGAGGTATCAATTAGCAGCCTCTGGTGGCTTCAGTTGTAGCTACAGTAGCTATAAACATCTCAGACACGGTCGCTGTTGCCTGTAATGGGAGGGAGTGGGACTCAAGATATTTCAGATAGAGTTCAAATAATGTTTATTTGGAGTAGCTGCAGTAGAAAGTTACATAGTGCAGGTGTAAGGATTGTTTATTTTGATACGTTTTTGGTTTTGATGCTGATGATGATGATGATGTTTTCAATAGGTCACACCTACAGAACAAGGAATTAGTGATCCTGCTTTAAGGTGGCAGATTGTTCTAAAAAGGTTACAGTGCATTCAATGGTGGCAAAACAAATAACCACAACGAACTGAATCAAAAAAACAAAAAATTTACTTGGCCGATGCAACTAAAAAG
>NC_136934.1:15851583-15854083 GCF_949987615.1 Pollachius pollachius | reverse complement strand
GACATCGGGTCACACAGCGCCTCCAAATAAACACACACCAAACCACACAGGGGAAAAAGACCTTGGCACAAACGTTTACCATTTCTACTCAGGGAATCCTGCCACGGTTAACATCTGCTAGCTAGGTGCTAATGAGCTTTGTTAGGGGTCGGCGGGGGGGGGGGGGGGGGGGGAGGAGTGGAACATTACAGTAAACCCAACACCCACGGTGTTAGCACATGCTAACACACAGCGTATAAATGTAGTGCTAGATGCCCAACCTTTCATGCCCAGGGGAAGAGGGCAGCTGTGTGCATGTGGAAGGGTTGTGTGGTCAACTAAGGAGTAAACTAAAGTTGTTCTCCTCTAGGGAGCAAAGAAACTGGAATAGTGCGTAACGGAAAGCCTGATCTTCCAACTACAAAAACAGAAACTCTGACCCTGTGGCTAAATTGTTTTTTAACGGACATGTCGGCAGCCAAAAAAAACATTGAGGGTGTCGCAAATGCCGGTCGATTTTCAGCCATTAGAGAATGCTGGGATAAAGTCGATGTTTCGTGGAATCTTAACAATGGTGTGAATATGTAATGTCATTTTAGGTTTTTGATCCTCACAGCAGCTGTGCCTTAACAACGGCACAAACACACACACACATAAACACTCCAAAACTGACACACAGACACACAGACATACACACACACACACACATAAACCCAGACAGCCACACACACACACACACACACACACACATAAAAAACACACACACACACACATACACACACACGGACACTTACACACACCCACACAAACACACACACATAGACACACACAAACAATCACATGGAGAGACACACATACGAACACAAACAAGAATGCAAAGCCTCCACAAAAGTATTTTGACCATGAAGTATTCCATTTACAAAACAATGTCATCAAATCAGATTTATTTATGTGCTACGATTTTTCTTACAAATACCCCAGCCGGGGATTTCTGAGATTCTGAAGAGATTCCGTAGCTTTTAGTGAGCTCAACACAAACACTTGAGTTGTTAGTTGATATAGATTATAGGATTAATGAGGACAACCATTGAAACCTTTGGTTACTCCAAAGTCTGAAAGATATAAACATAGTCAATGAAAACAAATACAAATAAAAAAACAGCAAAGAAAATGAACAAAGAACAAAGAAATGCATTAAAATATAAAATCTTCAAAAGATTAAATTTGTACTTGCATTAAAAAGACAGAGACATCAAATGAATACAGACAAAAATGATGATAATCATAAAGCAAATCAGGGAAGTAACAACATTTCATGGAAGAAGAAGTCAACCTTGTCATCTCTTGTCTTGCTTTAACAATTTTCACATACTACAAACACACACAATACAAACACAAACAGACAGACACACAAACACACTGATGACCCAAAGACAATGGAGGATAACATCCATGCCTGTGCCAGGAATAAAAGGGAATGCTGGCAGATGAGTGTGACTAGACACCAGAGGAGTTACCTAGAAAAGCCCTGTTTATGGCCCTGATTCCTTTGTATTATCGACAGAGGAACCCACCACTTAGCCTTCCACACAGGGGCCGCCATTACAGGGCCAGTGTACAATGGGTTAGCATAGAGAAACTCATTGCAGGTAGTCTATTGTGCTACAGAATCCCAACCTTAATTCTCCCCTGTGAAAAAGGTGGGAAAAAAGCGCTGCTTTTGTACTTTTTAGACAGAAATGGTACAACAGTGCAAATTGTGATTGACTGGCTATTGAAATAAATTGCTATTGTACACTATGTCCCCATCCATCCTGATATCTCACAAGGGGCATTGCACCAGTAATGGCCTTCATTCACGATTCAACTGCTCTTTAAAGCAGACTGATGCAGGGCCTCTGCTACCATGCATAACAGTTTAACAACCCATACTGATTACAATGTGTATATATAGTATCAACGGAATAGACCATCATGGTATATCTATATGATTTCATGTTGCTCTTTTTAGGAACCTCACTGTTAATGTGATCATGTCTGCCCATGCAGCCCCTTGGTAGGCATGCATGCCCACCCACTCCCTATTGCATGAGAGCCGTCCTTAGTGTTCTGCCTCACCCCCTCTGGGGTTTGAGGGCTCAGGGTTAGGGGCTCGTCACCTCAAGTAGGCCTGTGACGCTGTTTGAGACTGTAATTGCGATAGAGGGGTTATTTGAACAAAAAAGTTAACGTGACTCGGCTGTATAATCAAGAGAGGCAACATTTTAATGTCCCCAAGAGGGGAGGCCTCGTCCCCATAGCAGAGCACCAGGGTAGTGGGAAGGGCAGTCGGAGACTTCATAACAGGTGCAGAGATCACAGGTCTTCACTGACACCCTCACTGCCACCCTGGCTTAGAGCTAAGATGGACAAACACGCACATAACACCACTAATGGGCAAGAGAGACACCCGCGGACGAGGAGCACCACACAATGCAGACACACACCACTCTGTTTACAGTCTACATGTACTAACACACAC
>NC_136934.1:15681583-15844083 GCF_949987615.1 Pollachius pollachius | reverse complement strand
GGACCTCTTATCAGTCTGCGTGTTCAATCCGTCTTATGTTCCGCTATGGCAAAAAGGAAATTAAGTAGCAATGGCATCCGATGAAGATTTGTGTAATGCTCTTCCCACTGAGTGTCAGTCAGCTATAATACAAATAAACCAGTTATCACTTTCACTTAAAAAGGAAAAACAGTTTGAGTTCAAGAGCGCAAAGATGAAGACAACGGTGCGCAACAACCACCGGGACGCGCCTCCGCCAGACAGAGAGCGCTGCAGAGCTCCGAGCTGTGTGCCACTTTGACAACTCCCTCTTTTCCTAATAAGCCCGGCGCGCTCCAAAGACCCCCGCCTGCCAGGAGCAGAGGGGTTGGCTGAAAGCCCCCCTAGCTGCAATCAGCTGCGCCTTGAGCCCAAAATAAACCGAGGACTGCTGGGGAAATTGTTTGGGTCCCGGTATGCAATCGGAGACTCTTTGTGTCTGTCCGCATCCCCGATATATAAAGGCGTATGCAACAATCCATTTTATCCTTACTTTTCATAACAGAGAGGCTTTTCGAGGGTTTAACCTTTACGGGGTTTGTTTCATGAAACAATCATTAGAAGTTGTTAGATACCCGTTAATGCAGTTCTTATTTTTCTTTAGATTCCTATACATATCTATATATCTTTATATATATATCTATATATAGATAAATAGATATACACCAGGGAGATTTGGCACATAGTGTGTACCAAGGGAGGCTCCTGCCCTCGTGCGAGTGGCAGTTTGCAGAAAGCGCCAACCAGAACCCCGATGGACGAGCCCCCCAGGTCGGCCGCACGCACCTAACCTTGGCCAGCAGCGCCCCCTTAAGGTAAAGCTCCGTCATCTGCTCTTCACAACCGGCTTCGCAAGACGGCGCAGCACGCTGGCAAATAATGAGCCCCCATTAAGGACGTGATGGATAGTGTCGATGAGAATGTACGAGGATAGAAATATAATAACAATGCAAACACTATGTTTGTTGTTTCTGGTAAACATCACATTATCCAACGCATTTTTTTTTTTGGTTTAGGCTAGTTCATCAATTAACCCATTTGTACCGGCTGCTGTGCGGTAGATACAATGTTGCTCCGCGCAGCCGGTACAAATGGGTTAAAGAAAGAACACAGTTAGGCAATTGGATTGGCTACTTGATTTGTAGACGTTTGAAATATATTAAGCCTTTTACATCATTTATTTTCTTTAGGCTATGTTTATATATTATCATATGAATATATTATGTATTATGGAATGATAAGCATATTCATTTTTTAGTATCAACTTACATTGTCTTCTCAAACAGAACTTAGGCCTAAACAAACAATATGTTTCTTTTGACTTTACTTTATTATTAAACTTCATAACTTCGAACGTTATTATGAAACGAACTAGAAAGGCCTCTGCGTTGTTCATTCTTATGTTAATAAAAACCTGTTTGATGAATTTAAACAGACTGAGGGCTCTTTATTATTTAATTATTTAAATCCATTCATGTTTGAAAACAAAAAAAAAATCCCTGCGAAATAAGAAAAGTAGCTTCATTGAATAAATAGGAAGAAAAACACAATTTAATATTTGTTTAAATATTTATTTCAGTGGCAAATTCTTCACAAAATACATTCAACAATTACGTTGGAATTTCTTTTCACAAATATATTATTACTCATCTTATTTACATGGTTTCAGTCGGACACAACTACAAATGTTAACATAAATAAACATGCAATCACAGCTTTAAGGGTCTTTGCGTCCATCGCATGAGGCCTAACACATCAATTCACATCAGTTTTTTCTTTGGGCCCAATGCCTTAACACCGAGGATAAGACATTTGAACATGTTCTGTCACACTGCTCAACAAAGACGGACAGAAGGGAGTCCTTGAATCCTGGAGGAGCCCCGGGACCAGACCGCCTGTGGGGGGGGCGGTGAATAGGTGGCCCCCGTAACTCATGGTGACGTGGTTGCGTTGGGAAGGCACAGACGGTTTGCTCATGATGCTGTCAATGCTAAAGGAACATGTGGACTGCGCGTTCCGCGTGCAGGGCTTCGGTTCCGCGGGTGCTGTACCAAACTGCTGGGCTTTATAGTCTTTTGGTCCGGTGACCTTTCCGTACGCGGTAAGTCCTCTCGGGTAAGGGACACCGTGGTATGGGGACTGGGGAATCCCGATGATGCCTTCCTGAAGGGGGATGCACATAGTCGCCGTCGGTGAGCTCATCTGCGCCTGGACGCAGTAGGGCTGCCCGTAGGAACGGTACAAGTTGGGGTAAAACAGGAATCCGTCCTTCCCGAACTCGGGATGGTTCCTCTTGAACCGCTTCCTTCGCCGTAGGAAACTGCCGTTGTCGAACATGTCCTCGGATGCCGGGTCCAGTGACCAGTAGTTCCCCTTGCCAGGGTTTCCGGGCTCTCGCGGGATCTTGATGAAGCAGTCGTTGAGTGACAGGTTGTGCCTGATGGAGTTCTGCCACGCAGGGAACTTTTCCTTGTAGTAAGGGAACTTGTTGCTGATGAAGTCGCAGATGCCGCTCAGCGTTAGCTTCTTCTGCGGGTTCTGTAGGATCGCCATGGTGATGAGGGCGATGTAAGAGTAGGGGGGCTTGACCGAGCTGGTCAGAGCCCTCCTTGTCAGAGACGCGTCTGAGGAGGAGAAGCTGTTCTCGCTCTCCCCGGAGGAGTCGGACTCGGAGCACTCGAACTCGGCGGAGGACTCGAGTGAGGACCCGGGGTCTGTGGGGTACGGCCGTGAGTCGCCTGTCCGCTGCTCTCCGTCTCCGACGATGTCAATTTCATCTTCTCCCAAAGGCGAAGCAGCATGAGAAGCTTCAAATTCACTGGAGAGCGTCATGGTCAAGTTTGGAGCGGTCAAAGCGGTGGTGCGTAAAACTCCTATGCGTAAAAGCGCACAGAGTAAACGGTTGATTCTACTCCTCTTTTGAAAGGGTTTGTGTGCCGTGCTCATAGGATTTGGGGACTTTATATAGTGAGAGAGCCGCTACCCTGCAGGCCAGTCCCATTCAAGACCAGAACCTATCAGAGTGCCCCCTCGTCATGGGGGGGCCACAGCAGCAAAACATGCAGGTGGGGTGTGTGTGTTGGGGGAGGGGGGAGTGTTGCTGTAATGAGATTTTACGCTAAGCTTAAATTCACTAAAGATGTAGTGTTACATTTATGCAAATGTTAAAACGGTTTAGCTGCACTTATAATTAAATGACTAAAACCAAGCACCAGGTTACTTCTTCAAAGTGGCCTCAACCTTTTAATAGACAATCACAAAGTCCAGTCGTTTGGCATCAAACCCAAGAACGCATGAACAGCAGAAAGAATCCCAGAGCCGTCGTAGTTTGTGTAATAATATGTTGCTTACGCAATTGGAAAAAAGTCTCAATCTTTTTCCAGGCCCTGTTAAATATCAAATGAGGAATGAGATTCGCTTTGAACATGAATACATTTCCTGTAAACTGAGTTTATTTAGGAGGTATTTGTGCTTTCCCCCCAGGAGGGAGGGGGGGAGATCCCCCTTAGTACAGTAGCACGTTTGGAGGTAAAAAGCACTGGGAAATGTTAACACCACGCCTAAAACTCGTGATAAAAACTAAGCGTTTTTCCACTCGGGACCCCCGTTGTTTGGTTTAGTTTGCCACCTCTGGATGCCCGCGGGGGGGCGTGGCCGTGAAGATGGCCGTGGTGGGCCCCCCCGCAGCCCGGGAGAAAAGGTGGTCTATAGTCGGGCCTAACGAGGCGATCAGCATCAGAATCGAGTAGGAAACGGCCCAGCTGCACAGTGCGCTTACGGCTCCAGGGGCTCAGGTCGGCTTTATGGCCCGGGATGAATGACCAGAGCAATCCTCAAAGCAAACCTGTCCAACACGCGGATACGTGTTAAAATCTCCCCATGGAAATCCCACATCTCCATTGCAAATTGCCCAAGTTGAGGGGAAAACGCCACCGCCTCTTTCACGGGCGGAGGAGAGTTCGTTTTTTTGAATATGTAGTTTACTAATTGTTAGACCGAATCTTTGGAGGAATCAGGAAAAGCATCCGTTCATCTGCACCAATATATATAGCAAATAACTAACAATCAGGCCAATTGTAATTACTTTAAGAAACTCACATCTTGGCCAATGCAAAATCAACAACTTCTAGATTCAAATAAATGTTGAACCTATGGATTGAATGCAAAAATGTATTTCTTGCCCCTCACAGAGATTATATTTGACTTGGACTCATTTTAATACAACTCAATCAGAAAGCAAACTTAGGCATACAGTGTTTAAAATGATCTTTATTTTAATATTTTAATAACAAAAGTACTAATTTAAGCCAAGAATATTCTTTAATTTGTGATACATCCCTCAACTCATTTAAACGCTCTATGCTTTTGTTTAAACCTTATACACAGGCCATGAACATATGCAAATATTGCATACTAGAAGGTTGTCTGAGGATGCCTTTGGTCCTAACCAGTGTGATAATTTTTAAGAATTGGGACTACACACTGTCAACATCGAGTGCATGTAAAATTCCTTTACATGATCGCAAAGCAACACAAAAAAATGCTTTAAATCAATCAAGTCAATCAATTGCCAATATGGGCAGTCAAACACAAACTAATCTAACACAAACTAGAAGCCTCTTATGCTCCCTTCTGCTGGGCCACAACTGTGGAGGTGAACTGCTCTTGTAAAATGTCTTTGTCCAGGTTTCGCCCTGGGGGTGGGGGGGGGAATGGGAGGAGGGAAGCACACGTTAAGAGAGATTCTCGATTGCACACGCAAAACACGTAAGCACCAAGCAAACCAACATGGGGATCACGGAGCATAGAACTATCGCAACAAAAACTACCAGGTTCAGCTTTGCAAACCAAAAAGATCCAATATGGAGGGGGACCTCTGGACTGCTTCCAGATCAAATTCCATTGTTTACTTATTTTAAAACTCATTTAATTTGACCCCAGTTTCTGGCTTTTAGAAGTATGTTTATTCATTTATTTAATTAATTGACATGGCAGATATAAATATGTATTTTTTTACTTTTAGTGATCAGCATTTGGAGCTTCTGCAAGACTCGAAAACAACGGGAAATGCGTGCGTGTGTTTGTGGGAGTGTGTGTCTGTGTACAGGTGAGTGTGTTTGTACCTATAAAGACCAGCCTGTTGATCCTGGGGTCATCCCCCCAGAGCTGGGGCAGGTCATTCAGCTCGTACAGCTCATGGACCCCCTGCAGCATCACCTGGTGGGCTTTACCTGCCAAGGACACGATGCCCTGAACACATGCATACACACACAGACCCAGAGAGAGACCCAGACACAGACACAAAAACACACACAAAAACACACACACACACACACAGAGGGACCCAGACACAAAAACACACACACACACACACACACACACACGTCAAGACAATGCATGGGAAAAACAATTATTGGAGATCATAAAATCCTTGTTCTCTGTGAAGGACCTTCAGGCGGATGACTGTCATAGGAAGGCCCTCTTTGTTGTGGAACATCTTTTCCCACAGGAGGTTCTGAGGAGGGGGGATACAACATTTGCATTAGTTATAGACTAATGCATGCATGAAATACTATGTTTTGAAGTCAGACCAGTTGGCATTTATACCTGGACAAAGATGTTTAATACGTCTTCAGAAAGGTTTCCGTCCAATTCAAATGTCACCGTCAGTATACTCTGTTTTGTAAAGCACAAAAGAAAAATGTGAAAGGATATGATAACTTCACAGTTATGGTTTGAGTTAAATGGTTTGATGTTATGGTTTGAGTTGAATTACGAAACTTGACAAAAGTTTGCTTGAATTCGGTTTTGTAGTAGGCTTAGTATAAAAGGCATTGAGTGAAATAGATGGTTTCATGTCGTTTTTATGTGTGTTGTTCAAACACCAATTCATTGCCCCCACACAAATCAGACTTCAAAGTAAATTTGTTTATTTAAAATGTGAATTTGATCAACTGTAGTATTTTTTTTTAACTTTACATTCAGTAGTATCCTGCAGTGATAGCCACCTGAAAATATATAAGACACAACTCCCTGCACATGTTAAACTAAACCTGAAAAGTCATTAGATGTTAAGTTACGAGCAAGCGATTTTACGCGCCAATTGACAACTTCGTTGATGAGTGTGTCAAAAACCACGGGGCCACTCAGCACCTGAGACCGACCGATATGACACCCCTCCTTCACTGAATCGCCTCGCTACCCCTCCTCACGTTCCCCCCCCCCCCCCCTCCCCGCATCCACTTCCTTTACAGCACTGAAAAAGGGGGCACTTTGCAGATATTTAGGGTTTTGTGTCAAAGTGTTAAGATTACACACTTCCTTTTCATTTGGTATAACAACAGAAAAGCAGCATTCTCATTAACATGAAAAGAGCAACGCAGGGAGGAGAAGGAGGTGGGGGCAGGGCTGGCGGGGGCGGCTGGAAGGAGGGCTGAGATTCATGCGGGAAAAGGGGAACTGGAGGAAAACAGACAACAATGCCATTTATTTACTCACGCACCACACGCAAACAAGCCCCCCCTTCCCCGTCATCCCAGTCCCTGCTCCCTAGCCTTTGATTTCGCAGGCACGGGGTATAAAGCCATATCCCACACCATAATATGTTAAATGGGGGTTTTTGAATGAGAACTTGAGGTGTGATGAAACCCATTAAAGTGGACCCACTAAAGGGCGTTCGTCTCCACGGGAGAAGCCCAGAACCAGTTTCCTAATTGTAATTATGCACTGGTGTATGTGTAGGTGGCAGTAAATGCATATTCATGTTTTTAGATACAAGCATTCTAGTGCTCGCTTTAAAGATAATGTTATAGTTTATGGTCACTTGAGTGTATGTGGAATCCAAAATATTCATAAACCCTGAATACCTGCATGGTAAGATTTTAGCATGTTAAGTGTGGTCAGCCGGTAAGCTAGAGGGAGTAAGATTCCTACTCTGGGACTACTACCTGGAGAAAGAAAGGTCATCTGTCTAGCAAAAGGGAGATTACTTTACTCGGTAAACCTACTCTTTATGTCAAACATACCGTATATGTTTACAGTTGCCCTCAGCAATTTAGGGTGCAGGATGTGTCGTGAGTGGGCAACACAAGATTGGGCAACACAGAAATAAACAAAAATGAAGTGTGCTTGTAGTAATGACCCACACAAAGGCAAAAGAAATCCATTGCGGCAACATTTTTAACATGTGTCTCATCAGGACAGAGACAGACTGACACCAGTGCTTTACTCGCTGACCATAATGAATCAGTAACAGGATAGAGAGACAGACAGAGAGAAAGAGAGCGAGAGAGATTGGGAGAGACAGACAGACAGATACAGAGAGACAGACACTTGCAGTCTTTACAGTGTATGACTCAGGATAAGCCTCTTTCCGAGCACTACAACACTTCAAAAGCCTTGGGTAAATCCCCAACACAAAAAACAGAAGGAGTTTTCACCCGAGTGTGATTGCCTGGGGTAACAATGATGAGCACACATGCCTTTAGCCCCAGGCACGTGCACCACTGCCAGATGACAGCTAGGGGGCTCAGACTGCAATCACACACACACTTTTTACTGTGCATGTCAAAGCACTTTGTACAAGTCTTTACAAGCTTCTATATAAATACCTATCATATTATATTTCATCTTCATCATTATTATTTTTAGGATACACATAAGAAGCGATACTCAAATAATGCCAACAAAAGCAAAAGCGGTCACTCCAGCTCCCAGAGCAGATGAAGGCGTTACCTTGTCTAGATGAGGCTTTGAGGCCTTCATCAGCCGCAGCTTCTCTGCTAAACTGCATGAAGAAGGAACACAACATGAAATCATACTTCTGCCATCTTTTCTACCAAGTTGAAATAAATATTAAATATATATATATTAACTATCTTTTAGATGTTCATATAACCTTTTTAAAGTGTATTTTGAGCAGTGATTCTCCACACTTAAACCAATTATTTGTGTATACCTTTTGTGTCCACCTCGGATTTACGTTCTACTTTGTGTAAATTAAGTCAAATAAAAGACTTGCAAGTACGTTTCCACCACTTTGTTTAAAAATTAATGAGATAATCATCATTCAGTGACCCCCGACGCCCCCCCCTTCCAAAGTGCTTTAAACCTCCCCCCCCAGTGTGTCCTTTCTGCCCTGACCTCACAAGGAGGCTAAAATGTGTGTCCAGCAGTTTGAGTCCCGCGTGTTGTTGGTGCCACACAGGCAGGCCTGGCGGGGGGCCGCATCAAACAGCCAGCGGGGGCTCAATGGGCGCAAGAGGTGGGGGAGGGGGACTCTGAAAAGGCAGGACTAAAAGGGGCTATCTGTTGGAACAAGGGGGCCGTCTCCTCGGGAGCCTCGCGGACACACACAGACCTAATCCTCCGCAGCTGGTCCCGTGGGGGGGGGGGGGGGCAAAGGCCTGTTGTAAGAGAGCCTTAACACCTCGGCCCTCTTTTCTCCCCATGCAGATGGATGGATGAACCCCCACCCCATTCACCGCACACTGTTTCTACAGGGGTCTCAATATGGCCACCCTCTCCCCTACACAGCGGCCTCCCACAGAGCGATAGAGGCCGGCTCTAAAGGGGAGTCTGTTAATTAGAAGGGAAACACGGGCCAACAGTACTAAGACCGTTGATGACCGCTGCACGCCGCACGGAGGGTCCCGTCAGACTGCGCCGTCTCCCCACAGGGCTGCCGGGGCCCGCCCTTTGAGGGACTTAGAGCGCGGAAAAAGTTAATAATCCTCCTCCGCATATGGACAGAGGAGGAGAGGCTTTCAGGGACTCACTTTGCGCTGTCTTGACTGTCAAAGGAATGCAGATCCAGGACTTCAGAGAGGTCCACCCTGCGGAGGCAGAAGAAGAAGAAGAAGAAGGGGAGATGTACCATTGAAACCGTCCCCGGTTCAGCTCGGTTAAGTAGGTCTACAATAGGGGAGGCAGCAGTTACCCAGTGCCCCCCCCAAAACACTCGTACACAAAACGGGAGATAACACAGACAAAACAAAACCGCAGACCACTGAAAGACAACTTCGCACTCCCGCCCCCCCCCCCCAAAAAAACAAAACACCGTAGGCCCCCGGCTGACGAAGAGCCACCGGCGGGTGGCTGAAACCGAAGACTCATGTGAACGTTTTGTAGTGGTTGACCCCGCTCGGCCCAGCGTCTTTCATCCGCCCGCCCCCCCCCATGAGTCAGGCGCCGCGAGGGGCCGAGCCGCAACACACCCCGGCTTTGAAACCCACGGTGACCCGCTCGGCGTGCACACATGCTACCTGGCTCTGCTAACGGGCGCATTGTGTTAAAACTGGGAGACGCACAACACACACACGCATGAACACACAAGCACACAATGAAGGTAGGGTATGTGGGGGGGGGGGTTGCATGTGTGGGAATGTGGCTTGTATTTAATTACACCGATCCTCTGCTGGTTCTTTGGACCGTTAAAGAACAGAATTTCACCTTGATTTCTGAGTCTCCAGGATCTTGACGAGACCATTGATCGACCTGGAAAAAAACCAATCACACTTTAACAATCGCTTGTGCTAATGAAGGGGTTCTGCTACTCTAGAGGGGTGGTGCTTGGCTGACCTGACGGTGTCTCTGACCTCCTGCAAGGCCTCCTCCTCCACCAGGTCGGTCTTGTTGACGATGGCCAGGTCTGCAAGGGCGATCTGCCTGTTGAGGAAGCCCCGGGTACAAACGGTCATTACCTGACCGTTTACCGTCCACTATGAAGGATTTCCATGTACTTTTTAGTCGCACTTGAGGCTGGAAGGTAAAGGCGCGGATTTCTTTATTTCATAATTAGGAAAACAAAATCAAAACATATCAACACACCGATTCGCAATCTCCTCCTTGTTTATGGGAAAGAATGGTACTGACTCAGAGTGTATATATGCCATTTACAATATGAATCAACATCATTATCCAATGATGATTGATCATAGGTTCAATTAAAAAATATTAAAACCATAATTGATTCACAATGCTTTTTCCTAATGTCACTGATAGCAAAGGTCAACAGTTTGTACCACCAAACATAATGTGTGTGTGTGTGTGTGTGTGTGTGTGTGTGTGTGTGTGTGTGTGTGTTTGTGTGTGTGTGTGTGTGTGTATGTGTGTGTGTGTGTGTTTGTGTGCGTGTGTGTCCACCGTTTGGTTTAGGAGGCGACAAGACCAACAAAAGCACAAAGTTCAAGGGGTCAAGCCACTGTTGCTGCCGCCTATTTGTTCAACAACAACGACAGCAACAACACTAAACAGGTGCTGGTATGAAGACGGACAAGTGAAGGGTTAATGAGAAATACAGACAGGCTTGATGAAAAGGAGACAGACAGACCCACGCCCCAAACACAATGAGTTACAATTGCATACCTGGCTGCTTCGTTAACCAGGCCTTCAGGTTTCTCCTCCTTCAGATGCTTTATACAGAACAGTCAGAAACATTACGTTAGATTCCAAATCCAGAATGAATACTCAATGGCATTTCTAACAAAACAAAACAGGTTGAGTTTTTATAAACACACACACACACCACAACTGTATTCTAACAATATGCAATATATATTAAAAAAAAGCATGACGTGATAAATGATTAAAAAGCCGATATTCAATCTGGCAAATAACAAAACAAAAAACGAAGCAATAACCTCCCATTTTTCTGATTTGTTTCCCTGTGATGGGCTCGGTGGAGAGGGGGGCCGCACTAGCGCTAAGCAGAGTCCAAACGTAATAACAGCCAGGGCAGGAGAGGACGACCCCGTCAGCTGAGGCTTGAACATCAAGTCATCAGCCCCCTGTCACCTCACAAAGCTCTCCTGTCTCACGGTAACCAACAATGAATGATGGCTAGCCAATCAAATAAGATGAAGGATTCAATTGAACAGTTTGGCTGAATGCCAACCCCCTTCTTCCCCCGTTCTACGGCCGCATCTTAGAGTCGTACCCGATGACGCTCGCATAAACACGCCATACGGCCACAGAGAGTTACATAATGAGGTAATAACTAAACATGTGCATGTTTAATTTCCCTTCCCGTCACAATCATTGGCTAAAAGGCAAACCACCCTTTTAAAACATACGGTTTACAAGACAACAGAAGCCACGTTGTATTTTCCATGTGGTGAAACACATGACTAAGATGTAACCAGAACAACAAAAGCTGATGCTTCAAATTTAGTACCACAAAACCAGTAAAAAAAAAGAATGTAACCTCCTAGTTATGTGTTACTAACTAACCTCTAACCTCATAATAATCCTCACTTTCAATCCGTGGCATGTGTGAACATTTACCATGAAATCTGTCATAAACTCTGAACCCTGACTTTACTTTCTTTGGTTGGTCCATACTGCTACCAGGTATGGGTGCCTTAAGGCAGTTATTGATTTGGGTATTCCACTGGATAGCTGGGGAAAGGTGGCGAATGAACCTGACAGCCCTATTACAATGCTCACTACTCTCTGGCATATATTGCTCCTTCACTTTAAATCATCCTGCTGTCTCTCTGTCTTTGACATTGCCTTCATGCTGTCTCCTCTTCCTGTCTGTGTCCAGGACACAGCAAAAGGGACACATGCATGACAGCTTCAGATTGAAAAGGATAATCTAACTGTCACACACCATGTTCCTATTTTATAATTCTGCGACGGCGGGCGGGGTGTGTGAAAAGGTCCATTTAGGGTTCAGTTCTAGTTCTATCAGAGAACTCGAAAAGCATTTAAAACATAAATCTAATTAGAGCATTTTCTAAAAAAGTGTTCTCTTTCAAAACAAAATAAATTTATATAATAATTATAAACACACACCTGCAGTCCGTACTTTGCATCAATGACAGTGACGATGCCTGAAAATGGGAAACATAAACAATGTATTAATGGTTAATTTTAACGTTAGAGGGTTCAACAGCGCAGTTCGGCTTTATTTTATGATTCTCCACCGCCTTTTGGTGTCCAGCTAAGTCTGTTTGTCCAAGACACTTTCTCTGGGTCTACTCCAGAATACACTTTTGGTCTGCAAGTCTGTCACAACATGCCGAACAGCTGAGTATTCAATCGGGAGAAAGAAAATAAACCATTTTGTGAATTCTTACTGTGGAGGAACACCCGGAATTTAATTTGTAAACAAGGGGGCTCTATTTTTTTTTCTGTTTTCTGTTGTGGTTTGGAGACCAGGCCTAAACTTTGCTGGAATTTAACTTAATAAATTCAACATAACAGAACAATAGTCAACCTAAAACAGAGGCAACCCAGAGTAATTTTGAATTGTTTACCAACGGTCTTAACTGAATTATCTTCGCTAATGCTTCACTAAGTGAAAAATGTGACGCAGGCAAAAACTAAAAAGGAAACAAATCACATCCAAAAATGAACAAGTATACAAAAACACAAAGAGCAACAAAAGTGCATTATCAACAAAAGATGGCACATTGTGGTTTCGTAATTCCTACCATCCAAATAGACATCACTGCCCAAGTCAGCATCTACCCAGAACATGGCCGCCACAGCCCCTGCAGAGGAGATTAACATAATAAATAGAGAACATCTGCAATCATTTCAGCTCTAGGTATACAGCACATACAACATGGCCATACAGGGGCCAGGAGAAGGAAACAAGCAGGAACAAATCTATAAATTGTTCTCTAATATAAGCCATACAGACAAAAAAAGCTGAAGATTTCATTAATAAAAAAAAAGGTTAAAAATAGTAAACAATGTGATGAAATATTAAAACAAACTACAGAAAAGTATTTGTATTACACTCCTCAGTCGTAGTTAGTGTACGCATGTAGTTTAGTCGCGCTTCTTGGACCAGATAAAACCAATTTTTTTTATTTTACCATTGTTAAATAGTTAATCTCCCGGCGGTACATTCCGTTGCCTTTCAATTTGCGCTATTGAAGTGGTTATGGGGCGAGGCCATGTCTCCGTGCAAGCCTAATCCTGTTCACAAAATGCACTTTGTGTCAAAGCGTCAAGATGGGAATAAGAAAGCATTGTAAATATTTGATAGGTGCGGAATGAGAAACACCGTTTCACCCTAACGGAGCATCCACATGCCCCTCCAACACCCCACCCCTTGCTGGGAGACCTCTGATTGACAGCACTGTCTAGGCCAATGACAGCTCTGTCGTAGTCAATAACGAGAATGTCTCAGCCAATGACAGGCCATCGGGCATGCGGGTAGCGTTAACGTTGGTGGGTTGTGTTAGGGCGGGCCCTGTCCAGCTAAGTGGAGTGTGAATGGCCGAGTCCGTTTTCGTTTGACACCTGTCATTCTGCCACACCCCAGTAATCACAGATTGCCCACCAACCACCATAATAGCCTTCTACTTGTTTCCACGTTCAACCCTTGAGAATGCAATGGTTTGTTTTTCAGAAGGCCCCGGTGGAAACAGGTTTGTTGGACAGCAATGCAGAAGCCGCTGTAGTGTCCACACGTGCATCACTCCAAAGAGAAAAAGTCACAATACAATATTCTGTTTGACCGAAGGGAAACATTTTTCTGTGAAGGATCGTTAGGTTAAGCATTGGTAGTAAACTATTTTGGACTGACAACGTTTTATCAATACCCTTTAATATAGATTGGACTTGTTCAGTGTATGTCTGTGATGTAGCAATGTATACATTACAGATTCAAAATTAAATTTAAGTTCCATACTTTGTGTCTTAGTTTTAATACCATTTCAACTGAAACCATACATTTAAACAACTACAACTTACTATTTATCAAAGTATAACTGGCTTTATCTTCTTTTTAAAGTTGTATACTGATTAAATTGTATGAATTTTAGTCTTAATATTCAGCTGAGACCCCTGACCCCCAATAGGGTCCTAGGACCCGGTGGAGAATCATTAGCTACCTTAAGTCAAGTCAATTATATTTTTGTAGCCCTTAATCACAGTGAGTCTCAAAGGGCTTTATATGCAATATTAGGAGACTACCCTAACCCTAGACCTCCAAAGAGCAAGTAAAACCTCCCTTAATTATCTATGAAAAGACCTTGAGTGGGGGATCTCTCATTATACCTCTCTGATAATAACTGTATACAGTTGTATAATAAATCAAGTTTACTATTGAGTTACCTGGGTCTGCGAGTCCTGTGGTTTCCAACAGGATGTAGTCAAATTTCCCCTTCTTCTCCATCAGATTCTCTATTGCTTTCAAGCCATTGTCTCTAAAGAGGGGACAGAATTTATATAAATTATAATGTTATAAAAGTGATTTGAATAATTATTTTTGGTCATTTCAAAAAGCCTTTCCTGTAGGACTTACACTTATTAACAAAAGTAGTAGTACCAAGTTCTAGGATGTATCATGTATGTTGGAAGATCAAAACTAATAATAAATATGTGTTAATAATTTAAACTGAGCAGCCCCTGTGGTCAATTATACTAGACCAAAATACTATCAATGGGCCGAAGTGGATCAACGCACTTGACAGAGCAGCAGAGGCAGCCGTTTCGAAGCTCCAGCCATTCTTCATACAGCTCTCCGGCCTGGCTCACTGCTAGAGACTTCTCCAAGGCACTCCCTATCAGACACCAGGAAAGACAATGACGGATTGTCTGAATACAGAATATAATGGTCTTGTTTCAATAATGGCATAGTGCAGCAGACTTACAAGTGTGGATTGTAAGATTCCAATGAGAAAAAAATAAACAACACTCAAAGATAAGGTGGCCCCCTGCTCAGGATATCCTGAGGGATTTGTCTGTCTTCTGCCATCAAAGAAAGGGCTGATAGCAAGTATCCAAATAATATTTACAGAATAAAGAAAAAGCTTCAAAAATTTGTAAAAATTGATGTGACCACAGTTTCAACAATGGTGGTGTGTCACAATGCTTATTTAGAGCTTGCAGTCAGTACTTAAGAATTAAATCCCATATCTTAATGAAAAAGGTGTGTCATGCTGGATGTCTTTTAGAATTATACAGTTCAGGTCTTTTTATTAAAATATCTGACATGGCATTGCATCTCCTTCTGCCCATTGAAATGACCAAAGCAAAAATGTTTGTCATATGACACACACATCTCTGAATAACAAACCCCAATGAACTTGTGATGTTTGCTGCACTCTAGTGGTATACAAATTAGTAGCTTCTTAGTTGCATATATTAGCGACGAACACTTAAGAATAATACTTATTTTAATTTAATACTGAGACAATTATTTCTAATACAGTACAACATGTGGTCAATTATAATTTCAGTAAACATAACACCAACAGATTGTCCTTCAATAGTACTTGGCTTACCCTCTCCAAATTCGTTTAGTATAACAGCAATCCGCTTGTTGTGCTGTTCCGACAATATGAAATTCAAGAGTGTGGTCTTCCCAGCACCTAGACAAATCAAATAGTTGAATTGTTGAGAATATCAATAACCATGGTAGAAATAACATAGAACTACACATGCACGATTCTGATTTATTCTAAATAACCACGTGTTTTGGACTAGATGTAGAAACGCCTGTTAAACATAAATAACAAATACATCTTAGACAACAGTAATATTGTCGTCTTGTACCAAGGTATCCAGTGATGATTGTGACAGGTATTTGTTTATCATTTTCTATAGGCACCAACTCCGGGCAGTCATCATCGTCTTGCTGCACCGGCTCATCCATTGCAGCGCTGACACTCTCTTCAGAAGGGGCCAGGAAATGCTGCCGATGACGATAGAAAATGTAAACAGCGGTACTATTCCTGAAATTAGACAGCTAGCGAGATACACACGTCAGTTATCAACGTGTAAAGCCTACACATGGTTTTTGTTTACTTCCTACAAACACGTAAAAGCGTGACACTTACCACAACTCTGCCTTTCTTTTAGCTCCTTATATCACAACTCTAGTGCTTGATTGCATAGGAAATTGGAAGAAAAAAATAAAACTACAGCACGGATAATTCCAGTGATCATACAGCCATGAGAGAATGTGTAGCGTTATGTGCAACATGATCAAACTACCGACCCCATTGCAAAGTCATATTGGTTCCACAGGATGCTCCTGGGAACTCACGCTAGAGGGACAAAGTGTGACTAAAATCAGATTTTGTTCCGCCTATAATGTTTCAAATATAAATGAAATGAAAAGGGAATAATTGTTTTCCATGAACATAAATCTAACATATTGGCAACTGTACGGAGTCAACCTGTAGTGGAGTGCAATGCACATAGTGAACGGCAGAGGGCGAGAAAAAACATTTCAGTGTGCGCTGCCCATGGATGCATAAAGCTGTATCAGAGTGATAGAGAAAGCACTCTATCGATGGCTTTGAGCTGTATAATAAGAATTGTAGTTAGTCCGGTGATTACGGTTACCCTAGCACACACTCGATTTTCCGTCACCCTTACCATACCATTTTATACATAGAAATCTATAAACCAACAAAAAGCAGACCAAAAGTACTTACAATAGTGATGACAAAGTGACAAAATATGTGGATGAATATCGCATAAATTTTGTATATTTGTATATCGTATTCAATTAGTTAAATGTTTTACTGGAGTTTTACTTGATACAGACAGTGGGTTGCATTAAGCTTACCACAAAAAACATGATGAAAAGTCACAGAGCCTATAGATTTATATAGGATTTTATTATTAAATAAAAAACAATTCATGCAGCCAGAAGAGGAGATTCTCATTTCCCTTTGGAGGGTTCAGAGTTAGAGTTAGTGCTCTTAGTTAAGGAGAGTCTGTTAAGCATGGGCCGGGTTCATGACATACCGCTCATAGGAAAATGGACAGAATGCTAGGCCAAAATGCTTTGAAAATAATTCTGCCAATTGTATTTTCTAATAAAATCCACTCAACATCCTACCTGGTAGCTTAACTTTTCAGCCTGTTTTGTGTGGTTAGTTTAATAAACTCAACAGACTGGGCCACCTCAATTAAAACTTCCACAATACATTGTCACTATATTTGCAAGATATACAATTGCACATTACTATATTGTAATACAATAGTATATTACGCTATATTATGCAACATGATATCATTAATGTTCCTGAATTATTTACAACAAGATCGTAATTGATTGGGGGCCCATGTCATCGGCAGTCCCTATCTATACCCAGGTGGTGGCGGTAGAGTATCATCTAAGTTGGCTAAAGTCTAACAGCTTTGTCATTGTTTGCTTTGCAACTTTATAGCGTCATTTTATTTAAGTACTATTTTCAACTGGTAGCTCAACATCCTTGACCGCTTTAGACACAGCTAGTCCACCAACAAATTATAATTAAGTCAAAGCAAAAGCGGTGCACAGGTCCACATTTACTATTTAGCCACATCTAATCAACACGCTACGAAAAAACACGATATATATTGCACGTGCTTTCGGCATCACACAGCCATTGCACCTGCTCCGACTTTACCAGTTGTCTTTAACCGTAAATGACATATTCGTTTATAAATGTTTAACGGGGGGAGGACTTCAGCCTATATATACATTAATCGATTCGTTATTACAGTAATAATACAAGAGACAGACGATGCTCAGTAAGCAGTTTCCCGGAGGATTCATCAGAACGGAGAAAGAGGCGTGTATGTTTGTGAGCGCGTGTCCGACCCGTTTCATCTCCTCCCACACTGCCGCCGGGTGTCTGTTACTTCTTTGGGATGGTTCAAATCAAATGCGGAAGTTTACACCCAGAAGGCTGCCTACCACCACCGCGAAAATGAGGATAGAATGACATTTGTGCAGTACCAAGACCAGTGTGCTAGTGAGTCCTCGTTAATAACGCTCAAGACCGCGCCGCAAAGCTGGAGTTAAACTTTCATGGCTTCCCTCGTGAGCTCGGACCGACGGGCTTTTGCTCTGAAAATCAACAGGTAACACTCTTTTGTCATGGGACACGTTGTTCAAAGTGGGTTTGCGGGGTTTGGACGGAGCTGTCAAGAGAGTTGTAGTAAGACACTAAGGCAGGCTGGCACACGCTGGGAATGTTAATGATCTCCAAATTTCTAACTGTTATTACTCTCTTGTTTGGGTCAACATCGGGGGAACAACGACGTATTTACTATTTGTAGTATTTGTTCTGTGTTTTACTGCTTTTTCCACAAGATTAAGTTAATTTGACAGATGTTTTGTTTTTATCTGCCACGTGATTAAGTGACGGGACGTGTGATAAACATTGTTACTTCAGTAGCTAGGTATTAACCCATTAAATAAGCGCCTTGTGGTTGCTCAAGCGGTTCTACGTTAAGCGGACTTTATACGTTGTTTTGCTTTAATTTCTGCTTCTTGAAAGAAATATTTTTTCTATATCTAGTTTGAAATCAGGATGACCATTTCCTTTACTGTGTGTGTGTGTGTGTGTGTGTGTGTGTGTGTGTGTGTGTATGTGCTCCATAAATCAGAAATGAATGAGAGCGGGATATGAGTTGTGTGTGTGTGTGTGTGTGTGTGTGTGTGTGTGTGTGTGTGTGCTCCATATATCAGACATGAATGAGAGCGGGATATGAGTGTGGTTCCTGCTGTGTTACTAACCAGGTGGGGAGGAAGTAATGCACATGGCAGTCCATTGTGTGTCATGCTTGGGTTTTACACTTCATTGAGACACTACTACTTGCAGCCATGCAATCAGTAATAATCCTTCTCACGTGCAGCTGTAGTGGCCCACGTTGTAACACATGACTAATGTTGTTACACACACTAGGGCTTGAACTTGCTTCAATAATTATAAAGTTATACAATTCTGTTGATAATTTGGTCTGTCACATGGAAGGGCAGTCATGGAGCTAAATTAATAATGTGATTGCTCCTAATACCAGTAACTATACTATCTTATTAAGATCGACATCTTTTAAGACCGCTTTTCTTACCAGCTGAGCTACAGTGATGGTAATGGAGCTCCCCAATGAGTCCAGTGGTGGTCAGCCAGAAAATGTGTTTATGACTGTGGAATAGGAAAGCATATAATATGATATGGTGCTTTTCTTTGTAAATGTATACAGCGGTCTGTCTTAACAGTAAAATGTAGACATTTTGTGTGTGTGTGTGTGTGTGTGTGTGTGTGTGTGTGTGTATGTGTGTGTGTGTGTGTGTGTGTGTGTGTGGTGTTGCACTCACTATCTGCAGTTCCTCTCTATATCTGTAGAAGTGTGGGGGAAATCCTGTTCTCTTTTTTTTCTGTACCTAGCTCTGTTTCACTTCCATTTTTTTAATAATGACCGTTTTGAATCAGGAAACGACTGTTGCTTCATGACTCCAGACTGTGATACACAAAACACGACCCACCCCATTCTCCTCACGGAAGATGGAGTTTGGTGGAGCCACAGGACAGCAGGTGTTGAGGACAGCTGTGGACAGGGGGGCCTCTTTCGCTCAATACTCTCTTAATGGCCCCGGCTCATAAGGTATTACATTGCATGCTGCCGATTTCCTCGGCACTTGAGATAATGACATCTGTTAACCCTCTTGGGTGTTAGCGAACACCCTGATGTAGGGGCTGGTGGGTGGGCGATAGAGGAAGAGAACCAAGGGCATCCTTGTTAAACCTAAGCCTCTGAGTCAGGGATTCCAGCCTCACGAGGGTCAGGACAGTCCGGTGGGTTAGAGTGGAAAGCTCCAGGGGGTGAACCCTAACGTCCACTGCCTCACCTGTAGACCTACCTGAGCTGGTACGCCTCGTCCCCTGCTTGCACATCCATGACATTGCTGACTCTAATGTAATTAAATGTGAATTACGCACTAGAGCAGTGTATGTTTACAGTGGACTACCCAGTTCCTCCTCATTTTTAGTACAGGGAACTAAATCCCCCCCCCCCCCCACAGACAGAAAGACACAGGAAGTGGAGCGCAGGCAGCGCTGAGATAACAGTCTTCAGGAGTTGGATAGTGTCATACAGATCCAGTGGGTCTGCCTACCTCATGTCTTGTCCACCACCGCCTACTTTCTAGTTTCCTGTGTTGTTGTTGTCTAAGATTAGAGAAGAGATCTAAGCAGTGGTCCAAGCAAAAGAGGACACACTCTCAGCTCCTATTTCAGGGGAGAAAACAAATGGATATTAAGAGGCTGCATGAAACGGAAGTTTGTCGATGCCATTATGAGATGTAAATGACATATGCCCCAACACATTTGCACAACCGTCATCACTTTTGCTAAAGTTAATACTCACTGCAGGCGGTTAAAAACCATTTGAATAAATCCCGGCCTCCCACTCAAGCCACCAAGGTTGGTTAGGTATGTGGAGACATAGACACTGCAATAAAATCCTTAATCAGAAGGCTGCAGTGAACTATGTACTTATAGTGCATTTTTAAGTAAAAGATCTTCAACAGTAAGGCGTCCAGTGACTAAGTGAGAATACTCTGGGGAAACGTTGAACCAAAACTATATTTATTTACCTGTCCTCTGCAGTCTTGTATCAGAATATGGAGGGCAGTAACAGTTGGTCACTATGGTAATCCTTCTTCGCGTGGGGAGAAGCACAGGCCTGATGATGATGATGATAGGGCAGAGTGCTGGGTGGGAGTAAGCGTGACTATGCCTAGGATAAATATAGGTTGTCCACGCTGGGATTACACCTTACGTCTGTTTGGTGGGCCCACCAGTACACGGTTGACATTGAACATTAGTGATACTGCAAGTCTAATACTATAAAGAAGTGCTGGGGAATGGATTCCGGGAATGCTTACACGTGCAGACCTTGCACAAACACAGCATGTGCTGGCTTGCCATTGGAGGCCTGGCAAGCCTAGAATACCTAGATTATAGAGTCCTGGAACACAAACAATAATCTTTCCCTATTACCCCTTATTTGTTGTGGGCTTTCAACACAAATCCCTCAATACAAGAAAAAAAGAGAAAAACACATTCCTGTTGTGGTATCTAATGCTTTTTTGCTGGTGACTGAATGTGAATGTTTTTGTGAATAGTAATGCGGTTTTGTATTGTGAATAATCAGAAAGCATTCACAGGGCATCAGAGAATCAATCAGCTGACCTATATTGGAGTAGGGCATTTTACATTGTAATTAGGCAATTACGGAAAGGTTTGGGCTAACTAGGGATATGAAATGTATGACTCAGCTTCTTTTAGCTTTGATTTCCAATGAGACTGATAGTCAAATTCGGCTAACCCTACACCCAGGTCGATCTTTGGGAGGAGGTGGTAATCCTCACCCTTAATAATAATAATTATAATAATAATGAAGAAGACAAAGACAATACAGAAAAGGAAAGAAAGCTAGCAATTGTTATCAGTTGGAACCAAAGCCAAGTTCTCCCAGTCTCCAGCTGCAAAGGGAACCACCTTTTGTGTCTTGATAGTCTCAAAGATAATTATTTTGACCTGGCAGTTGAGAAACCGTTTTTTGGTCAAATGTAAAATAGTCTTCGTAAAGGTAAAATGTAAAAAATGCTTTGACATTTCACTGTAAATGGAGATGCGTCATAGCTGTATACATTTCAGCAAAACAATAAAAAAACTTTTTTAAATATCACGGTTGATGTCTTCTGATTGTGGATTCAGATTAGATTTAGCTGAGGTGAATAAAAGAGGATAAAAAGGAACAAATGCTTTCTTCATCCTGTCCTGGGCAGATTTCCGACTCTGACCTTTTAGTTAAATTGTTCATTCAGGAAACCTTGACGGAGCCAAAGCGTTGAACGCCCTGCTCTGCATTGCACAATACATCTCTTTGGGATCATGCGTCAGCTCCAGATAGCCATGGTGAACCACATGGTTGGTGACATGATATATTAGTGGCAAAGGCTCTGATTCTGCAACCTACATTGTTCGAGAGGCCAGACCCCCTACCTGCTTCTTAAAGCTGGGGCAGGCGGGAGGAACCAGCCAGAGTAAGCACGATTTACCCAAGTTTTCCTAAGTACCCAAACATTTTTTTTTATTTGGGGAGAGGCCAAAGCCACTCCCCCAATAAACATGACTAGCATGCTAGCTTTAGCAATTAGTCTGCCTAGCCAAATAAAAGACTCACAATGAGTGGACGGGCAGAGTGCACACAGGTAGTTGACTAGGTAGGGAGGCTGACAGGTAGGAGATCCAATCATTTTATTCAGGCCATATAGCTTATTACCTTATTGTAACAGCCACAGATACCAAATTTAGATGTTGTTATATTGATTGATTGGTGCTGGATGTAGAGAAACAAATGTAAAAATATATTTTTTGAATTGACTATTGTCGCTTTGGGTGGAAACGACCTGCATAAAGCCAGGACTAAAATGGCAAATAGTTCTGGCAGAACTTCCTTATAGTACGGTAGCCAGTTATCGTGGTCTTTAAACCGAGTTCAGGACCAGTGTACACAAACCCCAGCTTCTGAAGAATAATGTTCAACTTTAATGAACTACTGCCTTGTTTTTGACCAGACGGGGACAGTGTGTGTTGGACTACTTGTGGAGCTGGTTGTATTTTACAGCACTCTGGGTTAACTCAGGTCTAGGATGTTAAAACATTCTCATGACCTTTTTCTATTGTTTGTTAACAAAGAGAGGTTAGTTTCAGAGGTTTTTACAGATATATCCTTGTCAAAAGTGTTTTTGGGAGTCCACTACCAAATCACAATATAATTTGGACTCTGAAATAACTAGGCTACAGATGTTATGTTGTATGTACGCCTTTGTAGCATTTCATGGACAAAACCGAGAAATCTCTGTTTATATGTTTCCCTCACAAAACCAGCTGTGTTCCTGTATTAGAAGGGCGGCCAAGACAGACAGCCCTAAGGAGAACGGCAGATGTTGTCTGTCCTGACAAGCTGCTTGTCAACCAGTGCTAAAATAATGCCTGCTTGGCTCTGCTGAGAAGAGCTGATTACTGTTTTGCCCACCTAGTCTCTTTGTTTGTGTGTGTGTGTGTGTGTGTGTGTGTGTGTGTGTGTGTGTGTGTGTGTGTGTGTGTGTGTTTTCCTAATGGATTTAAAGGGGGCATATGTTGGTGAAGTGGATTGACCCACACAGTACAGGAACAGGCTTGTTCATTATAAATAAAGTTGATAATGGACCCTTGCATAATAACAAACCTCTTTTTGTGTGTGACTAAACAGGCATTGCATATATCAACAAGAATATGTATTGCGATAGTTAGCATGCTGTTTGAAAAAAACAAAAGGAGGAATTACTAACTCCATTGGGATTAATGGCAACATGGTTGGACTTTGATCTTGGAGTATATTTGCACAAGCGTCTCCTTTCACCGTCCCACCTTAGTGTTGCCTTGTTCAGTGGATTTACAGGGATGAGGGGATTCTACTATGGTGTGCTGTCAGTGGAACATTTTCAGTGGGTGAAAGAGTGTCTCACTCAACTGTACTTGCTAATAATGAGCATTTTCCCCACACAATTGTACATGCGTTTGCCAGCCATTTCTGCGCATTGGACAACATTGACAACATTCTTAAATTGCTAATTCCCTTTGACAACCAACGAATGGAAGCAAGCCACAGAACAATGGCCCTGGGTCCTACATCATGTGGGCTGGGTTGGGAATGTGACCCCTTTGAGAAAGACCCTTCATGCCCTCCAACTTATCAACACACACACACACACACACACACACACACACACACACACACACACACACACACACACACACACACACACACACACACACACACACACACACAAATGTTATTTATTTTACATCGTTGGGTGCAGAGTAAATAAAGCAGTCACTGTGTTGGGTTTTGTAAGCTTCGAATGATTCAAAACAATCATCAAAGAAATACAACTTTTCACATTTCAGACTGATGTAATATGCCAAGAAATTTGACCCACTTTATTCTGGCTACTGACCGTGTGTGCGTCAGCACACATGCAGACACAGATTATCATGCACTTGAATGGGTGAATGGGGCATGTATCTTAGCATGCATCTTACTTTGTGTCATGAAGGATTTTCTGCCTGGCATGGCCTTTGATTCAGGACACAGCGTGTTGGTGTCACTGCTTGTACAGCTGGTGTGCCACAGTTGTCTTTTCTCTAGAGGATAAACAATAGTTCACAATCTCTCTCTCACACACACACACACACACACACACACACACACACACACACACACTAGATGCATAATAGATGTAATTTATTTGTTTATTTCTTCATGAGCGTGTGCTGAAGGAACTTGTGATGAAATACTTTGGCATGTATGTAGACGTTCTGTGGTGTAAACGGTGCATTGTAGGATTCATCTGTTGGGAATATCATCATCTTCTGATCATACCCTGCATGCATGTGTGAACTTCCATGGCTTGGTTCCAGGTACTCTTCTGCGGAGATCCGACGCAACTTTGGTGGGGCCCAAGGAGCGCATAACAGCAGAAGAAACTCCAACACCTCAGCCTCAGTATGCTTCACTGTGGTGAGTAATAACATCTTAATAACCCAAGGTTGGGAATTCATGCCTCAATGTAGACTGTTCTATGTCTATTCTTACCGTAGCCAATGCAAACAATAGACTGGTGTTGTTTGTGTTGGCTAAGGTCAATCTCTCCATTCGGCTCGTATGCATTGGGGGCTCACTATTGAAAGCATACCAGTGAGGTCTAGTATTAGTGTGGAGGCCAAGCCATTGGCAGTTGCCAATTCAATACTCCTATTTGGTTGCTTCATTTTGAGTTAATTTCAACAGGGAGGCTCCATAGCCATCTGTTGAGAAGGGAGGATACTGCTTCTTTAAGATCTGCACACGGCTCAAATGAGGCCCTTTTTTAAGGGTCAGACCTGAAGTGACGTTTATTCAGTGGTACTTTGATTTTGTTGCTGGCTCTCTATTTGGTTCCTGTATTTGTGGGGCCCAGAGAAGGCTTAGTAGTGGTTCCTGCTCTCTGGAGGAAGTGACTGGAATAACGCAGTAATCCTCCGGGAGGGATTTGCTGCTGCTGCAACACGCTCAGTGATACCATGACACCCGTCTGTCAATCTCTCTTCTGCTGCTCCATCTTAACAACCTCCTATTTATATTAATCTGTCGCTCCCTCTCCCTGTCTCCCTGTCTCCCTGTCTTTCTGTCTCCCATTCTGTCTGTCTGTCTGCCGGCCTGCCTGTCTGTCTGTCGGCTCTATACAGCTTTCCCGTTTTTTTCTCTCTTCCCCGCCTCTAGTTCTACTAATCCCTCTCCGTTGGGCTGTAAATCTGTGTGTGTATGACTAATTGAGTTGCAGGCCAGTGATGTTTCATCCAGTAAGGGTGCGTGCTCTGGTCAGCTGACAGTGGGGGCCTGTCCATTCCTCCGCATGTTGCGCCGCCCCGTTAATCTCTAACCTGCTGGGGAAATGGGGCAGCGGCTTGGTGACTGATGAGTTTGTAGATAGGGGTGTCAGTAACATTGTGGTAGTTTAAGCAAGCAAGATATTTAATATGGATTTAGATTTACATGCAGGAGGTGGGGTTTGGCGCTTTAATCTCTTGGAAGATATTTTCTGAGGCTGTGTCAATATCGAGCAGATGTACCCAGAGCAGCTATGTGCTGTTGGTACTGTTGCAGTGTTTATTATCATCATAATAAACCACACTTGGTGGATGCAAAGATGTCTATTTAGAATTGCTGATTTGTCCGAGATTAATAGATGATAATAGATTGATAGATTAGAGAGTGTGTGTGTGTGTGTGTGTGTGTGTGTGTGTGTGTGTGTGTGTGTGTGTGTGTGTGTGTGTGTGTGTGTGTGTCTGTGTGCATAAGCATGCATGTCTGTCTGTAGCCTGTGCAGTTTCAGTTCCTGCCTGTTGCAAATGCCAGTTAATGGAGGGAGGCTTGGTGAGGTCACTTCCTCCCCTCTCTTGTGGTTTTCGTACCTCGTCTTGCCTAACGGCATGAAAGTCTGTACCGTTTCTCAAACACAGCCTTGCATAATCTGGAATGGCTTTTTATGAAGTCAAATTCAGCCCAAACCCTTCTGAATAGGCAATGGACATCCCTCATCATTGGTGTGACTGATCAAGTCTGCTCAAATTAGCACCCTGACTTTACACTAGCTCCAACTAGCTGTGACACTAGTCTGTCAGAATGAGTATGACGTCATGTGGAGTAAGCGTGTACGTTCGCATATCCGGATAGCGCCATTTTCCGCACTTCTGTTTTTCAACGTTCGTTAAAGAAGTTGTCCACTTTTAAGCAGGGTAAGTAATTTTTGCAGCACACAACTGATAGAGATGATGCTTTAGACCAAAAGGTATGCATTGTGATTATATTATATTGCTCACAATTTATTCTATATGCATGTTGTCCAACTAAGATGGTGTATATTGTTGGGCGTGATGATTAGAAAACTAAATTTGTATATTTGAAAGGATTCTTAGTACTCTTGCAATGGCTGGATGCATGGCTTGTTAAATTGGCGATTGTTTAGTTTCTTCTGAGACCAAAATAAAAAGAGACAAAATGGATCATCAGCATGCAGATTCTGTAGACTGTCCTCTGCTTGTATTATTGTCTGGAGGAAGAGTTGGGCTTCTCTTCAAAGAGCAGCGTTTGTCTCACACAGACATGCATAGATTTGCATTAATTTGGTTCTGTTAACCCACACTCTCAGCCGAGGGGGAAGAGGCCATTATTGGAAGTAGAGAATGGGATTTTGGGGATTAGGTTTTTGTGTAGTTAGTGTTTGCTAACTATTTAACTGTAGGGAATGTGTTGCAATTTCCTCTTGAGTTGAGTAGGAAATATCGGCCCTGGGGCATTGAATGTTTTTTGCCAAAACATGTTGGAGAGCAAATCCCTTAAAATTGTTGTTGGTAGTTTGTGAATCCCATAGACTTCTTCTTCTTTGTTTGTATTTTATATCAGTGTCTGCCTTTCCATCTGTCCATCTTTACAATAGCCTATACAACTCTGCAGACTGTTGGGCTCTTTATGCACCATGCAAACACTTGTTATTAAAAGCCCTTAGCACAATGTTCAATATTTATACAGAAAAACATTATTATGTTCATATAAACCTCTTTTTTTTTTTTTTACAATATTGTGAGAATTAATTAATAATTGTTTTCTTATTTATTTTTATAATCCTGATTTGCAGATTTGTTTTTTAGGATCCAGAGATATCTATATATTTGTCACATAGTGTGGGTCAGAATTTATTTATTTTCATATACAGAAGTCCTTAAGCAGGACTTCTGTATTTATTTATTTATTTATTTATGTGTTAAATTCTGAGAAAGTCATCTGGTGTCTTATTACATTCTCCATGACCTGCTTCCTGCTCCATGACCTGCTAATTATGAATTTTCAAATCATGCAACGCAGGTGCATGCGTATGCCATCGTGGAAGTGGTTGGTAAGATACATTCTGGTTTGCGGACGCAAACGTTTTTTGATTCCCCAGCTGTTCGCTCTGATGTATTAGAAGAGGTTCTTTGTGAAAGGGGAACATGACGTGTTGATGCTAACAGTACTGTCTTAATATATCCCTTCATCAGAAGTTCTGATACAGGTTCTATTTTGATCCATTTTCTATTCATATACTCTTATAGATGCTTCAGGGCTCTTGTCCCTTGACAGGCATCACAGAGGTATTGCATAACAGCCATGATTCAACTTGTTCTGTCCCTCCTACCTTCTTGTTATTTAGTTTCTTGTCCACCTTTCTCTTCACTATTTGAATGGATCCTATAGGCCTCTACAAGCTCCCTTAAGTAAACCTGAACTTTCCAGGCATGATTGATCTCTCTAAACTCTTTGCTTTTTACGTTATTATAATTTCTTTCTATTGAGCCCCTCAAACAAACAGTTCGAAGTTGCATTTGAGCTACAGTCCGTACCTGAGAATGCTTTATGTCAGGGTGATAACAGTATAATGGTATAGCCTAATAATAAAATGACTAAAATACAAAAAGTACAATACAATTAATGATTTACTCTTTCTCCCTCTATCTTCCTCTCATTTTCTCTCCCTCCTTGTCTCGCCCTTCTCTCTGCCTGTTCATCCCTCTCTCCCTTTCTATATCTCTCTCCCTGTGTGTCTCTCTGTCTCTGTGTCTCTCTCTCTGTCTCCCTGGGTCTCCCTCCCTCTCCCAGCCCCAGTCGTACGAGGCGGTGGAGCCCCTGGACCTGGAGGAGTTCCTCATGTCCCAGCTGCAGAGTGGAGACCAGGCCCTGATGCAGGAGCTGGGCGACTTCCCCAACGATGACCTGCAGGTGGAGCAGGTGGAGAAGCAGTGTCGCACCGTCCGACACTCGGTGCCTGAGGACGGGTGGGTCAACGGTCCCCTGATCAACCTTTAACGCAGGTGTCACATGGTCGATCTCACTGTTCCATGTGACAACCAAACAAAGGAAAACGCAACCAAAAGACAACAACACAGCACCTTTTACCCATACTTATACAGAGCAGTTAGCACCGATGAGTCGTAATGGGATTTTCTTTCTAAGGCCTTGAATGATTCAGGAACCCAAGTATGATTTGAGATATGAATGTCGTATGAAATTGAGTCAAAGGGCGTAGTTTTTAGAGGAGATGTAGGGAAATCTCCTCTCCAATGTCAAGAAACCAGTTTATCGTCCCTGCCCTAAATCGCAAATAAGCTGGACAATAAGTTATAGAGAAATTGTCTTAAAATAAACAAGATTGTCTTTCAACTCCTTCAAAACGATACTACTGATCTGCCTAGTCTGTAATTATTAAATCCAACAATTTAATCTGCAATAGCCAATCAACAACTACCCGAAATGTTTGTTAAACCAAAGCGACGCACTTGATTGAGCTCCATTTGAAAGCCCAGGAGAAACCTGGTTGCCACCAGTTGAAATGACAAGCATCCGATTACCGGTTTTATCTATTCTCTTGTACTTATGGTACTAAGAATGCTGTGATTGTCCATTATCTCTGCTATCTCCAGAGTTTAGTCCAATCCACACCCTAAGCAAGGCTGGTGTAATGTCGTTTCGCAGGAATGTTGTGTTGTAAAAACAAACGGAGAATAAGTGCATGTTGTGTGCATGTTCTGCCATTGTGTGTGTGTGTTTATGAGCTCTTGCTACACAAAACCGTAGTATACTGGTTTAATAATTCCTTTCATCCTTTCCTTGTGTCCCTGCCTGTTTTGGTTTTGTTTCAAGGGTGGAGTTGGATTCACATGTGAGGGAGTGTGTGCAGAGTTACATTCAACCCTGGCTGGTTGTCTCCCGAAGGTAATCCTACCAAGCAGAACAACACCGAACAAAAGACTCTTCAGGAAATCACTAGTCATATTCTGAGTACAGTTGTATATATAATCGTTTTTAGCCTTGAAAGTCCTTGGATTGACACGTTGCAAAAAAATACCACCAACATAAATCACGGTTGTATTTCAGTACATACCATGATCTACTCAATGTGTGTAGTTACTCACTTGATCGCTGTGGTTTGGTTTACCGATGCATTGTTATTGGTATAAGGAGGTAGAGATCTACCTCCTTACCTCCAACACCCTGTGTTTTGGCCTTGCTATTATGATATCATTGTTTTTGATGATGATGTCCCGTGTTTTCAGACACTAGGACAATAACAACACTAAGGGAATGCTTCACCAGCAAGGCCTACTGCAAGGCCACTCAAGTGATTTTAGTATTTCAGGAGTCCCTGAAAGGGTTAGCGTTGAAACCACCAATCTTCAGCTTAAGTCTGCTATTAGACATCGTGAGACCTGTATCACCAATGCAATTGCTAATACTAATATGATAATAATACTTATGGTAACTTTGACCTTTTTGTAAAAAAAACCCCTGAATAAAAGCATGCTGAAGCTGAAACACACACACTTTCTCTCTCGCTCTCTCTCTATCTCTCTCTCTCTCTCTCTCTCTCTCTCGCTCTCTTTCACAATGCTGTTGTTTGCCATGGTAAGGGTGTATAAAATGTTATCTGTGAACTTGTGTGATTAGGGCTGCATAGGTTAATCGTGTGTGTGTGTGTGTGTGTGTGTTGTGTGTGTGTGTGTGTGTGTGTGTGTGTGTGTGTGTGTGTGTGTGTGTGTGTGTGTGTGTGTGTGTGTGTGTCATATAAAGGTGCCAAGGAGATGGCTGGACCGCGTATTCTGAGAGGGCCGGACTTCACAAGCTCCTCCAGAAACAAACCTTTGAGTCTGATGTTCAGCAAGAGGGCCAAGACACTCCAGTGGGTTGCACAGCATGTATTACCCACACATTTTCACTGTCACATTTTGGAATTCATGTGAAATAGGTCTCAACAGAACTTGTAGGGTTATCAAATGAGACACAGATATCAACTCAAAACACATTTGACCAAACAAGCCTTAAACCTTTTCAGATGAGAAGTGCAAGAAGAAA
The DNA here is from genome assembly GCF_949987615.1 of Pollachius pollachius. Taxonomy (NCBI): domain Eukaryota; kingdom Metazoa; phylum Chordata; class Actinopteri; order Gadiformes; family Gadidae; genus Pollachius; species Pollachius pollachius. The sequence goes on along the minus strand of NC_136934.1, from coordinate 15,813,843 downwards.
TTATTAGTTCAATGCATATTGCAGGAATAAGATTGCATGAATAACTTTTTCATTGACAAAGTCCCAGTAAAGTCCCCTTCTAGTCCCCTTTTAAGGTTCAGTTTTAATGGTACAAATATGACAATATACATTATATGGTGGTTTCCTGTCTCTGAAAAAATATTTATTTCGGGAAAGGTGAGACTTTTAAATCAGTACAGCATCTAACCCATAACGATTCCAGCCATGAGTGAAAGCAGAATATGTTCTGCAGTTCTGCAGGTGGGGGGGGGTCAGAGTTTAGAGGGGTTGGGCAATGAAGAGAAGGGGCTTGTCGAGGTCTGTGGAGGGGAATGGGGAGAGGAGCCAACGGGGGAGCAGAACAATGAGCCCTGATGCGTTTTGTTATTCCTGTCACATGTCTGCTCAGGCTGCTCTGCAAACAGCCCAACATGAGCCTCACACCCTGCGACCCTCACTGCTGCCCCAAGACTTTGAAACAGTGAGCTCCTGGGAGAGTAGAAAGGTCTTCCTTCAGGCCGGCGCTATAAACGCCCCACTCCCATCCCCCCCACCCCAGTGAGGACAAAAGCACATTTCCGGCCCCAGGCTGGAACCAAAATTTGTTCTAATCAATGCTATCAAGAGTTGGAATAGATTCAGCACAGGAGTACTTCGACCGTCTTCATTTCAGTCGAAGGCATTGCTTAAAAATACGGTGTTATCTAACACTGCCTAATGTTTCCGTCTAGACTGCTTTGACTGTCTGCGAAATGGCGATGCTAATGTTGAACTAGATTCTCCATAATGCATTGTGTTGTGATTTAGTGGTTTGCTGCAATCTAGTGGATTGTGTTTTGTTCTCCTTTTGCTCCATTGTGTATTGTAGTTAAAAACTTTGCCAGAGTCCATTGTCCTACCCTCTATCACCATACATGCCAGCACCAGTCCTCAGTGAGGTGTTGAGGCGTGTCATCACGTGCTTCCATGTGCCTTGCCTCTCTGGCATTATATTCAGAGATATTCTCTAGCTCCTCTCTATCTGGGTCCTCTCTCTCTCTCTGCCAAAACTCCCCCCTCTGCCCCCCCTGGGTTAGCCAGTCCCGGGCCAAATCAAGACCCATTCATTGCAGCCTCCGGCGAAACCAGCCAACCAGCATGCCCCTCCTCCCCTCCCCTCCCCCCATTTCTACAGAGTTAGAGCCAGCCTTGCCATTTCCGATTAATCACCTAAACTGAAGGCCCTTGTTCTAGCTCTGGGCTCCATGTAAGAGAGTGGCTGTGAAGAGAGTGGCAGAGAGAGAGAATGGTGGTGCATTAGGGTCCTGCAGACTTCATAGTGTGGCTGCAGTGGCGGCGCAGTTTGTTCTAGCTGTGCTTTTAGAAGCAGCCAAGGGTTAGGTAGACAGCGGAAAAGGAGGCTACTGCGTGAAATGGGAGAGATGGTTCAAATAAGGACAATGCACAAAGGGAGGTCATTGCGTGGCCCTAAGCCAAGTGTCAGTCATTAAAAAGGGCTGCAATCCCGCTCTGATTAGAGAGAGTATTTCCTGAGGGCCCTTGTCACCCTAAATTAATCCTGACAACATTTGGAGTTCATGAAATGCTCCTGATGACTGAGTTTTACATGCTTGAATACAGGGCCCGTCTTTAGAACACTGATGATGTCTAAGGTTGTGTGTATTTAACAAATAGTATTATTGAAAACTCTGGTTTTAGAATGAATGAATCAACTCCGTCAGTAAGTCACTCACTCACTTCCACATGCATGCACACACCGACCACACCTCTCCGTCTCTGTGCGACCTCTAGGTGAAGTCCCCTTCGCTGGCAGGCCTCAGTGAGGACGCTGGGCGAACTCTGACCTCGTCTGACTTTGACCTGCGGTGTTTGACCCCTGACCCCCGAGTAGAGGGGCTGCTGAGGTTCAGCACCCCGGAGGAACTGGACCGCTTTAACCACGAGGCGCGGCAAGCGGGACGCCACCCGGAGCTGTTTGCCCTCTACCCCCCTGCAGATGAGGTGTGACCCCCCCCAACACCACCACTTGGACCCTTGTTGAGGCTGACTCTTATTTTATTCCACATCGCAGTTCTCAGATCTAATTAGTGTTTGAAGGCTCCTATTACAATGATATGATTCACAGAGAGATCCCATTTCTGCTTTGTTTGCGGCTTGAGCTGAGCAACTTTAACCTATTATTTCCTCCAGGATCAATAAAGTAATGTATCTAATGTATTATGTAATGTATATAATGTATATATCTGTAATATATACACATTGCACTTTGTATAATATGTTGTACAATAAAGTGCTAGCCATGCATTTCCAAATTCACAATAAATCAGAGTTTGTGTGTACAAGTCTATGCATAAAACCTATTGTTATACATTATACTTCATCCTATATTTTATCTTGAATTAATATTTTGTATAATGTATGGAACACGTTCTAATGTTTGTTTGTTCATTCAGGAGGAGGCAGTGGAGATCCGTCCCATCCCAGATTGTCCCAAAGAACACATGGGGGACCGCATCCTCATTCGATGTCAGAGCATGAAGTACGACACACACACACACAAACACACACACACACACACACACACACACACACACACACACACACACACACACACACACACACACACACACACACACACACACACACACACACACACACATACCTCAAATAGGATTAATTAGTATTCTTACTGGAAGTAACCAGCTGTATCCTGACATGCATATGTCAAAGATTTATTTTTTATGAGTGAATTAACCTCCAGAACATCCAACCAAGCCCCTGCCCTCTCATAAGACTCTGTCATAAAGATGGAGAGGTGATACAGCTGTTGCAACGAGGAATTCACAGTAGGCCATGTTAAAGGCACTTAGTCAATATGAACTGCAACGCTTAGTCATGAAAATGAGAGAGAGAGAGAGAGAGAGAGAGAGAGAGAGAGAGAGAGAGAGAGAGAGAGAGAGAGCGAGAGCGAGCTCACTTCTAAATCACTTACTGTTCTCTTGTCTGTCTCTCTTTCTTTAGGCCAGCCTCCCATTTTTCCCTTTCTTGACCATTCTATCAGTCCCTCACTCTAATTCTCCTTCTGTTTCTTTTCTGTCTCTTTTTTAACTCACACTCTGCCCATTTTTCTGTGTGCTAACCTGACAAATGTTTTTGTAGTTGAGGTCATTTCCCCCTCTGCCGCGGTTTGGCTGGGGTTTGGCCCGGACCCGGCGCTCAGCAGAGCCCATCTCGCCACGCGGCGTACTTTGTTGCCTTTCAAACACCACAACTCTTAAGAATAGAGTAGAACAGAAAATAACTGGATCGAATGTGTACCATACTGTGCACAAGACGACCAAAAAAGAGAGTACTTTGTCTTGAAAGTCTGTAACTATTACACACTTTCAAATATGTGTAACTAGGGTGTGTCCCTTCACTTTTTAAATGCATGAATATTAATAAAAAATATTTTACTCTTGCCTTGCATAGGTTTGAAATCGATATCGAGCCGTTATTCGCGACCCTGGCCTTGTACGACCTTAAGGAGAAGAAAAAGGTAAATATGTCCGGACTCATTTTAAGGCTTTTAGCAACACAAATATTGGGAAAGACTTTTCATCCCTCCCTGATCGCTGGTGTCGTCCTGGTTTAAATATTCCCTCTCTGAGGTTTTGTTTTTCTTGATTATGTTTGATGTTGTACAGTTTTTTTCCTGCCAAGAGATTATATATTCTGAAGGATTTAAACAGCTGCAGTGTGTGTGTGTGTGTGTGTGTTTGTGTGTGTGTGTGTGTGTGTGTGTGTGTGTGTGTGTGACTCTGTCCTCCTTTGACATAGGAGGACAGAGTGTAACCACCAGCTCTTATGTTTCCTCAGCCCCGCACAACTGTGTTAAGGCTTCTAGCTCAAGCAATACTGGACGATTCAGGGCTCAATACAGTATTGACGATGTTTTAGAGTATTCATGCCCTCGGTTTAATTTATTTAAGCAAACGTCTGTGTGTATGTTCATATAATGCTGCCTCTGCAGTATATCCAGGAAATTGATATTTCCATGATACTATGAATGGTCATAAATATGTGAGACATCGAGTCCCCCTTTTCCACTAACTGTGTTATCTGCAAGGAAACTTGATAAAATATACAGCAGTGTTTGGCAGGAACAAGATGATTCAAGATGGATAATTCTCTTTTATGCGCCATCATTTCTACTGGGCCCCCATGGAGTCAAAACGTGGCCTCAATTGAATTTGATCAGTGAGAGATGTGGTGTTGTTTTCATCCCCCTATGATGAAATGGATCTCTCCTGTGACATAGAACGGGGAGCTGTTCAGCTTGTTTTGTCAATCACAATGAAGGGTTTCCAGAACTGTCATTGGACATTTGTGTCTTTGTTCAGGGTTTTGTCTCGTCATCACTTCCTCTGCTCCTCATTCGCTCCACGGTCTACCCTCCTGCCTGAAACTATCCACTCGCTCTCGATTGTCATGTTGGTCGTTTTTATTTAATGTTTATAGATGATGGCACATCTGGAAAATCTGGAGCAGATGTTTGCATAATTCCCCGTAATTCCCTAGTTAGAAATCCGGTGCTTGGGAAGCATCCGGGTAAATCAAGGCTAAGTACATGCTCATGATTGGAGTGACCCAACCCACATAGGTGGGGAATAATATTACCGGCTGGGCTGGTACTTTTTTATTTTAATGTACTGTATCGTCTGGAAGTAAAACAGTGAACTGTTTTTATAAATAAAAATGATGTAGTGCAGCTGTTTCATGTGTTATGTCTCATTAAATATCCAGAGGTCGGCAGCTTTTATGATGGAGTTATTGTAATGGATTCTATTCCCAGAGAACTCTGCTACAACTTCCTTTGAAATATGAGGATGGCTTTCTACACATCTCTATCATTTTATATTGTGAATTGTGGAACACATATTTTAATGAATGCACAGGAATTGTATAGCAACGTTCCAGCTCTTTTTGCCAAATGGAGACACCTTCCCCGTCATACTAATTGGATTAATATCATCTACATTTAAGTTGCAATGTTTTCCATTACGGAAACCATGCAGTGAATTCAGAGGGACCTGATTTATCACATTTAGTTTGTTCAGTTAGTCGAGTAATCTCTGGTGTTTATAGTTGAATTGTTTGTCCGTTTTGTGAGTGTTACACAATAGAGTCAGATGAAAGAACTATGCTACGGTTATGCCCATCAATATAGCCATCTAATAGAGAGGCTCAGATTACCAGGCTGATCCAGGGAATGTACCCTGGCCTGGGGTCGCGTTAAACCACTACTGCATTGGTAGACATCCGGGCATTCCAGGATAAACACTGGTTTCAAAGCTTTTGCTGCTGTATATGACTATATATCTGGAAATAATGTCATTAAGATGTCTTTCTAGATATACCCTGAAGGATTGAGTTCTACTGTGAAAAAACATTTCTGCATTGTTCTGGTCTCCAAAATCAGATGATTTTGTATCTTCCCTGCATTTCACAACATTGTCTTCCACTTCCACAGATCTCAGAGAACTTCTACTGTGACCTGAACCCCGACCATCTGAGGGGTTTCCTCAAGGGTCACACCCCCCAAGTGGACCACTCCAGCCTGGCCAGGTCTGCCATCTTCTCCGTCACGTACCCCTCACCGGACATCTACCTGGTCATCAAGGTGATGATGAGCCCATACTCCATGAACGCACCTACATGACTTAAGTCGCTGGCAGTTGGGGAGAAACGGTTCAAAGAGGTTTTTTGAACCTGTGTGTGTGTGTGTTGTGGTCGGTCTCTGCTTCTTGTTGTTTAGATTGAGAAGGTTCTTCAACAGGGGGAGATCAGCGACTGTGCTGACCCTTACATCAACATGCGGGAGAGCGACTCCCAGAAGGTCAGACACAACATCTTTCTTTCTTTCCCATTATACTCTCTGTGGCACTCGTGGCATTTCAAAATTCTACACTGGAAATCTGCGCTCATTGTGTCTCTTTCACTTTAGGACTCTCGGCTCAGAGCACCCTATCCCCCTTAGCTAGGGTGTTCTGAACCAGAAGTCACTGCTTATTGCCTCTTATTGCCACTGCTTATTGCTTCTTGCCTCTGACCCCTCACTTCTGATTCTACGTCACATCTCATTCAACGTTTAGCAAATCTCGTGCATGGACGGTAATATCGAAACAAGTCCTTCCCATAATACTCCCCCAGAACAAGGACAAGCTGGACAAGCTGCGGGGCCAGGCGGAGACCTTCTGCCACCGGCTGGGCCGGTACCGTATGCCCTTTGCCTGGGCCACCGTCAACCTCACAGAGATCATCAACAGCGCCACGCCAGAGCGCGACACCGTGGACACGGACAGCCTCAAAGGAGGTGTGTGTGGGTGTCTCCTGCATGAAGAGTGTGTGTGTGTGTGTTCTGTGTGTTCCCTTTGTGAAGATTATGTTGCTTATTTTGACAGTTGCTAGTTTGAAGCCCCACAGGTTTCACGGGTGTCTGTCGGTTTCTGTGTGTATTTCGGGGAATTCTGTTTCTGTGTCCTTTTGTGGAGATTATGTTGACAGTTGCCAGTTTGAGGCATCACAGGTTACTGTGTGTGTGTGTGTGTGTGTGTGTGTGTGTGTGTGAGTCATTAGTGGTTTTCCCCTGTAGTTGCACTATGTGTGGGTTTGACCTAATTGCAGTATTTGCAGGAGTGTCTTGTTGTGAGAGAGAGAGAGAGAGAGAGAGAGAGAGAGAGACTTTAGCTGTAGTTGCAATATATTTATGTTTGTCTATTTGTGTGTCCTAGTCATACCTGTTTGAGGATGATGTTGCAACATTGATTTTCGTGCATCGTTTTTGGACCCCTGTAGTTGCAGTTCCTGCAGGTTCTTCCTAATTGCAGCATTGACCTTGGGGGGAGGGGGGGGGGCTAGTCAACATCAATAGGGACGCGTAGGGAACGCGTCCCTATTGATGTTGAGCAAACTGTCTCAAACACAACACACAATACACACAAATTGCTTAATGACTAAATAGTACATTTAGTCATTAAGCAGACACTTTTATCCAAAGCAGCTAACCGATAATGTGTTCATATTTTAATGAGGAAAGGAGCAGGTCAAGGAAGGTTTTGCACCTTGCTCAAGGATGCCTATAGCTAGTCAACTTCGGCTCACCCCTCAACTATCCTGGCCCCTGGTTACACATCTCTTGAGCCGTGTGTTTCCTGTGTGTTGTGTTCCAGGGAAAAGCAACAGCATGGACAGAAGAGCACAACTTCCCCGGCGGAACTCGGAGCGGTACGCTACCTTAGATGATCAACCCTGTATCCTGTCTGGCTTCAAACCTGCAACCATCACCATCAGCACAATCTTCAGACAGGTAGGACTGGGACATGCACAGTACACTACATGTATGAATACACTATTCCCCACGTCTATTTGCCATTGTTTTTTCATTCAGCTGGTGGTGTCTGGTTGTCACTTTAAGACACAAAGGGCAACTCATTCCCTTAAGAGGTGTGAGATTGTTATGAGCATGTGGTCCTCTCATGCATGTCATGCAATCCATTGCTTACCTATCAAGAGGGCAGGTCCTTCACTCACAGACAATTTCCAGTGTTCAATTATTATTATATTTATTTAATATATCTTGCAAAAATGCAGTTTGTGTGACTTCTTAAATCTTGCAAAGTTACATGAATTGTACTTTAGCCTCGCAAGAATGTAGTGATATTTATTAAAGTATTAAGGGAATACTTGTGTTATTCACATTTTTTATTTATTCTGCAACTAACGCCACTTTAAGGCCTTGGAGTCTTGGAAAGTCAACCAAAATAAAATGGCGTTGTTATTCTTGTTTGTTTGCCTTCCAGGAAGGGGACCGCCTAAGTGACGAAGACCTCCTCAAGTTCTTGTCTGAGATTAAGAAGACATCGACCCCCCAGAGGAGAGTCAGAACTATACCAGGTCTCCCTTTTAGTAGTTCACTTGCCTTTAGTTAGAATTATAATGAGATTATATTTCATTACAACAGGAATGATGTAAACAAATGTCTTTAGTATTTAGACTTACTTAGGTGTGTTTGCATGTGCTGTTGTGTGTGTGTGTGTGTGTGTCTGTGTGTTTGTGTCCATGTGTCTCTGTGTGTGTGCATGTCCGTGTTTGTATAGGTATCATTAAGCTGGACATGTCGCCGTTCCATGACATGCCCCAGGCGTGTCTGTCCAGCGAGCTCATTCCCCTGGTGCCGGTGGCTGAGAAGAACATCCGACCAATCAAGGAGGTCCTAGAGTTCCCTTCCAGTGAGGTCTACGTCCCTCACAGCATTTATAGGTGAGCTCATAAGTTCAATAACAGGCTAACCCCGGGCTGTGTCTTTGTGTGTGTGTGTGTGTGTGTGTGTGTGTGTGTGTGTGTGTGTGTGTGTGTGTGCGTGTGCGTTGGTGTGTGCGTGTGCACGCGCCTACAGACAACCAAAACTGACATTGCAGGCAGTTGACAAGGTCTTTCGCCCAAACTGACTTGCCACATATTCCCAAAGCTTACCCTCCCAGCTAAGGAAAGTTAACATGAGTAACAATGATGAGCAACGGTAAACATGAGCACTAATGCGACTGTCAGCCTGTCACAATGTATGTAACACAATATGACCTGGCTGTTGCTTAAGATTGTGGTCAGGCAAGGTCGAGAAGCACGGGAGGAAATATGAGGGAAGTAGGTCAACCATTATTTTCTGTGCCTGCTTAATGGAGTTAGTTTATTGACATTCAAACTGAAGGAGGATATGGATGGGCTAGCACTGTGGTGACGGTGGTTATGGCGGTGTGCATTTCTTGAATGGAAAAGGTCTTTGGCATGTTTCTGTGTGTCGGTCATTTAACTTTCTTTGCATGTACAGTGTGTAGCACTGTTCTGCCTGCTTATGTTTACCTGTTATCTTATTGTATTATCTTATAAAACCAAACATACACAGGCATGCTTATCTCTTTGAGTTGTTAGGGGAGTTGAATTCCTAAAGAACAGGCAGCAGATAATCCTAGACTGAGACAGAAATCTTCAGGTATAAACAGGATAGTTGAGTTGTGACCAGGTAGATGTACCTTTGCACAACATATTTGTTCAGGTAGCCTAAGGCAGCGAGAAGTATTTTGACACCCCTTATCACTCTTGCCCCTTTCAACACAGATGCTATTTTTGGCTTCACACAGGTGTACCTTAAGTGCACCTTTGCATTGATACCAACACAATTTTACAAACGTAGTTTTTCAATTCCACTCACTTGCTTATTATTACCCCTCAAGCACATCTTTGCGTTCATATCGTTTTTAGCGGTTATATTGACATTGGTGCACCTCTGCCACCACCAAGTGGCGAATAGTGCCATTGCAGAAAGCGCAATGATTTGAATATAAACTATTTATTTTTTCTCTCTCCAGGAACCTTCTTTTTGTCTACCCTCAGAGGCTTAACATTGTCAACAGACTAACAGCACCACGCAACATCACCATCAAAATCCAGTTCATGAGCGGAGAGGACTCAAGCACCTCTATGCCGGTGAGGGGATTTCTCAAACAGGACTTTACATAGCACATTTTCAAATAACCTTTGAACAAATGAACAGGGAACTTGATTATATTAATTCAACTTCTCTAATTTTGCAGGTCATTTTTGGGAAATCAAGTGGCCCGGAGTTCCTACAAGAGACCTATACCACAGTGACCTACCATAACAAGTACAACTGCTTTATGTCTTTTCTATTTTAATTGTGTTTTATATCTGTACATATTTTGTTAAAGTCTAAAGGTAAAAAAACAGGTTTAAGTATAAGTTTAAGGTAATCCTATGTGTTTTCCTAGTTTTTGATTAAGATGTATTCTTAAAATGTGAAATATCCATTCCTATATGGAACTGCTTATGTTGGCATACTTGACTGTATTCCAAAATCGGACAGAAATGAATGCATTATCATTGACGTTAAATATCATTGAGCATAATCGGATGCCTACATGTAGACCTCAGAATTCAAACCCACAACCCTTTCAACTGGGAGTCCAACACCCTAAGGACTACACCGTTCTGTCCCTGCTGTTGTGTGCCAGGTCTCCAGACTTCTATGAGGAGGTGAAGCTCGCCCTGCCCGCCCAGCTGACTGAGAGACACCACCTGCTGTTCACCTTCTACCACATCAGCTGCCAGCAGAAACAGAACCAGCCCAGCTGCGAGACCCTCATAGGATACTCCGTAAGGAAACCAAGAAGCAAGCCTGGCCTCTGAACATTGAATGTTTATTGAGCATGTATTTGTGGGGAATAACATAAAATATATATACCACGAGTGAGTTAGTGATTGATAATTCGCTCACAATGGTTATATGGTCTGAATTAGTGTAGTGAGGTTTGAAATTAAATGTGATTGATGATGAATACTGTCGGCCCATTTAGCCTTCAATTAGATTAAAAAGTAAACCTGTGTCTTTGGCTTGCATTTTGCTTCTCTCAAGCAAAAATATCCTACTAATGGTGTGTGTGTGTGTGTGTGTGTGTGTGTGTGTGTGTGTGTGTGTCCATCTCATCCCAACCCAGTGGCTGCGCATGCTGAATAACGACAGACTGCAGACAGGACAGTACTGTCTACCCATCGTCCTGGAGCGCCTGCCCCTCAACTACTCCCTGCATTCCCCAGAGGTCCGTCTCTAGCCTTCTAATGATGGCCCTTCTTACCTGGGATAAACAAACCATATATACCACTCAATGGGAAATCTTAAAGCTGCACCATGTCACCTTTTTTTTGTCCAAAAATTCTTAATTAGAAGGTTTCTTAAGGATAAAACACGCCTATCAACAAGTTAATCCATTCAAGGAATATTTCATATTGATAGTTTTTATTCTGGTCCGTTTCTGCCTTTCATCACCACCATGGTCAAATCTCAGTCAGCAGTTTCTATAGCTATTACTGTGGCTATAACTCAAGCCACTAGAGTTTGCTAATGGGAAAATGTATGTACATACTGCAGGTTTTAAAGTATTCAATACATTCAATGCTGAGTGACTTTTATAGTTATGGATGCTGTTCAGGAGTATGTTTAGGGCTGTCGGGATATCAGTGTAGATGTCCAGTACTGAATGCCCATTTAGAGAACAACCCTCCATTTTACAATTCTCTATCGTTTAGAAATTACCTCCCCAGACTCCTCCAGTCAAGTGGATGGACAGTCACAAAAGCCTGTTCAACGTGGAGATCCAGGCGGTGTCTTCCGTGCACCCACAGGTATGTCACGACAGTTGCACCTTCCTAGCCAAAGCCTAAATTTACACCTAAAGAAAATGGTGGCTTGTGTTAAAACACAACTATTGATAAGCTCTCCTTCCTCCCTTCCTTCCTTCCTCCCAAATCCACCCTTCCTTCCTTCATTCCTTCCCTACATCCTTCCTTCCTTGCTTCCTTCCTTGTTGCAATCAAACTTGACAAAAGACAGATTCATTACCAAATGCCATGATTTGTTTCCGTGTTTCCAGGACAACCACTTGGAGCGCTTCTTCATGCTGTGTCGCGCCCTGGAGGGCGGAGCCAGCTTCCCGCTGCGCGTGAAGGAGGAGAAGATTCCCGAGAACAAGCTGGAACAGGAGCTGAAGCTGAGCATCGTGTCCCTGTCCTCGTCCCGTCTGGAGCCCCTGGTGCTCTACCTCCACCTGCTGCTGGACAAGCTCTTCACCCTCATCATGCAGCCCATGGTCATCGCAGGCCAGACCGGTAAGAGCCAATCACCGGGCTGTTTGTTGTCTGGCTGAGATTTTGATTGACATGCAAGCACGTCCAATCAAGGACCCCCAACTAGGGAACAGTCTCGTGGTGAAACGCATTTGATTTATAATGTGGTTTGAAGCAATGTATCAGCCGTCTACAGAAAGATTAAGGAGATACTGGCGAACTGAATAAACCTGTGGATGTTCAAATAAGAATAAACCTGATTCCCCCGTGTCTACATTGCTGTGAGTGACAAAGGCTGACAGCCAATGAGTATCTTCTAGTATCTCTATGTGTCACAGTGTCTTAAGACACTGTGACACATAGAGATAAACTCACTCTCTGTATCACACGTTCAGGGCGAGTAACGTGATGCAATGAACGGAGGAGGCTGAGATTAAAATAATTGAACGTACAAATAAAACAAGCGCTTGACTAATTAAAAAAACTCGCCATTTGTTTTATTTAGTACTACTTGAGGAAAATCTGCTTTTCGGTTTGTGATATTGCCCCATAATTGGTTTGATTATTTTTTTTGACATTTTCATTTGGGTTCCGTTCAATCTAGCTAATTGGGTTCCTGAGTGTCTGTGTTAGCTAGAATTGTGAAAGCTCTGCTCAAGAGTCCACAGTAAACTTGTGTGTTTGTGTGTGTGTGTGTGTGTGTGTGTGTGTGTGTGTGTGTGTGTGTGTGTGTGTGTGTGTATCTTTTTCCCGTAGCTAATCTGGCGCAGATAGCCTTTGAGTCTGCGGTGTCCATCGTCAACAGCCTTCACAACAGCCAGGAGCTGGCCAGGGACCAGCAGGGCAGGAACGAGCTGTTGTCCACCTACCTCTACTGGGTCTTCTGTCTGCCCCATGCCCCCCGGGACCTACAGGGTGCAGGTACCCCAACAAGTCCTAATGTCTGCTCATACCCTCATAGCCTCATAGTCTCTTAATCATTACTTTGGTATAGCTAGCATTGTACATGAAGGTGCTAATTTGGACCAATTGAATTGTTTACTCTGTGTGTGTGTGTGTGTGTGTGGGTGTGTGTCCAGCAGCAGGTCCTGTGCAGCCCTGTTCGGAGGCCCGCTTCAGCACCATGGGCCGGGCCACGGCCAGCACCATCGGCACCATGCTGCTCCAGTCTCGCATCCGCAGCAGCAGCAACCCGGACATCCCAGGAGCCCCGCCCTCCCCCGAGGACGCAGAGGTCAACCACATCCTCAACTTTAAGGTGTGTGTGTGTGTGTGTGTGTGTGTGTGTGTATGTCGACCGTTTTGGGGCTCGTGAAGCAATTTTTAGGTTTTGAAATTGCTGCGCCGCCCAACTTGGTCCATTTGTGTGCACTTGCTTCCCAACGTATCGTTTGAGCCCCATCAGCATCAGTGGGTCATATCACCGTCCCAGGAAGCCTCTCCCCACACTAAGTGCTTTGCCTGTGGCCACGAATCATTAGTCAGTTCACATGTACGGGACCTTTTTGCAAACTTTTTAACATTATGAAAATTTTATATTATTTTCTAACGCCATGCTTTTTGCTCGGGGTGATTGGATTATAGCATTATCAATCATATGCTTAATTTTAAATGTTATGGTTTGCAATTAAGGCATGGTTAAGAAAAACAATGGGATTTGTTAAGTGGATGTGATTTTCCAAATGGTTTCAACACACGCACGCACGCACGCACTCGCGTACACACACACACACACAAACACGGTTTCTGTGTGTAACAATGCCTCGTCGCTTACACACTCCACAGAGCCACTTAATGTCCACTACAGCACATTAGGTTCTGAAACACCCCACTAGACACCCACTCTGACAGAGACATTCCCACCCATCACAACCACCCAGATGGAACGTGTGTGTGCAACACACACACACACACACACACACACACACACACACACACACACACACCACAACCATCATGGTCACTGATGTATATGTTGTGAAAAACAAAGTTGTCCAAACCCATTATGGTCACCGGTATATTTGTGTGTGTGTGTGTGTGTGTTTCCCATTTTACCTTTGTTACCCCCAGGGCCAGAACAACCCAGGGAGCCGCATGTCCAGCTACGTGGACGCTAACACTCACTCCCAGAGCGCCACAGGGGGCACCAGGCCCTCCAGCAGAAAGGTACCAGACACAGCACCCCCCCCCCCCGAATGCCGCCATGCTGGGGGACCATTCAGTAATTCGCAGGGAGGGGGTTGGTGGGCAGGGTTAAGATAAATGCAGAGCCATTAAGAGTTCAGCAGAACAGCAAGGGACTACGGCACTCACTTATCTTTCTAATGTCTGAGAGTTGTACAAGTGCTGTCGCCACATTGGCCTGTCAAGGTATTGTGTCTGGCTCGCCTTGGTTACAGCTTATTGCCATGGTTACTGCTTCCTCCTCATCAGCCATGGCTTCTCACAGACCTCCGGACAATGTATCCGTTCAATTACGGGGAGAAAAAAAAGTGTATCAGAATATAGAGAGCTTTATTATTAGTGCACCCCTACCACATGTCACCACAAGGGGGCGGCATGATGCTAGACAACCCCAGCTTACTGGACGGTTGTGTTTTAGGATTCTTGAGGAATTTGAACCATCAGCAAGTTCAAACAGGAGGTTATATACACAGGTGAACGGCAGTGTATTGCTTCTATGAGACCATGGTTAACGTATTAAAGACCAGAAACAAACAAAATACAATCCATTGCAATTCTTGTGACTCTGTTTGCGCTGAGAAGGTCTCACGACGTACCGTGCGTGTCGGTGTTGTTTTTGTAGCAGTTCCACGAGGAGCTGGCCCTGCAGATGGTCGTGAGCACAGGCGTGTGCCGGGAGAACGCCTACAAATACGCCTGGTTCTTCTTCGAGCTGCTGGTCAGTCCGTCACACACACACACAGTAGTTCTCTATTGTTCTGTATTGACTGTGTGTGCGGTACGGTGTCCTTATTATCAAGTTGTTGTTTTTTTTTCGGAGCACAGGTGAAGAGTATGGCACAACATGTCTCGAATCTAGAGAAAGGCAGAATGCCACGACAGAGTCGGTTCTCTGATCGGTTCAAAGATGATATCACCACTATCGTGTCCGTGGTGACCGCTGAGATCGCCACCATCCTGGTCAAGCAGCAAAAGGTGAGGACAAACAAGCAAGCACAACAAAACCGAAGACATTTGTGGAACAATAACAGATAGTTGTGAAAGGGTTTGGCCAAAGAAACAACAGATTTGCCTTCTTTAAAGTGATTCTATAGAGCAATATAATCATCATTGACTGTTAACCATGGCTGGCCTCAACCAGTGAAAATGTTAGGACAATTGAACAATTCTACCGACCCCCGAAGCCCTGATATATTTATTTTCTGCTCAACTTAAGGTCAACTTAATACCACTCATGTTTGTGATCGTTACCTATTGATCAAATCTATTGATTTTTGTTGTTTTAGGAGCAGGAGCAGGCAGAGAAAGTAAACATCAGCCTGGCCTTCTTCCTGTATGACCTGCTGTCTCTAATGGACAGAGGCTTCGTATTCCTTCTGGTGAAGAACTACTGTAACCAGGTTAGACACACACACACACACACACACACACACACACACACACACACACACACACACACACACACACACACACACACACACACACACACACACACACACACACACACACACACACACACACACCACATCACCCATTTCAATGATAACCAAAACCGTTTCAGACACGAGATCGAGGAGTTAAGTTGCTCATCCCTGAGCAAGAAGCCTAACTTTAGCTACTCATTAATGCCATGTAGGTACAAAAATTCACCTTTATGTCGCTTGCATTCAAACTGGCCGTATAGAATAGTGGTCTTACAAAACACATAAAACAGTGGGATCATAGATCCGAATGAACGGATTCCCTCTGCTCCCCTGTGTAGATGTCATCCAAGGGTATTTTAATGCCCATGTTGATCAGCATGCGCTTGGAGTTCCTGCGCATCCTGTGCAGTCACGAGCACTACCTCAACCTCAGCCTCTTCTTCAGTAGCCCAGCCTCCGCTCCCGCCTCCCCCTGCCCTTCCATCTCCTCACAGGTGAGTCCTGCTGCCACTCAAAAGGGCTTTTATTGTCAATGACAATAAATCTGAATTAAAGAAATCCAACAAGTCTCAGTGAGAGATGTACAGAATTATTATAATTTGTTGTCCCATTTTGTTATTCAGAATCTGGAGGGAAAACAAAACTGCATTTTGTGGATTGTCTTTTTGTACAGCTCATACCGTCACAGAAAACATACTCTATATGATTTGTGTACGCTGATAAACATGCAGCACATCATACAGACAGCAGTTAAAAGCCATTAAAAGTTCCTGTCCTTCAAACTCCATCCCTCACTTTCTTTGGCCCTCTCCATCTCTTTCTTTCTGTGTATTTCGTCGTTGCTGCTGTCGCTCGCGTGTCAGACCTCCAGCTCATACAGCTACCAGGAGCAGCAGAGGATTCTGGGACTTTTTGAACTGACTCAGGAGTTCAAGCAGCAGCACTATCTCACTGGTCTGCTGTTGACAGAGCTCAGCGCTGCACTGGACATGGAGTCAGAGGGGTACACTCACTCACTCACTCACTGGCTCACTCACTGGCTCACTCACTCACTCACTCACTCACTCACTCACTCACTCACTCACTCACAGTTCCCTCACTCTCTCATATACGCATGCAGGCACAGAAACAAACACAATTAAACACAATGCATAAATCAGCATGCAGGCACACACAAATGCCTCGATCCATGCACTTTCATTTGATCGATACTTCCCTAGTCAACATGTTCTGTCTTGTTTTGCAGGGGAAAGGTACAGAGGAAGGCAATCAATGCTATCTACAGCCTGCTGTGTGCCCACGACCTAGACCAGCGCTGTGTGAAACCTGAGGTCGGAGCAAAGGTCGCTGCCCTCTACCTCCCCCTAGTGGGCATCATCATCGACTCCATCAATTACCTGGACTTCACAGGTACGCCCCAAGTGCCCTCCATGCAAACTACATACTCGGAAGATAAACAAAAAGGGGTGTGAAACATTCCCACAGAATTAAATCCACATGCAGCAACTGCATTCACCAGCAGTGATTTGGTTTACGTAAGAAAATATAAATATAGAAATGTAACACCTAATTGGTAGGCGATAACGTATGTTGGGTTGACATCTGTGTTGTTCTAGTCTCCGAAGCGCGCAGCGGGAAAAACAAGACTGGCGGACCTGACGACGACCTGGAAAATGTCCCTCCTATCAATCAGTCTGTCGCCATGGCAATCGCTGGGAACCCTTTCAACACCCTGGGGAGAAGTGCTCTGGTTTCCATGGCATCCGTCGTAAGTCACTAACTATAATTTCTCACAGTTATGATTACAACAACAACAACAACAACAACAACAACAACAACAACAACAACAACAACAACAACAAGTTTTGCTGGGGATTAGTTTTCTGTATTGTAGTAAAGGGGAAAACAAATTTTCATCCGTGTCTGTGTATACTATGTGTGTGTTTTTGTGTGTGGGTGGGTGTGCGCATGCTATTTTAGTAGAGCTGGTTGTGTGTGTGTGTGTGCGGGGGTCTCTGTCTGTGTGGTGGGCCCTCTAACAGGTGAGTTGCTATGAAATGGATTGATTACCTGTCAAGAGCCATCCACATACTTCATCCATCGTGGAAACACACAGAGACACACACGCACACACACATATAGTGCTAGTTTATGGGCATGCGTTGCCTTCATAAGTGAAAGGGGCCTTCTTCCCTGACAAACACATAAATCACATGTAGCCGAAGCAACAGCACTAAAAAAACTCTACGCCCGTTTCCAGCTCCTCCGACCTCTCAGCCGCCCTTCATTAGATCAATGGGTTTCTACACGTTGGTCGACGGAATAACACGGTTGTGGTTGTCGTCGGTGTTGTTGTTGTGGGGGGAGGGAGAAGAGCCGAGAGAGGCGTTGACCTTTCTAAGGTCAGAGCTGTCAGACTTCCTGTGTGTTTATTGTTTCCATCAGCCCCCATCGTTTCTCTCCAGAGCAAACCTAATTTGAGTCTTTTATTTAGCAATGGTTCATTATTCGCAACATGGGGAGGACTCCTCATCAGTCTGTGTTGTCCAATGAAACGGCATAGCGTCGGCCATTGTGTTCACCTGGTGCTCTCTGCGTTGTTACGGTGAGAGAAACTGGCAGTGCCAGGTGAGAAGCTAAGGAGACAATGCTCCCCTCTTAAGTGAACCGCCCTTCACTTAAGTCTGAAAGAGAGCGATCGCATTCTTTGTGCTTTTTTCACGATTATTTAGCTGTGTGTGTCCGTGTGTGTTTCGGTTGTACGTGTCCTTATGGACACAAAGACACATGAACAGGCGTACCCTTTTTGATTTGTGTGAATGTGTGCATATGGGTGTTTGTCTGTGTGTGTGTGTGTGCGTGTTTGCCCTCTGGTTAGCGCTAACTAATGCTCTGTCTCTCTCCCCTGTGTGTCCTCAGCAAAGTAAATCAGTGGCCACGCTGGCGGCGGACACGAGCCGCCACCTGCTGGTGTGTTTCCTGTGGGTGATGAAGAACGCGGAGAGAGGCCTGATCCAGCGTTGGACGGTGGACATGCCCTCCTCCCAGCTCAACCGCCTGCTGGAGCTCCTCACCATCTGCGTCTCCTGCTTTGAATACCGAGTAAGTCTGCTCTCCACGCTTCCACCTGTTTCCCTTTGCCTCTCTGGCTTTTGGTCTGTCTGATGTATTTTAATAACCGCATTAGTCTAGCCTCTCTTCATAAAGTGTGTGTGTGTGTGTGTGTGTGTGTGTGTGTGTGTGTGTGTGTGTGTGTGTGGGTGTGCGTGTGTGTGTGTCTGTGTAGGGTAAGCAGAGCAGTGACAAGGTGAGCAACCAGGCGCTGCAGAAGTCCCAGCAGGCCAAGCTTCAGCTGGAGGAGGCCCTGCTGAGAGGCATGGGCGCGCGGGGAGAGATGATCAGAAGAGCCGTAGGTAATTCAGGTAATTCATCTGAGTTGAACGGCCTCCGGGGGCACGGGCGGGTCCCTTTGCTGGAGCAGGTATTTATTGTCGGTGTAAATCACGTCAGGCGATCTTTATAATATGAAGAGTATGTGTCGTACAAGTGAGTGTGGGATATACGCGAGCCTCCTCAAAAAGTCTTAGACGAGTGGCAGTAGTCCAATGTAGAGGCGGCTATTTAGGACAGAAGCATGGTTAATTAGGATGAATGTTTAGTTTGCTAAATTTAGTGTGTCATCTTTCGGCACATTGAACGTTTTTTTCTTATTATTACATTTAATTTCGTTTTCTTTATGCAAAACTCGGCTATTAGAAGCAGAACCATTTCGAATAAGAAGATATGTATGATTCACTAAATTGTGCTATCTTAGTGGCACAATTTAATGAGCATTAGCTAATGCTAATTGCTAATCACTGAACGTTTGACCTCTTTGGAAGGAATGGACCGGACATTGGGTCAGAGGGAAAACCTACGCTGGAGGAAAGACCTCACTCAGTGGAGACAGACCAATGACAGGCAGGACAAGTAGGTATTCTCTTTCTCTTCCCCACAGAGTAGAAAAGTTGCTTTTAATTCAACCTCAATAATGTAATAGTTTGGTTTTTGTTGTATCTCTTAATCGTTGCGCTCTGCATGTCTTCTAATCTAATTTGCCTCATTATCTCATTGTTTTCCTCCCTTTGTTTCCTCTGTTCTGTGTCCAACTGCCCTCCCCGCTCTCTCCCACTGTGTAACAATTTCATCAGAACAAAGGCCGAGTTGGACCAAGAGGCTGTCATCAGTGGAAACCTGGCCACAGAGGCTAACCTCATCGTGTTGGATCTGCTGGAGACCATCGTACAGGTGAGATAACCCTATCACCTGCAATACAAAGGTTCAAAACACATACGTTTTGCCTTAGAGCTCTGTTTCGTTTTTTTAATGACAAATACCCAGCACCTTTTCACATCATTTAAATAACATTTATAGTAAACGTTGGCTATGCTAGCTTATTATACAATACAAAACACATGTAGGCCTAGAAACCTGTCATTCTTTTTAACATGACGTTGGATAAGAGCTTTGACTCTTACACATGAGTCTAATAATATGCACCATACTTGCTCTTTAGTCCCTTCCAGTTGTATCATACGCGTTGGAGCTCCGTACAAAACCTTACCGTCCATCGACCGGAGTAACTCACGTCATCCATCACCATGCATATCGTCGGATGGATGGAGAGTGTGCACACTAGGTGCTGTCTATGTGTGTGTACGGTCCACCTGATCCTCTGTGTCTCTGGATCAGGCGATGCCGCTGGCAGACTGTAAGGACAACGTGACGGGTGGGGTCCTCAAAGTGCTGCTCCACTGCCTCACCTGCAACCAGAGCTCCAGCTTCCTCTCACACGCCTTCAGCACGCTGCGAGCGCTCCTCATCAAGGTACTGACGTCGGTGTGTGTGGGGGGGGGGGGGAGAGAGAGGGATGGAGGGAGAGAGAGAGAGGGAGAGGGAGAGAGACAGAGAGACTGTGGACAATGGTGTTGCATAAATACGTTGGTCTAATTAAGTGTCCGCTTATTAAGCGTGGGGATGCTTCGCAGGCGGTACTAGCCGGGATTAATGTCGGCTCATTTTTTTGCATTCAAGCTCGGATGCTTTATTATATGATGTACAGTATCATCAATTTAAACACTTAGACCTGCTTTATTTTTTCACTTACTCTCTCGCTCCCCCTCACCCTTTCCATTGTGTGTCTGTGTCTGTGTGTTTGTGCGGTTGTTTGTGTGTGTGTGTGTGTGTGTGTGTGTGTGTGTGTGTGTGTGTGTGTGTGTGTAGTTTGGAGACCTGCTGTTTGAGGAGGAGGCTGAGCAGTGTGCAGACCTGTGTCAGAAGGTGCTCCAGTACTGCAGCAGTCCAGTGGATGAGAACAGGAGCCAGGCCTGTGCCACCCTCTACCTCATCATGAGATACAGCTACAGCAACGCCAGCGTGAGCACACCAAACATGCACACACGCACGCACGCACGCACATGCCCTCGCAGTACACATGTGCACAATTCAACGAAATCTTGTGATGGAGAATGATTTTTTTTTTTGGTGTTACAGTAAAATCTCAAGTATTAAGAGCTGCATAGGAAAGCATGCAGGCAGTCATAACTATGACAGACTGTAAAAGTTTGTCCCATTCACCGTAAATTAGAGGACTTTTGACACACACATAAATACACACATACATAAACACACACACACGAGCAGAAGGAGAGTTCATCATGATTCTCATACTCATTCCACTCATACCCATATTATTATCTTCTCTTCTTCCCTCGTCTGCTCAGCTTAATGCCTTCCCTGTGTCTATTTTTGGGTTTTGGTGGAAGACAGTTTTCTGCTGAAGGATGTGTTTCTGAGCAGAGACGACCCATCCGTCACCGTCTGCCCCCTGTGTTTCCTCCACCTTCTGACTAATGACAGCCGAGCTGTGCGTGTGTGCGTGTGTGTGAAGGGGAAGGGGGAAAGAAAAGGGTATGAACTTAAGGAGGAGGGGAGAATTTATTTGGTAATTCTGTTACTCCGGCTGCAGCCGAGGTTTCCGTCGTTGACAGTGTGTAGTCCTGGAGTCTAGCACAAGCCTAAATACACAACAGAGCCCAACACACACAAACACACAATGCCACATGGTCTTTTAGGGATGAGTGGCTTTTTCCTCTGTGCGTGTTTTGTGTTTATTTATACTATCGTAAACGGGCAAGATCACAACAGTCATTGTGAGTCATCCATACTGCTTCCCCTCTGCCATATCCCCATCTGTTCTTCGTCTCCCTTGTTTTTGAAGACATATTAGACCAGGCTTTATGTCCCATTCAAATGATCCTATCAAAATGAAGATATGAAGATACGCAACCACCAAATAGTATTTCTGGGGCTGCAAAAACTACCAAAGTCTCATATTCAGCAAGAAAATGGTATAAACATTCAGTATCTTTTGACTATATGTTACTAGTGTCTGTATTATTATGCTATACGTTTCTTTTCTTTAAATATCTAATATTTATGATTATATTGATATTATTGTTATTAATTATGATTATAATTAAAGCAACAACTTGTGCTGATCACACACACACACATACACATGCACACACACACACACACACACACACACACACACACACACACACACACACACACACACACACACACACACACACACACACACACACACAGTGTGGCGGGCTGGCTTCTGGGGCTCCAGCCCCATGCGTAGTTGAACAGAATGGGGCCGTAGAGATGATCCATGGGTGATTATGTCTTCACTAATGGGAGATCATTTCCCGCTTTGCCGGGCCATCTTGGAGATGGATTGAGCTCCGTGCGCACATGCGCGCACACACACGCATGCATGCACTCACACAGGCGCGCACACGCACACGGACACACACACACACACAGAAAGGACCATCTCCGATGGATGGAGAGGGTGGTTGTTTGGTAAAAGGGTTTTGATCTGTCTAAGGGGTGGAAGAGTGAAAAGATGACCTGAGAGACGGTTGACATTTCAGAGAAGAAGAATGGGACTGGATGGAAAATAAGGTTGCTGCAAACAAAATGGGTTTTTCAGTTAATTAAATTTCATCCTGCTTCAAGATTCAAATAAAATATATCAGGATTTGCTGTATCATAGCACTTCAGCTTCGGATCACTTTGACAAGTTGGTAATTTAATATTTCTCCTTGCTGAAATGTTGATTTAAAAGAAGCTTATTAAAATCGCAGACGGAGGTTTCCAATTAATTGCGGATCAGGTGGAGGCGACACTTCAGTCAGTGGTGTGTTTATCTACTATCAACTGCAATCTTGTTTCATCCTCCAGAATTAATCAGAACAGCGGTCTGCATGCCACCATGCAATCTAAATGACACAATGCTATATCACTTACAGAATATCTCCCAAAAGCATTCGTAATTGACACTATTCGTCAACATTGGAAAATTGGATAGTGCTAAAATACAGAACTGAGCAAGAAATAAAGCTTGATGTATGTTTCGCTCAGGAAATCATTTTTCATTCAGCCATGATACATTTATTTACACAAACCAGATGAATACTTGTGTATAGACTCTGCACTCAAAGAGTCAGACATCTGTTGCCTTGTGTTCAGCAGGAATTTATCCATCTCTTGTTTTAAATAGAAACCCAGATCAAACCATAGCAGCATCTGTGGTGAAAAATGTTTTGGCAAGGGTTTCTTCCATTTCTCCCTTATTTTACACGAAGAGAAACGACGTATACTGTCAACAATGTCATCAAACACTGGCGTCAGTAGGTTTTGTATACTGGCATGAATGAAACATTTCAAGACATTCATTCACAGCAGTGAATAGAGATGATATTTGAATCACATAGGATGCATTATTTAGATAATTATGCTTTTATGCTTTTTTGGTATATGTACAGTTCCTTTTGTTCTTAATGTGTATAGCTGTACTTTTTTAATATATAATATATATATTTTTATAACTATATTAACTTCATGTGAGGTTAGAATCCACACTGCATTGAAGATTTGTACTACATACCCTACATTTGTAACAATCTCAGCCGAAAGGGTCTCTGTTCAATCCCTGACATCTAATATCTATAGTACATCTATCTATAGTCTGTCTATCAGGCGCCTAAGGTCCTACCTGCCTAACGTTTAGAAAAAAAGAAATCCCTATAAATCACATAAAAGCGCCCGCAAACAAAATGATCTCAATCGTACCACAGCATCACTGCTTCATGGGCTGGGGAACTATTGGGAGTGAATGGGAAGCCGGCTTCCATCACATGTCCCCTCCTCTCTGCCCCCACCTTCCTGCTGTGCAGAACTTCTCCAGGGTGAAGATGCAGGTGACCATGTCCCTGGCCTCGCTGGTGGGGCAGTCGTCGGACTTCCAGGAGGAGTACCTGCGGCGCTCGCTGCGCACCATCCTGGCCTACGCTGAGGAGGACGGCGAGATGAGGAGCACGCAGCTGCCCTCCCAGGTAAGACAGGGGCACGCACGCACGTACAGACAGACAGACAGACAGACAGTGAGACAGACAGCCAGACAGTGAGACAGTCAGACAGACAGTGAGACAGCCAGACAGACAGACGGACAGCGAGACGGTCAGACAGACAGTGAGACGGTCAGCCGGACAGCGAGACGGTCAGACGGACAGCGAGACGGTCAGACGGACAGTGAGACAGTCAGACGGACAGTGAGACAGACAGACGCAAGCACATATACGCACGCACAGACACACTCACATATACACGCACGCACACACACTATTTTTTTAATAGAAATACCAATCTGATATTCACATTCCCCCCCCCCTCAAAGTACATCTCTCCAAAGACCCAGCGGCGAGAGATAGAAATCTTGAGAAAGGAACACATATGGGATGACTAACACAGCAGACACAACTCAGTAGCAGAATAACAATGAGGAGAGGAAAAGGTGTATCATTCAGACCAAAGCATGCTTGGAGGCCATGATGACACGCGGTGGTGGTGTGTGGTGGTGTGTTTCTCCTCAGGTGGATGAGCTACTGCGGAACCTCAACAGCATCCTGTCCGACACGGTGAAGATGCGGGAGTTCCAGGAGGACCCTGAGATGCTCATGGACCTCATGTATAGGTGGGTGAAGAACAAAAACAACCGTATTGTCTTACAGGCTTTGTCCTTGTTTGGTCTGTCTTATCGACTGCTTCTCTCTCACTTTCTGGCACGCTCTCTCTCTCTCTCCCCCTTTCCATCTCTCTCCCTCTCTAGATTGTAGGCTATGTTTTGCCTTTTCTTCAGCTCTCTCTCTCTCTCTCTCTCTCTCGCTCTCTGCTTACCCCGTGGCTTACTGGGAGCTGGCTGGTTCCTATTTCTCTGCGGTCTGGGCTTGTTTTGCCTCTATTTGCTGTCCTCGCCATGGTTACCATGTGGTAGCAGTTTGGGCCTCTGATCTGGGCTGGGGTGTATATGCAAATGCAAGCGGAGAGAGTGGCGTACGTGGTGGGGACGCGGCAGACAAAGAGGCGCATACATGTGCTGTGTGTTGGTTTAGAGATCACTCGGCGCTTCTGTGCTAATGCCCTCTACACGTGCCATTCATCATGCAGTCTGTTTGGGTTTAGGGCCCGTTCTGCATGTGTGTGGTACAGAATGTGTCCGACAGCCATGCAAAAAATGGCACAGCGAACGGCAAATGTGCTTTTCCTGAAGTCCTCGCCTTGATTCTCCTCAAATACAGACACACATGCACACATGTGCATGCACACGTACGCACGACACACACACACACACACACACACACAGGCACACACACTCAGGCACACACACTCAGGCACAATTACATGGGAGATAATCTGGTGCCCAGGTTCATTGTGTACATTCATATAGCGAGCGGTGCACCTGGTTTACTTGAAGATTAATTGATTCATTCATCGTTTTGGTTTTTTGTTTTGCGTACGTTTGGCATGTCCTGATTCATTATTCATGCATTGCTTGAACAGGGGACACAAATTCGCAGTTTTGTTTTTTTCTAACCGAGAACATTTCCTTCTGGAAGCATTTCGTATAAACAAATTAGTTCCAAATCAAGCACACACACATGCACACACACGGTTTCAATCTATTCTTAGCCCTACAGAAAGCTAACCTGTGTGTGTGTGTGCGCGTGTGTGTGTGTGTTTCCATTCAGGATAGCCAAAGGCTACCAGACCTCGCCCGACCTGCGCCTGACCTGGCTGCAGAACATGGCGGAGAAGCACAGCAACAGGAAGTGCTACACGGAGTCGGCCATGTGTCTGGTGCACGCCGCCGCCCTGGTGGCCGAGTACCTGAGCATGCTGGAGGACCACAAGTACCTGCCTGTGGGCAGCGTCACCTTCCAGGTACTTACTGTACAGAGCTCCCTGCAATCATACAACGTCCAGCCAGGGATCGCGCTCGCGTCAATCAATCAAATCAGAAATATTGACGTATTGGGGTGTCATCAGTTTCTCTGGTCAACTATTTTGTACATACATACATACATACATACATACATACATACATACATACATACATTCAAACTGTACATACATGAACGTGACTATACATCAAAGAAGCAAACGTCCCATGTACTTCAGACCCTGAAGATGGGAGCTGTATAGTATTTTAGTATTTTGCTGTTCTTTCCCTATAGCAGTGAAAGGTGCTACACAATGAATCGGGAGGCCTTACTCGATAGAGAGGCAATTCAAGTAGTGTGTGAGCAACAACCAAGTCAACATCATGTCCCATCGAGTACACCACAACACAACTGCACAGTGGTCAACAGGTGACACTGACCATCAACCTGAACACACACACACGCACAGGCACGCACGTACGCATGCGCGCGCAGAGACCTCCGCTGTGTTTTGGGACGGGACATTCGAACCCACCAGTTTTTCCATTGATCAGGCGATCATTTGATTAGCTTTCGCTTCCTCACTGTCGGACATCTCCCTGTTACATGCTGGTCACCTTCCTGTCCATTGATCATGTGATTAAATAAGGGGGGGGGACGGGCGGGACCGGTGGATCGATTTATACAGGCCCCTTTTGTCTCTGCAGAACATCTCCCCCAACGTGTTGGAGGAGTCCGCTGTGTCTGACGACATCCTGTCTCCGGATGAGGACGGCGTGTGCTCCGGCCGCTACTTCACTGAGAACGGCCTGGTGGGGCTCCTGGAACAGGCCGCCGAGCTGTTCAACAATGTAAGAGAGGGACACACGCACGCACAAACACACACACACACACACACACACACACACACACACACACACACACACACACACACACAAACACTCTCACACTCACACTCACACTCACACTCACTCACAATAACATCTATTACTCACTTGACGATCACATTAAAATGTATATTTATATTAAATATAAAGAGAAACTGCTCACCTCTTTTTTGTGTTTCTTAGTGCTATTTTGTCCAATTGTTTGTTTTTGTTTTAAGGGGCTTTAAAGGGATGCATTAGCTCAAGTGTTGATTGTTCTCAGCCTGCAAGTTGTTGTACAATTACCTATCTACATTTATGCTAAATGTCGATCTAATTAGATGGTATCTTTTTTGCTGTTTGCGGTTATAAATTGCCATGAACCACTTGTGCATTGTACGCTTGATGACATGATCTGGTGAACCTACCATGTCGTTTATCGTTCTCTATTGTCTGTTTAGGGGAGTCTGTTCGAGACGGTGAACGAGGTGTACAAGATTATCCTTCCCATTCTGGAGGCGCATAGAGACTTCCGGAAGCTGGCCTCCACTCACGATAAGCTGAAGCGGGCCTTCGACAAGATTATTGAGAAGGTAACCGTTCATGTGCAGGATCAATATCATTATGGACAGGAGAATGAAGAGGGACGGGGAAAGTGTGTTGCTGCTAAGAGGCATATTGCCTACACACCATACTAACAGGTGGAGCCACTGAGAGATAGAAATATATGTAGCTATTACTAATTTAGGAATCAATTATTATTATATCATTAGTTAATATTCATTTTTCACTTTTTTTAAAAAAAAAAGTGGGTTTACACAATGTCTTTTGGCAAAGAGGACCTATTCCCCCAAAGAGTTAATGAAACTGCCACAATTTTGTTTTATTCACTATGTGATACAGTAGCGAATGTCCCTACATGCATCCCAAATGTATGCCAAACGGGTTCCATTTTTGTTTGACGAGTGGCCTACTACTATTCCCAGTCCTCATCTGGTCCCACCTACTTCCATTTAATCTTGATCTGTTTGCATCTATGCAAAACACAAATCCACACTCACCCCCTCTAACACACCACCACCACATGTGCTCTCCCCATCCAGGGCCACAAGAGGATGTTCGGTACCTACTTCCGGGTCGGTTTCTACGGAGGAAAGTTTGGGGATCTGGATGAGCGGGAGTTTGTTTACAAGGAACCAGGGATAACACACCTGCCGGAGATCTCTCACAGACTGGAGGCAATTATTTCTGTATATTCTATCGCATTTCATCTGGAGAGAGAGAGAGAGAGAGAGAGAGAGAGAGAGAGAGAGAGAGAGAGAGAGAGAGAGAGAGAGAGAGAGAGAGAGAGAGAGAGAGAGAGAGAGAGGGGTTACCGTTCAAATGTTTTTCCCTTATAGTTGTATTTTTCATATAGCTGATTGTGTGTGGGTGGGGGTGCGTGCGTTTCGAAACGATGTAAATCATTTTCTTCATACAAAGTTCAAACTTACAAATTAAAATATTCAAATAATAAATTGGTTATTAATGTAAGTAATACATTTAAAATAGTTGAATAGCATTCAAATAAAGCAAATATTGGTAAACTACTTTAACTTTCAAGTGGATCTTTTTTGTATGGACTTGTCATCCTTACAAATGCAGAACGGACATAAAATATGGCTGTATTGTCTAGTCAAATATATCACATTCATGTTCCCACTCGCCTTAGAACTTCTACAGTCAGTGTGTTGGAGAGGATTCCCTGGAGATGATCAAAGACTCCACCCCCGTGGACAGGAAGAAACTCAACCCCAACAAGGTAGGTAGTCGAGAGACACCCTGCCACGCTGATACCCCACACTACCTGCTACAACACAGGAAGGCTGCAGGGCAAAACTGAAAGATGCCTTCGTTCTTTGGAGTAAAAAGTGAAATGAAAGTGAGATGACTATTTATGCCTTGTCGGATAGCAGCCTATGTGGTTTGGCTTTAAAATAATTCTTAATGTTTTTAAAGATAAGCTAATGAAAATTCCGCAGCCGTCACATTGCACTTTTCTGTTCTAAGTCTATGAACTGTCCTTGGTCGTTTGGCCTTTACCCTAATCCGAGCCACATCTGAGATGATCATCTGTAACGCTGTTGACCAACGATAAAGAATTTAGAGACTGAATCCGAACCTCTCTCCAGGCGTACATCCAGATAACGTATGCGGAGCCCTACTTTGACGACTACGAGATGAAGGACCGGCTGACCAACTTCGAGAAGAACTTCAACCTCCGGCGCTTCATGTTCACCACGCCCTTCACCAGAGCGGGCCGCCCACGGGGAGAGCTCAGCGAGCAGTACAAGAGGAAGACCATCCTGACCACCATGCACGCCTTCCCCTACGTCAAGACCCGCATCAACGTTATCCAGAAGGAAGAGGTAGGCTGCTGCGGCAGCCCTCAGCCAGGCCTGCTCCTCCCCCTCTCTGATCTGCTCCTCGTGTCTGCAGACCAACGTCTTGGCCAGAAGCTGCATGTGGCTACTCAGAACGTTGTCTCCATGCCGCTGAAAGGAATAAGACGTCACTCAGACAGGATGGCTCTGTTGTTTGCATCCTGTCCACTCGTATCTTCCTTTGTTTGTGATCTGGGTCTCTCTTTCTCGCTTATCTACGTCCATCAATCTCTATTCCTCTCTCTTTTCGTCCTCTCTCTCGCTCTCACATTTCAATCTCTTCACATCTCTCTCTTTCCAGAGCTTTCTATCTTTTTCTTCTATATTCAAATATATAGATAGATAGATAGATAGATAGATAGATAGATAGATAGATAGATAGATAGATAGATAGATAGATAGATAGATATCTCTAATGTAGCCCATCTTTTATGGCCTTCAATGATATGACAGAGTTAGAGGTAGATCCTTTTTAGAGGTAGATTCTTTTATTGTTGGTTATCAGTTAGCTTGTTTGTTATTAATTGACACAACTCAAGGCATCATTATTATTTAATACGTAAGGATTAAGGTCATGCTAGTGTAGGGGTGAGCCGCCCATCCGGCAGGCAGTGGGTTTGAATCCCAAGTTCTGTCGTCTACCTGTAGGGACTCTTGAGAACGTAACCTTACCCACCTACCTGCTCACTAATGACATGCATCTAGAAAGAATGGAACTTTAAACTAACTGTAAAGATGAGGGAAGCATCTGTTGCATTAACAAATGGTAAATAGTAAGGCATCATAGCCATTATTTAGCAAAGGAAAAAAAAGTTTTCTAAGTCACTTCCTGCATGTGTCCTCCAGTTTGTCCTGACGCCCATCGAGGTGGCCATCGAGGACATGCAGAAGAAGACGAGGGAGCTGGCTGTGGCCACACACCGAGAGCAGCCCGACCCTAAGATGTTACAGATGTTGTTACAGGGCTCCGTGGGAGCCACCGTAAACCAGGTAGGGTTCCACCTCCACACTTAGGTTATTTGTTTTTCCACTTGAACAGATCTTCTTTGCGTTTACTCGTGTTTTCATTGTATTATTCTCATCTCTTAACCGGTTAAATCAATTCCAACGGCTGATGTGTTGTCTTGAGAATCGCATTTTGAAGAGTGGCAGTTTACTCCTCTTTCGCCTGCCGAGTGTTTCTCTCTGTCATGTTGTTGAGAGAGAAGATCAACCGGCATCATTTGATCCGGCGCTTTTTCTTTAGTTTCTATTGCATTACATTTTCTATAGTGATCACACGGCGCAGGTGGCACACATGACAGTGATTGCACATCAAAGCGTCCGAGCCCCATCAATAACCCTAATCCTTTCCTTTTACCTCTCGGCTGATTTAGTTAAAACGTCCGCAGACCCCCCCCCCCCACCCCCCTGTGTCCACCCACCCCACACAGACGACCCCCAACCCCCCTCCGCCCACGTCTTCCCTTTTATGTCTCCATGTGCCGCACGCCGCAACGAAACCCTGAGGTCTCTTTGATGTGTCCACTCATTGCTCCTACCATGAGCTACGCTTCGCGCTGGGGATGTTGAAAGCGGGGGGGCGAGACAGACTACGGTGACTCCGTCTCCATCTCCTGCCCCACAGTGCTTTATCTTCCCAGAGTCTTATCAGACTGAATCTGACGGGTGCCTTGCTAAACGTACTTGTATACATAGTTATAATGTCGAGCAGCTCCACCTACATGCACCTACAACTCCTGTAATCAGTGCAAGTGAACTCGGCCCTCTCTCTCTCTCTCTCTCTCTCTCTCTCTCTGTCTCTCTCCTTCTCTCCCTCTCCCTCTCTCTCTCTCTCTCTCTCTCTCTCTCTCTCTCTTTCTCTCTCTCTCTTTCTCAATCTCTTCCCCCTATCAGGGGCCCCTATGTGAGCGAGGGCCCAGGTCCTTCTTGAATGCGTGTATGATGTTAATCAGAACTGTTTAACTGTAGCAGTCGTGACGCGGGCCGCTGCGCGGGCACGCTGTGGTTTTATGATGAATGTAACGGGGGATAACAAGGGCCCGGACGGGGGGGGCCAAATGGGAGCCAAATGGTGGGTCTATAGAGGATTTAGTGGATGCATTAAACATGCAGCGCACTAATCACGGCCTGGTTCTCTGTCTCTGATCTCCGCCTCATGGTCCAGACCAACAGCCTGGCCTGGAGCTGTAATGCTGTGGCGGCTGACCACGTTGTTTCCCTGCCACTAAAAAGGGAAAATAAGAAATGAAACAGAGGGATGGATCGCTCTATTCTTTGTTTTGCATCCTTTTCTTAAGCGCCTTAGTGGTTGCATCTAATCGTCCTTTATTTGTAATTTGTGTGTGTCTCTGTCTCTCCTTCACTCCATCTCCTCTTTCTATACTTGCATCTCTTTATCTGTCTCTGTCTCGCTCTCTGTCCTTGTCTCGCGCTATTTCCTCCTCCTGTGTGTGTCTCTCTCACTCTGTGTGTCTCCCCCTCTCTGTATCTCTCCCTCTCTCCCTCTGTGTTTGTCTCTCTCTCACTCTGTGTGTCTCTCCCTCTCTTTCTCTGTATCTCTCCCCCTCTTCCTCTTTCTCTTGGTGTATTCTCTCTCTCACTCTGTGTGTCTCTCCCTTTCTCTTTCTATGTATCTCTCCCTTTCTCTTTGTGTTTGTCTCTCTCTCACTCTGTCTCTCCCTCTCTTTCTCTGTATCTCTTCCTCTTCCTCTTTCTCTTTGTGTATTCTCTCTCTCACTCTGTGTGTCTCTCCCTCTCTTTCTCTGTATCTCTCCCCCTCTTCCTCTTTCTCTTTGTGTATTCTCTCTCACTCTGTGTGTCTCTCCCTCTCTTTTTCTGTATCTCTCCCCCTCTTCCTCTTTCTCTTTGTGTTTGTCTATCTCTCACTCTGTGTGTCTCTCCCTCTCTCTTTCTCTGTATCTCTCCCCCTCTTCCTCTTCCTCTTGGTGTATTCTCTCTCTCACTCTGTGTACATTTCTTTCTCTCCCTGTCTGTCTCTCTACATCCCTAGGGCCCGCTGGAGGTGGCCCAGGTCTTCCTGAACGAGATCCCTGCCGACCCCAAGCTTTACCGGCACCACAACAAACTGCGGCTGTGCTTCAAGGAGTTCATCATGAGGTGAGAGGAGACCCCATAGACCTCCACTGTAGCTAACGGCTCAGACCCAATCTCAGAAAACCAAGCAAAACAACAAACGCTGCCTTCCCACTGCGGGCCATAAACCCCAAAGAAATGTTAGGTTACACCACCAGCCCCCAACCCCCCCGTGGCGTTTTCCACCCGCGTCTTTCATTTTGCACGAGAAATTACTATTAACTGGCTCCGTGGGAGGATATAGTAAATGTTAGTTCAAAGGGATTTCTAAATGAAAAAGGTCTTTGTCATGGGCACTAGCGGGAAACCTGGCCAAAAGTATTGTGTAGGTAGTGTGGTTACTTTTGACTGGTGAATAATGATCTCTTGCCTGTGGAATGTGTCTATGCCGTTTATATAGAGGGTGATAACGAAAATTGATTGATAATACTTTATACAACTATTATGGAACACAATGTTTTGGAATTACAAAACATTGTGTGTGTGTGTGTGTGTGTGTGTGTGTGTGTGTGTGTGTGTGTGTGTGTGTGTGTGCTCGTGTGTGTGTGTGTCCTTGTAGCCTTGCATGTGGCAACACCATTCACCTAGAATGGGCTTTCATTTGTAATGTCCAAAGTCACCTCCAATCTCCTTTGTTTGGCAAGAGCTGGTAGATATTTACTGTCATTTCAGAAATTGTTATTTTCCTTCATAACCGAGGCAAGCTGATATCTTTCCCCTTTGTATGAGGAGTATCCAGTCCTCAACCATGGTCGTTCTTAAACCTAATCACAGAAAAACAGCACGCCGGTTTGAATTTGCTCTTGACCCCAGGATTCAAATGTTTCCTTCCAAAAATGCTAATGTGTCCTTTTCACTTATCCATGACCGACCTTCTAATCCACCGACCGACCCACCAACAGATTCCCCCTTTCGTCAGCAGGGTTAGAAAACATCTGATCCCTTTTGAGTTTAACTTGTGTGCTTCTCACAGTGCATGGCTGTTCTCTTAAAAGGTCCAATATGTAACTCATTTACTGTACTAAATCATAAAATGCCCATGATATGTCGTTGGGGATTAAGAAAACATGTTGATACTAAAATACTGGCTTCTTTGTTTAGAGTATCCCGGGTTGACCGACAAATTGGCAAACAAAAACAGCATGATGCAGCTATGGAAGCTAGCAAACTAGTTTGATAAACTGAGATTGTATTGGATTCTATTCAACCTAAAAGCGTCAACCTCTTTCAAAAAAGGGTAAAACACGGGTACATTTTGAAGTTGCATTGGAAAGATGTAGACATCCTCGAGCCCAGAAGGATTTCAAGACGGATGCCACATGAGCTGAACAATAAAAACATTTCAGCCATATACATTAGCTGATCGACTTAAGGTTTAGGGCTCACTGTCGCTTGTCATTGTCGAAATAGAATAATTGTGCTTGTCTCAAAATGTAATCTTGTGTTCTGCGAGCCCTAAACATGGCAAACCACGTGAACGCTGAGTCTGGAAAGGAGGGGGTTGATGTAGACAACCTTCTCCGACTTTGTGAATTTGGACTTCAGTTCGGGCAATGACTTGGAATATATTCTACATTAAAGAGTATATAGGTGGATGTTATACAGCCTGAGATTGATCCACAAATCCTATGGTACTTACGGCTTTGTAAATCTTTATGGCAAGTGCACTAACAGTGCCCCGTAATGTATAATGTTACAGTGCACTATATTGATGTTTACAATATAACTCTCATTTAAAGTGTGAAGCTAAAATCTGGCATGTGTTTTGCCCCTACCCTCTCTCATTTGTCAATTTCCTTGACCCATTTTTAGTTCAGGCCACATTTGTATTGCAAAGGAATACAACAAATCCTTGGATTGAACACCGCTCTTTTCTCATATTCTTTATTCTTCATTGAAGCGAAGTAATTGGTTCATTACATTAATGAAAACACCATCCATCCATCTGTCCATTTTCTAGCTACCCACCCATCCTCCTAATCCACGTATTGCAGATTATGTCTATGGCCAGGGCTATTGCTGGCCTGGCGCCTTCCCCAGCTGAATACGAGTGTAAGACAGGGAGACAATGTGAATGCAACACTAATCCATTGCATGGACACACACACACACACACAGACGCACTCAAGCACACATCAAAACACTAAATAGGGTTGTTTTTTTCACACCAAGTGTGTCTATTGGTATCCAAGCTATCCTCTGGGAATCATATTCTCCCTGCTAACTGTCCATCTCCTGTGCTTGGTCCCTACCCTGCAGGTGTGGGGAGGCTGTGGAGAAGAACAAGCACTTGATCGGGCCGGACCAGAAGGAGTACCAACAGGAGCTGAAGAAGAACTACAACCGGCTGAGGGAGAACCTGAGGCCCATGTTGGAGAGGAAGATCCCGGAGCTCTATAAACCAATCATCAAGCCACGACTGGAGAACAGGTAACCCTAGCACAGGTCACACCGTTACCCGTGACACTCATCTTGGATCCAGCAGTCCTGCTGTGTTTATAGCAGAACCTATGGGGGTGGACCTGAACGGGGTACCATTCAGAGCATGGGCAGTTATGTAACTCTATCAAAAGTAGATATTTTATTGAAGGAAAACTGATTTGCTGTGTCATTCTGTCTCCCCATCCATCCTCCCCTATCCCTATCTGCCTCCTTCTACCTTCTTTTACCCTCTTGCTGCTCTTCTCTTCTAAAGGGACTCCTTCAAACGGCTCAGTCTTCGCAGAACTCCAGAGGAAAACTCCTGAGATGTCACTGCTCACCAGAGAAAAGAGAGAGAGTTAGAGAGGGGGGGGCGGAGAGAGATAGATGGAGAGAGGAAAAGGGAAAGGAAAAGACAGCACACGGATGAGTTGAAAGAGGACCGGAAAGAGAGAGAATCACTTTGGAAGGGGGTCAGAGCAGAGTCCGGGGAGAGGAGTGGTATTTGCAGCAGCAATTTATCTGAGGTCTAGTTTTGACTAGTTATTCGATTTTGCTGTCTTTATCAGTTCTTCGTTTTGACAGTATAATAAAAAGGGGAAACTTTGACCGACGGACGGAATTGGCTTTCTCGTGCCAATTTGTAGCGATTCACTGTACCTTGATACCTTCTGCTCCGAGCTGTCAAATATTTTTTGACGCAAATGCAGATGCAACCCCCATAATGCTGCAAACACCTTTGCTAGGGTGAATCGAGTGGTGTGGAGTTGGACTCTGAGGTCCTTGCAGGCCCAGGGACTGCATATGTGCCAAGATTGCCAGTGTCTCATTCATGCACACATGCATGACTGAGACACGCACGGATCTGTGTATTCAAAATTGTACAATAGAATATGAATTATTTTTGTCGTACTGAAGCCACTTTGTACCCAATCATGATAACAGATTATGGTATGTGATCAAAAGGCCTTTCGTTTTTTATTTCTTCTTGGTGGCTGCCAATTGCGGATGTTCCCATCAAAGAGGCAAACCTGTGAATGGTTTTGGTCACTGGAAAAATCTACAGGATTCTGTCGCCCACAGCAGATTCGATTTATTTTCATGTTGGGCATATCTGGCAGTGTAGATAGTAGCGTTTAACTTATTCAGAGTTGTCTTATTTTGTCCTTTTATAACTGTGATACATATAACTTAGCTGAAGGTCTAACTTGAAACTATCTTATTTAGATCCATAATGTATCCATAGTGTAAATATATCAGAGGATTAAAAATTGTTTACTGAGGAATAAACGTTGTTCATTATTACTTTATTATGACTCATTTTAGAAGCAGTGCAGCAAATTATTTGAACGCTCTTCATCATACCACAATCAATATGCACTTACTTAAAATACTTGGTGCGACATTTAATCTGTCTGCTTTTTATTGATGAGGTTAGAAAATCCTCCCAAATTGATTCTGCAACTCCAAAAAATAGGCAGTTGGTTACTGTCACAACTTTTAGACAATTAAGAAAGGCCCCATGATGTAAATGTCTATCGTCCCCATTAGGAATTCCATGATGTGTTATTTTTTTATTTTGTATATGTGTTTTAGTCCTGTCATATTGTATTAACCTAATGTGGAATTGTAATTCCTTGTTATGAACATGCCATGGTCATGCACTTGAATAAAACAATGTGCTCTCTTTGCATTTGATCATGTATCCAATGTTTTTACATCACATTAATGTTTGGTCTTATTCTATGTACACTTGCCTACATAGATGGTAGTTTTTTTTTCTCTATGGCCACTGGTGTGAACAGGAAATGATGGTAGATGGTCTATTCAACCATCATGGAGTAGAGCAATGAATGTAAGGATTGATACCTAGGGCTAGGCAGTTTGCCAAAGGATGTTTACCTAGACTGCTGACACTGGGGTGTCGCCCAATCCTATAATCAATACGGTAAAAACCTTTTTAGTTTTCAGATATTATGTGAACGACATCTCCTCTTCCTCAAATCCGAACTATATTCTATATACTTCTATGACGTGACCACATACTAAAAGATTCCCAATGATTTTACTGAACTACAAACGAGATGCACAATGTACTACAATAAACTGGCGTCGCATCAGGAGTGACGACATAAAGAGTTGCCTTGAGCATGCGGGAAGCAGGTCGGTAGGTACCAATAGGTCCATGGTCGGTACATTTCATTCGCACTGAGCGTTCTGTTTGTGGACGTAGCGAGGTTTACAAATTATTACGTTACGCTAGACTCGTAGATTTCGTGAAAATCGTAATAAATAATAAAAAGTACTTTGACCATACCGTTCAGGCAGCTGCGTTCGTGCCCTTAACTTTTACATATCGAAAGATATTAGTTTTAGTGTTTAATCTGGTTAATTAACATCTTTTTCAGATGGCTTGTGAACGGTTGAATGGTTAACGTTGGGCCCCAATTAATTTGGTGGCAAGTTCAAGTTATTCATTAAAATAGGATCATTTCTTCGATTAAAACTTTATTACCTTTTTCCCTGATGGGCATAAGGCATCTAAGGACGCAGACGTGTTACATGCGGGGCAGGCTCTTTACTCTGTTGAAGGTTTTTAATTTAAACGCAACTTATCTTTTAAATATATGTGCAGCTGCCCTGGCCAAACTGACAGGAACTGATAGTAAATAGTAATTGCACCTCTCTGTTGCCAGGCATCGCTTGTGTGCCCGCTGCGGGCTAGAGAGAGACGTTTTGACTGTAGAAACTATAGCAAGTTATTGGTACGATTTGGCTTTGGTGTGAGTTGCTTGGTAGGGGAAGGTCATGACTCATATCTTCACAAGAAGTTTCCATGCTTTTACCCGATCGGGTGTGTGTCCACACATTGTTTTGATATAATGATTCAGCTAGCTTTAATATAAGGCTTCTGACAGATTGGCTAACACGTGTTATAATAGAACCCAAAAATATTGCTTCCAGATATTTGAAAAAGTATTATTTTTGCACTGATATCATGTGAGAAAGAACCAACAGGTGTATGTTCCTGCAATAGAGGACGCTGCAGTTTCAAATTATGTTTGGACGGAATAAACCTTTACAACTAAGTACAATTATAACGTTAAATACTTGGACAAAATCTAGCATTGAAAATGAAATGGGTTTTAATAAGTGCGGTTCTGAGACTGCGGCCCTGAAACTGCAGCCTCCTCTATTGCAGAATCATACTATTAAAGGTCCCATGGCATGAACATTTAACTTTATGAGGTTTTCTAACATTAATATGAGTTCTGAGGGTCCTAGCCTGCCTATGGTCCCCCAGTAGCTAGAAATTATGTTAGGTGTAAAACGAGCACTAGCTATCCTGCTCTGCCTTTGAAAAAATAAAGCTCAGACGCGCCGATTTGGATATTTTCCCTGTATGTCGTCATACGGGAACATGTTACCTCCCCATTTCTCTGCTTTGCCAAATGAGCTACGACCCTGCGAGCACCACGTGTGTGTGTGTGTGTGTGTGTGAATACACACAGTGAAACGCAAGTGTTGTACACTTCGTTATTTGGATAACCGTTCTGCTGTTGGTGTTATATGGCGCCTAACACGTAGGGTTCTCTGACGTCTGTGGTATTTCCACAACGAGACTCGTAGTGGGGGTTATCTCAGCCATGGTTGAGAAGGAATTGGGGGGAAAGGTACTTTGGCTTTGACTCCCTGAAGTACATGAACCACGACATGGAGGAGAAAGGGATTGACCTTGATTGTTCCCCGCCAGAGCCCCGCTGCCCGCTGTCGAGGCACCCCTGCCTCGGCAGCGGGCAGCAGGCAGCGCCTGCGGGCCGGTGGTGCTGCCCCACGGCGGTGGTGGTGCCTCGTGATGGTGGTGCCTCGCGGCAGCGCGCAGCAGGGCTCCGGCGGGAAACAATCAAGGGCAACAATCCCTTTCTTCTCCATGTCGCGGTTCAGTCTACTTCAGATTGAAGTGGAAGAACCAGAGACGTCGGAGAACCCTACGCAGTCGTTTGAGATTCATATTATCGTCTGGAGGCGCACACAGCTTTTGGCCGTGATAATATATATTACATGATATAGATATCTAAGATGATACTATTTAGATATAGAGCTCCAGGACACCTGCCGAGGCACCCGGAGTGTTCTAGAATATTTACAGGACACGGCCAAAAGCTGTGTGCGCCTTGCTATTGCGATACATCCACTGTAAACACGAGCGCATGGTACCATGGCCACAATCTGCTGAAGGCCACATCCCCACCCTCCACCTTGACCCGCCTCTAAAAAACGGCACGTTTGTGGAAAGCTCATTGTGGGGCTGGCTCATTGTGGCTGTAGTTCTGAGACAAGGCTGAATTTCTTCAACGTCTTCAAATACTGTATTAAGGGCCCTCTTAACACCTATATATAAGCATCCATAAAGTAGCATGCCATGGGACCTTTAACAGAGACAGCGATCTCTAAGCATATCGTTATAAGGCAGTGTGACGTCAACTTTACTTTGGCGTACGAACAGATGCATGCAAAAACGATATTTCTTTGCTTGGAGGCGAGCTAATTACAGTTAACCTTCGAACCTACCTAGGTGGTGGTATGGAGCCTGACGGGGACCTAGACACAGATGACCTTCCGCTTCGAGCAAACGCCAACCAAATACGAGTGAGACACTATGTGCTGGACCTGACAGTACAGCTTCACAGCAAGGTTATCACTGGTAGCATAGCTTTATTCCTGGAGCCTGTTGTAGAAGCTACAGATGGAGCTGGGGTCGGGTTAAGACAGACTGACATGGCCAGGTCACCATGCGAAGGATGCATGGATTCAACTGAGGCTTTGGTGTCCGGAGAAAGCACGGTGAATGAATCAGCGTCTATGTCTAACTACGGCACAAGGGCTGGACTAATACCAGAAACCAGCCCTTTATCTGTAGGAACATCACTGGAAAGCCCAAGCAATGATGGGGACTTCACGCTGGTGCTGGACTGCTGTGATCTCGACGTATTGCAAGTGGAGGAGTTGGACGTCACCTCCGTGCCTTCCATGTCCAATCTTTTAGAGGAGGTCAGAGACCATCGCCCTAGAGACCGCTCGGCGGCCATGCTTCAGAGACTGGTCTCCATGCCTTCTGCCCATTGGAGACGACAGCACCAGCTGTTCTCAGAGTGTAGTGGTGCCCCCGGTACTCCAGAAGCAGGCCCAGTGGAGTTCCACACGGACCATTGGAGTCTGCGGGTGAAGAAGAGGGGCATTACCAGCCCGGTCAATTTCCCCCGGGGCCTGAGAGTCTCTTATGAGACCAGACCAGCGGGTCGCTCCATCAGGTGGACCCAAGACCAGGACAAGAGGTCTGTTACAATGATACAATAAACACTAATGGAAAACCATGACAAAATTATTTGGTGATTGGGCATCTGGCAACTATAGGGTTAATTGGTTTTGATGAATATGTTGAGGTGTCCATAACTGACCTTTCTCACCAGCTCACCAACCCTATAACTGGGTGAAGCATCTAACGCTGGGTGAATTCTGCTTCTCAATGAGAGGTGCCCAAGATTGTTAGCTGGTCCTGTCAAACTCCTCCCTCTCTCTTGGTGTGCGAAGAGGTGCATTTGAAGCATAATTGGTAGTTCAATGTTAAATATTTACATAATGTATACCAACAAATTATATATATATATATATATATACCATTATGTGCTTGAGTGAGTATTTCATGTGATGTTATGGGATGTTTTATGTTTTAAAACGACACATATATATTTATACTCATTATGAGCTTGAGTGATTGTGTCATGTGATGTTATGGGATATTTTATGTTTTTAATTCACAAAGGAACATGCTGCAGGATAATAGATGTCGTTATGCATTAGTGTAAAGTCTGTTGGCCAAGGAAATAAAAGTTGTTTACACCTTGTTTACCCCTTCCAGGGTTTGTGTTTATACTGCAGGCTCCCCCATCAACAATAGAGCCCTCTTCCCCTGCCAAGAGCCGCCTGTTGCCATGTCAACATGGCAGGCTAGAGTCCGGGCCCCTGGCGAGTGTGTGGTTTTGATGAGTGGGGAGAACGTAGCCCTCCCCATTAAGGATGAGAAGACAGGTAATCCACTCATTCCAATCAACAAGCTTAACTTTATGTATACACCCCATAACTTTATGTACACAGCACAGTGGAAATATACATGTGGTGCAACACTCTTCACGATAGGAAGAGGGTAATGCTAACCTTTTGGTAAGTAGGTCAGAATAGCAGCATTCCTTCATTTTTCTCCCTTCAGGGTGCACTGACTGGCCTGAGGATCTAAATGATCTACCAGTAAACTGTAAGAATGTTGTAAAAGTAATTTTTGTGCATTTAGGGACTTACATTTTTTTTAATGCATATTGGAAAGTATACCATAACTGTGGGGAAGGAAGCCAGCATCGGACAAACCATAATGGCGTAGATGACTGATCCATTGGCTTTGTAGAGGGATCAAAAAGCAGTGTATTGGACTAATCCATCCTGCTGGAAATGAAAATGGGCAAAAGCTTCTCTGTGTCACCTTGAGTGAGAAAAGGTCAGACCCTGACAAATGACCATGACAGATACTGTTCTGTGGATGACTAAAGGCTGGCCGGTGGCTATCAAAGTTCAACTTCTATGAGTGCTCCCTTTTTTGGAATTTACTTTATCTCTGAATAATCTTTGACCGCACCTACCATTTTGTTTTCTCACTTGTCCTTCATCTTCCTCCTTTCATGTTTTTTTCCACTCCTCCTTATCTAACTTCCCATTCTTCA
This sequence comes from Pollachius pollachius, assembly GCF_949987615.1. Taxonomy (NCBI): domain Eukaryota; kingdom Metazoa; phylum Chordata; class Actinopteri; order Gadiformes; family Gadidae; genus Pollachius; species Pollachius pollachius. Next base: position 15,772,646 of record NC_136934.1, on the reverse strand, counting down.
TTCAAACCCTTCCTTTCCCCGGCCCTCCCATTCACAGGCCTCCTAATCTGGGACTACTACGTCACAATGCCCATGCCTGCCTCCACCTTTACTTTGGCGGTGGGCTGCTGGCGTAGAGCCATAGCAGAACCTCACACCGCCTCCCGGAGTGCGGGCGAGGCTTCAGTGACCGAGCACAGTGGAGTACCGGCCAACACCGATGCCAAGCTCGGGGCAGGATCCCAGACCGGGCCTGTGTCTAGACCTGGGAGCTCAACCAGGCAAGTAATAAAGGGGTCCCCACTCAACGTTGGCAGGAATTATATTAATTTCCCTGAGTTATTGCCCCCCACCTCCTTCGGTTCTTCCCTTATGATCTCCTCCTCTCCAGACTGTCGTTAACCCCCACTTGGCCCCAGAGCATTCCATAGCAGTACTTTTCCCTTCACCGTACCAAAATCAGGACAGGTGAAGCAAGGGTGGGGGATCGGTATTCACACTCAATCACAGGCGTTGACACTTTTTTGGAAGGAAGTTTCAAACTGATTTATTTTTCTCTCAGGTGGATGGAGGCGGTGCGCATTCTTTGATTGTGATGAAGTTAATTGAGCGGGTGCTATTACCTATGTCTGCATGCCGCAGTTAGAGAAAACAAGAATCTAATAACAGGCAATCAAACCCAATACTGTGCAGGATCCGCGCCTTAATGTCTTAATGGACGCTTTGGTCGGGTTAAGTAGAGGCTCATTTAGTCTATTAGGTGTGGGTTGTATGGTGGGCCAAGCATTGGACCTCTTTGCCCTGCGGTTTTGGCTTGGGCCGCGGTGTTCTCCCCTCCGCTGCCCCGCATGTTGGCCAGGCCACTACTGGGTTTCCAGTAATCCCCCCCCTTCCCTACATGGTTTTCCCGCAGCAGCGGCCCAGCTATGGCCTTTTGCCGGGCCCCAGGAATCTCCTGCCACAAGGAGGGCCTTTATTTTCAATGAATGGCTGGAAGGAAAGTTGGAGCGCTCTCTGAACCTCTGGAACAGCGCTCAAGGAGGAGTAAAAAAGGAGCGGGATATTGGAGTTGAAGGGGAATGGAACTCCGTGTCGCCACCTTCATATTTCTGCGCTCACGGCGGTTTGCCCCACTGACGTTCGTGTTCACATTTTCCATCGCTCTGGTTTCCATACCTTATGCACAGACAGGGGACGGATAGTCCTCGCCACTGAAACCACTGCATATCCTTTTCAAGAATATGCAGCCATTCAAGTATTCTTCATTAACGACGATTGAGAGGCCATTGCCCCCATTTACTTTATTTATTTTTTGTCGACGGGCTACAGTGGCGTGCCAACTGGCCGCTCATCCTCTCCGTCCGAGACTGGCCCTGAGAGCGGGCGCCACACTGGAACGTGTCACTCAGCCGCGGTCGACGGCGGCGTCTGCTGTTCCCATAGCGACTACCCTTGCCGTTTCAACGAACGGTCGGCTTGGACTCAACGGGTGGTCCCGCATCGCGTGTTTGCCCCAGCCTGTCTGCTGCAGAAAGCCAGGGTGATTGTGAACCGCTTCAACTTCCCACATAATGCATGCTTGGCCAGATGAGTTTCAGTCAACTCGATACTGTGATATACAGTATATATAAACTTGTGTATCATTGTCGTTTTAAGGTACAGTAATACCTTTGATTTATTGTTTTAATTGATCACATTCAAAGTATCAGTAATGTAGATATTGAAGTTGATGTATAGCATAAATAAGTGAATAAATAATTCCTTAATATTATACATTCATAGTTATTAAATTCTGCTAATCTACTATGACTTCCTGAAATCGATAAAATCCCCCCCCCCCCAAAAAATCTAAACTCCCTATCCTCCCGTGTACGTGACGGCATGCTTCTATTGTTGTTCCCCCTCAGCTGGGGGTCCTTGCTTTGCTGCCGCAGTGCTTGGCTGCAGCTCACGCGGTCCTCGGGGTCCACCCCTTCCCACGTCTGGACGTCCTCATTGTCCCTGAAGGGTTCTCTAGCCTGGGCATGGCCAGGTAAGAATGGGCGTAAAGCAATGCAATACGTGTGTGGAAGCTGTTTAGCTTCAGGTTTGGCTGGAAGGACCTGAAGTGGATTCATGTCATGGGCCCTTTTTTTGTTTGTTTTTCCATCAAAATGAAACATGAGCTGACCGTTGACGTCATGCAACTCACTTTACTCTCCCTCTTCATAACACAGTATGATCTTCTTATTTAGGGTATAACAGTCCAATGTTAATCCTCTCAAGGCTTTAACCTTCTCTAGTCTTAGCCAGTAAGCCCAGTAAGCCTGGGTTTCAGCTCTATTCTCTGACCTCCCTGTGGCAGGGTAAGGGGGCACACAAATACCCAGAAATAATGTCTGGTCTGATCCCGAGAACTAACTGGATTGTCTCACTTTCACTTGTGTGTTGGATGGTGTTCCCACCGAGGGGCCTTTGATCAGGGTGGCGCTGAACCTCGGATTACTCCGGGGGAACTAAAATAATGGAAACCACAAGTGAAACTCCAGCCAATACGGAAATCTACTTTTCAGCTCTCACCGCATACTTTATATATTTTTAGTTGGATTATTTTTGCTGCCCTTTAAGGAGCCGCTCCATTCTGTATTCCACTCCTTTTCATTAATTTTTTCTTTTTATTATCCCTCCCTCCTCCTTTGTTTTGATTTTCCAAAACTCTTTCCTCCAACCGTCCCTCCATTTTTCCAAACCTCCGGCCATTCGTTGTTCATAAAAAAGACTCTCCCATCTCATATGGCTCCTGTTTCTCGTCCTACCCATTGCGTTCCCCGACTGCACCTCAGCTCTCCCTCCATCCTTTATTCCGTCGCCAAACCCCGCCTCCCCACCTTCCCCGTCTCCTTTTTTAGTGAATTGGTTTTACTTATAATATATTCTGCGTGCCCGAGACTGTGCCGTCTCTATCATCGGGGCCAAACCTAACAGCTCTCAGTCTTAATATCTTCTTTCCAAACGAGCTGACCAAAAACCCCCAAACCCAGAGAGGAGAGAGCCTGACCAACCATGGGCACCGACACACTGGCTCTCTGAGCTTATCAATACACTGCTGTGTTACATACTGTGTACCACACACCGGGAGGCTTGACGTGGTCTGCAGGTGGGCCTCACACGTACACACACGCACGCACGCACGCACACACACACACACACACACACACACACACACACACACACACACACACACACACACACACACACACACACACACACACACACACACACACACACACACTCACACACAGGGAAGAGAGTGAGTGTGTGTGTGTGTGTGTGTCGGGCAAAATGAGTCTGTATACGAGTACGGGAGAACCAGAAAGTGACTAATGCATCGTTTCCCCCGAGCAGAGTTCGGTTCGGTGCGGCTCAGTCCGCTTATATTGGCGTCTCAACACATCAATGGTTTCTCCCACAAACCCCCTGATGGTGGTCCCACCCCTTGTCCTCTCTTGGCCCTGCTACCCAGCTCTCACTCTGCCATTAAGTGTCTCCTCTCTCCAACTGTCCCATCTCTCCTACTGCCCCTCCCCTCCCTTTGGTTTTTCCTACACATCCACATCTGTCCAGCTTGGCCTTGAGTTCATCAGCCCTGCTCTTGGCCGCACTCTCTTCATAGGCATCATGTGATCAGCCTCACCGTTTGTGCCCCACTCTGCCCACCACTTATGGCATATTGTTACGGCTGTCAGAGGTTAGCTGCAGCCTCCCAAACCACAAATTGTGCTTGTCTCCCACCCATCACATCGTGAAACAGAGAAAAGCATACATGTAATATAAATTAACTGTATTGCAGATGACATTCAAATGACTGCACATATGATTGAAATTGAGCCTTCAGGAACCGGTTATAAAGAGAAATAGCGTATGGTCTCTTTCAACTTGGGATGATAGAGTAAGCTAAGGGGTCCTTGAAGGGGATCGCTGAACACAGTCTTCTAATATCTGCATTATTCAGACACAATATCTCCTTTATCTCCTACACACACTCTATCCCTCCCTCTCTTTTCTTTGCTTTTCTCATCCCTTTATCCTCTTCATCTTTTTTTTATTCCTCCCTTGTGCCGCTCTGTCTCTAGTGAAATGTTTCCTAGTGGACAGGATATGAGTAATATCTGAATATGCATCCGACATGGAGTTCACCCTGGGGTACAGAGAGACACTGCATCAATGGCCAGAGGGGCACAGCTTGGTCGAATTATAGACCTGACCCTGGCATATATATAGACAAAGATCTCTTTTGATGGAAATGATGTGTTAGGGATGAAACACTAATGAAAACATGTACTTTTTCCTATTTTTCCGTATATTTCATACAATCCTTTCTTCCTGTGGGTGTCAGTTTGACTGGGGCCTTCTTTAGGTTCTTTAGTCATTAGTCCTGGGAACTTAATCATCTGTATATTTGGGCTACTTACACCCCTGCAGTTGGAAATGACAGAGTAGCGATTCAGCTTATTAACTCCCTCTCCACGGATCTCAACTGTTGCCTAGCAAGCCCCTCCCTCAATGCGGTTTGTCAACTATACCGACTGCTTACATGCTGCTCCCAGGCTGCTTCCGGACTTCTGCCAGGCTGCTTCTGAGGGAGTATACGTGGGCCGTGCCACTGGCAAGATAGTTGGGGGCAGGTCATCTAGAACCAGAGCTGTAGATGGAGATGAGAGGGAGCGAGACATTGAGGACGTTAGAAGAGGTGGGAGGGGAATGGGGGATGAGGGATGGGGGGGAGGGGGGGGTCCCAACTGGCCAGCAGACCCCCAGGATGTGGGAGAGGATGTGCAGATTAATTCCGGCAACAAAAGCCATTAGCCTCTGGAAGGACTTCAGAGACGGGCGCTATTTAATCTGCAGATTGGGAGGTATGCGGGGCCCTGTCCTTGGCTGGAAGCCGAGCTCACCCTCACGCTGCACTGCCCCAATGCCAACGGCAGCAGTGTAGGGGCAAGCAGCCGTGGCACAGAGACATGGGGCTCCGGTAGCCTGATAAAGGTATGGGAGGGCAGGGGAAGTGTAGGGACATTCAGGGTGGTGTATAGTTTATATACCTAGATACGAAGGGAGAGGGAGGAATGGTGTTGGTGTGTATTGGGGGGGGGGGAGTGACTGTGTGTGTGTGTGTGTGTGTGTGTGTGTGTGTGTGTGTGTGTGTGTGTGTGTGTGTGTGTGTGTAAGAGAGAGATGGGGGGGGGGGGAATGAGTGTGTGGGTGCAGGAAAACGAAGATAAAAAAAGTCAAGTAAGGGCAGGTCTGGGCGCAAAGGGCTTTGCTGCAAACGCTTCTCACACCAGCTAATAGTCCACAAGGCCAGAACTAGTAGGGACATGAAAGAAAGGCGATACAACTGCATTGCTTCATCAAGTTTGTTCATGACCCATTCCAAAGTTATACGGTTATTGTTCTCCTTGATAACGAATGCCATTAACTCAGCCAGATATGCTTTTCACACAGATGAGCATGATTAGGGAACAGGCATGCTTCCGAGACAAGAACAAGTAATTGAAACCATGATAAAATGTGCTTTTGTTTTCCTTACATGTGGGCCCTGACAGGGTGTCTGTGTACTCCTTGTTCTGTTGACAAATGGTGCTGTCTTTGTCCCCGTGTTACCATGAGTGTCCAGAAGAGCCAGTGGAATGTGGTCAAGTGGTGGCAGAACATGTCTACCGTTGACGCCATTAAGGGTGAGTTACTTTACGTCGAGAAGGAGAAAAAAACAAACAAAACCAAACAAAAAGAGGACAGATGTAGGGGGATGATATAGAGGTACAGAAGATGCCTTTAAGGGGGGATCGGGGTTGGAACAAGGTTTGGAGGAGGAAAACATGGATGTGATTTAAAAGGGTTAGCCCCTTGGATATAAGTGTGATGAACAATGAGCACAGCAGGGGAAGGCCCCTTGAGTTTTAAAAACATCTCATCTAGACCAGGTCATTGTCCCTTGAGTGGCTGAAGGACATGGGATTGTTGTTAAAGCAAGGCGCCAAATTCACTAGAATTGTGCTTTAAGTGGTTGTTAAGGAAGGCTTCTGGAGAACATAGAGTTGTGTATGTGTATGTCTGCAATGTTTAGGTACATTCCAGTGGGATACGTGTGTGCGCGAGTAAGCTAACTTTTATCATATTTTCTGTTTAAGTCTTATTTTTCGATTGTGATCTCATCCGGCCACGTCATTTTGATTCCGGCAGGAAGGGCACACATGCCGTTCCACATCCCCCCTAACCCTTTTGAAGCCAATATCAGTGCGTCGCTAAGAAACAGACTCAGGGACAAAGCGGAGATTTGCTTTCTCCCTGCCACGTGACCAAATAAAGGCATTTCAGACGCCCCTGGAGAGAGCGGTGTAGCTTTCCGACGTTTTTTGTTGGGAAATGACAGAGTGTTGACACAGGCCTTGTGCTGCACTTGTGGGGCAGAGTGTTTGTTCTGCTTCAACATAGCCAGGGCACAACCCTGTGCTTGTTCCTACAAGACGGATAAGCATACACCTTATTAAAATAATAAGTCTCGTTATGCGATGGAACATTCTGTCCGAGATGAACCGCTGATGAACCTGGGAAATCCCCCAAGATGTGCTCTTAATGTGGCTGCTTTTTTTAACTTCTGGTTTTATTTACAAACTTGGATCACGCCCTCGCTCACTTGCTCACTTGCCCACTCGCCAACTGACTTTCTCATGCTTATGCTTAGTTCTCAGCGTGTATTCTTGCAGTGTTTCCGGCTTCTTTTTTAACCATTGATATCCGGGCACAGCAAAACAACCAAACAGCACAAACAGAATCATGCAAACATGTTTAGAGCACATTTCTTTTTTTTATAATAATAATGCTTTTTTTATGTTTATTTGCAAAAATATATTTATCCCTTCAAGTTGTTCAAATTGTTACGAGTTTGGACCCATGAAAAATTAACATCTGCTGAATGGACCCATATTTATCAGCTAGTTAAACCGGTAGTCTTTATTGGCAAACGATGGAGCTGTATAACTGTCAAGAGACACTACAAGACTTATGCCTGCTGTACACCTGCTGACCTTTTGTAGTGGTGGAGGATTTTCAGCTTGACTTCAGATAACTGCATAGCTTGTTTATGGGCTAGCAGGAAGTTACCGTCACCAGGAGTCCCTGTTGGAGAGTGGTAGGAAGCTGCAGGGGGCTACCCTTTCAAGGCCTCCGGGCCGCTCCCTGGAGGTCCCTCGTATATCAAGTGAGGTGCCGCTCAACTTGGGTGATAAAACGTAATGAAACGGAAAAAAACACACATTGCATGTTGACCATGTTAAACTGTTAAACCCCCCCCCCCCCAAAAAAAACAACCCACAACATTTAGATTCTCGTTTGAACCAGCATTGTTATCTGGACTTTCTCTTTATAGGATAGCGATCCACGAATTCAGCATGAACATCATAGCGCTCCTCTGCCTTATTGTGAAAATAACACCTCTGCCACTTTGCCCGATAACCCTCCTGCACTCCACTGGTTTATCCGCAATGCATTTTCTCGTTGCCATCTCTATTTTCTCTCTCCATACTAGGAACTCCCTCCGCCCTTTTACCCAGACTCCTCTGCTGTCCCCTGTGATGTCTCTGCGACTGTTCTACCTTCCTTGTCTCCTCTCTGCAGTCTAATCTCCCAAGTAACCCTAGACATGTGCGACACAGACTGGTGCTTCTCTCAGTGTGTGTGTGTGTCTGCGTGCATGCATTTGCGTGCGCGCGAATTTGTGTGTGTGTGTCGGGCCCAGGAGACGGCAGTTAATCACATAGTCAAGCATGGGGTGTTTCTTTCTTTTCTGTCTTAAATTAATCTCTCTCTCTCTCTATCTCTCTCTCTCTCTCTCTCTCTCTCTCTCTCTCTCTCTCTCTCTCTCTCTCTCTCTCTCTCTCTCTGGACAGAGGTTTCTTTTTCTAAAGAGACTGAGAATAGAGTGAAGAGGAGGGGCTAACGGGCGGGCAGGGGGGGCATCGGGAGGTTACCTCTTCATCCTCACAGTTCCCCTTGAAAGGACGTTTGGCAAGAAGGCAGTATTTACCCTCACTAGCGCACACACCCACAACCCAAAAGAGCAGCTGACAGGTAATAGTTGAATGAGAGGAAAACGAGGGGGTTTGCAACCGGCCTACAGGGAAGCCGCGTGTATCCATTGTAAATAATGACCGCTAACGTGATTGTGTGTCGTTTCTTCATATATCCTTTGAATCGTCGTCTAAAGTGAGCGCTCGCTGGCAGCAGCTGCCATACGGTGCTGAGCTTAACCGTGATACCGGCCCTGGCTAGTGCCATAACTCTAAATTAGGCGCTGTGGCAGGACAGGCATGACACAGCAACCCCCCCCCCCCCCCCCCCCCCCGACCCCATACTACTAGCTAATGGATGAAACCACAAGGCCCATTACATGCTGTGATGGATGGGTCCATTGTATTTTGGAGGGGATAATGCCGCTATTATTGTATACCATGTGTAGCCGGGTGTGTGTGTGTCAGTGTGTGTGCGTGCATGTGAGAACGATTGTTTTCCTGTGTGTCTGTTTTGTGTGTGTGTGTGTGTGTGTGTGTGTGTGTGTGTGTGTGTGTGTGTGTGTGTGTGTGTGTGTGTGTGTGTGTGTGGCTGCAGAATCCCCCATCCGAAGCGCGGGGGTAATTTCATTTGGCCGCGGAAAGCCAGACGCCCTAATGTCCGTGGGACCTCTGCGCTGAACCGACCAAAATGAGACATTTGAAGCAAAAGTTCGGTGAAGTGTTTGGTGGTAATGCTTCCGATGTCTGGCTTTTGCTTTTAGCCTGGGGAGTGGGGTGTGGGGGGGTGTGTGTGTGTGTGTGTGTGTGTGTGTGTGTGTGTGTGTGTGTGGGGGGGGGGGGGGGGGGGGGCTGGGGGGCTAAGCTATTAGACCCTGGATCAGAACGGTTACAGTCACACTGTGCCCACCTCCTAGCGGGTCCTGCTTCTGATTTATTTCATGCTTTTAGGCCTTTCCTGACCTTTTTGCCTTTTCCTCATACCAACATATACAGTAGAATCCTTGCTAGAGAAAATCTGAAACCCTTAGTAGGCTGCTTGCCAGGATGCATTCCATTTGTCTTAAGAATACAGCAATTTCTGGAGTCTTCTACTGCTCCACAATCAGCCAATAGTGCTTGTCTGTTTTTTGGCCTTAACAACCACAGCATTCTTTACCATTAGATTGTCTTCTTTCATTGCATTTGCGAACATATTGTGCTAGACTTCGTTATACATATATATGATATGCAGAACATGTCTATATACCATAGGCCCATTTTACCTGAACTATAATGTAAAATTAGCCTATGAGAGGAAGCGGAATGAGGTGGCACATACTATGTGCAGCCCTTTCCTTGTGTGTTTTTACTTTTATTTTTTAACCTTTCTAAATCTGACCTCAATTGTACTGCACTCTCTCTAACCAGTCTGTCACCTTCATATGCTGCCCTGCAGTGACGAACAGTATCAATTCCAAATCTCCACTCTCTCTCCCATTATATAACTGTGCAACAAATATATTTATTACCTTGAAGGTATGACCGTAAAATAATCTTTTCAAGACGCCTTCTTGGATCTTTTTGTCTTCCAGGGGTTAGCCAATAAGCTAATCTTTCCCTGCACAGGGACGGATGAATACAGCCTGCATGCCAATAGCAGCACCCAGGCACGAATGTGGGTGACTTCACATAAATGTCTTGTAGACACCCCGTCAAGGTTGATAAAGTTATTCATGAGAATCCGAGCACTGCGCTAGACCTCATGACATCATACGTAACGCTGGAGGGCCAATTTATCCCCCGTTACCAGCGGCGACCTAGTGTAGGGCAGAGGTGCTGAGGGACGCTGACACCGGCCTCGGATGTGTTGCGATAACGGGGGTAAAATGTAGGGAGCTTAACGTCGCAGTAACAAGCAGATTATGGGGCTCAACAATGGCATGAAAACAATGTTATGCAAATGAGCTTTGTGATAATCATCCCGTCCCGGACGGCAAGACGACCGTGGTGTAGTCATAACCTTTCCCATAAAAAGCTGACCTGTTTATCAGCCCCCCCCCCCCCCCCCACGTCTGGGGCCTTGTCTCTGAGAGATAGGTGGTGTTGTGTAGGTCAGGAAGGACACATTGCACCATGGTGATGACTATATTGTCGTGTGTTGCTGCGATGGGTGGTGACGTCGTTTTAGTCCCGGTGCTGGTATCGCATCGTGCCATACCACATAACATCCAGTCATGATTCTGCAGCATCATGAACTACACACACACAAACGCGCATGCACACATGCCCTTTGGATGAAAGTGTCTTGTGAAAATAGGAGTAAATAGTGTGTAGGGTTTCTGTTTGTGTTTCTTTATGGCGCTGTGGGTGCATGTATGCTTCCTTATTGTGTCTGAATTTGCGACTGTACATGGTGTACATGGTGTGGCGTTAATATTTGTACATCCCTGTGCAGGGGTGCATGTGTGTGCGCCCACTCTTGTATATTAAGAAGCATCGGCGGAAGCCTGCTCTCATGGCTGGTGCGTTTGTGTCTCGTTTCCACCAGCTCATCCGGCTCAGTCCACAATTGAATACAGGCCCTGCAGACTGATCGTATAGTGATTTTATAGGCCCATTATGTTTCCACGGTGATCATGTCATCTTCATTTCCAGCCTTTGTTTATCTTGGCTGCTCTAACAAGCCAATTCCCCCCGAGGCGATCAATAAATAGCAATGTATCTATCGTGTGTGTGTGTGTGTGCAGCTCTCAGAAGGAGCAACGCTGAGGGGTTGAAAAAGATGTCAATACATTGTAGCACAATACACAAGCAATCATGGTGCTAACTAAACCAAGTCTCACTATGTCTATGCACATTAAAAACACCTTCATTCAGATGCCCAGGCTGGGTTTCAATTACTTGGAATATCCCCTAATATGTAGCGATTCCTGGGAAGTTTGTTTTAAGAGGTCAAGAGGACACGCCCTGTTTTAAGAGGAAGCCTGTAAGAAAAAATCCTTACTAAGTTTATTGTATTGGTTCAATATTTGAGAGTATCCCATCAGGCTGTGTGGCTTTCAATTGATAAATGGTCAACTTTGAGATTTTTTTGTTCTTGACGATTCGCAGTGTGTACAAGATACCAGACATATCCTTTGAAACATTTAATTAAAGTCTGCAATTAAGAAATTAGGAACTTTTCCTAGACAGGTATCAAGGTTGTACGATCCCTTTTAGCATCTTGGACACAGCCTTTATATCCTAAAGCCAAATGGAAAAGTAGATTCTTTAAAATATATACTTCAAAGTGAAAGGGCTAATTAGCACCACAATCTTCTAAGCATGATTGTTCAGCAGTAATTCTATGCCCCCGCATTAAGCGCTTCGATGTGAGAGAGATGGAGGAAAGTGTGCAGCAGCTTGGATACAATGCTTATCAATGCATATTTTTCCCCCCCACCAAAATACAAAATTGGAGCAAATATTTCCACATAATAACAAGCTGGGCCAGGCCACTCGTTGCCATAAAAAGAGCCAGTTGACATTATTTGACAGTTACGGCAAGCTTGCTCATTGCCTGACAAATTCCAAATATTTTGAGTCTGTTCAGACTACCCGACTCCAACAATATAAAAAACAGGCTCTGCTTGAAGCAATACATGGAGTGGCGCTTTGTGTTTAAACAAACTCTTGGTGGACTTTTAAGACGTTGTTACTTTGCTTGCACTCTTTGCTCCCATACTTACTTGCCTTCCTATTCAGACGCAAAAAGCCAGCCCTCTTCCCTTAACAAACCTACTGCACCCAGCGGTGTATGTGTGTGTGTGTGTGTGTGTGTGTGTGTGTGTGCGCGCGCATGTGTGTGTATGCCTGTGTGGAGAAAGTGAGTCTGTATTATTAAAAAGCGATATCTAGGGCGATTAGTAATGATTGCCTCAGGCCAGTTCCAAAGTGGTTGAAATTCAAGACGGGGAGAGACCGTAGTTCAATAGCAGTTATGCCTCTTTGATTACAATCAACTCAGATATTTCTCCCTGGGATACTTATTTCCAGCCTCTGATGCCATGCGCTGAGCAGCGTGTGGGTGAGGTGCTCCCTTCCCCTGACGGGCCCCTGTACATGTGATCAGGCCCTACATGGTGTGGCATTTGGCCTGGGCCCCGGGGGCCCCTGTCTGGGAGCCTCGCGCTGATCTGCAGCCAAGCTGGAATGCCAGACATTTGAAGTCAGACTCGCTGAATAAGAATGGAGACGGAGTGCTGGTCAGGAGTTTGCTGAGATAGAGCCCTGTGTCCTGAAATAGGCCACGCCACGGTGTGTGTGTGTCTGGGCTGCTGACCGCAGGCCAGCGCCGCGGCAACCTGCTGCCTGGATGTCTCTAAACAGACAAGACTGTCCTTGGTTTCCACATGGTTTGCTAACGTGTGTGTGTGTGTGTGTGTGTGTGTGTGTGTGTGTGTGTGTGTGTGTGTGTGTGTGTGTGTGTGTGTGTGTGTGTGTGTGTGTGTGTGTGTGTGTGTGTGTGAGAGGGGCGGCTCTCTGGGGATCAGTGTAGTCTATAGGTAGGTCTGTTTATGTGCTCAGTTCTGCCGTCCGCACCCTATGGTGGTCTGAGTTCAAGCTTGGAGGATAATCATACATTCGAAAGAAAACCTAAAGCCGTAAAAGTCACAATCTAAAACCAAATTCTCTATTTCTGTCCCTCACAGATGGACGGACGGACGGAAAGGCAGGCAGACGTTGTCTCATTGCACTTCTCACTCATGCTTACGCTGTCTTTTTCCATTTCCTGACTCCCTCTTTTTCATCACCGTTCCTTCAGCTCATCGTGTCATTTCCTTCTTCTTTCCCACCGCCTCAACCATTTATGCAATGACACACACACACACACGCACACTCTTCTCTTCTCTTTCTCTCTCTGTCCGTCTGTCTTTATGTCTGACCGTCTGTCTGTCTGTCTGTTTGTGTGTGTGTGTCTCTCTCTCTCTCTCTCTCTCTATCTCTCTCTCATGGGGCTTTTTTAGTGGTGCACATCTGAAATTTGGGATGTCAATTACAGGCCTATGATAGGGCCACTGTTGCATTATGCATGGAGGAGTCCCACCGGGGAGGGGAGATGGCCTACAGCCAGGAGGGATGGGTGCAAGGATGAGGGATGAATAATGGATACAGGCAGAGAGCGGAACACTTCAACCGGTGTCTCACCTCCACATCTGTCCAGTTACCCTGGATGACTTGGGAGGAGAGGGGGCAGAGAGGGGGGGGGGTGTTGTTATTCTACGACAAATTGGCAGATATTTGATATCAAGGGGCAGATTTGAGGGGAATACGGAGGTCTGATCTGAGACTTGATCTTAAAGATCCCTGCTCTTAAAGATCCCTGATCTTTAAAGTGCATTTTTTCAGGCTAAGTAATGGGTCGTATGTATACTTTTGGTTAGTGTTGGGTGAGTCAGGCTGATATTGCTGTAGCCCAGTGTTTTTCCCTGCGTGGGGAGATCCTGGAGGAAGGTCAAACAAGTACAGTAACTTGCTTTGTTTAGTTTTTCCACATGCAGATAAACGGGGACCATCAGATGGATGTGTCTGTTGGCATTGATTCTATTGTGCATGTGTCTGTTGTTCATGTGTATGTCGTGCATGTGTCTGTTGTGCATGTGTTTGTGGTGCATATGTCTGTTGTGCATGTGTCTGTAGTGCATGTGTCTGTGGTGAATGTGTCAGTTGTGAATGTGTCGGTTGCGCATTGTCGGTTGTGCATGTGCCTGAGTCTGTGCAGGGCTTTGCTGTCCCTCCGTGTTTTAGTGTTTGTGTTGGGTGTTGTTGTAAATGCAATGACATTGTGATGGCATGACACTATTTGTCACCGTAGTTATGGACCCCCACACATACACACCTCACCCAGAGGGCCATGTGCACGCGCTATCACTGAAAGGCATCCTTTGTGTGTGTGTCTCTTTCTTTCTTTCTTTCTTTCTTTCTCTCTCTCTCTCTCTCTCTCTCTCTCTCTCTCTCTCTCTCTCTCTCTCTCTCTCTCTCTAACACTCACGCACAGACACAAACACATGGGCACTGTTGAAACGGACAACAAAGGCGTGCTTATCCAGTTGTGGACCAATAAGATCACGCTATAAAGAAACTTATAAAGCTAATGTTAACATCCCTTGCTCCGGCGGGGACCTTTTGTTTGGGAAATCAGGAGAAACACAGGATTAGATTTGTGTGGGGTGCTGTCTTTGAAATAATGTCCACAGGGCCCTATTGTATGATGTTGACATGTGCTTGAATAAGGATTACAGGCCCGCCTTCTATCTGATAAAACAGGCCGTGGGGAAATATAAACTAGTTGTATTGTTTAGATATCCCATTTGTTTCTGCTCTGAAATTAGCTGTTTGGCACAGCCAGAGTAGACATGCGTATTTGCCCGCTGCTTTCCGGCTTAATTTACTTAGCTTGTATCCATAATTGGGTTATGGAAAAGTATGAAAATAACTCCTCCGTCACTCTGTGAGTTTTAAGATGGTAATCTCTTCCCGAACAGATCAGCATGCTGTATTGTTGCTGTGTGTAACCTAAATGGTTATGTAATGATGATTGATGCTTTGAGGGAGAGAATGTCCTTTCACAGGTTGTAAGAGTCTAAACTACTCAGTTTTAAAACAACTTTGGACTGTGACCTGGTCACTGGTTATCATTTATATAACGAATGAGAAAGAGCCACACAGTGGAAATACTATGTTAGAGTCTGTGAAATATTAATTCTACAAAAGGTGAAACTAAATTAGACCTGTTCCTGCCAACTACTCCATTGGTTTATTATGCCATTATTTATATATATATATATATATATATATATATATATATATATATATATATATATATATATATATATATATATATATACTGCAGGCAACAGTGAAACCCTGCTGAACCCGCACCTTCCATAGTACATATTGATGTTGTACCGTCCCTTAAGGAATGCTTGCTTTAGTTTCAAAATCTATTGTGTAGCTTGACCTAGAATCTATGTGTACCTGTTGACATGTCTGTCTCTGTCTCTCACAATGCGTTACCCCTCTTAACACTTTAGGGGCCTTTAAAACACAATGTGATCATCCAGACAAACAGAACACTCATGTTGTCCTTGTCTGTCTCTCATTTGATGACTGATAGACAGAGGCTGGTCGGAATGCTAGCGCTGGAGACGGCGTGTCAAACAACCGGGACTTAGTCAGGTACTGTTATATGAGCACGGCCAGCACGAAGCCATTCATTTACACCTCTCTGACCCGGCCCCTATTCTTCTGTCAAAGAATAGCCTGCCTGCCTCACACAGACACACACACACACACACACATGCACACTGGGGCCCCTCAGGGCACGCACAGGTTACATAAGATAGGGGCCAAGGAATGCTTCAGAAAAGTCTTCAGCCATGACTTTGGCTTTTGAGCTGCGATTGGCCCCTTTCTCTGCCTGTGTTGTCTCAGGTTCACAAAAGGAAACGTCCACGCCCCTCCCCCTCTCAGGTCTGATTTGCACACTGCGGTCGGGTGAGTTTTTTTTTTTTTTTACATTGTTTGCAGTAGGTGAGATCATGAACCATGAACCGCATCCATTTTCCGAAATGTATGAATATTTGTATTCAGATTTAGTTCCATTACTCTTCTATTGTAGTTGAGAATTTAAATAACAAATCCTTGACATAAACTCTATTGGGGAAGCTTTAGTAGCCTCTTCAAACCTCAAAGACCCCGAGACGAAGGTATTTCTCAAGGAAGAAAAAGAAAAACATATTGGATATTGTACTATTGTCTATTTTAATGAGAAAATAGAGCAAATGAGCCCTTTACTTCATCCAATATTTAAAAAGTCACATTTAATAATCATTATATCGTGGTGTATTTTCTCGGTCCACCATGCTATGCTATACTATTCTATAGGTTCACGGCAGGTTGTCTCAGACTTCTCACCCTTGTCCTCGTTGGTTGTTAGATAACCGTCAATCATCACACAAACCTCAGACAAACTTTGGCTATTTAAATGAATGCCAAGGCAAATATTACCTCTGTAGAAACAGGAATATATTGAATCATTCACATAGCATCCCTTAGCACTTAACACTTCTGCTAATGCCAAGTTTTCAACCACATCCATAAGCAGGTTCCTTCATGTTCAATGGCTACCGCTGAAGACCAGATGCCCTATGAACTGCAGTGTTTCCTCATTAAAGACTACATGGAGGCTTGTGCTTTTGTGGGTTACTGTGATCAACTTGATCTGTGGGAGAAAGTGTGTGCTTAACAGAGGTCTGTCAAGTTATCTTCCCTGCCACCGCCTCCGCTGTTCTGATGACTTAAGCAACAAGCATATTTCCCACAATGAAGTAAATTTTATCTCGGCTGGCAGGGAACGAGGTATTCCTTTGCAGAGGGACTAGTTCAAGACTAAATGCGGGATTTACTTTGGTCACTGAGCATTCAACTACTTA
Organism: Pollachius pollachius; assembly: GCF_949987615.1. Classification (NCBI taxonomy): domain Eukaryota; kingdom Metazoa; phylum Chordata; class Actinopteri; order Gadiformes; family Gadidae; genus Pollachius; species Pollachius pollachius. The sequence continues at coordinate 15,756,163 of NC_136934.1, read as the reverse complement.
AAAACAGAGGGGTGTCCAAAAAGGGAAGTGCCGAAAAGGGAAATTGGGGAGTTATCCTTTTGTTAGTTTTCTCCGCAATCATGTAATTTTGTTCTTATGAGCTTGTCAAACTCCTGACCGCTTTACGTGATAATATTCTTGATTCTCATAATCATTTGTAATAATTGGCTCTACATGTTAGGTTCCATTACTTTACTGTTTATGAACTTGGTATAGCACTTTCATATCTCTCTTTACTCCTGCCTCCCCCCTATTGTAGCATACCATGACCTTATTACAAACCCTAGCGCTAGATAGTAGGGAGAGGTTTCCTCACCGAAGTACACAGCATACAACAGCAGCAGGCTTTGTAGCTCGGCCTGGAAATGTCAGAAAATCGTAAAAAGGGCTTCTCTGAGATTGAATCGCGCTCTATAGTTCTTATTCTGTCATGGTGATGATGCGCTCTATTATGCTTTGAGGGTTTCTACTCGTTTGTGAACATTGGTTTGGATGTTTGGAATCTGGAATGGAACGGTGTGCAGTGTGTGTGTAGGGAACGGTGGATTCTTGCTCAATGATCGCATAGTGCAGGTAGGGCACACAAGATGGCTTTATTAGTAAGCTCCTCATGCTAAACTTCCTCTCTCTCTCTCTCTCTCTCTCTCTCTCCCTTCTCCCCTCTCTCCCTCCCTCCCCCCTCTCTCCTTTGAGATGGAAAAGGGATAGGCTGCCACCTCCCTAACACTTTGGTGCCAACACACACACACACACACACACACACACACACACACACACACACACACACACTCACCAATTGAGGGAAGAACCATTAATGTGTGCAGAGTCATGAAGATGCACACATATTACTACAGTCACGCATGCGTGCAAGCATTTGTCATTTGTGGCGCCATACAGCCTGTATTCTTCATTGTGATAACAGACAGAGAACCGTCCCTTACCCTTTGATTCTATCACAGGGTGTTGCCCACATATTTTGTCTCTGAGGGTTTAGATTTATAGGTAGGAGGCTGTGAACTTGCTCACTGACTTGTTGCTCTTCCATTTTTCTACCTCCTACTCCTCCTCCTCCTCCTGGCCTATTCCTGCCCACCCTCCCGGTTATCTCCCTTTATCCGACACCCCTTGTCCTCCTGCAACCCCTGCCAACATCTCTTCTTTCACCGCATCCTACCCTATCTTCTCTCTCTCTCTCTCTCTCTCTCTCTCTCTCTCTCTCTCTCTCTCTCTCTCTCTCTCTCTCTCTCTCTTTATATGTCTATGTCTCTCTCTCTCTGTGGGATTTATAGAAATGTGTTGTTTCTTGTCACCTAGGAGAAGACAAAAGGTCTCGGATCAAATAATGACATTTTCTTTTCATCTTAAATGTCTTTGTTGAATAAGAAATGTTAAATAAAAGCCTGTCAAAAACGAAACTCCTTTCCCCTGTTCTTACACCCCCCCCTCTCTCCCCCACCTCCCCCTTCCTAGCCCCCATATCATATTCCTGTCTCAGAGCGTGCTGGAGGTGGCCGGGGCCAGCCCCGCCGGCGGTGTCGCGGACCGGTCTGTCTTGGGGTCCCGGCTGTGCCATGAGCTGGCTCACTCCTGGTTCGGCCTGGCTATAGGGGCCAGGGACTGGACCGAGGAGTGGATAAGCGAGGGCTTCGCCACGTACCTGGAGGACGTGATCTGGGCCAAAGCTCAGCAGGTAGGCTACAGCGGAAACATGTCAACCCTACGTAGAACGTGGGTAATGTTCGAAGATGTCGAATATTACTGCTGACACCCTTTATAAACCAGGTTTCTGGTCCAATAGTGAATCAATACTTTTGACTCAATAAAATAAGGTAGAATAAAACTGTTTATTTGACTTGAATTTCATTGTCTCTTTGAGAGACCTTGTGATGGAACAATGCACTCCCGTTTAGGACTTACTAGGCTAACTAGGCTTTTTGTGAAACGTATATGACCCGTGGTCCAGTTTTGACCCTCACTATTACCGACAAGTTTCCATTTATAAAGTGCTGAAGTTTGGTACACAGAACAATAGCATATCTTGCTGTGGCTTTTTTCTGTTAAATGTTTTCCTGATTGAATTAGCATATCCTTAGAAATTGGGATTTTACTCTGTTTCAAAAGGTTTTACTTCCCTTTGTAGAGAAACATTGTCTCATGTATTTCATGTAATAGCCCTTAACAACATACTCAACCTCTCCCCCTTACCCCTACTGACCCTTACATGAGTCATGAGTCATGAGTCTTGTGCAATACCTTTTAGTAGCACATATTTTAGTTTGTTTTCTTTTTTCCCTGTTCTATGATTCTACGGTTTTCTTTGTCTTTATTTTCTGAAAGGGCGAACAAAATCAATTGCATTTGAAACATGTCTGAAAATAACAAAAATAGGAGAATAAGATCCGGGATAGTGTTAACATTGTAATGAGGGTTGTCAATTGAAAAGATAATGTGTAACATTGCATTGAGGACAACTTTTAGTAATTATATAAAATATCATGCAGTAATAATATGAGTTACATGAACTAGTGCAAAAACTAACCTCCCTTCTCTCTCTCTCCCTCTATCCAGCTCCTTCCTGTAGAGATGGAGGAGCAGGCTCAGTTGAAGGCCCTGCTGAGGTGGAGAAGGCTGTCTGATGAGCTGCAGCACTCTCAGGAAGAGCTTCAGATCCTCAGGTTGGGCTTCCAGTCATTTAACAGCTCTCATCACAAACACATTTGCACAGCAACGTACTAATGCTGATTCCACACATTTCTGGGGTTTAACATGTTGCTAAGGTATTGCTAACTTTACAGCCATGCCTACAATACCATAGAAAGCGGTACCAAAAAAAGGTTGTCAAAAGGAGGGTGGACTCCAAAAAATTAAAAATGTACGTTTTTTGAAGGAGAAGCAGCAATGAAGGCAGAGACATGCTTCAGTGCAACCCCCTAAACAATAGTGCAGGATTTTCCCTGCACAGCTACCTCGTGACCCGTCATTACTAGTGCTAATACGCCATTACTCCAGGGGTGGGAAAAACCACTGTGTGCTGCTCACCCAGACATTTAGACAAGTAGTGCATTTCCATTCGGGTTGACACTAACAGCCCCATTGAGATGTGACTGTTTCAATGTGACACATTCTGATACAGTGCACACAATTGCAGTTTTCAGGCCGTTGGCATGTGTAGAAATGATGGTCTTTATAATTTGCATGATGGAGGAATGTCCATGCAACACTCCACCTAAGTGGCTATTTCGGTGACAAAAACAAAAAGCCACCTATGTGAGATGAAAATGGGGCTCCATGCTGCCGTGCAGGAGATCTCCCTGAGTGTGTGTGGTGATGGCTGGTTTAACCTGTGCACATTGATTGCTCAATGCAAAACAGCCTCACCCGGCCCCAGAGTCATTGTGACTCGGCCGGTTGAGGCTGCTTGAACCATCCATTATTCACACACTCCACGTAACTCATACGTTCCTTTAGAAGTGTCTTCCGCTTTTGACAAGAAGAATGTGCACTAAGATCTGTCCGATATGTCAGGGAGGTGTCTATCTGTCTGTCTGTCTGTGTGTGTGTGTGCGTGTGCGTGTGTGTGTGCGTGCATGCGTGCATGCATGCTTAGTTTCTCCACATGCTAGCAGGGATGCAAACATTCCATGACTACAGGTGTGGCACCTGTTGAGACATGGAAAAGCCAGGTGAACTGTACCATCCTGTCTATGGTGGGGTTAAAACGCCCACGCCCACACACACACGGCTACAATTCTTCATCCTATCTTGACAGTCTAAGACCCACAGCCGTCCTGTTTTTATCTGGGCTGAAATCACAATGTCACGGGTGGGGGTGGGGATTAGGTCTTTCAACTCTGGCAGTCAACTGTTTGAGTTTGGGATGTCTACCTCCGACTTGCCCCCTCCACCAGCGCGACTATAGCCCAGTCTATCTTGAGTTCATTTTGAGGCAAAATATGCAGCACAGAGAAAATCGATATAGAATTGATTTCTTGGCACTTTTGCAGGTCACTAGACACTAACTGTGTCCTACCCTAATGACTTGTTCTTTGCACATCTGTCATCACCTAACAGACCCTCATTAAATCCTGATATAGTGTTTGGAAAGTAAAGTGTCCAAAAGAGCCTAGACTGAGTCTTATACAGATAGTCTGCATCATATGAAGTAAAAAATTACCAGCACTTTAATTTGTACATATACTAACCCTCATTTTTCAGTGTAAGGCTCATTTTTTTATATGCTATATTGATACAAAGGTGTATTTTCTTACACAGTGTAGTTTCTTGTCAATGTAACTTATATGTATGTGTGTATGTATGTATGTATGTGTGTAGCTTTTATTAAATCTGTTGTAACGTAATAAACCACTCAATTGGAAGCTAATCTGTATCACATTATCATAGCTACAGCTGCTGCTTCAATGATGTCAAGCGCCCTTGAAGAAAAGTTTAGAAAGACTTCACTTACGTCTTATTTGCATCGGTTACCATGGCGCCCACCTTTATTAACCTTTTCTACTGCTTCTATTTTTAAAGCCTCACAAACAATAATTAGCACTTTATCAGTTGATCTAATTGTCTCCATTACATACGTTGTCTGCATTCACTGAATTCATTATCAGTGTACAAAACAAAACAGGCTTACTAATTATAAGTTAATTGTCACGAGCGTGCCCCAACTCCAATACCTTCTTCCCTGTGTGTCATTTGTCAAATTCCTCCCCACTGTGTTGATATCTGATTCTGTTCACCAGTGTCCTTGTTGCTGAAGTTCCCCAGTGTCTGCCCCTCGTCAGTTATTGTTGTTTGTTTACCTGTTTTGACGGCCAGTAAATTCCTGGTACCTGTTAAGACTAGTGAGAGTTTTTTTTTTGCGATTGGTTTCACCCTTTGCATAGACCTGACAGAAAGAACTGACCACAATGAATGCAGCAGGGATTTCCCCACGATCCTCACTCCCAAATGAGGGAAGGCTGGGAAGAGGCCCGGGAGTGACAGGAAAGCCTGATCAACTCATCATGGAAGAGGTGGCTGTGGTCTCCTTCTCTTGGGCTCAGCATTGCCTACTTCCGGTGCAGCCTAATTTCCTTCCCGAGGCAGCACAGAAATATAGCTAGCTAGCTATATTCCTTAGCTGCCTAGCCTCGTTCCAGAGCTAGCTAGCCATATTATGAGCTGCCTAGCCATGTTGCTGAGTCAGCTAGCCATATTACCGAGTTGACAAGCGTTGTTCCCGAGCTAGCTAGCTATGGTCCTGAGCTGCCTAACCATTGTCTCAAACTTACTAGCCATATTCCTGAGCTACCTAGCCATGTTTCTGAGCTGGCCAGCCTGGTTTCTGAGCTGCATAGCGATGCTCCCAAGCAGCCTAGCTTCTTCCCTGAGCAGCCTAGTTTGATTCCCAAGACAGTTAGCTTGTTCAACATGTTCCGCAGCATCCATTATCACTGTCCCCAGGCCAACAGGAAGATGATCCTCATGAATGGCTTAACCCAGACAGGTTCAATCTCTGCCTGGATGTTCCCTTCCCATAAAGGTGACCAGAGGCTGAGAAGCAGGATCAAGCTTGGGTTTCGTTCACCTGACCTGATGAAAAGCAATGGAGAACACACAAATACACACGTGTTCAAAACAATGAACACACACACACACACACACACACACACACACACACTCACACACACACACACACACACACCGACAGAGAGACAGCCAGACAGACAGACAGACAGACAGACAGACAGACAGACAGACAGACAGACAGACAGACACACAGACACACAGACACACAGACAGACAGACAGACAGACAGACAGACAGACCATGCACACCATGCACACACCTTCAACAGACATGTACACAAACACTTATTAATGCAACACACAATGCATAACATGCACAAAACACATACACAAACACATACTGGATGATGTGCTGTGGTACATCTGCAGACATCTGTCATGTGGAGAGATGGTAGCGGAGTACACTGGAGCATAAACCATAACACTTCACCGAGTCAATGAGTAGTAACTCAGCTTAACCACAAGATGCATTATGCAACGGTACCGGATGCCGTTGGGATAAGGTTTTGTTGAGTCCTAGTATCCCTTTGCATGTGTCTTGGCTCTCAATAATGTAAATGTTGCTTTGAGAGAAGGAGCCGTCTTTGGGCTACTGATGTGGGCCAGTCTGCTTGTCCCGACCACCCAGTTCTGATCCGGCTCCCCTCCGCAATACTTGTGGTGAAATATCATACAAGTAAACATATTCTGGGCAGTCGCGGTGCACTGAGAATATTTTAGAACCAGTGCCGTTTTCTTGAGGGAGAGAAAAGGGAAGCATATTGGGATTCCACGGCCAGATATGTTCATTCACAGACACAGACATCCACCCCCACCCACACGAAAAAACACTGATCCTACCAATTGAAGCTTGATGTAAAATTCACGCATGCACGTTGCACAACGCGTACACTCTATCCTACCCTCCGTTGTCATTACTTACACCGTCGCCTGTTCTCTCCTCCACCACCTACCATTTCCCCCCCCCCCCCCCCATACCCTAGCCCTCCTCCAACCATGAGCCAAAGAAAATGGCCGGTTGTGCTTTTGCAGGTTCAGTGGGTCACTATGGACAACCGCCTCCGCCATTACCACCACCACCACCACCCAAGGGTCCTGCGGGGGCCCGGTTGGCCCCTGTTTATCAGTCCATTTCAGATGAGTTATATTTAGGGCAGCCACTGGCCCAGACGCCACTCTCCCTGCTGATTTACTGGGCTGCTGGGACACCAGCTCTACCTTATCCTGTTTCCACACTCAACCCGCTGTCATTTGTCAGGATATAGCTTGCGGAGCTATAAAACCCTAGTGTGCGCTCTCCCTGTGTGTGTGGGTGTGTGTGTGTGTGTGTGTGTGTGTGTGTGTGTGTGTATGTGTCCACACGTGCAAGCATGTGTGTGGTTTGTGTGTTTGCTGTCCTTCTGTGTGTGTACGTGTAAGTTTGTGTGCACACGTGCAAGCATGTGTGTTGTTTGTGGTTGTGTACATACACGCATGTTCAAGCATGCGCGTATATGTGTGACGTCAAGTGTGTTTGTGTGTGTGTGTCAAGTACCGTCAGTAATAGCGCCTTATTTCCTCTTTCTCACCCATGCCAACACACACACAAACACCCACAGATACACACACAGGTCTGGCCAAACGGACATGTACACGTACACATACGCACACAAGGCCAACACGGTCGATAAGAGCGCCATATATTCTGAAATACATTGAGCTATTGTGTGATTTTCTAAGGCGGTGAACAACGATTCCTCTTAAAGGCGGTGTAAATCAGCGCTCACAAAGAGCGAGAGGTGAAAGAGGGAAGGCTTGGCCCTCCATCCACCCCTGTTACGGCCGGTCGACAGGGCGCGCCGCTTTTGTTTAACACCACCGCCATGAATCAACATATTTTGTGCGTGTGTGTGTGTGTGTGTGTGTGTGTGTGTGTGTGCCTGTGTGTGTGTTTTCCTTCAGTGTCCCTGACGCACATTACTGATACGCGCAACACCAGAGATATACGTTCTGTCAGGTTTCTGCCCTGCACATAAACACTCGGAAACTCATGCACATAAACACACACACAAACACACACAGACACACACACGCACACACACAGCTGGGGGACTCTGCTACCCCTGCTGTCTTTAATGGGACTCTATCTTATCACCTGTTACAGGCAGCCTCCAGTCAGCCTTCTGGCAGAGGGGGAAAAAAGCCTGAATGTCACGGCAAGGTAGAAATGTTTCTGTACTATCACAGACATTACTATTATTATGATTATTATTATTATCGATACTCAAAAGATATACGTCATGTAGGAGGACATGTTACCTTATACCGCTTCACCCCCACCATCCCCCTAGACCCTGCACCAGCCTCACTATGAGATTGGTTCCTGGTATGGTATGCTAGCGTTTTCACAAAGCTTTCCCGTACTATGTTATGGACCGAGTACATTCATGTAAACCATGCATTTGTCGGGATTTGTGATCACAAAATGAATTCCAAATCACTTATAATGGAGAAATAATCCACTTTAAAATTATGTTTACCGTGAATGCAAGGTCTCCACGTGTTATCCCTCACGTTGGAGATAGTATATCGGTGAGTATAAATCTTTGGAACACTCCCAGGGGTGAAGGAGCTGTTCCGCAGGACTCCAGACTTCCAGGAAGCTGACCGCCCCCCCTTCTCAGGTCATTGAACAAACTAAACATTCCCCCGCACTCCCCTCTCTCCTCTACACATCCCTGTTTTCTTTCAATCTTTACCTCTTATCCGTTATTTCCACGGGAACACCCTCCCGACCCTTGATTTCCTCTAATTTCCTCACCTTTGTTTACCAAGGCCAGAATAATATTAGCAAATCATTACATTATTAACTTCCCAAAGTACTCTGATTAGTCATATTTTCTTTAATTCAACACGTTAAAACAATCAACGGGTCACATCACAAAAAGTCAGACGGATGCTTTGTGAAAGATATTTCACGTGTGCCTCTGTGTCTGTGTGCGTGGGTGTGTGTGTATGTGTGTTAATGAAGGTACATAGTCTGCATGCAAGCGCGTGAACCTTCCGACCATGCGCGTGCATGTGCGCATGCATGCGTGTGTGTGTGTGTGTGTGTTGTATTTGGTGAAGCGGTGTTCCAGTGTGTGACAGCGTGGACGGGTGATGAGTGTTGTATTGATCTGTGGGCCTGGCGCCTAGCGCATCGACCAGGCAGGCGGGAGATTCTTCAAGGCCTTCCCATTGGAACACAGAGTTCATCTGCCCGCCGAGATCAATGGCAGCTAACTGAAACTATCATCTCACTCCATCCCACGCCTCTGCTCTGTTTGTCTGGCCTCCATTGCTTTTATGTGCCGTTCAAGGGTGCGGAAAAGAGTGTTGTGTGTGTGTGTGTGTGTGTGTGTGTGTGTGTGTGTGTGTGTGTGTGTGTGTGTGTGTGTGTGTGTGCGCAGGTGTGCAATGAATGCGTGTGAAGTTGGCTTTTGTGTGTTTTGTGTGCACACATGTGCACACATCTGTATTATTTACGTTGCGTTCGTGAAGTGTGCAAAGTGTGTATTTGTATATCTGTGTCTGTTCCTCTATGTGTTGCTTTCCTGGGACACCCAGGCGGTAACATCAGCACAATGCTGTCGTATAAACACCAGAGTCCTGCCATTAAAAATGTGCCGCTTGATTTCTAGCCTGCCTCGGGCCCATTATGGCAGCTTGGCAAAGCATTCACAATCCAGATAGAAGGAAGTGCAAGAGACGCTGGATTTTGTGGTGCTGACATGAAATTTGTGTTTTGCATCGTTTCTGTCTTTTCCCACTTCTCAAACGACTGATACATGGACTAGACAATGCCTCCACTCCTCTTGCCTTTAACCCGCTATGCGTATATATTTACAGTATATATATTTATTCATTCAATCTAGCCCACCCTGTATCAGTGTAGCCTTGTGATCCGTGTTGCGCCGTGTGCGTGTTTCTGTCTGTCTCTCTGCAGGCCCAACATGGAGAAGACGGGGGAGGTCAGCGAATGTGGTGCCTCGCTTGTCAAACACGCTCTGAACCCCGACAAGACCTTCATGCAGGTGCACTACCTCAAGGTGAGACGCTGGGCCGTTTTCCTCACTAACATATGTTTTCCACCTGCCGCAAGATTTAAGTTGGCACATTTCTGTCAAGAAATGTGGGCCAGCGTAGCACGATAGCGGGATGGATAACGTGAAATCTGTCAACCGTTTATAAACAAGAGCAAGGAAGGCAAGTGTGTTACAAAATATAACAAACAAAAATCCAAGAATCCAGGATTATTGTATAAATGAATCTATGTATGGCGGTCCTTTTAGGTGGTCCTTTTCCTTTGTATGGGCTGTTGTGAATAACAGGCATAACACGTAGACTCTTGGCTTAACAGCTTTGACTTACCAGCCGATAATGGATGTGTCTGTCTTTTGTCAATGTGTGCCGTCCAGGGCTACTTCCTGCTCACGTTCCTGGCCAGTGAGGTGGGGGAATGCCAATTCATCCACTTCTTCCGACAGTTTGTGATGAAATACCACGGGCAGCTCATTCTCTCCCAGGTACGGGCCAATGAAAGGTTCACAAGCCAAGCCAAGTTTATTTGTTTGGACCCTTTATCATAGTTAAAGTCTCACAAGCTGGGATTTAATGACCATATAAAGGGGCAAAGAAAAAGCCCCTGTAATCCATTGGGAAAAGGCTGAAACCTAGAGGAGGAAAACATAGGAGAGGCTAGTTCCTTGCCCATCCGGTGGGTGAGGGGGGGGGGGGGGGGGGGGAGTCTGATGGATTGGGCGGACAAGAAACGGTAAGCTAAGTAGCTATCTCTGGATAGAACCGACCAGCAAAACTGTCCCTTATCTGCTTTCACAGGGCAGTGGAAACAAACTAAACATAGAAGGTTCCTCAGAAGATTGTTCTATGAGCCAGTAAGAGGGGTAAACGTGTATTTATCAATTTTTTTGCTTATGTTATGGTTCTTTGAGACCGGTGAGACAGCGGAACTAGATTGATGATGAGGCATCAGGACTAGTCACGTGTGTTTAACTTACTGAGCCTGGGAGGCTGACTGATCACATCTGGATGTGTGTGTGTATGTGTGTGTGTGTGTATTTTATGTGCGTGCGTTTTGCAGTGGACACTGTGCACGCCGGTGTGTGCGTCTCCTCATTTCTGCGATATATCCCACCTGGCTTATGTTGTTGAAGTGGTTGTCTCCCTCTCTTTCTCTCTTGCTCTCTCTCGCTTTTGCTCTCTCTCCGTGTTACAAATAACATTTGATGACATTCAATCAAAGGTGGATCTTTTTGTCACTCCTCTTTCCTCTGCCTCTACCTTTACCACATTTGCGCTCCACATCTTTTTGCGTTAGTGTTGTTTATATTTATTGTGCTTTTATTTCCTTCACAGGATTTCTTGCAAATGCTGCTGGATACCTTCCCCGACATGTTGAAGTATGTACAAGTGGTTCGAGAAAACGCTCAGGCTACAATGCTTTGAATAATGGATGATGCTTTGCTGCAAACAAAGAAAACAAACTGAACTCAAAATCAATCTGCTTGATCACATGGTTCCTACTTTGTGTAGCCTGGTTGGAAGAAAAATATTCTCAATATTTTATTTGATAAAAAATAAATTATGTTATAATATGGTATTTTATTTATCTTTTTTACTTATTGATTGATTAATTGATTCACTTATTGTTTGTCAGTGTCTGATATGAAATGTTTTTTTTGAGTCTCAGTTTTATAAGTAATGGATTAACCAATACATCCCTGCAGTGCGAAACAAAACCAAAATCCTCAGGCAATGAAATCTGCTCATACCAATCCTGTTAAGGGAGCAGTCTCATCCACTCTGCTGTTAATTGAAGTGTAAAAGGATAACAGCTCCTTTTGCTAGCCTCCTGTCATTCCTCCCTCCCTTCCCTTCTGTTCGCTTTCCTTACCCTCCCAATTGCTCCTCATTAACCTCCTCCTCTCCCTGTAAGCCTTTTATATGTCTGTCTCCTCCTCCACCTCCTCCTCCCCTCTCTGTCTATATCTCTCTCTCTCTCACTCTGTCTTGCTTTCTGCCTTTTCTGCCGTCCTATCTCTCTGACTTGGTCTTTCTGTCTTTCACTCTCTCTCTGTCTTGCTCCCTCTGTTTCTTTGTCCCTCACTCTTTATCTGCCCTTCTCTTTAACTCTCTCGGTCTAAGTCTCACTCTGGCCTTCGCTCTTGCATGCTCTCTCTCTCTCTCTCTCTCTCTCTCGCTCTCGCTCTCTGCCCTTCGCCCTCACTCTGTCTGAGACACTCTCTCTGCCCTTCTCTCTCTTTCACTATTTCTTCCTGCCCTTTTGTGATTGTCTGTCTCGTTCTCTCTTTCTCTCCATCTCTCTGTCTTTGTTTCTCTCTGCCTCTCACTCTCTCTATCTGCCCTTCTCTCTCACTCTGTCTCTTTCTGTTAGTGTGTGTGTGTCTCTCTCTATCGCTCTATCTCCACGTGTGTTCCTCTCTCTCCCTCTAAGCATTGGCTTTTTCTTGGCTGCAGTGTGCATCCTGCCACTGGCCTGCTGAGGGTGGGATTGAATTAAATAGAGGCAGAGTTTGGCCAGTTAGGGACAGTCAATATTTGTGTCTGATGCCACTTTCAGTAAACATTGTGACTGGAAGCTGGAAGAGCGGGTATTTGGACCAGAATAGATGCCTATATGCCTGCTGACGCTGCCCAGGTTCACACACACACACAGGATCTCACACGTATGCACACACACCAACGAGTGTTGGTATAGGAGTGCATTGTGTTGTGTGTGTTTATGCATATGAAATTGAGGTCTATTAATCTGTGTATTATGAGTGCATATAATGACATTTACCTTAGGCTTTGTGTTAATCTGCAGAGCCTTACTTTGTATATATTAGCATTTTATATACTTAATTTCCATATATCGTATGCACCTATACACTATATAGAAATTTTCACACACACACACGCGCACACACACACGCAGGGTTGTCTCCTTCTAAACCTTATGCTTACTATTTGCCATGCACAGGCAAGACTGCCTTTCACACACAAACACACACACACACACACACACACACACACACACACACACACACACACACACACACACACACACACACACACACACACACACAAGGACACCTTAATATATGTTTAAATCCAGAGGTCTCTGCTCTGGACATGCCACTCCTTGTACCTGCATGTGTCAAACAAAGTGGGTGTGACCCTGGATTTGTTTAAGGCGTAGTCCAGTATGGTCGTGATGATATTTTCCCTGGGTTTGTGTTTTCATATTATGTTGTCTTGAGCAATAGCGGCCATCGCTGCACTAATAGCAATTACACTACACTCACACTTGGGCCTTTGTGTTTCAGGAGAGGCCTCACCCTCACTGCTATTTATGCTGACTGGATGGATCGACCGGGAATTCCGAAGGTATGAACTGGCCTGCTTGTGTTTTAGTCTACTCTCCCCTTCCCTCCCCTCCCTATCCCTCTCTCCTCTCCTTTCCTCTATCCCTCCTCTGCTACCCTCAATCTCTCTCCCCTTCCCTCTCATATCATCCCTATTCCCTCCTCTCATCTCCTCCACTCTTCTCTTCTCTCCTCTCCGATCCTCTCTTCTATCCCTCACTCCTTTCAACTCTATTCTTTCCCTACCTCCTCTCCTCTTTCCCTATCCCTCATCTCCTTTCCTGCTCTCTCCCCTTCTCTCCTCTCCTTATTCCTCCCTCCTCTCCTCTCCTTTCCACTCCTCTTCACTCCTCCCTTGACTCCCTGACTTCCTGAGGTATTGAGGTACAAAGGATTGAGGCTATACAACAACTGGCTTGCATTGTATTCGACCACAACAAAACATTTGAAATAAATGTTTGTGTTTTTACTAACTAGGCATTAATTTAATAATGAATTCAAGGTTTGAAGGGACTGTGTGTAGAACATTGCAGCTGTACACATGGAGGAAATCTTCAGTTTCTTTAGAGTGGAAGTGGAACCAGTCTTTTTTTCGGGGGGGGGTTTGTGTTAATATTTCCTCGATGATCCTTTCCAGTCATCAACACCATTTGTCAGTGTTACTTAAATAAATCAGTAATTTAGAAAAACGGGGGTAAAATCCTATCTTTTTGCAAGTCTCTCCCAACCAGTTTGTGAACGTTGCGCGCTCCGCATGTGGAGCTTCATCTGGCCAGCGGTTGATGGGGAAGGGTTCAGCTTCCAGGACACTTTTAGTATAGCGCCATTGGTGTGTGTGGCGCATTGCATATACAGCGTCACTTATATAATCATTGTTTCCAAACTCGAGCTAAAGCAGGGTTCACTGACACTTTAAAGACGGACAGAAGGCATCAAGGAAGCAACAAGAGAGCTGCTCAAATTAAGCGGACCTGCACTGTTTCTCATCACAGGGCTGACTTTGACTTCTTGCAAACAATGTTATATGGCCGTTCTTGTTTAACTTTCGACGTCAAACATGGAAACATTCTGCAGCCGCAGTTCAATGCAATTTCACATACATTTGACAAAATACAGGGGAATACATTCAGCCTGAGTTATCAGTTTTTCTTTGTGGTATGCAAACATCCATCTATCATTGTATTGAGAGGAAGTTAAAAGTTAAATATTGATAGGACAATTTTGGTCATTTTGGTCATTTGCCAAGTGAATAAAGCTACTGCTTTGTGGTTGGTTTCCAAATTAGAACTAGGAAGGTCATGGATGGCCTGAGCAGACACACTCACTCATACACCGCCTGGCAGACATGCATGCTCCACACACTCGCACACACATACATTACCGATTTCCATTTTACAATTAACCTGCAGCAACAACCTTTTTTCCTATTTCTCCAATCCCCATGGTAACTGGTCGTGATTAGTGTGTGTGTTTGTGTGTGTGTCTGTGGGTGTTTGTGTGTAGACCTGTGTGTGTGTGTGTATAAACTTGGGTATGTGTGTCTGTGTGTGTTTGTGTGTGTGTGCATGCATGTGTATAGCTGTGTGTGTCAGTGTGTTTCTGTCTGCGACGCTGTCTGGGAACCTTCACCTTCCACAATATACACTGTGATGTAACAGGAGCCTCCCAGGGGCCTCCCAATGCGGGCATGACAGCACAAAGGGGCTCCAACTCTGCTGATTGGATGATCAGATAGTGTTTATTTTTCCCCCTTAGATGGATTCTCTGTTTGATGTGCCAATCACTTGCCATTAAGGTCAGCTTAGATCGATGGAAACCTTTTTACACATGTGTGTGTATACACTTTTGGATTTTGTGGTGAAGGGTGAAACAGGGATGTTAGGATGCACTCTTTCAAGTCTCTTTCATACTCTCTCTCCCTCTCGCTCTCACCCTCTCTCGCTCCCCCTCTCTTACCTTATCATCCTGTCGTTGCCTCAGTGCATTCCCCACTGAGTGAGCCAGCCCGGGTAAACGAAAGGAGAGCGTGCGGTCCTAATAATAAACAATGACGTACCCCATCGCTGGGTCCAGCCTGAGAGAGGGGGGCCGGGAAAAGGGCATTGGCCAGTGTCTTATTTTAGACTGAATTAGAATGAGTAACAAGCGCTTCCCCTCGGGATGAGGGATTAGGTCCGGAGCCGCTGTTGTTTAGTGAAAGACTCAAGACTCTTTGAGTCACTCGCAGTGTTTCACCGAACGCATCTTGAAAGCGCCAGTACATTTCCAGTAAGAGTTAAGCAAAAAAGACGCACGTCTTTACGTCATGTGTACAAAAATGTACTCGTTTGGAACCTCTCTGGATAGTCTGGATATCCAAGGGGGCGTTGTCAACGGGCACGAAACAAAATGGCTCTGGGACGCAATTGGGTCTACTTACAACCAATCAGAGAAAGGAACGGGTCACATCAGCGGCAGCCATCTTGGTTCTGTATGGAAAATGCGAAACCAAGGGCGCTCCCATAAGGCGCTCCTCTCTAGTCATTGTAATCATCAGAATCAACCATTTATTTTTTGACAATAACGGTTGAGATAAGCCCGACCCAGTCCAGGTCAGAACAGGAGGTGGGCCAGACACATATGCTGGTACAAAAAAAACATGAGCTTCGTCTGGTTCAGATGCTAGCACAATTACTTTTGATATATGAAATTTATACTCATGTTTTTTTGTGTCTCTGTGTGTGCCTGTGTGCATGCCATTGATAGAGAACAAGAATGTGTCGCTGTTGTAAATGTGATTTCAATACTAAATCACAAGGTGAGTGATGGAGCGATTGGGTTGGGGGGGACCGAAACCTTGCTATGCTGGGAAAGACAGTGGGGATTTGGGCTGCGAAAGAGCTATGTGTGGTATCCTGTTACACAATAGCACTCAAGTGCTTCAACACTCACACTCACATTCTATACAGCCCACACCATCAGCTCCCTCTGTGTGTGTGTGTGTGTGTGTGTGTGTTTCTCTCCCTCTCTCTGTCTGTGTCTCTGTCTATGTCTCTCTCTCTCCCCTCTCTGTCTCTGTCTCTCTCTTCCCCCCTAACTCTCTGTCTCTGTCCCTCTCCCCCCTCTCTCTCTCACTTGGCAGACACCTTTGTTTATGCCTTAGTGCTTTTTGTGTAACACACACACACACACACACACACTTGTATGTCTCTTGTATGCAGTTTGATTTCACCGCACAAGCTATGTGTGTGTGTGTGTGTGTGCATGATTTCATATGTGCTCAAACACATACACATTGTTATATTGCACCATGTTATAGCCGTTTGTGTGTGTACGTGTGTGTGTGAGTGTGTCCTCAATCACCCATGTCATCTCTCAGATGTGTGATTCGGTCTTGAGTGGTGGCTTAGCTCAGAGCCTTAATAAGGTTAAGTGATGCCTCCATGAGCACACACACAAGCACAAACACGCACACGCGCACACATGGCAAGCGCACAAGTGTTTGCCTGTGCGCCATGTGTGCTCTGCGAGTGTGTGTGTGGGTGTGAGGAGGCGGGAGGCAGGAGGTTGTGGTGTAGGGACTCCCTGTATGTTGGAGAACACAAGGAGAATGTTCTCTCTCCCTCTCCCTCATCCTCCGGAGCGCATTTCCGTCAGAGAAACAAGTGAACAGCCTTCCACCTCCTGCCCCTCCTCTCTGTCCTCCCTTCCCTCCCTCCCCCTTTCTCTCTCCGACCACACTCCTCCACTTCCCGTTCGTTCGCAAAAGCTCTCTCTCTCTCCCTCTCTCGCACTCTGTCTCTCACTCTGTCTCTCCCTCTCTCTCTCTCTCTCTCTCTCTCTCTCTGCCTCTGCAAAAGCATTCCTTCCTCTCAGGAGATTTTGCGCTCACTCTCTCTCTCTCTCTCTCTCTCTCTCTCTCTCTCTGTTGCTCACTCGCTCCTCTCCTCTCGTTTAGTGGCTGTGTGAAAGGAGTTCTGTGTGGTCACAGGCGCGGCAGGCGAAAGAAGTCAAAGAAGAGGTGAGTACTCTTTTTTTTTTCCCACTCTATATGTTGTATGTTTCTCTCTATCTTTTTACATCTCTGCCTCTATCTCTCCCCCCTCCGCAGCATCTATCTCAGGATTTTTCCACGCCACGTCCCTCGCTCTCTCTTTCTCTATCTCTCTCTCTCTCTCTCTCTCTCTCTCTCTCTCTCTCCTCTCTCTCTCTCCTGCCTTGTGAGAACTGGCAGACAGGCACGGCTCACACATGTCAAATGAATGCACGTTAAAATGGTGCGATTCCAGCCGTCTGCATTTTCTCTCTCCCTGTGTCTCTCTCTCTCTCACTCTCTTTGGCTCCCTCTCTCCCTCTCTCTTTGTCTCTGGTTCCCTTCACCACTCACTTCTGTCCTCCTCTACTACTTCTTGTTGCTCCCTATCTCATTGCTGGCTTTCCAACCTAAACATATTGTCAGGGTCTCTGTTCTAAGCAGCTTTAATGGCAAACTCTGGTATCTCTCTCTCTCTCTCTCTCTCTCTCTCTCTCTCTCTCTCTCTCTCTCTCTCTCTCTCTCTTCCCCGATCTGTGTAGTGTATTGGATACATGGTGCATTTGTTGAGTGTCATTCTCGGTCCCCCAAAAGACCCACTTTAATAGTGTTAAAACTATTTATTGTTAAAACACTTGATTGTTCTTCTTTCTTCAAAAAGAAAATACACATGTTATTTTGTTTTTGTTTAACTTACAACCTAGTTAAGGGAGAATGCCTATTCTGGTCGTTATGCTTTTTTTCCTTAATGAGAATGATGCAGAATAGTGCTGAATGTTCTGAATTAAAAAAGAAATGTGCGCTGCAATTTTTCCACTGAGATTGAGAATGACGTTCCGAATGTCAACCTCAACTCCACTTTAAACACAATAAAAAGAAGCAGACTGCGGTGCAACCAGTTGCATGACGATCGAGGGACCTCCGTGTATGCTTTTCCAAGGATATGTTTTTCCACGCACATTAGTCTGAGGCGGAAACATAAACCAGAGAGAGAGAGAGAGAGAGAGAGCGAGAGAGAGATTGCGAGCAAGAGAGCGAAAGGGGAGAGAGAGGTAGACAGTGGATCCCAGGCTCCGCTCTGACGGACCGTTTGATGTGGGATGTATGGCACACCGAGACACTGTGCTCCAGGCTCTGTCATAGTAACACACTTCTACTGTTACCCCGCTGTCTCCTGCCCGTCTCGTCTGCCGGTTATCAGAGAGAGGGAGAGGGAGAGGGAGAGAGCTGAAAGATTCAAATTCACGTATGAGGGGTTGGGAGGCAGTAGACTTGGGCTTGATCATGAAGTGAGGTTTTTTTCTGGGGGGTTTTCTGTGCGTGGCTGCATACGCGTGTACTCGTGTACAAACCTTCTGTTAGGCCTCACACGCGGTGGCGGCGAAACCACGGGTCTGTTTGAACGCATGTGTCCCTCTAACGCCATGGAAAGTGTTCCTGACGTCTGTTTATAGTTAGTGATGTTCCATTTGGCCACTATTTCACTCCCTCTCTCCCCGTCTCCCTCTCTCGCTCGCTCTCTCTTTCTCTCTCTCTTTCTCTCTCTCTCTCTCTCTCTCTCTCTCTCTCACACTCTCTCTTTCGCTTTCTCTGTCCCCCCTTTGATTCAGGCGTTGTCTGGCCTCCCATCTCTCTGTTCCATCTCCGCTAATCCTCTTTTCTTTTTTTTTCATTTGTTCTCTCTGTCTCTCTTTCTTCTTGTCCTTCTTTTTATTCCCCTGTCACACTATCCCATCCTTAACCACCACAATGACACGTCTACCTTCAACTCACTTCTCTATTCAAACCCCCCCCCCCCCCCCCCCCTCGTTTCTACAGGTTGTAAAATGGACTCTCCCGGATCAGGGGAGGAAGGGGAGGGGCCGGAAACGCAGGAGGGGCGAGCCCAAGGTGAACTACAGAGAGGTAAGGAGCACCCTGCAGACCAACCACGGCCCCCCACGCTGTCTGTCACTATCTCCTGTTGTCTCGGTCTGTCTCTCTCTGTCTGTCTGTCTGTCTGTCTGTCTGTCTGTCTGTCTGTCTGTCTGTCTGTCTGTCTGTCTGTCTGTCTCTCTCTCTCTCTCATTGCTTTCTTTATCTACTACCTCGTATCGTCTTTCCACCTTCACATGTTTTGATTTTGGTTTGTTGGTCGGCATTTAAAGAAGTCTCCTGACTTACATTGTCAAGAATGTATGTTTGAAAAGCTTGGGTCCGCCATTCTGTGTGTGTTTGTGTGTGGTTTCTGTGATTGTGCGTTTTTAAATCAAGGTCAGGATACAGTTACAGGGGTCATTAAGGTGTGTGTGTGTGTGTCTGTGTGTCTGCAAATGTGTTTGTGTGTGTGTGTGCACACGCCCATCTCTGAGTGTGTAGTGTTAATTAGGGTTCTCTAGGGATGTCTCCCTCCACTTACACACTTCAACCACACACACACACGCACACGCATACACACACACTTGCGCACACACGCTCTCTCTTTCTCTCTCTGCAATATTAATGAACACACACTGATCTATAAGCCACACAGGGGCAGAAGTCATTAGCAAGAAGTGAGGAGCTTTCATTTTTCAGCCTCAATATGCTCAGATATTCTGGACCATAGGAAACATTTGCAACATTTTCATCGTCTTTTGCAGAATATTATACCATTAATAAGTAAGGCGAGAACCCTCGGGTGTCATAGAGAGCTGTGTATTATAATTATACGCTTTTTGGAAAGACTCCGAACTACAGAGGGAGTTCATTCATCCAGTGGCAAAATGTTGTTAATGGTTTTTAAACATTTCAGGGTTCTAATTTTCCCTTCCTGACGCAGGTCTGCACAAAAATCAAGTGGCGGCTGTCAAAGTCGAGGGCCATTAAACATGGTTCTGGTGAAGCTAAGTGGCTAAAATGACACCAGGCGCTAACCAAATGTCTATGTGTTACCAGATAGTAGGTACCACTGGATCGGGAGTAAACGCTCCATAGTCTGCCCCTGCTTCAGTACATTTAACCACCTGATACTGCCGCCTGGCATATTTACGACACACACACACACACACACACACACACACACACACACACACTTGTAAAAGGCAGTGAAAAGGCCCCCTTTCCTGTTTGAGGTGGTGGTTGGGGGAGTGCTGAAATTCGCTTCATGAAAGAATAGCCAATTTCTGTCCACTTGGGCATGCACAATGACCAGAAAGGCGAGGGGGAGGGATGGACGAACGGAAGGAGGGAGGGAGGGAGGGAGGGGGGGGGGGGGGGGGTCCGACAGGGGTGTGGGAGGTCAACGTTTGATGTAGCGCCATAAAAGCCATCCTGAAAGGAAACAAGAGGCAACCGCCCCCCTCCCATCAGTCCCAGCCCCTCCACCACCTCCCCCTTCCTCCCTCACCTCGGCAGGTCCACCTTCTGTTCTGTTTTTTATTTGTCTCTGTGTACAGAGAAACCTCTGGATGGACCAGGTGTATTTTATATTGCTCCTTTATGTACTTCAAACCACCATACCGCGACCTCCAGCCCCCTTTCTCCCCCTCGCTCCCCTCCTCCCTCCTCTCCTCTCCTCCCTTCTTCCCTCCTCTCCTCTCTTCTCCTCTCCTCTCTCCTCCCTCCTCTCCTCCTCTCTCTCTCCTCCTCTCTCTTATGGCCCCAATGCAAGAGCCTTTAAAACCAGAAGACAAAGGGATAAATGGGTTGAAACATCAAAGATGTGCAGATAAGCTGGAAATATTTAAAGGTAAATTGAAAGGATAGGATGAATAAACGTATATCAATATATATTTATAGCAGTGTCATTATAATGTCTCTCGAAAATTATTATATTTCATTTTCCTATAAAGTTCATGCAGCTTTTAAGAAATCACAAGATTTCAGGTCTTAATCTGGTCAACTCTATTATGTTGACTGGGGCTGAAGAAAGAGCGCTATGCCTGAGGGAAGGCGAGGACAGTGGGTCAGGCTAGGTTCAGGTTGAGCACAAATGACATCACATTTTGGCAATAGTCAGGCAGTAAACATTATAAACACAGACATACACAAAAAACACAAGCACACGCACACAGACACGCACACACTGAAACAATTTCTTCTGCAAACGTCTTTATTGGAAGGAGTCAGACAACCCCTACAGAGCCCAACCCCTGAAATCTGGGTCATTTGAATAGAGCCTTAGTTTATTACCTCCTTTGTCTAGTTAACAAGTGTAAATATGTATGTGGGTCTTTGTGCGTGTTTGTGCAGAGGAAGGAGTTGCATGTTCCTGCAAATATCTGGAAGATAAAGATGGTGATTGGATAGGATGCACTCATTCAATGCATATGTCTTAGTCTGTGTGTGCGTGTGCGTGTGCGTGTGTGTGTGTGTGTGTGTGAGAGAGGTCTACCCAGCAATATTAGACACGCTTGCATGGTAATGGCCACATTTAGCTCAGATTTTCATCTACATTTCCCATAATGAGAGGGTCCGTCAGCCCCTGCCCATCACAACAGGAAACCATGCAGGGGAAACTCTTGCTGTGGTGAGGACCTTGGCTAGGCGTCTCTGGCCAGGACAGGTTCCCTCGCTCGTTAATACAGAAAAAGGTCGACGTGTTGACGCCTAGGAAAAACAATGCTAATCCTTCATAAAAAGACTTCAAAGATGTTCAGAAGCTGTAATTATAGGGCATAATACATGCTTACATTTTATAAGTGTTGTAATAAAGACCTTCTACTGGATTGGATATAATAGTCTGTTTGAATTGACATGACATTTGAGTCGAAACGTGTTTGGGCAACAGAAAGAGGTGGACGAGATGAGTCTATTTCGAGAGCCTGTTTGTTGGCTTTCCACTTGGGAACCAAAACATCCTCTTCTGGAAACCTTCTCATTCTCTATCTTTACCAATATGTTTTGGACCAGATAAATATTTACTTGCTTACCAAACATCTGAACCTCTTGCCTCGAAAAATGTACTTTTTGGGGAAGCTCAGGGTTGTTGGCCCGGAGTGAGGCATCTCTTCCCTGCGTCACTTTAGTAAAATAGAAGAGGAGAGGAGGGAGGAGGGAAGAGGTGAAGAGTGAGTCACCCCGATGTGAGGGTGTGCGTCCCTCCTCCTTCACCTCCTAACACATACGTGGCATCCCGTATGGTTCCTGGACAGGCGCTGCACGTTGCCGTGACAACGCGCACCACCTCTCCACTGTTTTGTGAGATCCAACGACCTATAAAGATGTTTTTCTAGAAAGCGTGTACTTTTACTGTGCAGTGTGAGTTATTGGTTCAGGCTCAGTATAAAAAATAAAAGAACTGAAGAGATCTGAGCTGGGCCTTTTCAACTGTTAAAATGACAAATTGCATTTGTGTTGGATTTAAACTGGCGAATGTTATACCCACACGTTTGACACATTTAATAAATACAGACGCGCATGAAAGGAGAGCGACATCTGAAAAGGATACCGTTTCTTTACGAGAACTTCTGGCCAATTCCTCCATTTAATACTTACCGGATTCCGCTTCTACCTTAGATGGCCTTATTAGTTTCCCAGAGAAGCCGAGCGAGCCTCTTTAGACTTCATGGTCTACAGCAGAGTGCCTGGTTGCAGAGGGGGTGCATTATGATTAACCAATAGGGAGTTGTGGAAACTAAGCCGGCCCCCCCCCCGTCAGGGTTTGGTAGGGGGTCAGACAGTATGGAGGTCATGATCAAAGGATCCCCCCCCACCCTCCCCCACTGGTAGGGTGGGGTCAGCAGGTGGCACACATTATTCTGCTCTACTGGGCTTTGCTAAGTGGAGGTTAGGAGACGGGGATGTGGAAATAGCTTCAATCTGGCCGGTTTGAGGTCCGCCTAATGTCTTTTGATTTCCTGTAAGCGTAGCCGGGGAGGGAGAGGTTGTTGATACGTGGGAGGGGGAGTGGAACAAAGTGAACAGAGTGGGAGCACAGCCCTGGTGAGCGCATGGTATTGGTGATGAGAAAACACCCAAACAGTGTCTTCTGTACTCCAGGCTTTTTGGCCCCCTGTGTCTCATCCTTTGGTTTATTGATCCCTGCGTTCCCTACCATTCTGTGGTTGAACCTCACCGAGCCTCCTTCACGCTGGTAATGTTGACCTCCGCGACGTCGGTCGCTCCCAAAGTATTTCCTGAGGCGTATAATTTTTATGGCTTCAAACTTTTTTGTATTTAATGTTTCTAGCTTGGAAGAGCTATCGTCGCCTTAGGCGAATGCTTCCCCCCCTCCCTCACCGATCTGTCTGGCTCTTGCCCCTAGGTGACAGAAAGGAATGACAGAGAGAGAGACACAAATCACACATCTGCTCTTATTTTTACCACTGTTATATTTATATCTTCGGTGGGCAACTTCTGTTTTTTGAGTTTCCTCATCTTCCATTTCCTCCCCCTCTCCCTCTCCCTCTCCTCTTTATCACTTTCTTTCTGTCTGTTTGTGTGATGTGTGTGTATGTGGGTGCAGATGCGAGTGTGTGCATGTAAATGCATGCAAGAGTGTGTGTGTTTGTGTGTTTGTTTGTGTATGTGTGCGAGCGAGCGAATTACTCTGTGTGTGCGTGTGTGTGTTGTTTTTTTTTGGTGCATGTGTTTGTGTGTGTGAGCGTGTGTGTGTGTGTGCGTGTGTGTGTGTGTGTGCTCATGTGAGCGTGTGTGTGTGTGTGTGTGTGTGTGTGCTCATGTGAGCCTGTGTGTGTGTGTGTGTGCTCGTGTGAGCATGTGTGTGTGTGTGTGTGCCTGTGTGTGTGATTTACTGGCGCTACATCAGGGCTGAGGGACTATTCAGGGAAAGGGATGTGTCCGTTCAGGAAAACGACTGCTTCCGGCCAGACCCCATCAAGTCAGGAGGGGAATTGGTCGGAAGGAAGTGTGTCTATGTGTTTGTCTGTGTGTGTGTGTGTGTGTGTGCCTGCTGATGTGCACACATGGCTGTCCGTCTCTCCTTTTTCGTTTTTTCTAGGCTTTTTCCTCTGAGCATTAAGTCACTGAGACTGGAAAGTACAAAATGTGCTGCCGCTGGTGTTTGCTACGGCACGTAGTGGCATCAGTCTTTTTGAGTGGGATCCTCCTCATGTATATGATCTGCCGGCTGCATGAGCACACACATACACACAAACACACACACACCCAAATGTATGAATTCATGTTGTTATTCATTTCTTCCGCCATGGCTTTAGATTATTATTGTTGTGTCATTCCCAGAACATTATATAGTTTGGCTGCAGAGCTCTCGGGTAGAGGGACTAATTAGATTGACTAATGGCAATTTGTTTGTTGCTCGGAAATATTATCCTTGCAGAAATGAGATCAGGAGGAACCCAGAACTAGTTGGGTCTTGCTTATTTCAGGGGATTGACGTCCTAGATTGATAGAGCTGTCATTTCCATTATGAGCTGGGCTTCTTCGCTGTGCGATAGAGAGCGGAATAGAGAGGGAGATGGAGTGAGAGTCAGACAAGGAGATGGCCACAGACAGTGTGTCGTGGTGGAAGAGAGAGAGCAGCTTCCATGTTGAATGTTGGTCAACATATCTAACCCTCAAACAATTTATTTGTAATTATATAGATATTTATAAATATTTATTTGTATTTATTTATTTAATGACTTTATTAAGTAACTAAAACTTATTCTAATCATGGGACAACCTGTTTCATTGTAGTTCCAATGCCGTCAAAGGGCCTGTTTTAAACATTCACACACACACACGCACGCACACGTGTGCGCGCGCGTGTGTGTGTGTGAGAGGTGCAACGTGAGGTGCAACGTTATCTCCATGTTAACATTGAACCTCATTTACCATGATGGATTCAGGGACCAGGTCCGGGTAGGCTGGACTTGGCAGGCTGGGTATGGCAGGCTGGGCTGGGTATGCTGGCCTCGGTGGGCTGTAGTGGTAGGCTGGATTGGGATGGGGGAGCAAGAGGCCAGTCATTAGTTTTCTATTATAAGGCATGTAGTGCCATACTGGGAAAGACTGGCAGCAGACACACACATTAGAGTCGATTTTGCCCGTCGCTTGAATGACAGACTCCAAGCACCAACCAGTGCATGTGAGAGAGAGAGAGAGAGAGAGAGAGAGAGAGAGAAAGGTGGACGAAAGAAGGAAGGGAAGTAGCAAACAAACATGGGCTGACCAGCCAACAGGCAACTACTAGAAGGTTTGAACTGCTAAAGTCCCCCTTTTCAATTACTCCTTATCCATGCGGATCTGTTGAGTTAGGAGAACATTGTTTGTGTGTTTGTGCGTCCGTTTATGTCTGCCCCCACCTGTATATTGTGGGGGCTCGTATATGGGTTATATATTTGTTTGTGATCAATCTTGACGATGCACCATAAATCGTTCCTCCCACACAGGCCCACTGTATAGATACGCGCTCACTGCCGTATATATAACTCTTTATACTTTATTGCACTGGGTTATTGCTAAAGATCCCTCCTCTTTATTTGACCCATGGGCCTACCTTTAAAAGTCGCGGCGCTATATAGGAGCTATATTACTGGATATGTATAGATTTCAAGGGAAGTCATTGACGGCAATCTGTGTGCTTGTGTGTGTGTATGTCCGCACACACCATCGCACATGGTTATAACATGATGGATCATTGTGACCCATGCATCATGGAGAGGACATAACGTACGAAACATACTCGTCAAGCATGTATGTTGTCTAGGTTTTGATTCAACAGCTTTGAGAAATAGAGTGGAATGGTTTGGTTCGGATATTTGTTCCCATTTGCTTTCAGTGTATATTCTTACCCTATAATGTGTTTACTGTTGAATCTTTAGTATACATCTGTTATAAAGATTCTTGTTACGGTTCATTACAACAGTAACATAAGCTACAGTGTTTTATCCAAACCATGGTGAGGGAGGGTCTCTTTACATCCATATTGACTGTTCAATACTGTGTGATTGAAAACATACAACCAGCATTGATTCAGCGTTTACACAGCGATAGCTGAACGCGGACACACCGATCAAATCCAATGATCCGCCGACTCCCTATCTCGGTTTACTGGTTTACTGGAACGTCGATGCACAGGAAGGGGAGAGAGAGAGAGAGAGAGAGAGAGAGAGAGAGAGAGAGAGAGAGAGAGAGAGAGAGAGAGAGAGAGAGAGAGAGAGAGAGAGAGAGAGAGAGAGAGAGAGAGAGAGAGAGAGAGAGAGAGAGAGAGAGAGAGAGAGAGAGAGAGAGAGAGAGAGAGAGAGAGAGAGAGAGAGTGAGAGAGCTCCTCCTGTGTGTGTGCTTAATGAAGGACAACGCGGGGCATCGCGTTAAGACATGCGTTTACGTTGGAGTCATCCGTCACTCTGCGCTGGCCTTGTTTTCTCTAGTCATCTACAGCTTACGGCCTGTCGCCCCTGGCCTGGACATAGACACAAACACGCACACCCTCCATCACAAACACACACTCACACCACCGCCTGCAGTGGGTGTGTGTGTTTCATGTGTGTGCGCACGCGTTTCGTTTCTTCCGCTATATGTTGACACAGGGCAGACAAGTCATTTCCAGGCAAGCAAAGCCACTCATAAATACCTTATTGGTTTTGTAAAGTATTGGAGGACCACACCCTACCCTCCCCTACACACACACACACACACACACACACACACACACACACACACACACACACACACACACACACACACACACACACACACACACACACACACACACACAAAAACACAGAAACACAAACATGAGTGTGTGTGTGTTTGTGTGGGAGGCATTGGGGATATATAGCTGTGGTAGCTTTCGCACCAAAGTGGTCCAAAAAAGAGCACAGAAACAGCAGAAACGCTCACACACACACACCCACACACACACACACACACACACACATACACACACACACACACACACACACACACACACATAAAGACACACTAAATCCCAGAAGCATTTGAGTGTCATTAAAGTGCAGCTGTGTTTGTCTTTCCACCGCACATGGAAAACACATCAGGGGAGAGTGGGGGAGAGATAAAGAGAGAGAGAGGGAGAGTGCCAGAGAGAGACTGAGAAAGGGATCAAGAGGAAGAGAGGAGAGAGAAAGAAAGAGAGAGGGAGAGTGCCAGGGAAACTTCAACAGAATGTATCCAGTTGACTATGGCCTATGGCATAGCACAGAGTTAAGCATTGGTTCACACAAACAGACACACACAGATGTACGTATGTCATTGTTCATTTTGGAGTCGCTTCAAATACCAGTCTGCACATACTGGGAGTCCCGCATAGTGAAGCAGTGTAAGCTAGAGATTACAGCTGCTGTCACTCAGGCACTCCGAGTTAAACATACAGCCATGTCCAATATGCTAGTGGCCTGTGAAGGAAGCCATATGCTGTCATTGCCGGAAGTCAGTGAATTCATTTAGAAAATGCCCTTTTACACTCTGTGTGTGTCGGGGGGGCTTGTATAAGAGTAAGGTCCACCATTCCAATTATTATTCAGAGTAACATATGTTTTAATACTCTTTTTTTATACAAATAATTAAATACACACACACATTGCAGTAGATTCTCACTGAGTTGCTATGCAACACTGAATGGTTTTGCGACAAAGGTTGTGTATTGAATACATAGTTTTCACTTATAACAAAATAACTATCTAAGACTGTAATGATGAATCAGATGGAACACGATTTTGGTCTTGAGACAAATACATGCAGCCAAATCATCTCCAGGTTGTATTTTGCACTCTGACAGTGACACTATTTTAGTGGAGGACAACTCTAGAGATCCAGAACCCAGAACCCAAACGAAAGCGTACCGCCAACGTCATGTTTCTAAACCCTCCTACCCAGAGCAACGCTCAAAGCCTCAGTGGCGAGCCATGTCACGCCAACAGCCCCTCATTCCTGGGATCATGTGCAGTCCCGCTCCCAATCTGATCTGGAGGGCTGGAGGTTTACACACTGAGGAGAGAAGAGAAGCCGCTGGGCCATCTGACACCTTTTAGGTTTCAAGTAACCCCCATGTTTCTGTTCTTCATTCACCTTCTCTGTCTCACTTTCCCTCTCCGTCTGTCCGGCTGGCCATCTCTCTGTCTGATCCCTGTCTCCCTTTTCACCTGTTTTTCCTGTTTCTCTTTATCTCTCTCTCTCTCTCTCTCTCTCTCTCTCTCTCTCTCTCTCTCTCTCTCTCTCTCTCTCTCTCTCTCTCTCTCTTTGTATATAGAGAGGGATACCTCTCTATATACCCCTCTCTATGTGTCTCTCTGGGTGTCCCTCTCTCCTATTGTCTTCCGCCTCGAGCTGTCTGTTTGTCTGCCTGACTGTCTCTCAAGATTCAAGGGCTTTATTTGCATGGAAAATAAACATTCACATGACCAAAGTACAGAAGTATTGAAAGGAATAATAATAGTAATTATAATAAATAAATAAATAATACAGAACATATCTGCCTGTCTGCCAGGGCGTCTGTGGTGTCTGCCGTGTGTGACTTCATAGTTTGTGTGTGTGTCTTCAGCCGATCTCTGCTCTTATTCCATTCCACATACCAATGTCAGCTCAGACCGCCTAAACCCAGCCAGCATGGAGTTCATGCTGGAGACAACATGCCCACACACATAAACATGCACGCTTGCACTCATGCACACATATGCATGTACACATACACACACTCACATGGTGCACACTGTTTAGAGTGTATATTTCTTACTTATGCAGTACCCCCGTTTTTCTCCCTGCCTTCCCCCTTTGCTGATTTTGCCTTACTCTGCTATTTTCCATGAGCTATCTCTCTCACTCTTTTTCTCTCTCCCTCTCTCCATCTTTCACTAGTGCTAGATGTTATCTGTAATCGGTGAAGGTCATCACCCGTGTGTTTATCTTTTACCCCCACTGCTGTTGTCATGTGGATAAAACCTGGTTCACCCGAGGAATCCTACTGCCTTTTGGAATTTGTGTGTGTGTGTGTGCGTAACTGTGTGTGTTTGCTTAGGTGTGTCCGTGTCTGTGTGCGTGCCAATGCGTATGTGAGAGTGTGCATGGAAAATAAATTGTGTGTGTGACGTGCATCATGTGAAGGAACTACATACAATTTATTGTGTGCATTTGTGAATTATATCGCTGGATATGCTGACGTTCAGGAATACCTTATCCTTATGTGCAATGTGTGTGATTATTATAGTCTGTTTTAGTTTGGAGCCCCCTATTCTCAGGGCTCCATTAACCTTGACTTTCAACTTATTAACTAGTGGTTTGTTCTAATCAGGAGAGCCGAGCTGGGCACGATAATATTGACCCAGGAGCCTTGGAGACAGTGCTGCTACGGCACTGCTGCTGCTGGCTGGTGGTCCCTAAAGGAAATATTCAGCTACTGAGACCCAGGTCTGGACCCACATATTGGAGAGATTAAAACCTGGACGGTTTTGTGTTGTGTTGTCTGAGTGCCTGAATACACCTGCTGTGTGTGTGTGTGTGTGTGTGTGTGTGTGTGTGTGTGTGTGTGTGTGTGTGTGTGTGTGTGTGTGTGTGTGTGTGTGTGTGTGTGTGTGTGTGAGCGTGTAACTGTCCATCTTCAGAAACCCACACATAAGCCTGATCAACTATATTTACAGGATATTTGGTGTATTTAACACTGAATGGTTACCTCTTTCAGATTCAAGGTCAAACAAAACTGACTGCCTCCCATCTCTCTCTCTCTCTCTCTCTCTCTCTCTCTCTCTCTCTCTGTCTCTCTTCCACTATCCCCTTTTGTATTCCTTCCCATCCCTTTCTCACTCCATCTAGCCTTTCCACCAGCTGTCTAACTATGTCCCTCGGTCTCTATGTCTCTCTCTTTCACACATCATTATGCACTGACACACAAAAATGTACACAGTACACAAACACACACGCACACACATACACACACACACATACACACAGAGTAGCCCTTTAGTTCCAGTTGAGCGTCAAAGCCCTCTCTGTGATGTGTATGTGTGTGTGTGAGAGATTTTTTTAGGGGCTGTTAGTGTGCTCTGTGAAATAGAGGAGGCAAAAGGGAAGGAAAGAGTGCGAACAGTGAAGTGGAGGAGGACAAGAGAAGGGAAGGAGCTGCAGACTTAACCCTGGCTCCTGGCGATGGGCTGAGTGGCAGGAATTAATTAGAACCATACTGTGTGTGTGTGTGTGTGTGTGTGTGTGTGTGTGTGTGTGTGTGTGTGTGTGTGTGTGTGTGTGTGTGTGTGTGTGTGTGTGTGTGTCTGTCTGCACACGCCTGCAAGCTTTTTTCAGAAAACACTGAGTGAATGTACAGGTAGTAGGGGTTTGTAAGCATTTCCATTGCTGTCATGTTGTTTGCTTATCGGCGAATGTGGAATGCTTTCGAAAGTGTCATCCTCCCTCTACTCTGCACTTAAAGCATGACCCCCGTCTCTACAAAGGAGAACTTTAAAGAATGAACACTATTAAAATACCAGAAGAATGAGCCCACGCATGCCTTGGATGTTGGTGTTCTGGGGGTGTCAGGTCGCACCTCTTCATCAACTTTGTCAATGCTCTCCTGGTCAATATGTCTGTGCCTTTTTATACACATTGTATGGCAATTGAGCGTGCATGTGTGTGTGTTTTCGTTGTTGGTTTCCTTGGTCGACAACACTATGGCTCTGCTTTCTCAGATTAACCATCATAAGTCTCCTGTGACCCTGTTCTGATTTCTGATTGGCCAAGCCCCAAGAAAAGTGGGTAACAATATATAATATAACAGCAATGTGTATTCAAAAGTGTCACATTTTTTATAAATAGCACTTGTATTTATTTTCTCCATTAAGCTAGCAATTAAACTAGCGTTAAAAAAAGTGTAGGCTGCCATGAAGCAAGAAGGAGTCAATATTTGAGTTATGTCACAATATTGCCATCATCAACTATGGAGTTAGTTTATGTGTTATTGTTTCACTGATAATGTGGGCCTCTTATAGCCGATTAACACCTGCTGCCATACACATTGAAAACACAGACACGCCCACACACACACACACACACTGAGAGCATAAAAATTGCTGGCCCCTGCAGGGTCTAGTACCATGCGTCTAGCATCCTGTTTACATATGATCTATAATTCAATATAGTCATCTGTGGTTGTCAAGGGAGGGTGCCTCGCCTGCAGATCTGACATTAATATTGTACGATCTCTAGTGTCAATAGCCGGCCATGCTCCTTCTCCTGGGTTTGCCGTCGCCACCATTTTAGATGCTTGACACCCTGGAATTGTCCTTCCATTTAACGAACAGTACTTTATTGTTAAACAGCATTGTGTGTCTGTACTCAATATAAAGGCCGTTTGTTATGAGTCCGACACGGTAAAAAGAATCTCTTTGTTTGGTGCCGGTGTTTTTCTTTGCCCGGCTGTACGTTTGGCTAGCTGTAGTTTGGAGCTGACTACGAGGGCTTTATGGCTTTTTGTCGACTGCTCTGCATTGCGTGGGCCGTCCTGTCCTACTGGTTATCAGCAGAGCCCCAACAGCTGGCATGCTCTGTAGCCCTTAAGTGGACACACAACTCCCAGCGGATCCACACTGTTGGTGGACATCCAAACAACACAGTAAAACAACAGAATGGAAAAAAGATCCAGGGAGCAAGGGGTGAAGGGAGGGTTTGTACGAAAGCAGCGCCCGAGCAAGCGAGCGGTTGGACCGGAGGTTCATAAAAAGGATAACAAGAGGTTGGTATGGGGACAGAGATGGAGACGGGGGCAGAGTGAGACAGAGGCGGAGAATGGGGGCAACTGAAGGGATTTGCGGGGAAGGAAAGTGTAAAACCCCAAGTACCTGAGGAGTGGCTCGGGGTGTTTCGCTGGCAGTGCCAGAATGTGTTTTTTACGAGCCCGCGGTCAGACGGAAATAAAAGTTAGACGAGCGACTCGGTTAGAGACGTGCGTGTTTGTGTGTGTGTGTGTGTGTGTGTGTGTGTGTGTGTGTGAGCATGCTTGCTGGCACACACACATGCACCCCTACACACACACACACACCCATACCACACATGCACACGCACCAATATTCTCGTTTCAATGCCTTCGCTGAAATCACAGTTTGCTTTAGTATTGTCCCAGTTATTCATGTCTCCAGAAGCTCATAATGTGGTGTACCTGAAAGAGACTTCTAAGACCCCCACCCTCTCCCCCGACTGAATGGAAGGATGAAGTGAGAGGTTAAAGGAGAGGAGAGAGGAAAGCACATGAGAACACACACACCTCTATCACTTTTTAAGAGCACCAGGGGAGAGGGAAGGCAGTTCTCTAATGGAGTCATTATATAGATTTTATGGTCGGTTGGCTCAATAGTTGACATTCTGCTGTATATGTTCACCCCTGTTCTCTCTCTCCCTCTCTATCTCCCCCCTCTCTCTCCCTCTCTCTGGCTTTTATTTCTTTACTGTCTTATATCTACCGTGGCTGTTTTTATCCGGTCCTCAAAGCCAAGAGAATTTGGGGACTTTATGACCCTTCCACTGACGTAGTGTTGCCTCATTTTTGATGACACAGACAGACAGACACACGCAAAGACACATGCAAGCATATACGCACAACCACAAACAAACACGTTCTCGTGTGCATGCTCACACGCATACACACAGTAAAATATAGCAAAGCATTCAAATTGAAATATCGATCGCCTCGGAGAACACAAACAAATGCTCAAACGACGGAAAACATTGTGTTGTGTGTGTTTTTTTTGTAATTACTTTTATCCCTTGTTATAAATCACACCCATAGTATACAATTATATAAATATGAATAACTCTACTAGATCTAAGACCGGCACGTATAATAGATTAATATGATTTCATTTGAATTAATCATTGAACTCAATGGCAGAAGACAGAATGAGTAATATAGAGATTTCTCTTAGTCGCGATAGATTTAATACTTCATCATCATCCATCATTTTAGAACATTGTCAGGCGTGTTCTCACACACACGCGCGCACACACACACACACACACACACACACACACACACACACACACACACACACACACACACACACACACACACACACACACACACACACACACACACACACACACACACACAACCCTCCTGTCCTTTATAAACTAGAGAAAGCGGTGACCCGGTATATTGGACATTGGGAAGCTGTGAAAAAAGCATTTGCATGTTTCCTGGTCAAATCAATCTGGTTATCGCTGCACCAGAGATGAGTTTCTTTATGCATGGGTGTGTGCGTTGGTGGTTAGTTGGGTGTGTGTATGTCAAGGGACTAGGAGAAATGGACCGGAAAAAGGCTAAATCGTTCTTATTCTAATTTGTTCTGCACTGTAGGAATGCCCTGTTATACAATGCCACTGGTTTGAAGAAAGACATGTTTCAAGTTACACTCAACAAACATATCCTCAAACAAACCATCCCACACAAACTCTGGGAGTTTAACCTCATGTAACACTCTGTAATTAATTTACTGCTTCAAAGCTTCACATTGGCATGACCCGTGGCAACTGTTTTTTCCCCCACAAAAATGATATATATATATATATATATTTAGCAAACGGGTGAACAGTCCGTTTTATTGTGTCGCAGAGCTATATCCGCCTTGTCGGTACGTGTGTCGTGTGTGTGCATATATGACGATTCTCAAGCCATTGTTGTCGATGTGTGTGTGGGATGGGGGGTGGGGGGGGGTGAGAGGTCAGTATGTGAATGGGGGCGTTATCTTTATTTTTTACGACAATCTGCGCCTTGTCTGAAATGCTAGAGGGAAGAGGGGTGTGGTGGCTACAGGAGAGAACATGTGCCGTGTGTGTGTGTGTGTTTCGTGCGATGACCAACCCTTGCAGAAGTCCATTGATTGGATAGCAGAGAGAGAGAGAGAGAGAGAGAGAGAGAGAGAGAGGGAGAGAGAGAGAGACGTAATGGCCATTGTTGTAAGACCCGGGTCCTCTCGGCAGACAATGCACAGTGTGTGTTTTGTAGCGCATGTGCATCTGTATGGGCTTGTTTGTCTACCATTCCTGGGATACGTTTGTGTTATACGTGTGTGTACGCTGGTGAGAGAGCTGAGAGTTTGGACAGAGCAGGGGTTTATCGCTAGGGGCTCCTCTCAACTTTCAAAGGCGATGGGAGGCAGTGGGGGGATAGCACCCTTGTGGGCCCTGTATTACCGACATAGATGGAGGGGCCTCTGCAGAAAAACACCACTCACTCTCACCATTCCCACCCGTACAAAACTGTGTGAAGAGGAACAGGAGGGGAGGCAGGGAGATTGGAAAGGAGGGAGGCAATGAAATTCAGACCTTTTGCTGGGGTTGGATGACCGCGTTTGTCTGTGTGTGTCTGTGTGTGTGTGTGTGTGTGTGTGTGTGTGTGTGTGTGTGTTTGGGTTATCTGTGTGTGTATATGTGTGTGTGTTTGATAGTAGTGTTGCTTGACTTGACATGCCGCCAGCTTCTGTATGAAGGCTATTCCCTCCGCTCCGACTGTTATATGCTGCGCTGGTTGCTGATCTCAGGGTGTCTGCAGGTATTTCCCAGCAGATCTTAGTCGGGAGGATGTTTGCTAAAGAGTGTCACGGAGATGGAAAGCAGCAGTTTTTTGGTTCATGCAAGGAAAAACAGTGAGGCGAAATGACTGAAGTGTTTCATCTATTTCGAGCTGAACGCTTGGCAACACTTTGAACATTCTTTCTGTTTGCTGTGTGCGTTCGTGTCTGCCTCTTGTTTTCTGGCTCTTCGTGGTTTACCATCTTCCTTCCATTGCTCTGCTTCTCATCCTCTGCCTCTCCGCATTGCCATCAGCGCTCTCTTCACTTATTTTGTTCTTTCTGGCTCACTTTCTTCATCTCTTTTTTTTTTCTTCAATGCCTCATTTGCCCCCTATGTTCTTCTTTGATATATATGTCTTTCAGTCATGCATGCACACACACACACACACACACACACACACAGACAAACACAAAGAAATCCCTCCCCTACACACACAAACACACACACACACGGTCAAAAAGCCACACACAGACACGCAGTGTTCACAGTTCAACACGTATGTTCCCTACGACCCTGCCTGGTCTCTCTGGATCCTTGTGTCTTTAATTGTGTCTCAGTATGGGACCAGGGTGTGTGTGCGGGGGGTGGGTGTTGACGGTGCGGGTGGTATCCCAGTGAGACTCAGGCAAGGCTGGGCACAGCTCCCAACAACACGTGGGCCCTTCCCCGGAGAAAGAAATCACTCTCTCATATCGCTGCCCACATCCTCGAATAATGCTCCAATTCATCTCTGACTCATGACTGTCCCTGGAGAGATTAGTCCTTAAAGAGAAGAGCATGTCTTATTTCTCTCTGCTCTATATCAAGAAAACCTGTTTCTTACATCATCCTCAAGACAATAGAGAGGATTCAGCTGTAGATTTCGATACCCGTATACAAAACGTTCTCCTTTAAACTGCAGGGAGAAAGTCGAGGAAGCTGCAAACTAACATTCCTATAATTGTGCAAGGAATTTTTACCCTCTTTCCTCATGTTATTTAGTATTTCATACCTCTGTTGTTCATATATTTTCAAATGAAGCGAGAGCGATAAACCTACATGATAATTTTTTTATCATTTTATAATAACCTTTATTAAGCCACAGGTTCCCCCCTGCAATTTGTACACTTTTGCCAACACTCTCCATAGAAAGAAATGAAGACCCCGCTCTTGTTGATAAATGTAAACATAATTTGGCATTGTGAACACCTCTATGAGATGAGTTATTCAGCTATCCAGATCATTTTGCTGGCCTTGCAGTTGTTGCGGGTGACACCCACATATATTTGCGTGTGTGTTCATTATGGGCTGTATTTCCTATAGTTTCTTTGCCGCATGGATATTATCCATTTTTATTCGATAAGTTGTTGCATAAGTAAGCAAATTGCCAGCCACACCATTTTCTTTTTGGGGTGAGTGTGTATGTGTGTCTGTTGTCTAATTCTGCTCTCTATTTTCTGCTGTTTCTTTCGGGTACGGGTGTTACCCTTGTTATTTTATGGCCGGTTGTGCATCAGTCAGCTGAACCTAACCCGAGCCTCGTTGCCCCCTGCGTGTGTCCCCCAGCTGACGTCAGACAGGCTGGTGTTGCTGCTGGAGCTGCTGCTGGAAGAGGAGGTGCTGAGCTGCACCACCCTGCGATCTCTGAACACCACCTACCACCTGCAAACGCAGGACGCTGAGGTACGAGCCTGCACCCGCGCACGCACACACACACACACACACACATCGTACAAAGACAATTAGGATTAGTCATCCCAGGATATGATATCTGCACATAAAAGGCACCTTAAAACGTATTGACAGAAGGCTTTTCCTACCTATCCCAAAGGCAGTGCGCTTAGTGCTCTGTAGTAAATTCTGCTGTAATTGCAGATTCAATCTTTACTGTGGTCATTACTGACATAATCCTGCAAGTATTTTCTTCCCATTTTTAGAGGAGCGCCTTACTTAATGGCACTATTATAGGCTTAGAGTTTAATGATGGGTGTATGTGCTTGCACTTGTGCATCTTGTGCTTGTCTGTGCAAGCATGTATTCTCTGTGTGTGTGTGGGGGGAGGGGGAGAGTGGAGGGGTAGCACTGGGTTCATGTGCTTTCCTGTACAGTGTATTCAGATGCCAATTGTTTGAGCTTCTTATGATATGCCATTATTTTCAGCTTCTTCTTACGTATATGAGTGAGTCTTTGTGAAAACAGTTGCTCTTAAGTCCTTCTATCCCCATTAGCCCTGTCATTAACACACTCCTCCTTTTAGGAGCAAAGATCCCATGAATATTTCATAGGTTTGTGTCTGCGTGATACTTAGCCGGAGTGTTAATCACTGTACCTCTCATGCAATGCCACACAGCACCCCGTAATAAAAGTTGCATTTGTTTTGTCGCTCATATACACATTCCCGTTTCTATCATTTTAATAATGCTTTTCTATAGTCAAACGCTGAAATCAACCCGTTAGATGCGGTGGCTCAACCCACTCACACTTCAAACATGCTCACACGAAGCATGCTGGCAAAACGCCTCTCCGCCTATCCACTCTCTCAGCCCACTTTCCTGTCTTTCTCCTCTCTTTGTCCTTTATGGCACAAAGCCCATGCAAATTCTTCTTCAATAAAAGATGAATGTAATAGGTGTTCTGGGTGAAGGTGTGGTAAACGACAGGTTGTGTGTGAGACCCAGGTGTGTGTTCATGCGTTCAGTCTGGGGGCCCTGGGGGTCCGATGAAGCTGGCAGACCTGAGGGGAATTCGTTTGCAATTTCCCGGAAAAACTTTCAGAGTTCGCTAAAAATACACAGGGTCATTATGTGCATACTAATGCACTCTTGAATACATGCACGCACACACACACACACACACACACACACACACACACACACACACACATGAACCTAGCTGAAGGCAATGATCCAGACCTAATGTCAGTAATGTCATTCAGACGAGGTTAATCACCTTTGTCTGTCCACATAAATGTGTCCATTTATCTCTCTCTCTCCCTCTCTCTCTCACACTGTCTTTCTCTTTCTCTCGCTGTCTCTCTCTCTACCTCTTCTGGTGACATGACCTTATTAGGCTGTGACGTCAGTTATTTGATGGTTGCCTCCCTTCATCAGGATGAGGCTCATTGAAAGAGGAGCGGACTAACTCCAATGCCTACGTTCTTAAACGTGTCTCGGTTTATCCTGCATGGTGTGAGGAAACGATGTCTGTGGCGTGTGAGCCCTCGCTCAAGGGCTGGAGAACCGGAATGAGTGTGAGAGCAGTTGGGAGTATGTGCCCCATGTATATGTATTACATTTAAATGTGACCACATTTTTATTCAAGTGTGTGTGTGTGTGTTTGTGCACTTGCGCTTATGTGTCTATGTGTCTGTGTGTGTGTCTGTGTGCAGCCATGCGTAAGTGCACTCGCATGTGTGAGTGTTTGCGCAAGTGTGTCAAACAGAAAGAGAGAGGAAGGGAGAGAGACACTGCCAGAGAGAAAGAGACACAGCCAAAGAGAGAGACACAGCCAGAGAGAGAGGCACAGCCAGTGAGAGAGCCAGTGCGAGAGAGAGCGTGACTTTGGTTCCCTTCCTTTCACGAGTCCCATGTGATGGCTACCGTTCCTTCATCCTCGTGTGTGTGTGCGTGTGTGTTCAAGTAAACGTTTCCTGCGTGTGTGTGTGTGTTTCCTTGTGTGTGTGTGTGTGTGTGTGTGTGTGTGTGTGTGTGTGTGTGTGTGCGCGCACCATTTCATGCATGCTTGAAGGGCCATCTGTGGGTCAAGCACACAGGCCACATTGTACCGGGTTCCCCCAGCGCCTAGGTGAGGTTAACCCTGCCCGGTCACTGGAGACCCGACCCCCCCTCCCCACTTCAAGCCCTCTCCTGTACCCACGCAGAGGCAGAGGGGGGGGGGGGGGGACGACACGGGGGTCGGATGCGATGGAGAGGAAGACTGGGGTCACACACAGAGGAAAGACACCTTTTATTTGTTCAATCCCTCTAACACGCCGAGGAAATACGGCACGTTGTTGTGTTTCACGAGGCCTTCTCACGAGGGCCGTAGTGAGTAAATGAAGGTCCGTCGTTAAACGTGATCTACGTACCACGGCTTATACGACGTGGTGCTCTGAGCGTTCGGCTTCTCCACCTCTCCTCCACCCACAGCGCCGGGGCTTATCTCTGCATCGAGGGGGGCTGATGTTCGCACGAAGAGGAGGCTTATACGATGGTGCCGTCGGCCTTGCTTGTGTAACTTTCTGCACAAGTGTGTGTGTGTGCCTGGGTGTGGATGTGTGTCACTGTCTATGTGAGGGAGGAAGAGCAGGGAGGAAGGGGAGTATGTGTGTTTGTTGGGGTTGGAAGGGGGGTGATGAGGCAATATTACACAAAGGAATGCAGTTGTGTGATGGCGTGTGCCATCAGAGTTAGGGGCCAAAGCCGGGGGGTCCGGTGGGGTGGAGTGTGTGTGTGTATTTGTGTGTGTGTGTGGGGGGGGTTAAGGCATATGGAGAGGTGTACCAGGCAGCTGCTCCCCTCTAGGCTCTCCCCAGGAATGTAACCCAGCACACGGAACAGCTGCTGGGGCTACACAGGCCGGCAGGGCAGGGCTGGAGCTAAGGGCATATACTCTCTAACCCTCTCTCTGTCTCTCTCTCGCTCTCTAAGCTTCTCTCTCTCTCTCTGCCTCTCCCTTTGACTCTCTTTCTCAGTCTCTTCCTGTCTTCCTCTTCCCTCTCCCATGCCCTCTCTCTGTATCTCTGTCTCTGTCGTTGTCCCTCTTTTGGTCTTACTTCCTGCCTTACTCTTGTTTGCGTTCGAAAACCCTTTTGCCTTGTGCATTTAGTTGGGTATTCATATGCATATCTGTGTGTGTGTGTGTGTGTGTGTGTGTGTATATCAAGAAGACTATGGAAAGAAACATGGTGTTTGTTGTATGAATACATCAGCAGAAGAAGGCCAGTGGAGCAGAGCGAGGACGAGTGAGAGGGAGCTCTACCGGCGCCGGTGACCCTAATGTTTATACAGCAGGTCACGGAGGCAATTTGAATGTGGCTGTTGGCAATGGTGCGTTGCCCAGCCTCATTTTGAATGCTGTAAAAACAAGGGGAATGAGCACAATGGCCCCTCAGTACAGCTACCGCACGAGCGTGCACACTCACACGCACACACAAAAGAGCTCAGACTCAATAGAACTCAATTGTATTGCAGGCAATTTTTTTTATTTTTCCCCTTGACACGCAGGGCAGCTTCTTGAGCTAGCGTCCTAAGGAGACGTGTTAACTCGTGTTCCAATCAAGGTAATGGCATAGTACAAGTCAGGCGGCACTCAGAGCTTATTCGCTGTGGCGTCAGCAAACACGGCCAACCAGCCAATGGGAGGAAAGAGGATCTGTCGGGGAGAAAAGACACTCCCCCCTTAGCCTCTGTGATCCTTGTGTGGACAAGTGCTTTATGGCCAGATAAGGAAATGGATTGAAACATCCATGGAAAAGTCTTTAAAGTATGCTTCAGAAAGCATTTTTACACTGGGATCCAATTATCTGACAACATGTCTCGACCACTAACGCACTCAAGTTCCATTGGCGAATAACGCACACACACACAAACGGAGACACACACACACAAACACACATGCATACGCATTGCACACAAATCAGATGATGGCTGAGAGTGGGGGCAGAACCCATCTCTGAACTCTCCTGTAACCGCGGCAACAGAGCTCCTATTGATCCTTCTGGAATAAAAGCCTGGCATCGGCTTACACACGCGCACACACACACACACACACACACACACACACACACACACACACACACACAGACATACACACACACATACACATACACACACACACACACACACACACACAGATAAACAAACAAACATGCACACACACACAGATACAGAAAC
The DNA here is from genome assembly GCF_949987615.1 of Pollachius pollachius. Classification (NCBI taxonomy): domain Eukaryota; kingdom Metazoa; phylum Chordata; class Actinopteri; order Gadiformes; family Gadidae; genus Pollachius; species Pollachius pollachius. The sequence continues at coordinate 15,715,851 of NC_136934.1, read as the reverse complement.
ACACACACACAAACTCAAACTCTAAAAGCCATACACAGAGGCACACAGTCACAATCAAACATGACAGCACAAAAAAAACACGTTCAACAACTACAATTCTGTATATGGACATTGACAAATCACTTATGGAAATGTACATTTCAGAGCAGAAAATGTGTGAAATGAGTGCAAATCCATATTTATCCGCATCCAAGATTTTTGAGATTGAGAGGTTAGGTTAGGTTTGAGAAGTTATGTTATGGTCAGGCAAAATTAACAGAAATAAACGTTGTATCCTATCAGTGTACATGAAATTTGTCAGTGCAATGTTCTCTAGTTTTGCTCCTTGAATGAAGGTTTGAAAAGGCTTAGTTTTCTTTATATTTAGAGAGGTTGCTTATATCTTCTTCAATTCAATTCACGTTATTTCTTTGGTCATTTTTTGGTCAATGGTACAAAAATGCAGTGATCTTAAGGGACTTAAAACTTGTTTGTGTGTGTGTTTGCTCTACTCCCAGGTGAGGCATCGCTGGTGTGAACTGGTGGTGAAACACGGGCATTCCCAGGCTTACCAAGATGTCCAACACTTCCTGGTTCATGACCAGGTAAATTAATAAATGCACGCAACATTTTTTGTTTAGTCGAAAGTATACATAGGAGTTATAGTATACATTAGAGGTGCTTTAAGTGCGATTGGAGAGTTATTAAGAGAGAGAGTTTGAAACAAATCAACCAAAGAAATTCTTTTTTTCTTTTCTTTTCTGCTCCTTCCCTCCCTCCCTATGTTTCTCCTCCATCGATAAGTTTGCTCTCACACACCTGTGATTTGACAGGCAAGATGGATTTAGCAGACGCTTTTATCCAAAGCGACTTACAATAAGTACATTTGTCAGTAGAACTCAAAAACACTCAAATAATAGCTCTTAAATCCTACGGACTGCACCTCTTAAGATGCGAGGAACATACAATCTAACATTGTATAACGTGTTTGTGTGCCTGCGTGTGCACGCTTGTGTGTGTGTGTGCATGTGCCTTTCTGTGTGTGTGTGTGTGTGTGTGTGTTTTTCAGGCCATGGGAGTTTATCTGTATGGGGAGCTGATGGTGCAGGAGAAAGCGGAGCAGCAGGCTCTCGCCCGCCACTGTCTCTCATTGGTCCAGGAGGAGATGGACCAATCAGCACGCAGAGTGGTGGAGGAGATGGTCCTATGACGTCTCAGGTAATCTGTCAGGCTTAACCCTCATTGGCTTATAAATGACATGTTTCATTGTGCACCCATGCTGAGTTAGCTGGGTGAGTAGGGCCCAATCAGAAGAGGAAATTTGGATTCTCTCTGCAGACCGATATTCATCCCAAATGTGAATATCAGCATTGTCTCACTAAGCCAATGGCGAGCCCTTATCCCTGAATCTGACTTGAATCTTTACTCCAGCTTTACCAGCATTCATTTTTCCTGAGTCGAAGAAATGTGGTTAAAAGTATGTTTTCATAAGGTCACCGTTCATTTACTGTGAAAAGGATTTAGATGGACATGCACAGCAAACATACTAAACTATGTTGAATTCCCCTGGTGGAAACATGCACCGCTGAAGCGAATTGTGTTATTACATGTAATCGAATTGTACGTTTTCAGTTTTTTGCCAAACACACACACACACACACACACACACACACACACACACACACACGCCTTTCTAAACTTTACAACAGCAGCCATTTTCCTGTGTCCCTCTTTTACTTTGTCGATGGGAGCTATGATATGTCCATCTTGTAACTGCCCACCCAACTGGCTTTATCCAGGAGTCCTTTGTGTTGAATCTAGCTGAAGTCACCTGGTTAACTAGGCAGTGTGTGTGTCTGTGTGTGTGTGTGTGTGTGTGTGTGTGTGTGTGCGTGTGTGTGTATAGAATTCTCCATGCCATGACAGGATGTGTGTGTCAGGCCAGGCATTGTGGGGAACTTATTCCTCAAAGTAAACGATGTGCAGGCAGGCTTTGGTCTGGGTTGGCTTACTCAGAAGAAGTCCGACTGACTTCTGGCTGTTTACCTCAACATTCCTCTGTGCACATTCGTACACACGCTACATGGAACTAGATGGGTTGATAGAAAGAAAGAAGGAAAGAAAGATAAAAGGAAGAAAGCAAAAGAGGGAGGGAAAGCTTCTGATTGGGGGACTGCTGGGCCAGAAGAGTCCCTTGGTGATTATATGAAGACGGATATTTGTCTCTATCAACCTGAATGACTTCCAGGCCCAGATCTCCTGTTTATGCTGGGACTGAGTCACCGCAGGACACCTTTATCTGCAGACACGCAAACGTACACACACACACACACACACTCACGTTGCACACACCCACACACATCGAGCAAATACGCATACACACACACACACCCACACTTTGTACACGTTGCATGCACACAGACAGACAGACACACACGCAAACACACACACACACACACACACACACACACACACACACACACGTTGCACACACAAAGGCGCGCGTTAGGAGACAGCTTTATGTACTTGCACAGGAGGGAACAAAGCTTTCTCAGTGAGTGCTCTCTGCCTGGCCTGGTCCTGATAAATATCTTTGATATACACATATACCGTAACCCCTAGCACACACACACACACACACACACACACACACACACACACACATATTTCATCACGACGGTGCAGCTCTTTGCTGCAGATCTCTGCGGGGCCTGGATGCTACTGAGGCAGTGGGGAGCTAGATGGAGGACGTAAAGAATTCTGACATATTGTTAGCTGTTGTGTCCCATTGGCTTAAACCAAACCAGGGCCTGTAAACAGCGATGGACGATACCGGTCAACAAAGTGCGGCGCCAAATCGCTCGCCAATTAAAATGATGGAAGAACCAGCACCGCTTGTGTGTGTGTGTGTGTGTGTATTTGTGTGTTTTTGTTTGTTTGTGTGTGCTTGCATGAATATGTTTGTGAATGCAAAGGGTGTGTGTCTATCTTATGTATTAGCGACTTGCATAAGCATTCCAGCATTATTGAAGACACGCTTGTCCACATACATACATACATACATACATACATACATACATACATACATACATACATACATACATACATACATACATACATACATACATACACAACCACACAGGTATGAGATATTGCATGCAAGAAGGGTACAATCACAACGCAATTACACTCACTCAAAGGCCCTCCAACACACAGACATATGTAATTACACCCACACACATACGCAGACTCATTGACACGCATACACCCTAAGATTACAGTGGGATTACCCTGAGGCAGCATGGGGGGGGGGGGGCGGGGTGTATGAAGTGAAAACAACATGTCAGCACCAGGTATGTTCTCCCCCCCCCCTCCCCTTACATACCTCTGGAATCCCTCCTGATCCGCCTAATGAGTGGGCATAACGCTGAAGCACTCAGCCTTGACGAATGAGGGAGGATGGGGGAGGAGGAAGGATCTACAGGTCTCTGGGCCTGATGTCAGTGTGCGTGATTGCGCATGTGAGAGAGGGAGCGAGAAAAATGATCATGTTCTTTCATGTCTGGGTTGTGAGGGTTCCTGGCGTGCTGATTTGTGATTTATGATAAAATCACATTGCCAGGGATTACCACACAACCCCGACCCAGCCGGCTGCCATGGTATCAATCCCCCCCTCACACAACCCTAGGAACCGAACTGACCTCCAGCAAGCATGATTCTCGGAGAGCATGTGAGTGTGCCCTTTGAGGCGTCTGTGTGTGTGTGTGTGTGTGTGTGTGTGTGTGTGTGTGTGTGTGTGTGTGTGTGTGTGAGCAAGAATCAAGTTCAGACTTTGGGAATAAAGGACAGACTTGGGTTTCAGACTATTTGATCAGACCACACAAGTGAATTTAGATGTTGGATACAATGAGATAAAATCAACCAAAGATGCAAATGAACCAGCGCCTTAGCTATCGCTGAATTTCCAGCGATAGTTGAAATGGACACCGGAAGCAATAAACTACAGGCAATACATGAAGCGGCGTAGATGCGTGTGCGTGTGTTTGTGTTTGTGTGTGTGTGTGTGTGTGTGTGTGTGTGTCTGTGTGCGTACGTCAGTCAGTCAGCCGGAGAGCCAGTGCACTGTAACCTCTGTCTCCAGCCAGGTGCAGAGCTTAGCTGATTGGTGAACAGTGATTGATCTCCTCTTTGTTCACAGTGGCTAAGTTCTGCACCTGAGGAGAGCATGACCCTGAGCACCAGACAGGAAGGAAGGAAGGAAAACAAGGAAGGAGGCATGGAAGGAAAATAAGGAAGATAAAGAGGAAGGAAGGAAGGAAGGAAAGAAAGTAAGATAAAGGGGAAAGGAGGAAGGAGGGAAGGTAAAGAAGTATGATTAAGAGGAATGGAGGAAAGAAAAAAGAGAAATCTTAAAAGCTAAGAAAGAGATGTCAATCTTCATTACAGTGGTATTCTAATAAAAACCTGTTAATGACGACGTGTGCGTGCGTTTACACACCACGCCCTCCGAATGCACAACACATGTTTACCATCACACATTCCTTTTATTCCATCAGGTTTGTGTTCTCTCCCTCTCACGTATCTCCTCCTCTCCCTCCTGTCTCCTCCTCTCCTCTCCCTCCTGTCTCCCGCTCTCCCTCCTGTCTCCCCCTCTCAATCCTGTCTCCTCCTCTCCTCTCCCTCCTGTCTCCCCCACTCCCTCCTGTCTCCTCCTCTCCTCTCCCTCCTGTCTCCTCTCCTCTCCCTCCTGTCTCCCCCTGTCCCTCCTGTCTCCCCCTCTCCCTCCTGTCTCCTCTCCTCTCCCTCCTGTCTCCCCCTCCCTCCTGTCTCCCCCTCTCCCTCCTGTCTCCTCTCCTCTCCCTCCTGTCTCCCCCTCCCTCCTGTCTCCCCCTCTCCCTCCTGTCTCCTCTCCTCTCCCTCCTGTCTCCCCCTCTCCCTCCTGTCTCCCCCTCTCCCTCCTGTCTCCTCTCCTCTCCCTCCTGTCTCCCCCTCCCTCCTGTCTCCCCCTCTCCCTCCTGTCTCCTCTCCTCTCCCTCCTGTCTCCCCCTCCCTCCTGTCTCCCCCTCTCCCTCCTGTCTCCTCTCCTCTCCCTCCTGTCTCCCCCTCTCCCTCCTGTCTCCTCCTCTCCCTCCTGTCTCCTCTCCTCTCCAGCCCACCATCTTCCCAGACTCCTCTTGCCTGACCTTTCAGCTGCCGGAATTGTCTCCTCCTCCGTCTCCTGTTACATCCAAGCTTTATCCTCCGTCTTCTCCTATATCGCCCCCCCTCGGCCTTCCACCGGCCTCCCACCCTCTCACGTTTCTACTCCTGTAATCCCCCCCGTCCCCACACACACACACAACCTCCATTTTACCTGCCAGTCTGTTTATATAACCACCTTCTGCTCCCTCACCTGCGGTCTGTCTCATGTCTGTGTGTGTGTGTGTACATGTCTGTGTTTTTGTGTGTCTGTCTGAGCTCAGAGGCCACTTCATGGGTTGGAAACCCCGTGCAGCGCTACTAATGAGCCCCCCGCAACCCCGTGCTCTAACGCGTCATCTGGCCCGTCTCCGTCCCTCTCTTGCTCCTTTAACGTGTTTTCTTCCTTTCTCTCCATCCCTCTTTGATTCTGTCTTGTTTCTTCCAACGCTTCTGTCACTACTTTTTTGCTACCTCCTGCTTTTCCTTTGTCAAATCCTGGTAGTTTCGGTTCATTCCTGTCTTTCACCCTTTTGCTCTTCCTTCCTCCTCAATTTTGAGAAGGGCTGGTTTTTGGGAAGGAGAGCGGTGAATATTCTGTACTGTTATTGAGGGCTGAAGCCAAGTATTTAAAGTGGGAGCCAGCCTAACTGGCTACCACTGCTCCTAATGAGGCCTAGGGAGACTTCACGGCTGCTAATCCTACCGACAGACACTGTATTGGAAGCTGAGTCTACCCTTATGATCTTCATCATCAGCAGCATTATCACTCCTCCTCGCCTTGTCCTGTTCACGTTGTTTTTCGTTATTAGTGCAAGGATTCTTCAGGGATTTTCATACAACAATGTTTACCAACCGGAACACATTAATCATCACAATAATAATAAAAAATAATAATGAGGAAGGGAGATGCTGATGATTTATTTAATAAAAACATTTTTGTGATAGTTCCCGAAGCCACTACCCACATTGTTTATTTTTATTTTTGAAAGGTATTATTTCAAGACATTCCTAGAGATATTATATCAGGAACGGGGGAAAAGTGATGCAAACAACAGTAAGCTAGAGGAGACCGCCTGCATTTGACACTTGGGAACATTGCCACTTACTGCCATGGACGGACACTTTAATATATTTTATATTAGCCCAGCCGGAGTGTCTAGATACATTGGCAAATCAGTATTCAGCTCCGGGTCTAAATGATTATGCCTGGGATTATGGACTAGGTAATGTTTAGGCTGTAAGACAAAGGCATAAGTATAAATAAACACATTGATTCAGATTTTATCTCTCTTTGTGGGATGAAAGAAGAAAACGTCCAAGTCCTTATGGACATGTTCCCACACTGTTTAACACCAAGCGTAGCCATTGGCATTTGAAAATAGAAGAGGCTAACATCTCTTCCTTAGCTCCTCACTTATCAGGCTCTCTATATTTGTACAATATGGCATACCTTCCTGCCCGATGCTTTTAGCTTTTTTCCCTAATTGTTCTTGAGATAAATGAAAGGAAACAGAATGTTCTGATCCAGTGATACAAACAAACGCAGGAATTCCCACTCGCTCATAAATCACATGCATTATAGTCGCAGGCGTGACAGATTGCACCATGGGACGGTTCCCGTATAATTCAAGATACGTCGAACAAACAATGCGGTTGCTCGCTTGTGAGGAGAGAATCCCAGATATGTCAGCCTAGTTTAATTTGTGTGTTGATTTATGTCCTCCCCATACATTAGGCATCAATCAGCACAATGATGAAATACATCTCTGTCTGGGATTGCTTGCTTTTCAGTGTCAATGGACCTAGAAAGCTCAAAATTCTGAAACTACTCCGTCTAAACCACATTGAAATGTCTATATATTTTGCGGCGAGGGAGTTCGATATGGGAAATGAGGAACGGCACGGAATTCGTCCCAGAAACATGTGTATTACTCGAATCGAGAAGCCTGGCTCTACGCACTCTGAAATGGTCGATCTATAAGTCCAAATGGTGACATACGTCTGGCTGTTTAGTAAGAGCCAGGATATTGTAAGTGGAAAGGCTATTATACCTTCCCCTACGCTTATGCCAGCAAAGTGGAGCATAAGCGAGGACAGATGTGTGAATAAGAAATGAGGGCCATGTGGAAGAGGTCTGCCAGTTTGAGACCTATATTTAGGGCCTGGTTAAAGAGTAATGGCTATCAAAGGGCCGTTAAAATGAGGGGGGATTGCCATCCGAGCCTGTAATGTAGAAGTTGATTTATTGCTTTCTAATGGGGGTCGGAGATGGTTCTCTGCACACGGGAAGAACAAAGGAACGTTATAGAAAGCAAACCAAAATAAACTCTTTCCGCCTAAATCATGGTGAGCCGTTTCCTGTGCGCCATAAGTCACCGCGCCACTTGTCACCGCTCTATTAATATCGGCCAGTTATCACGACGACAGAAGTCAGTGTGTACACCGTCTGTCAGAGCGGGCTGGTCATCTTGTCCGTTCCAATTAATATGGACTGCACAGCAAATTTCCTGATGGAAAATGGTGTGATTTAATTAGATGTGTTTTTTCCCCCCTATTATTAGAAAAATAAAAGCCCTCCTTGTAGTTTTGTGTTGTTTTGTTTGTTTGGTCGCCGTGCCGACCACGGTGAATAGGAGTTATCGTGCGCAGTCCGAGACACGGGCCTGGGACTCCTGTGCCTACTGAGCTGATTATCAGTCCTACAGAACCACTGGCTCAGTTCAGCAGGAACAGGAGTCAGGCCTGCTCCTCACCGACCCTGGGGAACGCCACACGCCCCGGCACGGTGTCGGCGTGAGGAGCCGCGTCGTCTAACATGTCACATGTCCACGTACCAACCCTACTGTTGTAGGTCGTATAACCCTGTTTCATGTTGTACGTTTGTTCGGATTTCTGCTTCTGACCTAACGTTAATCTTCAACGCCGTATTCCCTTTGCTCCCTCAGGTCACTTTGAAATAAAACCCTGTGTCGATGCAAAAAGATCAGGAAGATTTGAAATCGGGTCTCATTGGATTGTGATGCATCTCTTTGTTTCAGGTTCATGGCACCAGCTTGGAGCTCGGAGGTCATAGATGCCAAGGCTCCAAGAATCCTCACAGCTGTGACACCGTCGTCTCCCGACAATGGCGGTCGATGGGGAAGGCCAGCTGGTCGAGCACACAGGATAGTTGTCCGTTAACGTCCTTATGAAAGAGCTACTGTGCCAGCGCGTGTGACAGCATTGCCGTATCCTAATAATGATCAACCACCCTGCAACGTGAAGTAAAATTACCTCCATTGTTTCCTGCCCTGAACTTCTGTTTAACCCCTGTGAATGGACGGTTGTTTGCTTTGGTCTGAGATAGAAGTTATCCATGTCTGTGTGTATAAAGAATGTAAACAAGGAAAGGATTACAGAGATTCACAGATATTTCCACCTACCTCTAACTCCCTCTGGGCCGCTGTATGTGTATGTGTTCAGTCTGAGGTCACAATCCGCTTTTAAAGTTTAGACTGAAAATACTATCAGGTGAGTCATGTTTTTATACACAACAGCTGACCCATATGTGTGTCTGTCCTCTTTGCCTACCAAATATACCAGAGATGAGGTGGCCATTGTAAATGGTATTTTTGTATTCACAATTCATTGTTTTCATGATGTAAATACATTACTGTTTGTATGCATTGTGAATTTTTTATGTCAAGTAGCACAATAAAAACATATCTGTGTCAAAGTTAAAGGGCTACCTGACTGGCATAAATATCTTATGGAAATATAAAAAATAGTTAAGGGATCATTACCCATTGTTGTACACCACAATATCTACAATAAGCTCAACATTAACAAAGTCATTTATATATTTTGATGTTTCAGGCCATATATTCTCCTCCCAAACCAGATATCCAACTCATTTTGCATCAGTGCAACCTTTGTGAGATTTAACCTTTGCCCATAAGCTGATTTACTGATGTATCAGTCTTTAATGTAACATCCCTTTCTACGCATGTCAGATTGACTCAGATTAAAAACTCTACATTTCGGATGACATCTTTATCTTATCTCAGATCATGTCAATCTTTTAAATGGTTCTGTCTCCATATGCAAAAAAAAAAATATTGCTTAGCAAAAGCACACACAAAACAAACATTAACAGGTTTAATATATTTATGGATAAATACAACACAATGAAGACTCCAAAGATTGAATCCCGTCTAAATAAACTCATCCACTGGGACATGTAGCATCGGAGTTGAAACATCGGCAGGAAAAGTCATTCCTAAACGTAACGTGTAGCGAATACGATCCCTGGCAGCGTGACCTGACACAAGTCATGTTCAATTCAAAAGCACACGCACACAGAAGAAGAGAGAAACCCCGGGTCTCCAACCCATTACTCGCTGCTCCGAGAGCGCCTGCCTGTCAGCGGTGGGTACGAGGCGTGCTGGGCTTCGTACCGCAAACACAACAATGGGAGTGGGTGGGCTGGGACACGTTTCACAAGCCGCTTCCCGCCAGAGTGATGTTGCTCCGCTTGGGCCGTCCTCCGCTTTCTCCTCCGTGAAAACACGCGTCCCCGCGCGGAGCTGTCTCCTTTCACTCTGCCAAACACAGTCCCAAACACCGCCAGGGCGGTCCCTACGGGCGCGTGTGCCATTACAGGGTGTGTGGGGGAAAACGTGTGTGTGTGTGTGTGTGTGTGTGTGTGGTTCTCAGCAGGTCTCCGGGGCTGAGTGTGTGAGGGTGTCCCGGAGTGCTCTGATCCTCAGCTGACACTGGTGGGCGTGGCCAGACCAGCGGCCCTCCCCCTGCTCTCCCAGCTCCGCCGAGCTGAGGACGTACAGGGCCTCAGTGACTAGGTCACAGCGCCGCACCACCTGACCCACACACACACACACACACAGGACGGACACACACACACACACACACACACACACATACAGGAACACACATGCACACATAGGAACACACACGCACACACACAAAAAATAAGATAGTTACCTCCTCCTTGTCGGTAAAGATGAATGTGTGTGCATACATTGTGAACATGGCATCTTACTCCTATCATGTTTTAAAATATAAATATCCCATTGATTAGGTTCTTTAGCAAAGGATTCAACCCACCATAACCTGTGGTTATGGTGTCATAGTTTCTTAGTCGGTAAGAAACAGCCCTTCCTCCTCCCCCCCATCAATACAGAATAGTGACTTAAACACACAGAGTTATGGTCAATGTTCATCACCAGTATCACGTTAGGATTTCTCCCACATCATGGGGGGCTCGCTTCCTCACCGTCTGCACCACCTCTGACACTCTGCCGATCGGCTCCTCAGAGAGCACCGCCACGTTCACCAGGAGGCCCAGGACAAGCTCTGGAGCCAGGGGGCGGGGCTGTGCCTGGAGTGACAGGAGCTCCACCAATGACTGCAAAGGTTGGGATGCGTCGAGAGGCGAAGGACCCAGGAGGAGGGATCTCGTGTGGCCCCATGCCTCTGTGACACGTCCCTTTGTGTATTTTTTTTTAAAAAGTGACACATTTTAGATTAGGCACATCACGTTACGGTGTTAGCCTTTTGCAGACACTTTAATCAAATGCGACCGAGTGCATATTAGATGGATAACGGGGGCTAGGGCATCCTGCTCAAGGATGCCTACAGGTATTCTGAGCACATTAGGGTACAACTTTTCATCTGGAAGTCAAACAGCCAAACCCGACATGCAGAAAGCAGTTGGAAACGAATGTCTTCCCTGTGTGCCTCTCTTATATTAGATCAATAAACGGGGGGAATGAAAACAAGATGTGCGCGACCTTGAGTGAGGACGCATTAGAGCCAGGGTGAGTCTGGCTCATGAAGAGAGCCCAGGGAGACTCACAGTGCCCCCCAGACACACTTGGCTTGGGATCGATCCCATGTTGGCTCATTAGCACTCTCTCTCTGGTTGCGATAGACCCTGTGTGCTAAAGTACGCCTTTAACCTCGGCCCACCTACTTATCTAGCTAACTAGGCTCGGCCTCGCTAACTTCCTGTCAACCTCTCTTGGTCTCTCTCCCTCTCTTGGTCTCTCTCTCCCTCTCTTGGTCTCTCTCTCCTTCTCCCTCTCTTGGTCTCTCTCTCCCTCTCTTGGTCTCTCTCTCCTTCTCCCTCTCTTGGTCTCTCTCTCCTTCTCCCTCTCTTGGTCTCTCTCTCCCTCTCCCTCTCTTGGTCTCTCTCCCTCTCTTGGTCTCTCTCTCCCTCTCCCTCTCTTGGTCTCTCTCTCCCTATCCCTCTCTTGGTCTCCCTCTCCCTCTCTTTGTCTCTCTCTCCCTCTCCCTCTCTTGGTCTCTCTCTCCCTCTCCCTCTCTTGGTCTCTCTCTCCTTCTCCCTCTCTTGGTCTCACTCTCCCTCTCTTGGTCTCTCTCTCCCTCTCCATCTCTTGGTCTCTCTCTCCCTCTCTTGGTCTCTCTCTCCCTATCTTGGTCTCCCTCTCCCTCTCTTGGTCTCTCTCTCCCTCTCTTGGTCTCTCTCTCCCTCTCCATCTCTTGGTCTCTCTCTCCCTCTCTTGGTCTCTCTCTCCCTCTCTTGGTCTCTCTCTCCTTCTCCCTCTCTTGGTCTCTCTCTCCCTCTCCCTCTCTTGGTCTCTCTCTCCCTCTCTTGGTCTCTCTCTCCCTCTCCCTCTCTTGGTCTCTCTCTCCCTCTCCATCTCTTGGTCTCTCTCTCCCTCTCCCTCTCTTGGTCTCTCTCTCCTTCTCCCTCTCTTGGTCTCTCTCTCCCTCTCCCTCTCTTGGTCTCTCTCTCCTTCTCCCTCTCTTGGTCTCTCTCTCCCTCTCTTGGTCTCTCTCTCCCTCTCCCTCCCTCTCTTGGTCTCTCTCTCCCTCTCTTGGTCTCTCTCTCCCTCTCTTGGTCTCTCTCTCCTTCTCCCTCTCTTGGTCTCTCTCTCCCTCTCCCTCTCTTGGTCTCTCTCTCCTTCTCCCTCTCTTGGTCTCTCTCTCCCTCTCTTGGTCTCTCTCTCCCTCTCCATCTCTTGGTCTCTCTCTCCCTCTCTTGTTCTCTCTCTCCCTCTCCCTCTCCCTCCCTCTCTTGGTCTCTCTCTCCCTCTCTTGGTCTCTCTCTCCCTCTCCATCTCTTGCTCTCTCTCTCCCTCTCTTGGACTCCTTCTCCCTCTCTCCCCCCCCCCTCTCTTGGTCTCTCTCTCCATCTCGGATTCTCTCTATCTCCACCTCTCTTGGTCACTCTATCCCCAACTCTTTCTCTCTCTATATATTTATATATATATATATCCGTCCGTCCCCCTCCCTCCCTCTGTCTCCGTCTCCCTCCTGGTCATTTTGGGGGTCATCCATAATTAATCACCCCAGCGTGTGATCCGCCCTTTCGCCGGTCTATTCTGGAGCCCTGGGCACCGCCGGCCCCTCCCTGGGCCACCGACACCGACGCCGACGCCCGGCGGGTCCGTGATGTCACGTTACCATGTGACCCAGTTACCAGGACAGAGCTGGGGCGGTGGTTTGAGTGGAGCCCGCCCTACGCTCACACACCCTCTCATAAACGAGATTAGATTATACATTGGGACACAGAGCTAAATGCCTCCGACGTATCTGTTCTTCGGTTTACTGTGCAGTCTGTTTCTGATTGTGACTCCAGAGGAATAGCACGCCGTTGCCACATTCTGTTCATTGCATTTCGGCAGTAAAAAAAAAAAAAAAAGACTTAAGACCCGGGTTGTGATGGCAACCAGCTCCTGTCGTCATAGCTATTGTTATGTCTCATAATTAGAGCCTGAGCCAAGGCTTGAAAAATATATTGTTGAGATTACGAAAGTACATCAGTGTCTTGGGACACGGATGACAACCACCCCCCCCACACACACACTTTATAACCTATTTCAAGCTGCATTATTTGATTTTTAGCCACCAGAGGGAATAAAAGAGGCCCCTAGGCAATGTTAAATCAGTTATCATATATGGCAGAGGGCTAGAAGGATTAGTGTGTGTTTGTTCGTGTTTGTGTGCGTGTGTGTGCGTGTGTGTGCTTCACCAGCTGCAGAGTCCTGTGGTGCCCGCGGTTAGTGGGGTGGTGGTAGAAGGTCAGCAGCCATAGCAGCAGCTCCCGGTCCTGGGGCCCAGGGGCCACCAGCAGTTGGACAGCCACCTCCGCCCAGTGGGCACACTGGACCAGCAGCAGCCAGGCCTCGAACACGACTCGCTGACCCCTGCAGCGCGGGAGTAGTACGGCAGCCTCTCAAAACCCATGGAGAACCTCCGACCGTATCGTTTCTAAATAGACAACCGCCGCAAGGCTTTGCTTTGCGTTTACGACACACTGAGCTGAACATTTGAACTGCGGGGCCGTACCTCAACTCAACCGTCTCTTAAATGTGTTTTTACTTGCGCAGCCCCCCCCCGAGTTTTTGCAGTGCACAATGTTACAAAACGAGCGAGACAGACAGGGAGGCGCGGCAAAGGAGCGTGTTGAAAGGGAGTCAAACAGCTGCAAAGGCTAAGTGATGGCTTCGAGTAAGGAGAGGGATATGATCGCTCAGATTTCCTTAATGCGGACATTAAAGCTCTCCTCTCCCCCGTTTCCTCCCCCCTATCTCCCTCCCTGGGCCTTTAGCAGGTTTTATTGTGTGTGTGTGTGTGTGTGTGTGTGTGTGTGTGTGTGTTATTTCCCCTGTGTTCCTCTGAGGGTCCTCCCTCAGCGCAACACAACTCCCAGTGACCGCTCGCTGCTTTCCCATATTCGGGGGGCGTCAGGGGAAGGGGGTGTTCCTCCGGCACTCCAGGATGGGAGCGGGCTCCCCGAGAGCTGCAGTCCAAGAGAGACTACAGGGTCATCTTCCCCCTCCTTAGCAGAGCCATTATGCTCCTTCCCCCTCCATTTAATCGGATTCTTTCACCTCTTCTTTTGCCCCCTGCGCTTAAAGCGAGGGTAGGAGTCAAAATTTAGTTCAGAAAAAATCCCACCCCTCCCTTCAGGCCTCTCCTAAAACATGTGACTTGCTCACTTGCTTTAGCAACAGGTCTGCCTAGCATTGTTGGACCCTCTAGTCCTGTGCAATAGGTGTGCGCATGTAACCAGGTAGGTAGGAAGAGAGGAACTGCTACAGATACAGGATTATTTGCTATATTGGTCAAAGCAGTTGATACATAATTATGGCTGTCAGAATGTAGAAAGTATTAAACCAAAAATATAAAAATATCTAAAATAAATTGCCACCCGAGCTTTCAGTGGTTCCCGCATTTGTTTTCTCTCTGTCTTACTCTGTCTCTCTTTGTCTCTAATGAGTACTTAGAAGGAGCCGCCACCGTGATCACCAGGCCCTGGTTGCTGCCTTGCTTGAGGAGAATGTTCAACTAATAACTCCCTCAACGACATCCAGGCACCAGAATAAGCTTACATCGCATACACACAGCTGATGGCAGCCTGCAGGCTTCACACTCACATCCTCACTCTCTCACAGACACACACACCTGGTATCCGTGTCTTCAGCGCTCTGCTCTTCCTCCTCGGTCAGTCTCTGTAGGGATTGGGCGATCCAAGTCAGGTGATCCTTCCACGCCTCCGGTGGCATCTCTGGAGAAATCAGATTTACTGGAAGAGGCCCAACGAGCGACCGGAGCATCAATAAACGTTTACTCCTCGATCGATCACGATCGGTATAAATCAAAGCCGGGGAAGCTAATCATGTTGTTTGGGAGGCGGTGAAAGGCCACTGCCCCTTGCAATTGTGGATGTATTTGTTTTGTGGGATGACAGCATATTTCATCCACAGGGTACTATGTTTAAGGATTTAAAGCAGACAGACAGGCTCCAGCCAAGCCCATCGGCCTCACCCAGTCTCCAGCCTTGCCACAACCATACACGCTTCCATTCACATCCAGACTTTCTTTCTGTAGGGGCGATCTGCAAGGATGGAGACCGCAAATCAAAAATTCTGTTCTTGTGGCGGGTATGCAGTATAGCACCTCCATCGCACACGCTGCAATTATTAACTCTTGTCTCGGGGACACCATGGCCCTATATTTAACACCCCCCCCCCTCCCCGGGTCCAAGGAAAACCTTCTTGCAAATCTGAGCTTGCACCGATAGACATCCTTGCCATCTGCCATTTCAACATGTACATGTTCAACATGATATGTCACTGCTTAAATATACACCACCAACAATACACATTACACTGTTACAGATTGTTATACACCATACCAGCCAGGTATGCTTGAATGAATTAATGTGGAGTGCAGTGTGTGTGATTGTTAACATTGGGGCTAGTTACTAGTTGGTGCGTGCAACAGCCCTGAACACTGCCACAATCAAATGGTGGAAAGATTTTACTATAAGACAGCTAAAAGAATTCAGGGTTACATATTGAAACATTTGCTTGGCCGGCGGATCTTTCCACCCCGTCGAGTACAAAGACTAAATGTTCTAATTCTAAATGTATATGTTGGAGCCTTCAAACCAGTAATGAGCAGGAAGTCTCTCCGTCTGGTGTTTATAGTCCTATGTGGTTATATTGGCTTGGGATGGGACGTTATGTGTATATAAGCTTCGTTCTCCCTCCACTTCAGTCAAATGACGGCACTTCCCATTTCAACATCAAACACTTTTTGGAGCTGATAACTTGTATTCACTGGGAAAAGGCACTGGCCTCGGCTTTCTTTAGGCTCTTTAGAACCGAGGGACTTTGTCAGGACCCAGGGTTGGCAGATATTGTCTAGGGACGACACACACAGAAACACACACGGAGACACATGCACAGAGATACGCAAATACACACACAGAGTTGAAACACTAGTGCATGCAATATGTAAACCAAGACACACACACACACACACACACACACTGATTCATTTATATTAAAGTCGCAATATGTAACATTTTAACCAGTTCGTAGCTTAAAAATGACCTGGAGATATCTGAAGCCAATGCTAATCAATAGTTCATGCAAACAATGAATAATAAAATCGCAAATAGATTACAAATAAATGTAAATGCTGGCGAGCACGTACTGCTCTACTTCTTTCCAAGAATCTTAGGATGGACCCTTCCAAAATCCCCCCCCCACTCACGCCACCAAGTCAGCCAAGCTGTGCTAGTTCACGCCACACAGTTGCACAGCCAGTTAGAGTGGAAAGAGCACTGTTTTGAGCATTTTGATTTCTGAAAGTCTCCCGCTTGCTCTCTGGGAGGGGCCCGATCTCACACAGGAACGGTCACATACCTGTCGGCAGGACGACCATGGGCTGCAGAAGCTGTCGGGGGGTGTTAGGGAAGAACATCTTCATTGGTGCACGCTCCTGTGAGGCAGACAAAGCACCATTCGCTCATGGTACATCCCTTTAACCTCTTATTCTTTATATTATTGAAACATTTCTCTTTCAAATGATTGCCTTTTATTTTTCATGATTATCCTTAATGTTTTTTTTTATTATGTCAAGCACTATGAATGCTGTGTATATACATATATGTATCTATGCATTTGCCTTTCCTTACATGCAAATGCCTTTCCTCCCCATTTTAACTCAAACTCATATCACTCATATAAACCCTGATATCAAGCTCAGTAGGAGTCACAGTAGGCTAATTTAACACTTTTAAGACAGCCATTGTGGAGGAGATATAATGTGTGCTGTAGTCTAAAGAAGTGAGTAATAGCTTGTCTTTAGAGAAGCCTGAAATGCCATCATTAAAATGGTATCTATTGTCAACTTGAAGCATCGTCGCCATCTAGTGGCTGCTTGATCTCATGGGAAATGCCCCAGGCTAAATAACTCACTTTTCATATATAATTTCGACTGGCTGAAATGTTTTACTCTTGAATGACTCTAGCATCAATAAATCCCACAAGATGTAGATGCCTCCTGTCAGCTCAATTCTAGTCTCAAGGCTGTACACTAAATAAATTAATTTTCAACAATACTTTTTTAAACAATACAAATCAATTTCCTTTTTGGTGTGGAAATCCGTGCTCTGTTTGCTTTGGACTTAGTGGTCAAGAGATGGGATGTGGAGAGGAGGGGGGGGGGGTCTTTATGTGGTCCCTGGATGCACAGGGGGAGAGACACGGCTAGTACCTGAGGCTGGAGCTGGGCCACTTCCCTGAGGAAACGGCAGGTGAAGGAGTGGACCAGAGACAGTATCGGCGGATGCCCTCCTTCCTGCTGCAGCAGGAACCTGCATCACACGCCAATGCACACACAGACACACACCGTTACATCATTCAAGTTTGGGTATCACTGTCCCACTTTTATCCAGCCATCTGCCTCTTCCTGTAATACTGAAGCCACACGCATGGACCTACCTGAAGATGTCGTTCACAATCAGGAACAAAGAACAGTGCTGGGCGCATGCTTTGGGCTGAAAGACACAGAAATAGATATATTGGTTGTCTGTATTGCGTTTGCTATTCCCAGCTTGTTTTAAAGATACAATTTAAAAAGAGATCAGATTTGTTTGGTCTTCATCTTTTTTGCGAAAAGTGTGAGCTTTTCCTTCAATGGGGAAATGAGATAGAACATAAGTCCTGGCAGCAGGGGGTATTCAATGTGTATTACATTAGAAACATTGAATAAAAATGATCAAGTCTGAACTGCAAAATGGACCAACAGCACCCTTCTGTGTTTCTGTGCCGTCATTGCAACCCCTCCGTTGAATTGGGAGCTTATGCCGGGTTTCCAAATGCTCTTGAACTTAAGAGCGCATTCAAGGTAGCGAGTAAAGGGCATAAAATATAACGCAACAGCGCAGGATTATATACAAGGTATATATACAAAACGTTTCATATCTCCATAGGTTGGTAATGATATGTTTTAATATATTTTCATATTTTTATATTTTTAATATTTTATTTCAGTTGCGAATATCCGTATATGATACGCATGTGTGTGCATGCATGTGCATACGCATGTGCGTGTGAGTATGTAAACCATCACGGTTTTCCACTAGTTAAAACAGATGGTTTCTTAAGCATCCTTCACCATACCTCACCACCAGGTCTTCAAGGAGGCTCAATTACAGCACGCAGCAAACATCCTGTTTTTGGCAGAAAGCCCCAGGAAGTGAGTGTTTATTGTTATTGGGCCGGCATCTCCGTGGATCACAGGGGGAGGAGGGAAGGGGAGGGGACCTCGTATGAAGAATGTGGGCTTAATTTCACGTTTCCCATTTTTGATTGCACTTTAAACAAGTGTGGCGAGGAAGGGGGTTGAAGAAAAAAAAACCTGCCTAGCTGGTCATTTTTTACCTCATGGTTATAAATCAATGCACACACACAGACACACACACACACACACCCTTGAGTATGACGTTAAATCTGGTCCAATATGTCTGTCCTTGGGTAGTGGGAGTCTGTCCTTACAGTTCAGTCTCCATTACACTCTGCCCTCAGGCTCAAATCTCAATGAACGAATGAATGAATGAATGAATGAATGAATGAATGAATGAATGAATGTATGTGTGTGTGTGTGTGTGTGTGTGTGTGTGTGTGTGTGTGTGTGTGTGTGTGTGTGTGTGTGTGTGTGTGTGTGTGTGTGTACGTAAACTAACAAGCTGATAACAGGAGCCATCCTGTCGGAGATGTATAACAGTACATTCATGTAATGGTGATGGTGGGGCGATGGAAACTGACAGCCAGATACACACACACTCACACACACACAAACACACACACACACACACAATCTAAATTGTTTACAAAACTCCTCTGCATGCTGTTTCGGACATACATTCCCGATTACCAACTCTCAGAAACGTAAGCCGCGAGGATCAAGCCTAATCAGAGGGGAAGTCGGCTCAAACACAGAATACTCTGTGCATGCACTTCCTACGTGTGTGTGTGTGTATGTATACTTTATACTGTTTCCACATCTGTGCAAACCTTGCAGTACGGCCCCTTATTTGAAAGCGTACACGCCATCGGCCCGTACCTCTGCAGCAGGCCTCCAGCGGACCGTCACTTGGATATACCAGGAACAAAAACATGGCTGACACCGATGACAAACGTACACTCGCCAAAAACGCTTCCTTCACACATGGAGCGACGGCTGATTCTCAATCTACATCTCTCACGCAAATCCACCCAGTGGAAAAAACATGTGGCAAAAAGTCTGGGGCTCTCTGCTATTTTTGCTGACTTTTGGAGCGCTTTGGGTACTTGTGTCTCCGCTGTGTCAAATGACTGCATTCAACACATTAGTGTACTGTATGTTTATGGAGTGTATCACCACCACAGCTCACGCACATATTAGCTCCGTCATGTTTGTTGATCCATCTGCGGTCGGCTCTAATACTTCCCCGCTGTTTTTCCAAAAGAACACCAAACTGTTGCTGGGGCAGCCACAGCGTGACCTATTATTTCAAGACCCGGCCTGAAAATTCCAATCAATAGATGATTATCAGGGACTCATTGCGTGTGTCGGGGGGGGGGGGGTTGGTTTATGGAGCGCAGAGCAGGAACGGTCTTGTGACAGCAGGCTCGTTGGCGAGGCGAAGACGTGTTGCCTCGCCAAACGACGTGAGATTTGGACGCGCGGCAGCCAAATGATGTGAGACTCGTGCGCCACGGAGCCAGGCGGTGTGCGTCAATACAAATTATTCCAAGGGTTTCCGTAGTGCGCAATGATGTGAAAAGGGGGTGCAACGCTGTAACTAGTCAGTAAAATAGGATGAGGAATCGCCATGTAACTGCACTGGTTTCACAGTTTACAGAAAGGCTGAAAGTCAAACTGAAGGTCTATGGAGTGTGTGGGGATTTATTAAGTGGGACGCTTACATTTAAGACTGTTTATCCCAACATCTAACATTAAGGGGGAGGTATTAAGAGTTCATTGTGGCAGGGCCTCACCCACTTAACTCAATTTGTGAAGGTACAAACGTAAGGCTACATACACTGTATGGTAACTTCGGGCAAACTTGATCCTTATTAAGCAAATGGAATAGTTTAAACATCTGCTATTCATAGTAATACACATTAACCCTTTTAGAATACTTTCTAAGGCAACAGCCACCTACCAACATTGACTGTTCCAGCTGTTGCTCTATGATGTGGGGTGTGGGACATGCATTGCTGAGAACACAGTCCAACAAGCCCATCACTGCCTCCTCCAGGCTCGGGAGGCTGTGACACCACAAGGACATAACCGCCTCATTTTCCAAAGATAAACCATTTCTGGGAAGAAAAGAATACAAAACAGAAAAGGAATGCTTGTGTGAAGCTGTATAAGCATTTAATAACATATCACCAACGGTTAATTAACAGTTTACTAACGGTCTAGTAACCATTAGTTAGCATTAGTAAGCGCAGTAATTAACGTAATCAAATAAGTAACATAATTATATAGCAGTAGCATAGTGGGTTATCACATTAATGTTGTTGTACCTTAAATATGCACTGCTCACAGCATCCAGGAAGTCTTGGCTCAGAGTAGCCCTGAGACAGGTCGCTGCTCTCTGCAGCATTGTACCAATGAGAGGAGCGGCCTCGGGGCATGTGACCAGGGGAATGCAGGTCTCTGACACAGCCAGAAGGGTGTCACATGAACGCCTGCAGTGGTTTCATTCAGAACATCCAGATTAAATGTTGTCTTTGACACAAGTTTATAGGGCTTGTAACATGGCGACGCCACAATGCAATGAACGCCTCCATTTTGGAGGTATAGGAGCATAGGAATGACAGTTATTGTGTTGGCGACAATGCCTTTTTGGTAATTGTTCGGTCCTTAACCATGAAAGAATTTGTTATTATGGGAAGACATTGTTGTGTTTGAAACTGCCAAAGCCTTTCTCATGCTTTTTTCTCATGGCTAAACCAAGTTTAAGCCACAAAAGAATTGCATGATGCATTTCATGTACATCCCCTAATAACAAAGCCCCGTCGCACACCTTTCAGAGTGCTTTGCATTGACAGGAATCATATTTAAAAGACATCCAAAAAGAAAAGACAATAATTTTAAAGAGAAAGGTACAATACAAACTTTAAGACGGTGAAAGAACACATAATCAGTTCAAACAAAAATCTGCAGTATCTATTCATCTATGATTTGTCATCCATTTAACATTTTGCAGACACATTTCACATCAGCGTGCTCTTCACCTGTGACTTGGCTCACTGAGGCAGCTGCAGCTCCTCCCCACCTCCTCAGACAGATCCGACACCAGCTGATGGTGATAGCACAGAGGTAGTGTTAGAGTGTTTTATCAATCCTGGGGGGTAGTGTTAAGAGAAAATAGAATAAATACAATACAACACAAAGTACGGTATGCCAATAAAAATGTGCCTATCCCAAAAATACATATAAATAAATAAATGCAAAAATCTAACTTTGATAGAAAAACTTAATTTGACTGAAAAACACATTTATATTCAATATACACAGAGAAAACGGAGAGCAAACAAGGAAAACAATATGCATAACTTTAAAGTGTTCAAGGAACACACAGTAAGTATGGGAGACAGAGTGACCCTGTGACAGAGTCCATACCTCTTTGAGGACTTTGAGATGATAGCGTCTCGGGGGGACATTTGCGTGCTTCACTAGTATCTGGGTCACAGTGTCCTCGTCTTTCGTAGCCAGTTGACAAAGAACGCTCTAGAAAGAGGATCGGGGGGGAGGAGGGGGGATACAATGTTTGTTTAGTCTACGATTTTCTCCCAATGTGTCACGAAAACAGCAGGCGTGACTTTGATACACCCACTCCCACGCAATGACCGACTTCAAAGCTAATTAGTTACTGGAAATATAGGAGGCTTCTGCTATTGGTATCACATTGTGTAAACCACATGAGTCTTTAGAGCAGCGAGAGCTCTGAAGACCGGGGTGTATGGAGACCATGTGAGCGACTGCTGCTGCTATGTGATAGAGGTTGAGCGATGCAGTGCTTTTAACAAGAATAGCCTTCACAAGGGGGCCTCCTCATCTTATTCTAATTAGCTATTCAATTAAGTGGATTCTTTTCTGGGAACCGTTAATCAGGGTGAAGGAACTCATGGAGGGAACAATTGGGAGGGAGGTAATAATTCATAGTTGGAGCCTTAGCTTACGGTTCACAAATCCTGCGTCAAATTGTCAAGGAGGAATAATTGGTGATCCTCTACTGCAAGCGTTTTAATAAAGTTAACAAAGAATAATGTAATGTACTATTTTCAGGACAATGATTTTACCTGGAGGATATACTATTAAAAGTAAGAATTCTAATAAATCCCTGGACCAACAAGGAGAAAAAGAGGGGTTGGAGAATACATGAATATATGGAGCATTGGCTTTAGCTCTGCAGGTCTGGCGGGTGGAGGAGGAGGAAGGCGGAGGACGTGGGGGTGGTGGTAGTGTGGTTTCTGTAGCCAAGTTCTACAGCACGCAAGGATTGCTTACCCTCCAGATAGTCTCTGACAACCAGCGCAATCACTACCATCTGAGCTCCCTCTGAAAACCCTGCACATCCAAGTACATGCACAACCACTCAAACACATCCCACCCTGGCCATGGAGTCGTGGAAGAGAGAGAGAGAGTAGAGGTAGAGCACAGATTGATTAGACAGTAGAATAAATGAAGACAGAGAGATGAAAGAGAGAGACACACAGCATAGAGAGAGAGAGACAGGGTGTAAGAGAGAGAGAGAGAAAGAGCACAGAGAGTAGAGAAACAGATCTGAGTGAGGGAGACTCCTTACAAAAATAACCTTGTCTATCAAATGACATAACAACCATTTGCAAAGATTATAAAAGCAAGGGCATGGCAAAACCAGAAGTTGAATGGATAGATTGGGGGCACATATTTCAGGTCACCAGTCTCTCTAATCCATGCAGGTTTTTAGTGTGGGGAAGAACGGGGTCGGGGTGGCGTCGGACACTCTGCAGGCATCAGATCAATCCCGCTATAAATGTAAAAGTGAAACAGAAGAGGGCAAAAAACATGCGCTAATCAAGGGATCGTGCTGGGCCTTGATGGGTGCCTCGTCCTGCTGTTAACAATTACAAAGCCACGGCGTAATTCTCCCGAAACCAATGAAAGAACTCTTGTGAAGCCTCAACATTTTAGCTGAGCGCAGCAGAGGGGGGGGAAAACAAAAACAAGAAGATGGTGAGGGAATGGAGCCCGTTAAAAAGGAGAGTGAGACACGATAATGGAGGTCTGAGGGATGAGGAATGATACGCAAAAAATCACGGATTTTGTCTTTATGCCGACTCGGGTCATTCCATCAATGCTCTTTCCTTTGAGCATTAAAAAAAGAAGCAAACCACTATTTTTCCTTGAACTAAATGGCCTTCACAACAGTACATCACGGTCGATCCTCTTTCTCCTCCCTTAAAACAAGCTGTAAATCACGAGAAGAGGGGAGAGGTCTAAGACAGATTTATGACACTGGTCACCGGGCCACACAGAAGTAGAGAAGGCTGGCGTGCCGTTCCCCCTCCGCGAACTGCAAACCCCAGAATACCATCGGAGGGTCGGAGTCAAAACAAGAGGCGTCCCAAGGCACTGCTCCAAGAGACTGCCTGGCCTACAGCAGTTGGCTCTGTTAGATGCACAGAAAACACACACATCAAACTCATCGAAAGATAAAGCAGCACACACACACACACACCTCAAACCCCCTCTAATAGCGCAGTCCTCCTCACACAGCTTTTATGTTCACCGCGACCACACCGTGACCTCGCTGGCACCGCGGTGGTCCCAGGCTTCTCGTGTCAGATCCGAGGGAACACGACGATTAGACCTCAGAACATGAGAAGCACATCACACTAAACTATGGCTGCTTATGACAGCACCCTTTGAAAACACAGCGACGGGAGTCCGATGGTGCGAAAGATGAAGAACAGACACCAGAGACGGGACAGTCTGAACCAAAAACGGACCTCCAAAAGCTACAGGGGAATGAGAAACGACATGTAAAGAGGGGAAAGGCACATTCAGGGGAATGGAAACCTGGCAAATGATATGTGTATCTACATGTCTATCCATCTATATGGAGAGGGAACGGGACAAAGAAAGAGAACAGACAGGGAGTAACAATGTATCACAGTCCCACTTTGTTCCAATGTTCCAAAACCATCAGACAGTGGTAGGTGGTCCCCACAACAGTGTTTCTCTTCCAGTCCCTGCAAACTTGAAACATATTCTGTGGGGCTCGAACATATTGGGTATTCGAGGGATTGCTTCAAGTTCATTTACGGTATGCTCCACCACGGAAGGCAGGTGCCAACGGTTCCCTGTTTCCAGGCTATGCGAGGGGGCTTAGGACGCCACTTAGCTCCAGACTGTCAACTCATTACTCAGGCAGCGAGACAACAATGCCCAGGGAACCAGATCAGATGGAGCTAATCGCAAACAGGCCGCATTCTGCATTCCAAGACGAGGGGCGCAACAGTGCGAGCGCAACAACAACAACATAGAGGGAGAGCAAGAGAGGATCGCCCCAACCAAAACATCTATCCGTCTCCTCCATGCTCTCAGACTAGGGTTGGGTGAACTTTTGCTTTTATTTTCAACTCCTGTATTATCTGAATACAGGGCAGCCCCACATTGAGAGGATTTGAAGAGCCGGGGGAAAGGGAGAAGGCTCTGTGGTTGAGCACCACCTTCTGAGAGTATATTCAGACTTTACATGTGTATGGGCTGATTACATCCTAAATCCCAATAGTGAGGCTGACCAACTTCATAATGCAGCCAAACCCATCTGACGTATACAAAGTTGATTATACATCCCAGGGACTGGGATGCATAATCTGTGGTGCAGAAACATGGTAATATATCGTTAGTTAGCAGATATCAGATATATCACATATTGTTACACACACTAAGCTGTATTTATTGGATTTGGTTTGTTTTGTTACAATTTGGCCTGAAGCCATAACAAAACAAAGATCTAATGACTATATGCAAACTGTTCCATTAACCCAACAGATTAAATGCACAAAGACACCAACATAAATGCTGTGTGTGTGTGTGTGTGTGTGTGTGTATGTATATACACATGACCCACACAGACAGGCTCATACTGTGCAATTTGTTCACCCTGCATTTCCATATAAAAGAGCTCAGATTGACTTTAAACAGCACTGTTTGAATTATAAAACATTCATTAAATGGAAAATAATCTAAAGAATGTAAACAACTAATCTTGCAGAATTAGTTCCCTGTTATCATGAGCCATCTGATCAAACGCTGGAAATGGCTGATATCTTCTTTCCCTTCTCTCTGCATTCCTTTTGTTCATACAAAATAAAGAAACTGAAAGTATGATTAAGCTGCCAATTTTGTGGCCCTGGAACCACCAAACAATTCAAACTGCTTTGTTATATTTAAGTGTAGGAAAAAAGCCAGACTTATCTCAAGAAGCACTGTTCACCCTTTTAATCATCTACTCCTTTCATAGGAGGAAGAGACGCGGTGGTTACTCGCAGTCCTATTCTAAATTAATTAAGGCAGAAAGGGCTAGCAGCCAAGAGGGAGTGAATAAGGTTTACTTCTTGCCTGATACGCAACTACTACTTACGACAGCAGACACCTAAAAGATACCACTGACAACATGAATAAACAGGACGCAAAACGCCTCGCCTACGCATACGTCATTCATCAGATGTTTTATAGAAAGCAATTTGCAATTGTAATCTTATGGACAGGAACTTGCCGGGATATGAGTTTGAATTATGAAGTATTAATGAGCAGATGGGGGTTACGCATCTTGTTTCCAGAGAACCAGAGATCAGGGCTCAACCCCAGCACCTTCTGGATGATATTCAAACACGCAACCAGTGGGATGCCTGCTCCCTAATTGAATCAGAGCTCAAGAAGCTCTCAGAAACGGATGGGACTATTTAGCCACAAAACAATAACACAAGAAACAGTTTAATAAAAGCTGATATAGGTTATAAAGTAGAATGAAGCCTAATAAACTGTGTTTCTAAGTATTGTTAGGCTAAAACGTGGAGCTATGCTAAAAAAATCTTTATACTTTGGGCCATAACAGTATTCCTGAATTTTCATTTGGGATTAATAAACAACTATTTAATCTTATTAGGCATAAATCCCTTACATATTTTTTTCCAATTATTTGGCCTTTACAGGATTCTCAAGCAACCTGCTACAGATTATGTAATGCTGCGTGCAGAACAATGTTATTGTAACCAGTTCAACACCGAAGATCTTCAGAATGTCAAACTTGCCTGATTCATCGATGGATGAATGTATTAAAGTAGAAATCGAGAGACAGCAAGGCTGGCGTTGATGAAGACGTACTGATGCATTTGTGTGTCTGGTTCTGTTCAAGCCCAGGCTAGTGTTGGTTGAGTGTGTGGAAATTGCTTTCTCATGCTATGGTCGGGTCGGTCCGGGTTTGGGTAGAACATCATCACGCTATGGTTGGGTTCAAAGTAACAGGCCCGATTAATATCGTAAAAGTTAAAATATATAGACAATGACTCTTAAGAGAAGGTTTTTTCTTCAAGCCGATCCCTCGTAAACAAAAGCATTTGTTCTGAAAGCAAAATAAATGGAATAATACAATTGACAAAATATGATTAATCTTTCACACAAAGAAAAGTCAACCAAGTTTTCCAAATGGCCTTAAAAATCTCTTAATTGTTGTTTATTGGCCTAGTGCACCAAGACATCATGTGTGCTAAGACATACAAGTGTATGAAAACGTATAACGCTTACCCGTATCCACTGGTTGGCCTTTCTCTCCACAGGACTCCCTGGGTCATTGGAGTATAGACTCCACATACTCTGGAGCAGCAGCCTACGGCATACAGCTGGACACAGAAGAAAACCACACAAGGACGAGGGGATTAAGCACCACATCCAGGTTTCAGCAGGATGTAAACATGAAGATACCAGAAAACGACTTTGATGCCGATGCCCCATAAGGTGAGCTTTGGAAACAGACGAATCTGTGAGCTCATGTTTCCTTTGCTCTGGCATATGCATCTGGCCCCCTCCCGCTCAGGAAGATTTCCGGAAGGCCTGGCCCTTTATGATCACAACCGTTTATGTTATATGGGGAGAATTGCATACAATGACTGTACAGAACCTAAAGGGAGCCTTAAAGTCGAGGAATTTTCATAAACAACCAAGATGGCGGCCGCTGATGTGTCAAGTTTAGTTTCTCTGATTAGTGGGAGGTTTATCAATCGAATTGCATCCAGAGGCATTTTGGTCATTGTCCGTGGATAACACCCCTTATCGAAAGTGAATTGAGAGGTTCCAGACTAATACGTATTTGCAAATAAGTCTGGTGAACCCAGGCTACCTTAATGCAGTACAGGTCATTCATCGGCTTTAACCCTAGAAGCCCAACTACACCAGAGGCCATTCCAAATCACGACCAAATCCAATCCAAAACTCTCATTGCTATCGTCTCGTGTCTTGACTCATTAAGTCGTCCAGGATGAAAGGAAGCAGGTTATATCTACCTATATCTACTAAAAAAGTGAATCGTCTTTTTCTGTACAAATTCACATTGTACATTTAGTTTCCTCATACCAAAAAGTAGTTTGTTTCGGAACCCTTCCAGTGTTTATGCAGCAACTTATTTCAACCTCAATGACTCATATTCAATTTTTTACAGTATTTCTGCGACTGGGTGGGGATTGAGTGCTTATTCTAAAGCCTTGTGTACATCTCCGTTTCCTTGGTGCTCAACCCAAAACATTTTTTCCCCCCTGCCTATGATCTGACACTTAATATGAGGCATT
The DNA here is from genome assembly GCF_949987615.1 of Pollachius pollachius. Lineage (NCBI taxonomy): Eukaryota > Metazoa > Chordata > Actinopteri > Gadiformes > Gadidae > Pollachius > Pollachius pollachius. The sequence goes on along the minus strand of NC_136934.1, from coordinate 15,688,039 downwards.
GACTTCATACTTCTATCCAACAGTGGGGGAGGAGGAGCCTACTTGTAAACATCCTTGAGCAAGATGCCCCCATCTCCTTTATCTGTATCTGCCTTGCACTGCTGGTTTATTTGAAAGCTAAACTGGCAGACTCACACCTTGGATGGGACACCAGACGGTACTGGGAGAGATGTCGGAGGGCCAGAAGGGGGTGCTCATCTCTTTGGCCTATGTAATATCTAGAGTGCTTCAGGACAGAGACAGGGACTCTGTCCTGTGGAAGAGCACAGTCTTTAGGATGAGACGTTAAACCGAGGTCCTGACTCCCTGTGGTCACTGGAGATCCCATTGCACTCAGAAAGTTGGGGCACAAACCCTGTAGTCCTGGCCAAAGTCCCAACCTGGCTCTTGTACTAACATGGCCACCTCATCATCGCTCATTGGATTGCATCCTCCCCCACCTCTCCACTGTGACAGCCAGTGAGTGGTGAGTGCTCAGGCATATTGGCTGCCGTACATCACCCACGTGGGGGCTACATACTGGTAGTGGATGAGGTGTGATACTCCCCACACACACACTCGTTATGTAAAGGGCTTTGAAAAAAACGTTACATATTGCAACTACTTATTATTATTATTATTATTATTAATATTATTATTATTATTATTATATTATTATAAGTCTCCTCCATGACTTAATAGTAACAGCAATAGTCCCAGTGATGAGAGAGACTACAAATGTCCAGGGAGGGGGAGCTCACCGTCAGCAGTGACATGGGGCATCCAGCATAAGCGACCCAGCAACTGGCCAAGGAAGGGTAGCTTCAGCATGGCTTCCGTGGTAGAGCTCTGAAACACAAGACATGAGACAGTAACAGTAATGCATGTGAACGTCAGGAAGACAAATTCAAGCCCTGGCAGGTGACAATACAATACAATATGAAACTCTCTTGCCTGGCTGTGTGTATATGGGGCGTAATTGGGAACCTTACAATTAGCGGTGAGAGATGAGAGCAGAGTACAGATTGACAGTGGAAGAAAGACTTAAAGTCAAGATTATGTGTCCAAATGGCCTGTATGTCAATTATGGCACCCATTGCACTCCTGCCCATCCCTGGGAGGAGGGATCCCCTTCTATGCGTTCATTCTCAAGATTTCTTCCTTGCTGATTAAGGAGTTTTTTCTTGCCCTTGTGGAGCCTTGGGTCAAGGGTGGTGTCATACATATTTGGCCTCTTAAGCCCTTAGAGACTGTAATGTCGATTAAGGGCTATACAAATACAATTTAATTCAATTGAATTGTCCTTGTTGATTCTGCTGTTGATCTCCTTACAGGCCTAGAAAAGTATCCAACAAGGTCCAGCCCGTATCCCAACCGTTTCCTAGTTGTAACAGTTCATCACCTGTTTCGGTCAGTGTTCCGCAAAACACTCAACATCATTACAGGACATTGTCCATTATATGACTACATTAACCATGTTCATAAAACAACCAGATGTGCATCATGGGACTTTTATGTTACCTTCTTTTATGGCAGAGTTCCCACCCTGCTGACCATGGTGTGTGTGTGTATGTGTATGTGTGTGTGTGTGTGTGTGTGTGTGTGTGTGTGTGTGTGTGTGTGAGAGAATGCGTGCATGCGCAAGCACTGTCATACATATGGACATGAGGTACCGTACCGGACACATGTTTATGTTTGAAAGTATAGATTATTCAGCCCCATACCGAAAGCACAATGAACCAATTAAAAGAAAGTGACAGCACAGCTTCAAGGCAGAGTGCGGGTAAACAAACATTTTATAACACAGTGAAGCAAAAGCCCAGGGCCAACCAAAATCGGACATATGCCAGTTTTAATTGAAGCAGTGTGGCGTTGCAGTAACAAAGGGGGCTCTGGCTGTTTCACTGCCGTAGACACAGACAGCGGGGGCTGCGGTGTGGGAAAATGGCAGGATATGATAGGTTGGCGATGAGAAAACCCTTAAGTGATATAATGACCCCTTTAGCCAGAACCATCTGGGTTTTAGAGTATGGCGATTACATAAAAAGTGTGGGGTCTTATGGGAAGTCTAGTTACTGTCCTGTGGGTTCGGGTAATGTGAGAGGAAACGGATTCGCAACAGGATTTGGGTTGGTTTTGTTTATCGCTTTTTAAAGAAAGAGAAAGACAGGAGTGGGTCAATGTGTCAGAAAGAACCACAAATGACTGAAATCGAGGAGAGAAAGGCAAACAAAAAGTCTGATATGAAAAGAGAAAAGGATTCCACCTTACACTTGGAAAGCAGTAGGCCATGATGTGATAAAGACAAACCAGGGTTTGTTTAAAAAAAGAAAGAATAATCGTCCCACTAGCAGTTAACAGCTTTGGGCTTCAACAAGTTAGCCAGATTGAGTTGAGGTACCGTAAATGGATGAGGTCACCAATAATGGGAAGTGGGATTGTAATAAGTCTTCATCCGTTTCAATGGATGCCCCATCCATCTATCACTGCAGTATACTGTTGACTCAACACTGTCTGCAACCCTATCCTTCCAGTGAACTTCCAGCACATAAGCAGTGTGTGTGTGTGTGTGTGTGTGTGTGTGTGTGTGTGTGTGTGTGTGTGTATGTTTGTATGGATGATGCAGTGAGGGAGGAATTTGTATTTATTGTATTACTTCACTTTTGGTTGCACATGACTGTTTATTGTTACGGTAAATGTGGTATAAGATCACCAAGAATGTGCAATTCTAAAAAAGAAGAAGAAATAGATTATTGTTGACAATCAGTGCAAAGTCTCTATCAAAGACATGTCTGGAAACTTACATTGAGCTTTAAGAATAATGGAGAATGGATGGAGATTTGATTCAAAACAGATGGCCAGAAATGAAGCTGCTCAATGTATGGTGGCCACAGGACATGATCATTCGAAGACAGAATGAAATAGAGAGATGTTACTGACACTGGCTTATGTCAAATATCACTCTGGGATCAGTCTGCTAGCTCACCACCAGGGAGGCTCTAAATCAGCCTACCGACATGATTGATGGTAAACATTACTGATGTCATTATACCTGTATGAGTATGGGAAATTTAGGGACATCACATAAACCAGTAGCGGTATGACTTATGAAGCTTTTAAGCAGCAAATGTTGCTGCTTAAAAATTGGGTTTGACTTATTTTGACAAATGACTAAAACAAATAACTGATTATTGAAATGATAATGAATTTCGTAGCCCTGGTTTCTTTGAATGGGAGAGATAAAAAAAGTCCTTCCCATAAAGACCCCTATCCAGGAAGCGAGTCTCTGGGTCTGAAAGGTAAATATTGCCATTTTTTCTACCGATGAGACACTCTGCAGCAATGCCAAGTATTAACTAACACTCAAAGCATTCAAAACGTAGTCTTTAATGACAGTGTCTTTTTGAAGTCCCAGTATCTCCCGAATCGAACAAATAAATTCAACAAAGCCTGTGTCCATTCATATTGAACTACAGCACGATCTCTAAAGGAAAGCACGCTTAGCTGATGGGAATGAGGGTCTGAGCAGACACATGCACTCAATCAGGGGTCAGAAGGGGCAGAGCTCTGCCGGGAAACCAATTCTCATTAAAAATATTCCACATCACACCTCCATCTTTAGGCTACAACTATACAGACACCATACATTTTTTCATAATTAAACAATGCAAAGCTCTTCTCAATGGAGGATTACTAGGTACAGTCAGATTGTGTTTTTTACGAGGGGATCGCCGGTAAAAGGGATTTGCATCAAATTAAGGAATGTTACTTTCTACCCCCCCACCCTTGTTCACTCCTTGCTGCCCAATTTTTCTCCTCATTCATCCATGACACCCATATTGACACCTCAAGATCGTTCACAGCTGGACTGATGAAATGCTTAGAAAGGTTTACAAGACTCCATAAGACACATGGATCCTTCAAGGCTTGAAGGATCATCGTTCATATGCCGAGCGGTGTCACCAGTTGGTCAGCAAACCTGACCAATAGATTGAGATTTAATCCAAGAGACACAAGGAAGGGATCTGAACTGATATTTTATAACCTTTCCTGATAATATTGAATGGGTCTACACATGTTTTTGTATTTTTTATAATCAAAAAAACATGCCTGTCTTGGAGGAGACAAGCTAAAAGAGTAGACTATAAAGAGGAATTAAACAGACTCGACAAAAAATAAACATTTCCACACACACTCTGCTAGCTGGCCCGTCATCAACGGCTGCAATCGTCAATACTCTAACCTGACCCCTTAACAAGACCTGCCAAATACAATCCAACCAACTGGATTACAACTTTAGTTAACAGAACAGACTGCAATCAAACGCTTGGATTAACACTGCAGAACTAACAGAAATAAGATCTCATTAAAAAGGAAAAAAGATAAGTAAACCATCTTAATCAGAGAGCAACCAGAAGCTATGAGAGAGAGCTGCATTGAGAGCCAGAGAGAGAGATAGATAGAGCCAGAGAGCTGCACGATCTATCGAACACTGGAGGCTCACAGTCCTTCTCTCTCCCTCTCCCACTTCTTTAGGTCCACTGCCCCCCTGCTGCTGTTGGATTCAAATTTGTTGGACTTGATGCGGGGATACATCAGGTTAGTGCTGGAAGTCCCCTTGCGGCTATTACCTAGCTAACTCAACATCGCAGCGCTGCCAACCAAACACACATGGCCTCTTGGCCAGCACAGAGTGGCCTCTGTTACCCCAGGCCGAGCAACGCTGGACGGGCGCTAAATGTCCCGGACGAGAGAGGGAGGGAGGGGGAGAGAGAGTGAGAGAGAGTGAGAGAGAGAATGCGTTTATTATGTGCCAGTATGTTTATGTGTATTTGAGTGTGTGTCTGTATGTGTGTCTAAACGTGTGAGTCTGTATGTATGTGTGTCTGTGTGTATGTGTGTCTAAACGTGTTTGTGTGCGTGTCTAAAGATGTGTGTGTGTGTCTGTATGCATGGTTGTCTAAATGTGTGTGTGTGTGTGTGTGTGTGTGTGTGTGTACGTGTGTGTGTGTGTGTGTGTGTTTGTTACTTTGTGAGCAGATGTGTATGTGTATTTGTGACCTGCCCAGTGGTGTTTATTATAGTTTAGTACATCGTTAATCAGATGACTCTTCGGCAGATCTGCTTTTTAATTAAGGCAATAATGCATCACATTCAATAGGTTTCTGACACACACACACACACACACACACACTAAAAGAGCCTTTCAGTTATACAATTTACAAGTAAAGATGTCAATGGAATATGAACATGAAAAATTTGATATTTTATTATGTCAGCTTGCAAATAAGGCAGTGGCCAACAGAAGCTTCCAACCCTTTCCTTCATAAAAACCCATCTCCCTCACCATGTTCTGAATGTGTGTGAGCAGCCATTGGAGGAAGTCCCGGAGCCGGCCCAGATTAAGGCAGGTGTCCCTCTGTACCTCTGGACCCCCCGCCATTCCTTCCACTGCTTTCTCCATCCAGAACTGGACCTGCTGGTTGTCCACCAGGGGCACCACCAGGGGTTCTGGGCCCGGCAGTGAGGCCATGAGGTCTCCCCTGTATTGACTTCAGCAGCCCAACCACGGCCAGATCACCTCTCTTCAAGAGCCAAGACAATCCTAGGAGAGAGAAACCGCAAGACAGATTTTTTTCCACTTGAGGATTGAACTGAAAAGATTCAAAATCAAAGTTATAATTCTTACCATGACAATTCTTAATTTATTCAAGACTTTTTTAATAAATGTTCAATTGAATAACCAGATTAAGGTATACCGATCATTGGCCTTTGCAATTTAACTCTTAACTCTTCCTTTAGGTTTCTAAGCAGGTCACAGTTCACAATACAGCCCACAGCTGCACGTTTGACCCTGTGAAGCTACAGCATGTGTTCCAACCCCACTTTCTTTCTATTGTTTCTAGGAAAAAATAAGGAGCAGAAAGCAATAAGTGTAGATCAAACCTAAGTAGGCTAAGCCTTCTCTGATAAGCCTTCACTACAACAACCGCATAATCACACTTTTAAGATGGGGAAAGAATCAAGATTTCAACTTTCCAATCTGGCCCTATGGAGAACAAAGGTGCATTCTTCACCTTTGATGAAGACGAGGGAAAATGTGTGTTACAACGCTCTGTATGTCTATAAAGTGTATGTGTGTATGTATACTGTTTACTTTGTGTGTGTGTGTGTGTGTGTTTTCAGCTATAATGACAGGACTGTGTGGGACACCACAGGGTGGTATTATTTACGATCACATCGTTATGCGCAACTCGTTTAATGTCTTGCCATCATCTCTGCTGGAAAGCCCAGATGGCTCACGGTTCAACCCAATGTGATAGTCTTGAATAAAGGGGAGGGGGGGAGTGTCTAATTAGGAGCAAACAAGGAAGACCTGCAAGGTGAATTTGCATCATCAGAAATAATCATATGAACCATGTCTCTCTCACACAACCACACACACACACACACACACACACACACACACACACACAC
>NC_136934.1:15671583-15676583 GCF_949987615.1 Pollachius pollachius | reverse complement strand
CAAAGATATGTCATTTTATATCTGAACATTCTTTCAAACAAGGCTACTTGAAACGAAATACATTAAAAGTAATAAACACCAGCAGTCATGGACAAAAGACGCCCACCTAACTAACTTGTTTATGGTGATTCAAAGCATTTTTTCAGAGCACATTTCATTAATGGAAGTAAAGAGTATCAGTTCAAATGAACAGTGTGCAGTCAGTGTTTTGAAACTGATTTGTAATTTGAAATTTGAAACAAGAAAACACATAGTTATAGGAGTTTATGCATAGTTATATGCAGTTATAGGAGGCCATGTAGGCCGTAGCTGAAATTCATTCCGTTTTAATTCTAGAAATGTAATACTGTATGTTGTTATAATAGCAGCACAAATGTGGCTATTGTTAAAGTTATTCTTCATTGTGTTGAGCCCCTTTTGGACAGACCTGAATGTGCTTCAAGCATGGATAACACACACACACACACACACACACACACATGCAGATGCACACACACATCTGTGAATACATGCACAAACAAATAACCTCTGAAGAAAACATAAACATAAAAATGTCTGCACATTCAATCAAATACATTGACAAAGTCATGCCCCTCACCCAAACACACAGTGATGAAAATAAATAAAAAGCAGATACTCACCCATGCCCAGATACATATGCACACCTGGGTTCAATTTGTCCAGTAGAGTTGGGGGAATGGTGGGAGTATTTAACACACACATACATCCATCTATCCACTCCTCTGTCCAAGATAATTACTCACTTCCTACTTTAAAAACCTTGGCCGACAGCGTCCACTCAAGTCTATGTGTGAATGGTGTGTGGTGTATGTGTGTGTGTGTGTGTGTGTGTGCGTGTGTGTGGCCGGGGGTGTGGGGAAGGGAGGGGGGGGGGGGGGGGGGGGGATGGAGTCGCCGCTGTCCATTGATAGAGTAATCTGAGTAATTTTCCATTTAAGAAACCACCATGGGATGAATGAAGGTGTATCATTTTCAGATGTACAAACACATCAACAAGCTTATAGATGGCTGGTGTCATGAATAAAACCTTTTATCTTTTCTGAATGTTTGCATTTGTGTATTTACATGTATGTGTAGCCTATTTTATAAGTTTACTTGCATCTCTGTGTGTGTGTATGTGTCAACAAGTGTGTGTGTGTGTTTGTGTCTGTGTGTGTGTGTGTGTGTCCGCACATGTACGTGTGTATGTGTGTGTGTGTCTACATGTATGTCTGTATGTCTGTGTGTGTGTGTGTGTGTGTTTGTGTGTGTGTGTGTGTGTGTGTGTGTGTGTGCGTGTGTGTATCTGTGTGTATCTGTGTGTGTTTATTCAGAGAGAGGCTCCCTGTAGGGTCCTCAGAGTCCTCCTCCAGCCCTGTTCCTCATTAGGCATCTGTCTCGGTGCCAGAATCAATAAGCGAACCCTGAAGAAAAAAAAGATTTTCCTCTCCTCTCCACTCCTCTCTCCTCCCTTCCTCTCCCCACCCCTCCTCTCCTCTGCTCTCCTCTCCTTGCCACTCTTCTCCTCTCCTCGCCTTTCACGTCCCTCTTCTCTCTTCCCCTCGACTCTCCCCCCACTCTACTCTCCCCTCTATCCCCTCCTCTTCACTGCTCTCCTCTCCTCTTCACTCCGCTCCACTCCTCTCCTCTCAAGCTTAATAAGCATCCCAAATCAAAAGAATATGTAAAACTGAAGTATGTACAAACACGTTTCAAAATTTGAAGTTGATTTGAATTAGCAGAATAATTATTGGAGTCAGTGTGGCTGTGTGTATGTGTATGTGTGTTTGTGTGTGTGCGTGTCTCTGTTTATATGTGTGCGTGTGTGTGTGTGTGTGTGTGTGTGTGTGCGTGTGTGCGTGTGTGCATGTGTGCATGTGTGCGTGTGTGTTAGTGTGCGTGCGCCCACCACCCGCGCTACGTTAGACAAAAGGCATGAAGGGAGACGGCGTCCAGCCACGGCGTGTCATTCCTGGTGTAAACGGCGGTACATCACGCTGAAGGCTAGCCGCGCGGACCCGAGCGGCTGCTGGCGTCACGGGGCCGCGTTGCCGCGCCACAAACCCTCAGAAAGACGCAGATGAAGACGGAGAGAGAGGGGGAAGAAAGAAAAACACAAAAGAGAAAACAAATGGAAAAGAAAGGAAGGAAGGAGGAAGGATAAATGTTTCCAGGAGAAGCGGAAGGGGGCTTACAGCACGGCTTGGCACGGCTTGGCCGCACTCGTCCATAACATATAGAGAGAGAGCGTGCAGGTTTTCCACCTCCACAGAATAAATGATGCGAGAGGAAATGAGAGTAAACAACATCCGTCATTATAATCACTCTCATACGGCTGCTCCTGTCAACCGCCCGTCCAATCCATCCATCCCCCCCCCTCTCTCTCTCTCTGTCTAGCTTTCTCTCTCTCCCTCTCTCTTTCTAGCTTTCTCTCTCTCCCTCCCTCTCTCTCGCTCTCATTCTCTCTCTCTTGCGCACTCTCTCTCTATCTGTTCCTCTCTTAATTTTCCATCTGCCTTTTCTCATTTGCTTTCTACCCCTCCTCTCATGCTATTCTTTGAGTTTGGGTTATACCTTGTTACTCCCTCCATCACATGGTACCTTGTTGCTTCCTTTTATCTCTCTCAATCTTCCTCTCTCTATCCATTGTGTGGCTGTGGATCGTTCCTGACTGTGTATAGTAAAAGTCTGTAAAAGATGGAGTCGCCGCTGTCCATTGATAGAGTAATCTGAGTAATTTTCCATTTAAGAAACCACCATGGGATGAATGAAGGTGTATCATTTTCAGATGTACAAACACATCAACAAGCTTATAGATGGCTGGTGTCATGAAAGTAGCCATCTTAGTTTCAGGTGGTCGTCTCCATTGCCAGAAGGCAACATGTTCAAGACAAAGAAAGATGTTACTCAACTTGTTTAAGTCTATCATAACAGATGACTTAAGTCATAAAAAAATGGCTGTATGTTTATCTTTGCTGGTTTATTGAGACTTGAAACTTTTTGTATTTAGTTTTTCGGAAATGTACCTCTCAAACCTCTGTTTAATGTGAATGTTAAAGGAGAACGTTAAAGGACAAATCTGACAAACTGGACCCCATTTTTGGGAATTGGTCCAGTATTGAGCAAGATGCAGATGTTATCCTCGAAAACAGGCTGCAATGTAATCCTTTGGGGCAATAGCACACATCAATGTACCTCCTCTAAAAGTGCGTACATGTACGTTTGTTTTTGCCACTTTATTAACGTGTCTAACCAAGTGTCTCAGGAGGAGAAGTCTCTCTCTGAAATGTCGCTGCATTGTTACAGGAAGTGGTGCTATTTTGATTACAGTCTCTTATTCACCCAAATATTTGAAATAATATCATCTTCTCTTTCTGTAGTCCAACACAACAAACTCTCCTCATGTTTAAAAAAGAATCTCCTAAAATTTATCTTTCAGGAGACAGACCCTTTTTGAAGGTTGCTGCTGCAATGTTCCCATTTAATAAAGGACTAACTTCCGAAAATAATTTCTGCATTACTTCCCTAGAACCAAATCTTTGGGAAAAATAGGGTCCAGGTTGAGAAATCCCGAAATTCTCCTTTAAAGGGGACATATTATGAAAACAACACTTTTCCTGGGATTTGGGGTGTTGTTTTGGGTCTCTGGGGCTCCCACTCGCATACAAACTTTGAAAAAAGTCTGTACATAATTTTTTGAGTGAGATATGCATTTCTCAAAGTGCCCCGCCTACAGTTACCAAACGAGCGAGTCAGTTTCGGCCCCCCCTCCTACGTAGGAAGGGGGCACCGTTGAATATTACCTCCCACTTCCCCACTCCCCTCCAATCAGAGCATAGCTAAGATGATGTGGACCAGCGGACGAGCAGCTGCGGCGGGGGAAACTCGGCGGCAGTCCGGCAGCTCAGCTCCGGGGGTACAATCCTTTTCTCCTCTATGTCTCTCTTCCATGTCTCCTGCCGCCGTCGAAGCCTTGACCTTAAACGGACTGATATGATATAGATATAGACCTCCAGGAGTCCGCAAACGGCAACCATCCCTTCTCCTCCATGCTGTGGTTCAGTCTGACAGCTCATTGGTCAATGGGCAGCATCTCATTTGCATTAAAGCTACAGACACCAGAAAAAGCGCATTCTGAAGAGACTGAAACAGGGGAATAGCGGTAGGCAAATAGCTTCAAAAACATGTTTTCTGGAACTCAAATACTATGTTTACTTGTGGAAAAACACCATAATATGTCTCCTTTAATGTTTTACCCTTGATTGGACCTCTACCCTTATGTTTTGAAGTTCATAATCACGCAAAAAGCATTTAATCATCCCAACTGTCATGCAGTTCTTTTTTATGACAGAACTGTTTTGACTCTGTTCATATGTTGATACTTTACAAATCTGTCAATTTGTAAAGGCAGACGTCACATTTGAAAAGGTGAATGAGAGAAAAACCTAAATGTCAACAAAAATTACAATAAACATGTAGAGCAGGCACGCACAGCCTTTCTCAAGTAAATACATTCACACAGTGTAAACAAGTGGAGATGATCTGTTTTCACTTGTTGCTTTCGTGAGTTCTGCGACTATCTAGATATTTCCTATACTCCATCATCATTCTGAACCTTGCCTTCTATATTTCACTCTGGTCTTTGTTTCCTCATTAAACATTAATCATTCATCATGATTTCTGAATAACAAATTCCACCCATGATGACTAACAGAGGGAGGGCAAGTGAGATGAGAGCCAAAGAAATATTGAAGGAAGACATGAGCGAATGCACAGAAATCGAAGGCCGCTGTGTGTTTCATGCTCCCGCTGGTGTACTTTCATACCTCAGCTGATCACATGCCCGACATACTTCTTAAATGCTGTTCTCACACACACACACACACACACACACACACACACACACACACACACACACACACACACACACACACACACACACACACACACACACACAAACACTCATGCATCCACACATACACGCACACACAACATATTGC
>NC_136934.1:15656583-15666583 GCF_949987615.1 Pollachius pollachius | reverse complement strand
GGAGGGGTGTCCATGTCATCTCAGAAGACAGTTAGCAATCAAAATGTGCACCTTAAGGTTTCGTTACGGTATATCATTACATATAAACTCTTTAAAAATATACTTCTGTCAAATACCTTGACAACTACTATGTACACTACAAAAATAAATTTTCATATAAATAAATTATATGGCATACATTTATCTTTGTAACTGAAAACAACATACATCCACACCAACCAAGACCAAAATGGCAGCCTGGGAGAACCATTGTTTTTTGTTTTTCCTTTTAAGATCCTCTAAGCGCTATGAGACTCGTAGTGTAAAATGTTATATATTCTTTTTTTCCTATTTAACATTAGTAAGCACTTTATACAGATCAAACTCCATTAATGTAAAAAACATTAAACCGTTATAGTGTTTTTTTTTCAATAGACATAAAAATCCCTGCATTTGTTATCCACTGGCATCGTGACCAATAATGAAAGAAAAAACAAAAACAACATCTTATATTACAAAATATAAATATAGCAAATTGAATATTGAAAATAAAACAAAAAAATTACATTTAAAACGGAATAAAATAGTTGCCAGCCATAATTCGCTCCGTTACTGCCAATGTGACATCAGGAGGAGAAAAACACAAAAAACAAAGACATTGAAAAACAAACAAATACAACAACCTATATTTCATGCAAGCAGCAGAAACAAAACACCGGACAAAAGGAGGATTCTAAAAACCTACGTCAGGTAGCAATGGTAGTGGGGGTGTGGAGATGGATTTCCAAAGTGTAGCTGGCTATGGTGGTGGTGGTTTTGAGTTATTATGATAACATATGGGCACACACACACACACACACACACACAAGCACACACACATCTAGATAGATTCAAATGAATGCAGACATGTAACAGGACATGGATAGCAGAAAGGTAATGATCGAGAGAGGGGGGTACATTCTGACCCGAGGCTCTGGACTGTACCATTGCACTATTAGAGGCGGATTTCAATTAGTCTGCTGGTGTAATGCCGAGGACTTTTATCGCTTGAGGTCATTGCTGATTGCTAGGGCCGAGTTGGGGCCATAGGGGGGTACAGATGAGGGAAATGCACACATGAATCTTTACACAGACGTACAGAGCACATTGTCAGGACATATAGGGCTTAGCCCCTTACACTTTGGCTAGCTTATTGTTGGGGCGGATTTGAACTGAGTTGTTGGTTTTTGTAAGAGAGATGCTTGAACACAGTCAAGACCCCGGTTGAGTTGAGTCCTAGAGTTTTCCCAACTTTAGCTTATTAACTACAAAAAATCCCACAAAGAGAACAATAAGTTCAGCTCTCCTTTCTCCCTGGTCCAGAATCAGTAATGTTACGACCACAATATTTGTGGTTTTGGGTTCCAGAGTTTGGTTCACTGACCGTATGTCAGTATAGAGGAGCGAGAGAGATAGAACAAAATCCTGCTACGTTACAACACCAGAGTAGTTACCTAACTTGAACAGCTAGGCTAAGAACCAACGGAAATGAGGAATCAATTAGGTCACAATGAAGGGGGGCTAAACCTATTGAGCGACAGACACGATCGACCTGAAACAAAACAACAAAAAACATCTTCTTCATATCTGCTTGTCTTAAATAGCACGCATAGCGTGTGTCAAGTTAAACACTAACTGTTTTATAACTACCACAGGCTTGTGATAAAAAAAATCCTCAAAATGCATACCTTTATACAATATATAGACACACACGTATACAATTTTATACTTGTACATACATACACAAGAGCCCTGTTGGGTAATTCTAACAATTTCCCTCATGTTCAAAATGAGTGTAAATGTTAGTGTGTTTTTGAAGATAAATCTGATGGAGGAACCAAGACAAGCCAGGCTTTCACTCATCATACAGCCATACTTAGAAAGAACACCCAGTACACACAAACTCGCACCTGCGCAAACTGATGCACACTTACACACACACACACACACACACACACACTCGTACACAATTCTATTGTTTAAAAGAGACATTTGCATAGAGTTATAAATGTACATTATTTTCAAAATAGTTTAAGCAGCAACGCTGAATGCTGACAGGTATGTAGATGAAGCTTCCTCATGGCACAGATCCACAGAGAACAGTAATCTGAAATCTCTCACACACACACACACACACACACACACAGGCACACACACACACACACAAACACATACATACACAGGCCATGCTTAATGGCAGCCCCAGTCTGTTTACAAAAGAGAAGTTGTACAACTTTGTACAACAATTATAGCTACGTTTTTGTTCATATTTACACGTGTACATCTCTTAAATATAGATAAAAATAGCTATGACAACGACAGTCCACTTGACTACAGTAAATATGAGCACCATGACGCCAACACTGAAGAGTGTCTTGCTGCCTGTGGCCGCGGGACGGTTGCCGGTGCGAGACCGGGTCAGAGTGGGTCAGACCGGGGCCGGACCGGGGCCTGACCGGGGCCGGACCGGGCTGAGCCGAGCAGGGCTGGTTCAGACGGAGCTGGGACAGCTGCGTAACAATACCAATGTGTCCAATCTTTGGTCGTTGTGCTTTCGCTCTCCACCCCCTGAGACAAACAACAAAGTGTCAGCCTTCAGAAATGGTTTATCTCAAAGGATGGTTTTAGAGGCCGTCCTTATTTGAAAGACGGAACTACAATGTCTTCTTGACGGAGGCTCACCTCAGCTCGCCCGTCTGTAGTTCCTCTCGTCGGCCTCAGACTCCATATCCTGCAGCTCCATGGTGTCCATCTTGGCTCCGCCGGGCTCCGGCTGGGTGTCCAGTGGCACGTGAGGGTCCTGAAAGCCAGGCTCCGGCCCGGGCCCCGGCCTTGAAGCAGCTGCACCTGACGGGTAGTAGCCCTCTGCCGCGGTGTACCCCGGGTACGAGGAGGCCGGGTGGCTCTGGCAGGCGGGGGGCGCGGCGTGAACGGCCACGGTGACGGAGGCCGAGGCGGTCACCGTGGTGATGGGTTGGCAGAAAGGGGCGGGGTTTGAGTGGTGAGGTGGGTGGTGATTGGGCCGGTTGTTATGGGAGGGGCGGGCCCTGGGGGCCCTGGGGTCCCTGTGGCCGAAGCCCGCTGAGCCGTGGCGGCCCCCGGCCTCACTGGCCGATTCGAAAGCGTCCGTGCGCGGCTGGCCCGGGGGCTGCTGGCCCTTGGGGTGGTCCCTGTTGCCGTGGCGACGGGAAGCCCCAGGTTGGGGTCGGGGGTCCGTGCCCTGAGGTGGGATGGACTGCAGAAGCAAGCAGAAGGAATAACAGTTCAAATACACTTTCAACCCTTAATCAAAATGAATAGCTCAGCGGAAAAAGAAGCAACTCCAACCAAAGGTCTTCAACCAGAGCGCGTTTGCAATCGTACCGAGGATACGTTGTAGGCTGGGGGCACGGTCTGCCTGGCCGAGTGCCTGTGACCCGCCCCAGCCCTCCGCTCCTCCTCTGTCCTAGCTGCTCTGCCCCTGCTGGTGGGGAGGTGGTACTGCTGCTGCTGCTCCTCTGGCCCTGCGGCCCTAGCTCGCCTCCTGTCTGCCGGGAGGCCGTACTGCTGCAGGTCGTGGCTGGTGTTGGAGCTGTACTCCGAGTCCGAGGAGTCGGACGTGGCACCGGATGCGTTGGTGGCGGGGTCGTGGTGGCGGACCGAGAAGTGGACCACCTGAGGGGGGGCCTCGGGCGAGGGGGTCGGCAGGCGGCTACCACCGTCCACCGGCGTCACCTGGAGAACGCAAGGCACGCGAGGGAAGGAACGAGGCGGTTAGGACACAATGGTCTGACCACTGGCTCCGCAATGGAACCCGACAAATGAGACTAACCGATCACATGTGAATGGATTAAAGTGGATTTCATATTATGGGATTGAAGTCAAGTCAAATGGATTGAATTTGCTTTCAGTTTCAGTTGTATTTGATTTGTTTGTGTTGGCTCACCTCGGGATAAGGTCCAAAGTAGGAGAGCAACACAGGGAGCAGCACCAGTCCATTGAGTACCCCTAGAACGGTGAGGATGGCCAGCACTGCAAAGAAATACCTGCAACACAACACAGACACACACCTCTTAGAGATCCTCATGAGTTCCTCAAGTGCATGTCACGTGACTTTTTCTGAAAACCCCTTTAAAGGGGGGTTTACTGACGGCTTGTTTCCCCCCATATAAAATCCAAACAAAAGCATAAAATGTTTGAAAACCTGGCAGGCGAGAAAGCCATAGATCACCGAGAACAAAACAAACGTCTTGCAGTGGAGACATCAGCAAAACAAAGAAAATACCTAGGTACACCGCAGGAACGAAGCACACAGGCTTCAACGTGGGGAGACAAGATCAACCACCTTAAAGAATACCTCCAGCAACACAAAGAAACAAACACACACACACACACACACACACACACACACACACACAGCACACATTCAAACCCCCCACAGACACACAGGCAGGCAGTTTCTCGGGGCAAAACCAGGAATATACCTCGTACTTGTAATGTGTGTGTGTGTGTGTGTGTATGTGTCTGTGTGTGTGTGTGTGTGTGTGTGTGTGTGTGTGTGTGTGTCTGTGTGCGCGCGCGTGTGTATGTGTGTGTGTGTGTATGTATGTGTGTGTGTGCGTGTGTGTATGTGTGTCTGTGTGCGCGCGCGTGTGTGTGTGTGTGTGTGTATGTGTGTGTGCGTGTGTGTGTGTGTGTGTGTGTGTGTGTGTGTGTATGTGTTTGTGTGTCTTTCTCAAGTCCTGCCAAGGAGGGTTAGTCTTTAGGAAGCCACAGAAAGAAAGGGAAAGGGGGAACCATAATTAGCAAGGGCTGGATAATTCAAAGACCTGGATGAAGAGAAGGAGAGTTGGAGAGGAGGAGGGAGAGGAGAAAAAAAGGGAGGGAAGGGGAAACTGTGTATGTCGTTTTTTGTGTGTGTCTGTGTGTGTGTGTGTGTGTGTAGGGGGTGCACTCATTCCCGGGTGTGTGGCGTATAAGCTAACACGGGGAAAACAAAGAAGTCAGGAATGTGGGGAGAGGGTGGTGGTGAGGGGGGGAGTAAAGAGGGGTGAGAGGAGAGAGTGAGGGGGTAGGAGAGTAGGCTGAGTGGAGAGACAGAGGGAGAGAGAGAGAAAGAGAGCGAGAGGGGCAGGGGTACAAAAGGACATGGGCCTCTCTCTCTTTCCCCACTCTGGCCCTAAAGAGAGCGCGAGAGAGAGAGCGCGGGAGAGAGAGAGAGAGAGAGAGAAAGAGCGAGAGAGAGCGAAAGAGAGAGAGAGCGCGTGAAAGAGAGAGGGCGAGAAAAACAGTGCGAGAGTGAGAGACAAATACACCCAGACAAACAAACAAGGTGATGGTTATAGAATTGAGCAGAATTCAACAGTTGAGTCTTGTGGGAAGAGATGGGGACCTTAGAGGGCCACCCCACCCTGGCCTCTCTCTCCTTCTTCTTCCTCTCTTTTCTCTTCCTCTCTGCCTCTCTTTTCCCTTTCCTTCTTTCAATCTAAGCCCCTGTGAAATTCCCGGTCACTCCACAATCCCCTCTGTCTAATTAAATCTCCAGTGTACCAGGTAAGATAGCCCCTCCCTGCCCCCTCCATCTTCTTGGCCTAGCTGGCCACCACCACCCCAACCATAAGCAGGATCTACAAGCAGTTTAACCTGTATCAGTAAGCAGCCATAACCTGCATATATAACTAACCGTAGCCAACCCCGATAGCCTGCATCTATAAGTAGCGATAATGAGCCGTAACTAGGATAAACAATGACCACGAAAGGCATACAGCAATACCTATCACATCCATGACCAGCATCCATCATCCCCAAGTAGTGAGTTGATGCAGTGTGTGTGTGTGTGTGTCCATGTGTGTAGAGCCACATAGAGCTGTAATACCACACTGAGTGTACCGCTGGGCTGTTTATAGTGAAAACATTCACCGGGTCGACGGCAAAAAAATTGAAAAAACTCAGGGAAACATTTCTTTCAGCGCGAGCAGAAAAATACGAGCGGGGCCCGTTGTTATTGCACCGTCTTGGGGCCCATGCTTTGTTTGCTCAGACAACAGCACGACCTTAAACTGGGGGCCTGTGGCAGGGCCAGAAACCAGAGCACTGCACCAGAGGTGAGGAGAGAAGGCAGAGAGGCCGCCCTGAGTGGGTGTGTGTGGGTGTGTGTGTCTGTGTGCGTGTGTGTGTGTTTGTGTGTGTGTGTGTATTTGAGCGCACCCCCTTGCTGGCAGGCACGCCATCTCTGACCCCCATGATTGCAAGGTCAGAGAGCCTGATGGTGTGTGTTCATGTGTGGAGAGAGGTGGGTGCGTCAATATGTGTGCATGTGTGTGTATACATACTCCTGTGTATGTGTGTGTGAGTATGTGTGTATATACTCCTGTGTAAGTGTGTGTGTTTGTGTGTGTGTGTAAATTCCTGTGTGTGTGTATGTGTGTGTTTTTACTTCCGTGTATAAGTGCATGCGTGTGTGAATACCCGTGTGTGTGTGTGTGTGTGTGTGTGTGTGTGTGTGTGTGTGTGTGTGTGTGTGTGTGTGTGTGTGTGTGTGTGTGCGTGTGTGTGTGTGTGTGTGTGTGTGTGTGTGTGTGCATTTCAAGACCACATAGTTAAAGGTGGCCCCTTTTTCTTTCGAGGAGTAAATCAAGCAAATTATACACGGCTAGGTCGTCCGCTAACGTCCACCGAGAACACGTTGTTACCATGGAAGCACGAGTCCAGGGGACGAGTAAGGAGGCTCTTGACTGGAAGCAGTTCTAACTAGAACTGCTAATGTGGGACCGGGCCATCTTGCCACGTGAGACTTCCTCGCTGGTGCCTTGGTACCTTACACTCATAGTCCTGTGATTAATGATCAGGAGTTGATCTATGCCACAAATAAGCTAACACACACAAACAAACCATTTTAATTTCCACTTCTCCTGACTCTCAATAACTCCTTCCAGTGCTTATAAGTAAAAAAAGTCTTTGGAGGGCAGATATACTGGGAAGATCAAGAAAGCCAGGGTTCTCCTCTTCTGCTACTCCACCCAGCCATTCTCTCTCTCCTTTCCCTCTTGTCTCCCTTCCTCCTGCTCTCTCGTTCACCCCTTCCTTTACTTTACCCCCGTACCTCCTCCCCCTCCTGCCCTCTTTCTCCTCCCCCCGCCTCCCCTGACCTTCAACTCTCACATCCTATCCCCAGTTACCTCTAAAACTCTGTGGCATGAGACAATAAAGCAAGGAGGAAGCAGATGAAAGAGAGAGGGGAGGAGGAGGTAGGGGGCTGGGGTTAACACAGAGAGAGAGCGAGCAGAGAGAGCGAGAGAGAGAGAGAGAGAGAGAGACAGAGAGTGAGAGAGTGTGAGAGAGAGAGAGAGAGAGAGAGAGAGAGAGAGAGAGAGAGACAGAGGGACAGAGAGTGAGAGAGTGTGAGAGAGAGAGAGAGAGAGAGAGAGAGAGAGAGAGAGAGGGAGAGAGAGAGAGAGAGGCCCCCGGAATGAAGTTTCCAGTGACAGATACAACAAAAAAAAGTTCGAAAGAAAGAGGGGAGGACAGATACAATAGGGGTGGAGGAGAAGAAAGAGATGGAGGGGGACAGGATGCGAGGCCGACCTTCATGCTACAGTGGCTTCTCAGGTGGATTCCTGACACGGGACATGCAGGCTCAGGTCCAGCCAGCATAGGCCGGACGCCATTTCACACAGCAGCACTATGCTACACTATAACATACACAATGCTACACTACACTGTAGCACACATCCACCACATCAACACAACACAACCATGCCAGTAGCCAGCTATGAGGTCAGCGATGTCCGGGACCTCTGTAATTTTTTTAGAGCAAAAAAGAAAAAACTTGGAAACTAAATACAACTGTATACAAAAAATCTCTATAAAGAATGCATGCAGTTTAGATTTGTTTATTTTTGTGCAGTGTGTTGTACATCTTGTGGTGCATGTGTGCAACACAACACATGTCATTCAGGCTCTTTTAGAGACATATATGTGTATCTTTATATACCCACATGCAGGTGTACTGGATTAAGCAGTATGAATCAAAAGATTACTGTTTAAATGTTTGACCCGGTGCTGATTCTTGGCGGTGACTCACCTGACGATGAAGTCGAACTCGGAGCCGGCCAGCATGAGGAC
Source organism: Pollachius pollachius (assembly GCF_949987615.1). Taxonomy (NCBI): domain Eukaryota; kingdom Metazoa; phylum Chordata; class Actinopteri; order Gadiformes; family Gadidae; genus Pollachius; species Pollachius pollachius. The sequence continues at coordinate 15,658,462 of NC_136934.1, read as the reverse complement.
CCCCAGCAGGGTGGAGAAGGCCCCGTCCAGCACCGGAGCGAACATGTGCTCCAGGGCCAGGAGGGCCCGCTTGTTGCGGTCCCCTATGGCTGTCAGGAAGGCCTGCAGGGACACACATTCACAGCGTCAGATGCAGGCCTCCATTCAGTCCTCCTTCTCAAGATATTACAATTACAACAACAAAACAAAAGCCCAAAACAAGCATTTCTTTCAAGTGTACCAAAAAGCCAAGCTCATTAGCCAACATAATGTAGTCCAGTAGCAGTCATGTCATGTTGCACACATGAGGAAAGGCAAAGCCATAATTAATAATAATTATTTGATAAAAAGAAAAGTCTAACATTGCATTCATTTATTTATTTATTTTAACATGAGTGCCTCTGGTATTCAGCTCCCTGCTGAAAGGTCATGGGTTTGAGTCCCTAAGGGCCCTGACCTAGCCTGTACGGGTTCCCTAGCGCAAGATGCCTAGCCTCTCCTAGCTTCCTAATGATAATGTGTGTGTGAATGGATTCAGGTCGCTTTGGACGCGAGCTAAACCACTGAACCGCGAACGGGTAATGCATACCAGGGCCACGTGGACAGTGAACTCCACCCCGATGCCCACGGAGGCGATGAGGATGACCACAGGCACGGCGCTCAGCTTGATGTCCATCAGGCCCATGAAGCCAAACAGCTCCACGGTCATCAGAGACAGCACCAGCACCTGAGGAACATGGACGCAAGGTTAGCCACCGTGCAGCAGCCTCCGTCAGGACACACATCCTACCACACCGAAGCCTTAACACAAAGAAGTACAGAGTGAAACATGTGCTGTTATTATTACTTTGTCTATATTTTCTTTCTTCGTCCTGTGTAAATGAAAGACCCATGGTAACTCCCGTTTTCTGTCTACTATTTTAAGTCAGTTAAGTATTTACAAAACAAACCACCAGAATAACCAAACCACTAAGAAAGTGTTTTTCTAATCTTGAAACAGACTATAAACCAGATCAGTGTATGTGGCTGCTTTTGCTTTTTTATTAAATATACATATAGAGAAGGACATGGACTCTATAATGCCCATACAGAGGATTTTCTGTCGTTTAATGTTTATTTTGTGTCGTGTTTTTTTTATATTTGAAAAGAGTGGGAGGGACGGGGGGGGAGAGAGTCTACGGGGTTACCACGAGGATCATATGCGTGAGTGCGTTTCTGTCTCCCAGATATGCGCTTAGCAAGGGCACGTGTGTGTGTGTGTGTGTGTGTGTGTGTGTGTGTGTGTGTGTGTGTGTGTGTGTGTGTGTGTGTGTGTGTGTGTGTGTGTGTGTGTGTGTGTGTGTGTGTGTGTGAGTGAAATGTTTATGGGTGTGTGTCGGGGCTTCTGAGAAGTCAGGACAGGAGCTGGGAGTAAATGCCATTATCAGCTGACAGGTGTCAGGTTACCTGGGGCCCGGATCCTTTGAAGAGGCCTAAAGTTGATGGGGGAGGGTAGCTGGCCTGTGTGTGTGTGTGTGTGTGTGTGTGTGTGTGTGTGTGTGTGTGTGTGTGTGTGTGTGTGTGTGCGTGTGTGTGCGTTTGTGTGTGTGTGTGTGTGTGTGTGGAGTGCAGAGAAGTGAGGAATCTTTGGGTGGGGTTAAGTTTGCAGGTCTAAGGGATTAGGGCCTGCGGTGGTGTGCTCTGGACAGAGTGAATGGTTAAACTTGACGCCACACCATAACTTGTCTTTTCATCTCGCTTGTAAAGCCTTAAGGATGAACATGGGGTCCCCTCCTCCCCTGTTAAGAGGGCTCGGGTGGCCTGGCCACCGCCTGTCATAAAAGAAAAATACAAAAAACCAAAAGAGGAAGAACAGAGACCTGCGCGGGTGTCAAGAGTGTGTACGTGTGCATGTGTGTAT
>NC_136934.1:15636583-15651583 GCF_949987615.1 Pollachius pollachius | reverse complement strand
AGGGGAGATAGTTGTTGTTGGTGGTGGTGTTGGAGGATGGGGGAGGGGGTGGAGGTGGAGGTGGATGGGAGTAGGATCAAATAATTACAAAGATAAAATTGCTTGGGTTAGCCTAACAATAAAACGTTTGGCCGCATTCGCCCAACCTCGGCTGTGTGCAGTTAAGCTGGTTGTTAACACTGAAGGAAATGCCACCTGGCAAATGGAGTATAGCAATAAAAACAACACAACATCTGTACAAATGTTACTCACACTTCGCTTATCTTGACCCCTACGGGCGCCCGGGTCGGCCCCGTGCCGCCAACCGACAGGGGCCACGGGACGACTTTGATAGATGCGGCTGGTTTAAATTCCATGATCTTCTCTTTCATTGGCTTCCATTGGCATAGAGGCTGTTCATTGTTTCATTCTTCTGGCATAATAATGCTTGTTTCCTTATGCCATGTCGTTCTACTGGCATAATGCATGTTTCCTTACGCCATGTCGTTCTACTGGCATAATGCATGTTTCCTTATGCCTCGTCTTTTTACTGGAATAATGCATGGGCCGTAAGAAGAAAAAATCCACTGGCCTCAGTTGATCAAATGGGGGGGGGGGGGGGGGGGGCTATGGCTCAGAGACTGAGCTGTGTGTCTTATCAAACTCAAACTGACTGCCACAAGTTAGAATATTTCTGCCCTTCATTACAGGGAACACAAAATATATACTGCTGTTGAATCGCATGTCCACCTTGACAAAATCACAAACACATACACACAAACACACGCGCACACACTCACACAAGTGCAGATACACGCACACACACGTCATGCACCCTGAATTGGAGCATGTGTTTCAACTCTGCACGGGAAAGAGCGAGAGTGCCTAAGAGAGAGAGAGAGAGAGAGAGAGAAAGAGAGAGAGAGAGAGAGAGAGAGAGAGAGAGAGAGAGAGAGAGAGCGAGAGAGCGAGAGAGAGAAGGGGGGAAGACAGCGAGATCCAGTGAGATAGAGCGAGAGAAAGCGAGAGAGAGGAAGAGCGACAGAGAGAGAATGAGAGTGCGCAAGAGAGAGATCAAGAGCGAGAGATCGAGAAAGAGAGAAAGGGGGGGTCCAGTAGTAAGAGTATAGAGGGGGAGTTGGTTTGGAGGGACAGAGAGCAGCAGAGCCGCCAACATTAAGTGAGGTGGAATGGAAGGGCGGAGAGCTGGATTCCAGGGGATCTGGCTTGAGTTTAGCAGTAGGATACGCAACAACTGTAAGTCTTCAAGCTGTCACGGCCAGCCCGGCCAGCGCTGCCGGAGGGCCCCGTGTGCCTCGCAGGCAGCTAATGTTTCCCCTTACAGGCACAGGAAGTGATGTCACGCGGCCCCACACAGCAGGCCTCCTGCCGTCACTTCCTCACTGCCTTCAACCTTAGTAATAGTAGAAGTAATAGTAGTAGTACTAGTAGTAGTAGCAGCAGTCGACAAGTAGGATAACCAGGAGGAGCGTATTGCGAGCAGCTTTCTGAATGGTAACCGGACCAGAGACCAGCAGTGCTGTGAAGGCATGGGCTGGTTCCTCTGGGTTGTTCGGGAGAGTACGATGTTCACATGCGGATGGAATGCCAGGGAATCATGCTTAAGCTCTGCTTGCAATGCAAACAGCCTGCAGAATTAGTCTTTGAAACAAGTCAATTACGAGGGGGGAGATCTGTTGTCAATCTGCCGTCTGTAAGCGGTATTGTGGAGGTTCTGTGTTTTGCTGGCTGCACTGTTGCCCTTCAGCTTGCAGGGTCTGGCCACCGTCTTTTGCCACCTAAAGCAAATCTACAAGAGGTTTCGAACTTTGATCTCCATTTCCTTTCTATTCTTTCTACGCTTCTATGCTCCTACCCTATCCGGGGGGTTATGTATAGCATCATGCCATTAGCAAGAATGTATTTTGTTCAGATGGGTGTATCAACATCATAGCCATTGCCAGAAATTGTATTTAAACTGCAGAGGTATACTGTAAGTTGTTTTGAATAAAGGTGTCAGGAAAATGGAAGAATAATAATACAAATAAAAGTAAAGACATGGCAGCAAAAAAAAAACCCTGATCTATTAATGTAACTAACTGTAAATACATAAAATAACAATTATTTAGCTGACACTTTTGAACAAAATAAAAAAGCGTCGGATGCACACAATAATAATACGACAGTGAAAATATGTCGTATTAGCCAAGAAAGGGTACAGCACATACCAACACACAGACACATGCATGACCATAGCCTAGCGTAAACAAAAACGCACACATGCGTGCAAACGACACCACAACTACGCCATGTGGTTCTGGCTGCAGATTGTGATTGGAGCCAATGGTACAAATGAAGAGTTGATGGCTTTTTCAGAGGCTGGCTGTAGCCCCAGCGAGGGCTTCAAATTCCCAGGCTTGGTAAAGTCATCAGAGAGAGCGAGAGAGAGAGACAAATAGACAGATAGAGAGACAGACACAGAGAGAGAGAGGGAGGAGAGAGAGAGAGGAGAGAGAGAGCGAGAGAGAGAGAGAGAGAGACAGAGAGAGAGAGAGAGCTAGAGAGAGAGAGAGAAGGAGAGAGAGAGAGAGAGTCAGAGAGAGACAGAGAAAGAGAGAGAGAGATAGAGAGAGAGAGAGAGAGAGAGAGAGAGAGAGAGAGAGAGAGAGAGACAGAGAGAGAGAGAGAGACAGAGAGAGAGAGAGAGACAGAGAGAGAGGGGAAGATAGATAGAGAGAGAGAGCGAGAGACAGAGAAAGAGGGAGAGGGGGGGATAGAGAGAGATAGGAGGAGGAGAGATAGACAAAGAGACAAAGCGAGAGAGAGAGAATGAGGGGAGAGAGACACAGAACGAGAGAGCGAGGGTGAGGGGGGAGTGACAGAAGATGTCGAGGTGAGCGCTGCATATACCAGGTGTTGTTTCCGCAGTGATGAGCACAGTCCATCGACCCGGTTGCACACCTCACACACAGTCACGCACATAATCGTCCACATTGCCGCCCATAGGATCAGATTATAGCCATAAGCCAAAGGGAAGGTGTACGCGTACACCTTCCCTTTGGCTATAGAATACAGGAGAACCCCTAATTCTTCCAAAAATCAAAGGCGGTGGGCGTCTCAATGGCTACCTGGTTGAGGTTGGTGGGTTTGTCTCTGCGACCCGTCTGCACCAGTAGTTTGTAGGCTAGCACCCCGTCCTCTGAGCCGTTCCTGTAGTTGTTGAGGGTGATGCGACCGGACCGCCAGTCTCTGTCAAAGGCCTGCTGGAGACCTACAAGGGAGCAAGGAGCAGGAGAGGGACATCAGCCTTTGGTTACGATCTGAGCGAACAACGCCATTTAGAAGAGAAGTCAGGGGTTCCCTCCGGATGTCCCACAGCCCCGAAGAATAACCGCAGCATCAGACTTGGAGTAAAGCGTGAGCAGACGCGAGCAAGCCAAGGCTCGTCCTGTAATGAAAGAGATGATTTAATATGATAACTCTCTTTTTATGCTCAACGACCACACCGGACTTCAAAAGCATGAAATCGCTTTGCTTTTGATTCAAGGCAGGCCATTAGGAATAAAAAATCAGCAACATGTGCCCCTTGGCAGTTTCTTAACTCGCTCTCTAATCCACATGTGTCTTTCTCCGCTCTCCGCCAGGGCCCCTGCTGTGGTCCTTCTGGGGGGACACGTTGTTTTGGGTCTCGCTTCTCAGTCTGTCTGGCTCCAATTTGTCCCACCATCGCAGAACGCAATATCAAACACAGCGCTCGCTCTCTCTCTCTCTTTCTCTCTGTCTCTCTCTCTCTCTCTCGATATATATATATGTTCCACTCTTTCTCTTTCAGTCTCCCTCTCCCACACACACACTCTGTGTGGCTCACAGTCTGGTGGGCTTTCTCGAGAGCGGACCCTAGTGAGTGAAGAGTTTTGCACTTCACCATATGTCAACAAGCTGGACTAACCCCACCGTTGTTCTGGCTCTCTGCAGATTAAACCCGGGGGGCGGGGGGGGGGGGGGGGGTACGGCCCTGCTAGGATTTCACCCATACGCTACCAGTTAGTCTCAGCACTCACATCTACACACCAACCTACGATTATTGTCGACACACAAATCAACACCCTCAGTCGAACACCTCGCCTTAACCGACAACAAATAGCTGTTTGTTTTTAAGGAGACCAAACAACGTTTACACTGCAGACTGTGTTCCAAGAAGTTCCTATTGGCCGCTGCATATGGGAACTGGATCTAAATCTGAACCGAACTGAATCCGACGGCCTGAACACATTATGAGCCTACGGCGGCGTTGCCAATGTCTCCCCACGGTGTTGAAGCGATGAGGGATTGGCTGGTCCATTTCTCAAATCAAATACATGTTTACAAGTTAAAAGAGCAGAACTCCGAATCATCGATACCTTTAGGGAAACTTTGGACGTTCGCAGGGGCGGGGGGCGGGGGGGGGGGGGGGGGGAAAGGTGGGTCTACCTTGCAGCCAGTCGCTGAAGTAGTGCAGCCACATGCGGGGCAGCTCCCCGTTGTCCTCCTTCAGGACGTAGCGGACGGTGTGGAAGCGCTGGTGGAGCTGGTGCAGCAGCGGCTGGACGTGAGGGTACTCGGCCCGCTTGGTCACCACGTACATGTTGTAGAAGGAGAAGTACTTGAACTGGGCGCCGATGAAGTCGTACTCGCTGGTCTCCCGCGGCACGATGTCGGTGAGCTCCAGGCCGTCGCGCACGCACGTGGTGCCGTACAGGCTGACCGCCAGCAGACACAGGAACAGCACGATCACCACCACCTGGTGGCCGCCGGGAGGATGGCGGTTAGGACTTTGGATTGATCTAGAGGGCACGGGGGCACTCATCCGTGCAATAACGTACGCCGATCTGCTTGAATGAAACCCTAACGCGCACGCCTGCATGGTTTTGCCCCTAGTTTACCTGCATGCATGCACTCTAATCTTCATGTATGCATCCTAATCATGTACCCTAGCCTGGATCTATGAACCCTTACCTGCGTCTGTAAACCCTAAAACAACTGGGTTAACTGTGTTGGAAGGGTTCTGGGACTTTGGGGCAGTCGGGCAGTTCCAGCAGCATAATGAACAGTGGCAGAGCTCTTAAAGTGCTGTCTTATTTTGCTACTTATAACAAGGAATATCCACTGGATCGGTGCTCTCTGACCACCCACAGAAGACAGTGTGTGTGTGTGTGTGTGGTGTGTGTGTGGCCCTAGGTATGTGTTGGTGAACGTTGTGGTGACTCAAAGGGAGACTGACCACAGTGAAACCCAAGCACTTGTTTTAACGGTGACTAAGCCTCCAGCTGAATTGATCCCCATGGTGAGTAAGCCTTTGCACAGACACACACACACACACACTCGCACACACACACACACTCGCACACACACACACACACACACACACTCGCACACACACTCACACACAGTCACAAAAACAAAAAATGCAGGTAAAGTAGTTAACTAAATCCCCCCTGGCTTGACTCACCTTAGTGGTGGGCTGCAGGAGGAAGGGCGCGTAATGCTTCTCTGCGAACGAGGCCAGAGTCCAGTGGGAGCAGGGGGGGTCCATGCAGCGCAGCCCCCCCGACGAGGGGTCTCCGTACTGGGACAGCAGGTCCCGCGTGGAGCTGGCGTTCTCTGGACTCTGAGCCGCGGCGGCGGCGGCGGCGGCGGAGCCCGGAGACGGGGCCGTCGCGGGGGCCGGAGGTGGGGGCGGTTGGGGATGATGCTGGTGGTGGTGGGAGAAGGCGGCAGCGCCGCCGCCGCCGCCGCCGCCGCCGCCGCCGCCGCCGGGCCTGCTGCCGTGGCCACCACCGTGGCTGTGGTTGAGGTTCTCGTGGTTGTTCCCGTTTGTCCCGCCGCTGTAGTAGTCGCCGCCGGGGGCGGGCCTGGCGGAGAAGGGGCCCTGGGGGGGCGGGTTGACGGGCTGGACGGAGATCTGGGAGCGGGGCTCGGCGGTGGTGTAGAAGGCCTGAGTGCGCGGGTCGTACTCGGTCCGCAGCTGCACCGTGGACTGCATGGTGATCTGGGTCTGCTGGGCGAAGCTGTGGCTGCTGTAGGACGGCGGCGGGGTGACGTAGGTCGGCGGGGGCGTGCGGTAGGACGGGGGTGGGCTGTAGCGGCCGGCCCCCTCGGGCCCGCCCTCCAGGTAGGCCTGGGGGTCGATCTGGATCACCCGGTTGGCGCAGGGACTGAAAGGGACCAGAGGGTAGAGAGAGCGGGGGAAATGAGCATGGCCGACTGGTTGTTATCCCAACAGGGCTGAGATGTATACAGTATATACACATACATACAGACCCGCAAAGAAATACATACATATTTATCGTTTTGGATGTTGCTTTAGATGGAACCACATTCGTTTAAAGCGACGATCAATGTGTCCTGTTGCTTGCGTCCAAAATGATTATTTTAACCGGGCAGGATTTCAGAAAGACTTCATCAAACTTCCTCATGTGACCTGCGACTCACATAGAAACAAACTCCTGTCAGGAAGACGGAGGGCTTAACACACACACACACACACGCACACGCACCCGCACACACACACACACACACACACACACACACACACAAACACACACACACATCTGTGCGCTCTCTGTGCCAGGTGCTGCAGGTCAGGGCAGGCAGACGCAGGGGTGAATTTCAATAAATATTGTGAAGGGATAAACAGGAGGGCCGCGCGCCCAGACGGCCGAGGGGCTGGCAGTCACCGGTAGACTACGCGGCTCTGAACGCCAAACAGTAATTATGCTTTGAGGTGTGATTAAGGTGAAGATATCCTCAAGGATAATCCCTTTGATGGCAGCCGCCGTCGATGTGTGTGTGCTTGGTGTGTGTCGGCATGGATGTGTGCGTGTGTTGGTGTGTGGGTACATGTCTACGGGTGAGTGCTTGGTGTGTGTGATTGGTGTGTGTGTGCTTGGTGTGTGTGTGGCTTGGATGTGTACAAATATGTCAGAGTGGGTGTGCTGTGTGTGTGTGTGTGTGTGTGTGTGTGTGTGTGTGTACGTGCGTGTGTGGCTTGGATGTGTATGGGTATGTCCAAGTGGGTGTGCTTGGTGTGTGTGTGTGTGTGTGTATGTGTGTGTTTGGCGTGTGTTTGCCTGTGTGGCTGGGATGGGGGTACCTGTAGAAGCAGCAGAATATGTCGAAGCGTCTGTCCTCTCGTCTGTACAGGTCCATGCTGAGGATGGCCGGGAAGATGAGCAGCACCATGGCAAAGTTGAAAACCACCACCACTGCTGCCTGAAACAAACACACGCAAGCGCGCGCACACACACAAACACACACACACACAAACGCACACACACACACACACACACACACACAAACACACACATAGAAAGACACCTGTTATTTTCTGGTTTCGGAAGATTTAAGAGACTTATTCCGGGGAGAAGAATTAACTCAGCACCACAAAACGTCCCTATAGTGCAAACTCAATTTCTACAAAAATTGCTGTAATATTTCTTCTCTAGATGTTTCCGATACTGTAGTACATCCAAGCTCATAGAACAAATGGAAAATAAAACATGAGCTTGTGTGTTTAAAGTGTGCCTAGAAGAGCATAATTAACATTTAAAATAGAGGAAAGAAAACCTGAATAAATCTTTAAATATCAGCATCTGTAAAGGCTGACATGGAAGAAAAAATAGCGTTGTGTATCTCGCCAAAACAAAAACACTACCACTGTGCACATGAAAAACTTGTCTGTGTGTGTGTGTGTGTGTGTGTGTGTGTCTGTGTGTGTGTGTGTGTGTCTGTGCGTGCGTGTGTGTAGTCCTGGAAGGTAGTCTTGGTGGTGTGGGTTGAGGTTACATTGGGGCCCTGCCCAGAGTACAATCTGGATCTTGCGAGGTGCCAGAAACACACACACACACACACACACACACACACACACACACACACACACACACAAAAGCAGACACACACACACACACACACACACACACACACACAGACACACACACAATGTACTGTATGTCTGCCAGACCACCCAGTAAGCCAGAACCCCTGGGGGCCTGATATGATGAACAGGCAAAACACACGCACACACACAGCCACACACAAAACAACACAGAAATCATACAAGTACGCACATCTTTGCTGGCAGCTTACACAACTCTCTAACCTCCTACTTAACATACTCCTTAACACCGACCAGACAGACACACACAGTCACAAGACACACTCACAGACACACACACAGACACACAGAATGACATCTGTTTCGTTTAGCTTTCTTCACTTTTACCTCACTAGCTTCTTATCAGAGAGACAGACAGTGGGAGGAAAAGAGAGGGAAAAAGACACACACACACACGCACTGAGTGACAGAGAGATAGACGACAAAGATATGAAGGAGGAAACGAAAAGGATAAGATATGAAAAGGATAACTATAGTCCTTTCTATGAGGACCATCTGCCAAATATCAGGTTTTCTGCACAATACGGAGAGCCCATCTACTCCCTCAACACACACTCACACACACTCGCACACTCTTGACCGTCTTCTGACCTCAGACCCTCAGTGTGAGTGTCACATTGTGTTTGTGATTATGTGTGTGTGTGTGTGTGTGTGTGTGTGTGTGTGTGTGTGTGTGTGTGTGTGTGTGTGTGTGTGTGTGTGTGTGTGGAGGAATCATAGATCTTTCATCTGATTCCTCTGGTTTGAGTGGTGGTAGATGTGTGTGTCAATGAACGTGTGTGTACCGAGATCAGTGCTAGACAGGAAAAACAGGCATGAGATAAAGAGAGAGAGAGTAAGAGAGAGAGAGAGAGAGAGAGAGAGAGAGAGAGAGAGAGGGTCAAATCACGGTGGAATAGACCATAGGAAGTGCCTAATTCTGATAAAGACAAGAATGTGCTTTCAGAGCTTACACGTGGTATGCACGCACACACAGACACACACATACTTGCATGCCAGATGATACTAATTTCTCTCTCCCACAGACAACGTTGAGCTCCTAGAAGAGAATCAAACACCCGTCTCTGTGTGTGTGTGTATCTGTGTGTGTGTGTGTATGCATGTGCGTAAGCATGCATACGTGTTTTTGTGTGTGTGTGTGTGTGTGTGTGTGTGTGTGTGTGTGTGTGTGTGTGTGTGTGCGTGTGGCTCTTGTAAGCGCTCTCTGCTTGGATGAGACCTATGGGGTGAATGGATCATGTTTGACAGACTTTCTGTACTAAAGCCATCCATCCTCACGAGCTAATATTCTCGCCTGGCCACGCGTTGACACTGTATGCATGCGGATGTATATGCATTTTTGTGTGTTTTTGTGTGTGTGTGTGTGTTTGTGTCTGTGTGTGTGTGTCTGTGTGTGTCAGAAAAAGAGAGGCAGCAAGGGGAAGAGACACTGGGGGAAATATATCCTACGGTACGCTGGTGAGTTCTGTGGCTTTGTATGCCCTGACTGATGGACGCAGTGATGGTAAAGCTAGTAGTAAACCAACAAACAGACAGACGGACGGATGGACGGAAAAGTGGACAGACAGAGAGGCAGAATGATGACAGACAGACAGACAGACAGACAGACAGACAGACAGACAGACGGACAGAGGGGTGGAAAGACAGACGGCCAGTAGGACCAGGGGGACAAGTCTCTTGCTGCTCCGCTGACGTATAGAGCTCTAATTACTGACAGATGTTCACTAACCCCCTCAAAACCACAGTCTGCACGGCCCAACATACACACACACATATGCTTGAATGCACACACACAAGCACACACACACACACACACACACACAATGCTTTGCATGCACACAAACACGCAAACATGCGCACACACTACACCAATACAGTCATACATACACAATTAAACACACACACACACACACACACACACACACAGGGATACAGAAAAATGTAATCATGAGCCAATACACACATGCACACACGCATCCAGGCACACAGGAATAGGATTACATGAACCTTCCCCACAATCTGGACACACAATGGACCCACCACATCCCCCTGTAGATCAGCAGTGTGGGAGTGCATCCCCTGCTCACACAGACACGCACACACACACACACACACACACACACAGACACACACACACACACACACACACACACACACACACACACACACTCTCACTCAGTTTGTAAGAATAAACCAATAAATTGTCGGCAGCAACTAAGGTCAAACCCACCACCACCACCACCACCACCACCACCACATACAAACACACACACACTGATGCGTACCTGCAGAGAGAAGGCCCTGAGGGCGGGAATGGGGATAAGGGCGGCCATGAAGAAGGCGGTGACGTTGCTGATGGAGGTCAGGGCCACACTGGCTCCAGTCCTCTTTAGACACTCGCCCGTCCGGTCCTGAGAGGGAGAGAGGAACACATCATATTGATAAGCAACTGCACTCCCACGCACAGACACACAAACCAAACACACACACACACACATGCACAGGCACACTCACGCACACATACAACTCAGTAGGTTGGCTGTGTCAAACTTTGAGGATGTGCGGGACCACCCGGGAAGCGTTTCCTTTCAATTTTATTTTTTTATGCGTCTCCGTATCTTTTCATTAGAGTGTGGAATCTTTGTTTATGGTTCGGAGAGTGGGTTTGCATGTGCATGTGTGTCTACGTCTGTGTGCGTCTCTGTTGTGTTGTCGGTTTGAGTGCTACTTCAATACCCCACCCCGGAAGCTGAGGGAAGAAGAAAAGGAAGAGGAGGAGGAGGAAGAGGAGGAGGAGGAGGTAAGAGTAGGAGCAATGTGTTGGGAAAACAAAAACAAGAAAATACATGTTTGATATTTTCCCTGGCACATGCTTCAGCCAATCATACAGACACACCCCCACGCACACATAAGAACACAGAGAAAACCCCCCAAAGTTTACATTTTCTCATGTTTGACACCAACCTAATCATCCTCACCTCATAGATTATGAGTCTGTGCATGCACATATACCGACCACATTTACCTTCAAAGAACTCACTATAAACTTGATTTTATATTGCATGGCCCGTTAATAACTTATTTCGACACTGTCTGTGTCATTTGTGTCAGCAGGTGAGGTGAGGTGATTTTCGGAGCATCATAAATTTCTGGTTTTGCCAATATACAACACAACCATTTAGAACATGGCCTATCTCTAGACCTATATAGACCTACCTATATACCATACTGTACCCCAGACTAGTTCTGTGACCTAAACCTATATACTATACTGTACCCCTGACTAGCTCTGTGCTAGCATGATAGCATTTATACTGAGAGTGTGTGGTAAGGAGAGGAAGGTGGTTTACCCTTGGCTGGGTTTAGACCTGTATGTCTGGATTCTGAATATGTGTGTGTGTGTGTGTGTGTTTATGTGTGTGTGTGCTTGTGTTTGTATGCTTGTGTTTGTGTCAATGTGTGTGGCATGGGGGTCTGTTTGATGGCACATCACAGGCACAGACAGGCACACACACATTCCTCCCACAGGAGATAAGACCACAGGCCTCTGTGTGTACGTCAGTGTGTGTATGTGTGTGTGTGTGTATGTGTGTGTGTGTGTGTGTGTGTGTGTGTGTGTGTGTGTGTGTGTCTGGTGTGTGTGTGTGTGTGTGTGTGTGTGTGTGTGGTTTACTGTGTGTGTGCCCAAGCAGACATGTGTGGGTAGTGGATTCACACAAGTGTGTTTACGGTAACACGCGTAAGGTTGCGTGTGAGTGGTTGGGTTCGGTGTGTGTATGTGTTTATGTGTGCGTTTACTCGTGCATGAGAGGGTTTTTCCTCACCTCGAATGGGATCCTCTTGTTTTGTCCCGTCTCACTGAAGGCGTGAGCCAGGAGAAACACGTCGTCCACTCCAACACCCAGAGCCAGGAAGGGCAGAACCTGTGAGATCACACACAGTCACACACACACACACACACACACACACACACACACACACACACACACACACACACACACACACACACACACACAGGTATGAGGCTCTGGCTGTGATAGGGGAGACAGTGAGCTTTTGCATAAATGTTGTTAGTATATACTGTTGTGCTAACTTTTTGGTGCGGTAACAAAGTTTTTTTTTTCTTCCAATATTTATTTGATTTGGGTTACGCTAAAAACTTCATCACAACTTTCTCGCTTACTTAACCCTGAGCGCGTCAGTACTGTGGGCATGCGTACATGTATGTGTGTGTGTGTTTGTCGGTGCGTGTGCATGCGTGTGTATGTGCATGCTTACGTGTGTGTGTTTGTGTTACCTGTGTGGTTGCAGCGTTGAAGGAGATGCCCAGCAGAGAGCAAAGTCCCAGACCGGCCGCCACGGACAAAGCTACCAACAGGACCCCCGCCAACCCCACTGCACCCTGGGACTTGACGCAATCCCACCGCAACATGGTCAGACACGCATAGGCCAACTGGAGGAGGAGAACAAGCACACAACGCACACAAACGCACATTTACTCTGAGTCCCCTTAGCCAAAGGGACTTACAAGGGAAAGGCTGAGGATGTTCAAAGTGATCGGTCAACGTTGGAGAACCTACCACAGTACCTGCAAAAAAACATGTTGCCAGGTTGGCTCGGGAGCTACCGCCGCCAGTGCGCTAAGCCTGTAGGCCTCGTAGTGACCCAGGTTCAATTCCCACTTCTAGTCCTACGTGTCATTCCCTGTCTTCTCCAACCGTCTCTCTTCACTGTCCGGTTCACACAGGCAAACAAAAGACCCTACAATATATTTAATTAATTGATAAATTAAAACAAACAACTGGACAGAGGTAACAGTTGCTAAATAATGTTTGTTGAATTGAAATATCGGATATTGACAGTGTTCAATAGATGTCCCGTGAATAAATCCATTTATCCAATGGTTTGAACTCCACGCCAAAGCTTCAACCCTCAACACACTCACAATCCGCCAAGAAGCATGTGCCGGCTACCGTTAATCCCCCCATTCTTCGCCTGTCGAAGCTCACAAACACACTCTCTGCGAGCACACGCTTTTATTTGGAGCAGTGAAACAGTGACACCGTCAAAGCTGCGAAGACGCTCACCATGAGCAGGTAGCCACTGGCCACACGGATGACACTGATGTCCGAGAAGGACTTCAGGATGTCCTCCAGCGTGGTGGTGGTGAAGGAGAGCACCTTCTGGGACGAGTCGGGTGCCACACTCTTCTGCACCACCTGGAGGGAGGGAGGGAGGGAGGGAGGGAGGGAGAGAGAGAGAGAGAGAGAGAGAGAGATAGAGAGAGAGAGAGAGAGAGAGAGAGAGAGAGAGAGAGAGAGAGAAAGAGAGAGAGAGGTTTGGGAGGGGAAGAGAAGGAAAGCAAATTCTTACATACATACATTTTAAATAATGTATAGTCTAATTGTGGCCAAAATATACAGTGAAATAAATGTTTACATTCTGAGACCCTTTATTAGAAATTCTTGAATGAAAGCTTCTTTCATTCTCCCTCTCTCTCTTTCTCTCTCTCTCTAGCTGACTCTCTTCCTCCTTCCCTCTCTCTCTCTCTCTCTTTCTCTCTCTCTCTCCCTCTCTCTCTCTCTAGCTGACTCTCTTCCTCCTTCCCTCTCTCTCCTCTCTCTCTCTCTAGCTGACTCTCTTCCTCCTTCCCTCTCTCTGTCTCTCCCTCTCTCTCTCTCTCTAGCTGACTCTCTCCCTCTTTCCCTCTCTCTCTCCCTCGCTCTCTCTCTCTCTCTAGCTGACTCTCTTTATCCTTCCCTCTCTCTCTCTCTCCCTCTCTCTCTAGCTGACTCTCTTCCTCCTTCCCTCTCTCTCCCTCTCTCTCTCTCTAGCTGACTCTCTCTCTCTCTCTCTCTCCCTCTCTCTCTAGCTGACTCTCTCCCTCATTCCCTCTCTCTCTCTAGCTGTCTCTGTGCAGACAGATGGCTTCAGCATTGAACTGTGATTACAGCCCAGTGGGGAGTGGTGCTGGCTGACATACATTAGGAAGCACACACTAGATCATGCACAGGGGCAGTCACATGTGACCGCACACATGTGAGCCACTGTGGCACGGACACATTAGTTTGAGTAAACATGTCTATTGTGGAACACACACACACACACACACACACACACACACACACACACACACATATTTCCTGTCTGGGATTAATAAAGTTGATGTTATATTTTATCTTTATCTTATCTCGTCTTACACACACACACACACACACACACACACACACACACACACACACACACACACACACACATATACACACATATACCTATATTTTTGTAAAGTAAAAATGCAAACGATAGAAACATGACCCTGCCATCTATTTTATGAGCGAAATGAAGACCTGAAGATGAAAGAAACTGTACTCCAACTGTGCCTCGCCCATGGACACATGCACAGACAGTGTGTGTGTGGGTGTGTGTGTGTCTTTGCGTGTGTGGATCTGTGCACACACATCTGTCCGTGCTTGTATCCACAGATATGAAGCCACACTTGCACGAACACACATAGACACACACAAGGTCACACAGTGTCCAGCAAAGATTTGGGGCCTCCAAAACAAAGACCAGATGATGTCACACATGAGCCACCAATGGGGCAACAGCTGGGAAAGCCATTGTGCGTGAACGTTATGTGTGTGTGTGTGTGTATGTGTGTGTTTTGTGTGTGTGTGTGTGTGTGTAGGTGTGTGTGTGTGTGGGGGGGGGGGGGGAGAGAGACAGCAAGATATTTCAATAGATATTTTAGCTTTATAATAAATCGTACTGTTCGAAAATGAACTATCTTTTACTAATATTATAGATTATGTTTCAAATGTTTCCATTTTGATATTATAATGTTATATTTGTGTGTGTGGGGTGTATGTCTACAAGTGTACGAGAGGGAAGGAGAGAGAGAGTGTGTGACACATGCTCTCTTAATGTATTCCAGACATACTTGGCCCCTTTGCTTTACTGCTTACCTCCACTAAGACTGAGCAGTGAGAGGGAGGCAAGCCTTATCCATTTACCACACAGCAACACTGGGTGTAGTATCTATCGGGGGCCCAGGCATTAGTCGGGGCCTTTTCCATGTTCCCCCTGTT
>NC_136934.1:15626583-15631583 GCF_949987615.1 Pollachius pollachius | reverse complement strand
CCTCCAGGGTCAGCACGTTGGCTCCCTCCTCGCGCGGCGTCTGGATCATCAGCTGAGGGTTGAACGTGGCCTCCTCCCCCATCTTCAGACGTGTATACTTAAGCTCCTGGTTCACCCGTCCTCCCACTGGAAAAACACGCAGGGAGAGAGAGAGAGAGAGACTTTGAACACATAGAACGGAGCAAGACATACGTGCATTGTAGTTCCTGAGCGACACTGCAACAGTGGTAGCACGTTCGAAGGAAGAGGAATAAATGTGCATTCAGAGCGAGAGATGATGTCGCCCCGTTGAGCCAGACAAGAGTCGTAGACTTCCTTGTTGATCAGTTGAATATGCTGCACACACGCACGTTGCCAAGAATACTGTGTCCCTCCAGTGCCCCCCCTCATAGTTAATTCCACTCATAATCCTGAACACAACCCAGCCCCAGAATGCGACATTATCACAGTCCTATCTGGAACACAGCAAAAAAGCGTGTTGCTTTTCAGGAGCACACGCTGTTCCCAGGGAATTGACGATGGATGATTTGTATATGTGTAACTGAAAGAGTGAGTGAGTAGGTGAGTGTGCAAGTGAATAAGTGTGTGCACGGCACACATTTCTGCACGTACGTTTGTGCATGCGCTTGTGTTTGTGTGTGCGTGCTCGTGTATGTGTGTGCGTGCTTGTGAATGTGTGTGCGTGCGTGTGTGTTTCCGTGTGTGCGCTTGCGTTTGTGTTTGCGCATGCGTGTGTGTATGTGTGTTTGTGTGTTTTTGTGTTTGTATGTGCGTGCGTGTGTATGTGTGTGTGTGTGTCTGTGTGTGTGTGTGTGTGTGTGTGTGTGCGTGTGTGCACTTGCGTTTGTGTGTGCAAGCATGTATGTGTTTGTGTACGTGTGCATGTGTGTGTGTGTGTGCTGGCTCTCTTGTGAATGTGGTCGGGTATGGCAGGGGGACCTTATGCGTATGCCACAAAAGCAACCTTTCAGGCCCCGGGCACGGCGGGCAGAACGCTGGCACACACCCTAGCACACGCAAACACAAAAACACACACACACACACACACCCACACGCACACATGTGCAGCGTATTCACACACAGCGATACACATGTCAAGAAACACACATACACACACACACATACACACACACACACACACACACACTTAGTAAACAATCATTGGTCAGTTTATGGTCGTTCTATCATGATACACAACAAATAAATGCTTCCGAATGCTGAATCCGAGCATTGAGCGGGAATTATACTAAGGACAACAATTTAGAAAAAAAGTTCAGTTCATTCTCACACATGTGTGTGGTTAAATAGAGTGGAGCTGTGTAAAGTAACAGCTTTCATGTCAGTGAGTGCTTGTTATGGAGTGTGTGTGTGTGTGTGTGTGTGTGTGTGTGTGTGTGTGTGTGTGTGTGTGTGTGTGTGTGTGTGCGTGTGTGTGTGTGTGATCCTGCTGACATCCAGTTTAGTTATTACAAGCATTGCAAGAGACATGTACAGGTCAGAAATGAGTGAGTACAGATCTTCTCACTCATTCATAACCAGTGCTACAACAGAGCAAGCGTTTGTCACACACACACACTCACACACACACACACACACACACACACACACACACACACACACACACACACACACACACACACACACACACACAAACATGCGCAAAAATGCGCACATGCACGCACGCACACGATGAACATATCAACATGGAAATCGGCTGGTGGGAAAGCAGGGTGAACAGTCCCATTTGATGATGCCTTAATCTAATTGAGCAATCCCCCCTCCACGAAAGGGAAGCAGTCCTCGGTTGACCGTTTCCTTAGAAGCCCCTTTGTAATGGCATTACAGTTAACCACTATGGGCTCGGCTGGACCACCCAGCCAGAACAAGGGAGCCAGGGAACAGGGAAGGACAGTGTCTTTAGGAATTAGGGAATCACTTTTGATGTTCGTTCCCTTTTTTTTCTTCCTTCTTGTTCTGCACCACAACAACGGCATTCCCATCACCTGCAGCTATCCATAATCTAACATGGCTTCATAAAAAAACAGGCCCGTGTTTTTATGAAGCCATGTTAGATTATGGATAGCTGCAGGCTTCAGATCGACCTGCACAGGCCTCTCACGTGGAGAGACCACCTTTTCAGTTCTCCTCTTCAGCCCTTGCATTGTCAAAGTCGATTGGAATAGCTGACTTACAAGAGGACACGTCTGTTTCCCTCGGCAGCCCAACTGTTTAAGTACGAAGAGAATATAAATCCCAAACATGAAACCTGACAAATAAAAGACCATTACCAGGACGTGCTGAAAAATAACAAAAGAGATTGAGGTTATTAACGTGATAAACCTGATTAACGGCGGGTGTATGATAAACAAGAGCACATGCTTCTATGAGGATAGCTCTCTCCTGCTCCTCTCCCTTGCCTTGGATTGGACTACGTTCCCTTCTTCCCCTGACATCGTATCACAAGATCTACACACTGCCACCCAAAGACCTTGAGTTTACAGCAGGCAGAGAGCGAGAGGACGGCTCAAAGGAATGTACTCACACACTCCCCCCCTGCCTTGACCACTACCCCCTGCTCCCCTTTTCCCCCTCTCCACCTACTCCACCTCTCTCTCTCTCTCTCTCTCTCTCTCTCTCTCTCTCTCTCTCTCTCTCCACAGGAAACAGCACATTACGGCCTCAGGCTTGGTGAATTCCACACTTCATGAGGTTACGGCGTTCTGGGGTCAACACTCGCTCTGCCTCAGGGTGAAATTAACACCCCAGCTGGACCAGTGTGTTTGTGTGTGTGTGTGTGTGTGTGTGTGTGTGTTTGAGTTGATTTATGAACATTTATATCTGTGTGTATGTGTGTGTGTGTGTTTATATATATAAACATTTATGTGTGTGTGTGTGTGTGAAGGTGTGTGTGTGTATGTGTTGATGTATGTATATTCATATCTGTGTGTGTGTGTGTGTGTGCGTGTGTGTGTTTGCGTGTGTGTGCATGTGTGTGTGTGTGTTTGTGTGTGTGTGTGTGTGTGTGTGCGGTGGCATGAGTTGGTGAGCCTACTTTTGTGTCTGCCCGTGTCTTTTGAGTCTCTATGGGTGGCTGTGTGTGACTGTAGGAATGGTGGGAGGATACGTTAGTATGTGTGTGTGTGTGTGTGTGTGTGCGTGTGTGTGTGCGTGTGTGTGTGTGTGTGTGTGTGTGTGTGTGTGTATGCCTATGCACGTAATTGTGTACACACAGCTGTGTTTCTTCAATGACATATATTCTCAAATTCCTTCTCTCTTCGGTAAACTGGTTGACCCGGTGTGTGTTGGGAACAATGTGCCATTGACTTCTAATGATTGCCATTTTAACACGTTCCTCGCCATCTGTCCATCAATCTTCCAGTCCAGCATTCCTTCCGTGTTTTCCTTCTCTCTTTACAGCATTCGGCATTTGGACATACATGTAGGTGTATTGAATGATAAGATCTGTTTGTGGGTAATTGTGTGTGTCTTTGTGTTTGTGTTTGTGCTTGTGTGTGTATGTGTGTGTGTGTTTGCATTGGTGCGTACAGTGTGTGTGAGTTTGTGTGTGTGCTTGCGTGCATATTTCTGTGTGTGTGTGAGTGTGTGTGTGTGTGTGCGTGATGATGAGCAACTGAGGAAGAGTGAGTTTAGAGAAGGAGCAGTTGTGTGTGTGTCACTGTATTGCAACCCACTGCAATGGTGTGCATTCAGTTTGTTGCATAACATTAACCCCTGGAACCCCTATTCTGTGAGTGTGTGTGTGTGTGTGTGGGGGGGGGGGGGGGGTGCGTGTGTGTGTGTGTGTGTGTGTGTAAGGCGGGAGGGAGGGGAGGGAGAGAAAAAAAGGAGGCCGTTCTAAGAAGCTGACATCACCCATCCCCCCGTGCGCCATTCTGAACTTAAAGATACCCCAATGATCGCTTTCTCTCACACCCCCCCCTCTCTCTCTCCCCTCATACTCCCCCTCCGCCCCCTTCTGCTCTTTTCAAAGGGTGTACAGGGATTGGCTAGATCTTGGTGGCAATCAACCGAGCCCCTCGGGCAGATCCAATCAAACCAGCCCCCATTTGCTTCCTTTCCTCATCCGTCCCACAACAACTACAGCCGGACCCCTAGCCCTCGGGCCTGGGCAGGTCCCTCACTTGCTGCTGCATGGTGGGAAACAAACACATACGACAGCTAGGCTGAAGAACACACACAGTCAGGCACTATATTGTCAACACCACCAGATGAGCAAGCATCCAGACCAGGATCATGTGTTCAAGCCCTGGTTTCGAGGATTTGTTTTGAGTATCAGTGGGAGTGTTGCAGGAAAAGATGCTGCAATGATATATATGATATATGTAATAAAATATTTCCTATCATATTCATGCACATACTATGTGTGTGTCCCAGCATGTAGACGTGTGAAACCGGTGTGTGTGTGTGTGTGTGGGGGGGGGGGGGGGGGGTGTGAGGGCACAGAGAGGATTAACTGGATTAGAGCCCCACTCGGGGTTGACCCCCGCAGAGGGAAGGAAGCCCCCCAAAACCAGTTCATCCCGCTACCACTGAGCCTCCAGTACCTCTCTACCACTGAGCCTCCAGTACCTCTCTACCATCGAGGCCCCAGTACCTCCAGTACCTCTCTACTACCGAGGCCCCAGTACCTCCAGTACCTCTCTACCACCGAGGCTCCAGTACCTCTCTACCACCGAGGCTCCAGTACCTCTCTACCACCGAGGCTCCAGTACCTCTCTACCACCGAGGCTCCAGTACCTCTCTACCACCGAGGCTCCAGTACCTCTCTACCACCGAGGCTCCTGTACCTCCAGTACCTCTCTTCCACCGAGCCTCTAGCAACCTCCAGTTTCTCTTTTTGTGCAGAGGTACTTGACAATACAGGCATGGCTAGATACTTTTAACAATCCCAAGGTTAAACATATTCTACCAAATGTAATGTAACATTATGATTAAATGTTCAAAGATTAAGCCTAGCAAATATAAGACGTATCAATAAA
>NC_136934.1:15574083-15621583 GCF_949987615.1 Pollachius pollachius | reverse complement strand
GCACCAAGGCCAAAGGGGGGGTATCAAGTGAGGTTTTAAATAGTGCGGGCCTCTGGTCGATGAGCTCAGGGCCCAAAGGGTCTAGCCTGTGGCCCCAGGTCTCCACATCCACCCGCCCAGGGGCCCCCAAGCCCTCAGACAGTGGCCCTTGAGTTAACATCACAAAAGCCCTTTTGCCCCCGCAGAATCACAAACATATACATAGGCCGAGTTCACCTCACACAGAGATGTAGCCTTCTGATTTGGAGTTGAGCCCCCAAGTTGAATCCACGTTTGAATACGGTGTCGGTGAACAAAAAGACCCGCTTTGATATAGTCTCACGACAACCGCCTGGCCGCTCGGTGTCTACGCTACAGCTGTGGCCCAACCACAACCTCATGCTCACCCCAACGCTATACAACCAACCCCAGGCTCATCCTGCACTTCAACTGCAACCCCCTGCCCACATCTTTAGTCTCAAGGCTCCATTTACTATCTAGCTGTCTCACTTCTACCTCTACCCCTCTCTCTCCCTCCCTCTTTCGCTCTGTCTCCCTTTCACCATCCCTCTTCCTCTCTTTCCATTTCTTTCCATTAATTTCTCTCTCTCTCTCTCTCCCCCTCTCCCCCTCTGTCTCTCTCCCTCTCTGCTACAGGAAGGCCAATGTTTACGTGATACTGTTTTAATTAGAGGCAGTCAGCGCTGCTATTTTCTTTACAATCTGACCTGTGTTTGCCTTCACCCAGAATGCCATTGGGATGGGTCCACTTTCCATTTGCGGGCCAGGAGGGGGAACCATAAAGAATGAGGGGGGGTTCCCGCCTCTATGTCGTGGTGGGGGCCGTGGCGAACACTCGTGGCAGGCCATGAATTTATTAAATTGATTAATTCAAATTATTATTCTTTTGAGCATTGATTTCAAACGGCTCGTATGATGGTGTTGAATTTCTTTGTTGAACTGTGGAAAGACACAAGGAGACGCCCTGATCTTTGAGCCTGTTTGAACGGCTTTCCTCCTTTGCATTTTTAATGAAAACATTTAACACATTCCGCCAAATACCTCTAGGTTGATCACACTCTGGTTCTTTTTCCTTGCATTGGTTTGCGAAAACAGCACACCCCCACAGAGAAATCAAGATATAAATCATGAAATGTCAATGTTTTTGGCTCCCATATGTGGACATTGTGGCAGCTTTGCTTTGCCTTCACTTTATCTTCCAAATTGAAAATTGAAGTAGCATGTAAATGTGTTCCCCGGCCAGCGGGCATGGGCTCTGACAGCCTGCCCGTGCACACACACAGATGTGGCTGGTTACCAGCCGCACACGGGGATACTATCATAAGATACGCGACCGCACCAAAACCGCAACCTCACGTCTTACATCATTGATTCCGTGACAGTCCTTTAAAAAAAGGGCAAACCACACTTCTTGCACACAAGATCTGCGTGGACCATCGGGAAAAAACAGCAACACCAAATATCATCTCCTGAACATTGAGCGAATGTTCTGAACCCTCAAAACACGCACCCACCCACACACACAAAATCACACACATTCTCGGAGGTGAAGGAGGGGGGGGGTCTCCCTGTTTGAGACGGTGCTCAGCTCGACCGATCACTCTCTGTCGCTTTGTCTAATAAACACAACTTCCTGTGTGCAGAGTGTTTATAAACAGTGCTGAGTGAGCTCCGTGCAAGGACAGACGTTTGTCCAAGCAGGCTTCAGGGTGAGGGGGGGGGGGGGGGTATAAACGTGATAGGATGTGAAAATACAGGCTCACTTTTGTGGATAAAGAGAGAGAGAGAGATTGTGTGTGTGTGTATATGTGCATCTGTGTTTGTGAATGTGTGTGCATGTATGCAGAGTGTTGGATACATGCTGCATTGTGGGTCTGTATGCACGTGTATTGCGGTGGACACGCAAGTGTGCAATTGGGTATGTGTGGTGTGTATATTGGGGTATGTGTGTAAGTGTGTATGGGTGTGCCTTGCGATCGAGACGAGCTATAGTGTGTGTGTGTGTGTGTGGTTGTATGTGGGCTTGTGTTAGTGTGTTTGGATGTGCGTTGCGGTGGACACGCGCTACAACGTGCGGCCCACACAGTCTCTGGGCCAGGGTGGGTCCTGCTTCTCCATGGGTTGCCTGGAGGGCAGGTCCGGATGAAACGCAAACAGTGGTTTGGTGTCCTCTCCTTAGTCTAAGCTCCGCTCGACCGTGGGCCAGCAGCGTGGCCGCGGCGAGACCCAGCACAGCGCTCCACTGTCCAGGCAGCATTAATCTATCCCTCAGCTGCGCGGGCTAATCTAAACAAACAGATCTCTCCCTTCCAACATCTGGAACTCCTCATGTCCAGAGACCTAGAAAACCACCAGTCCATTCTGCCTTTCTGCCGGAGTGTGTGTGTCGCAACCATGTGTGTGTGTGTGTCAGAGAGGGAGAGAGAGAGGGAGAGAGAGAGAGAGAGAGAGAGAGAGAGAGAGAGAGAGAGAGAGAGAGAGAGAGAGAGAGAGAGAGAGAGAGGACAAGCTTGTGTGTAACTTTTTTGGCATGATACCGTGAGACATATCCCATCAATGTTACACACTATCTAAGAGAGTCCAGACCTAGTTAATCAGAACTGTGTGGTCACTGTTTCAATTATAGTGAAGATTCTGCTGTGGTCAGTGGCAAGGGAAATCACCACCATAAAGCAACATTATCCTGTATACCCCAGTTGAAAGCTGATATTTTCCTACGAGGGATTTTTACCACCCTTCACACATAAATGGTGATGTAGGTGTTTGTTGATGTTGCGTAAATGAAACGTGAAAAAATGTCGTCAAATGTACATAAATAATGACCTAGAATTATTAATGTTAGTTATAACATTGGTATAAGTCATAATAACATACGTTCTATCAGAATTAGATTTTATAGGGGTGCAAAAACTTGTAAACTCGATAATAACCACAGTGCAGAGTTTAGCTATCAGCCTTCGCATAGCTGTCTCCTGCGCATGCGCCAAACATTAAAACAAGATATAAAAGAAAATATGTAAATAAACATTGCACGGAGTGAACGACCCCTGGAGGAAAATGTTGATCAGTAACTGAATCCGGTCTTCAAAATGTAACGCTGAATGATTTAAACATGTCTGGAGGATAGAATGACAAAGTGAAGCGAGCAAAACTTAAACAAATCGAGAATGAGGGTGTTTTGTTGTGAATTATTTCCCTTTGACAATCACTATGGTAAATCACAAAAAACTGCAAATAGGCGCCCCATTCATGACTTCAATAACAGCCTCTCGCCCATAGTTCTGGAATGCAGTAGATCAAAGGAACAAAAAACCCGCTGCCCCTTTGCGTTAGCCTAGACCTAAATACCGCCCATACACAACACGGACCAACTCCGTATTTGTAACAACAGTATTTATTTTCTTTACGTCGTTCCAAAGAAACAGTGGTGAACCAATCCATAAACATGAGTTCCTGTCCGCACTCCGCTTTTTCCCTTCAGCCAGAGACAAATCTTTTTGGAAAGTTGAGAGCTGTCCAAAACGGGACCACACACAGTCTCTGAGCTGTGTGCGGATCACATTCAACTGCTGGGGGCAGACACACACACACACACACACACACACACACGCGCGCGCGCGCGCGCACACACACACACACACACACAAGCACACACACAAGCACACGCACTCACACGCGCGCGAAAAAATGGCCGCTTTGAGAGAATTTCCTTCCTCAGAGCTACTCATGAGTTTAATTACAACTTTAGTTTTAGTTAAATGATAATCCCTTATCGAGGGAAACCATGCGTGCTCATTGGATAGCAGAGAAACAAGTGTTTTCTTTGTGTCATTATGAACAATTCCCAAAATGCCGTCTTGTCACCTCGCTCGAACATTGAAAAATATTAATTTACTTTTGTCAAGAAGAATGCATGGCATGGGCTACGATTAGAAAAACATGCAATGAAAATAAAAATAAAAGTTTCTTACCTTCTACCCAAAGTTTCTCCACGTCCGTCTCCAAATTAGCTGCCCGTAATCCAACGGCGAAAGCTCCGAATATCATGAGGCCCACCACCAAAAACTTTCCGCAGTTCTTTTGTATGTGACAGCCCAACCTAAATAATAGTCTCTGGAACTGCGCCCTCAGCCATAGCGGTGCTTTCCTCCCAGTCGCCTTCCCCTGCGACGAGACAAGATGCCCAGGTTATTATGGTCAATCAAAAGTCTCAACTGAGGAACAATCAATTCACAATGCTTAACTGAACTGGAGGTAATTTCGCTGCCTAATATGCTAATGTATCCTTATTAAATGTAACCTAAACACTCATATGTAATACTGTATGAACAAAAACAATCTAACAACAATTTAATACTAGCCTATAAGGTAGTTATAAACCACAAATAAATAATAGGAATAAACGGAACACAAATTAATCTCAGTGCATCGCCCCTATGGTTGCAGGTGTAGAAATGAATGAGTTTTTTTAAAGTCTTGGCCAAAGATTGACAATAGTAGTAAGCCAGAGGACATGGTGGGCTGTGTTAGACTGTGGCTGGGCCAGGCCTCCAACGTGGAGGTAAATCAAGATAGTTGTCAGGGCAGCATTGTTTGGGGATTTTTCCAAAGCACGACCCCCCAAATACCCCATAGGCTCTACTACAGCTTTCTCCGGGGAGGGGGGGGGGGGGAACAGCAGGGATGTGTATAATACACGGTATAGCCGGAGAGAATAAGCCGTCTCAAGTGGTAGCCTGATAATAACAATAATGCGATGAAAAGGCGTATGGGATGGGACTATTGTGCGGCCGAACCCCACATGCCACACATGTCCGTTCCCATAGAGCTGCCTGTGGGATCCCGACCTGGGAGAGGAGTAGCCATCACTGAGGGAGTTACGACAACATTTGTGAACGGAAGAGGGCAGCCACATGGATTTCGCTTGAAGCGAGGTGAACGGCGAACCGAGTCGCATAGTAAGGGACATTATAGTGCAAGGTTTTGGAGGGCATGCTCTTAATTACTATAGTGTATGTCCAGATAAAAACGTGTTAGGTTGAGTATGGTGCGAGTCTGGAACACGCTGGAACTATAAGCTTGAACGTTTTGCACGCGTTGCCGTTCACCGTCCAGGGACCGTTATAGTGGGCAAAGTTTAGAAGCTAAGTAGCTCCAAACTATTGACGAATAACGTAGCCGTAGCGCCCTTTTCAAAAAGCGATCGCACTCATTGAGAAATCTGCACGAGTAAAACCCAACCAAGGAAAAGGTTTACGGCAGGCTTGTTTCAGACCCCCGTACCTCCACACCAGCACTTTCCCCAGCTATCCCGTTACCAAGCAGGACAACTTGGGTTATAGTGATCCACTTTAGGGGCTACAAATTAAAGCAAAAGACCTGTCAACTTGGCTTATAACAGGACGTATAAATAAGCACCTCGGATATCTGCTCCAACGCAAAGCCCGCATCACAGTAACTTGGTCGCTGCAAATACTCCAAATCCAGCGGCGCGGTGCGGGCATAGTTCCCCCTGGTTCTCCGCGTTATCCTCGGCCGGTCGGGCTCTCTGTTTTCCTGCTCAGAGTATGCATTAGCGGCCGAGGCCATGTTGCGGAGACTGCGCGAAGGTGATCGTTTTCCACTTTATAATACGTCCCCGAATACGTGTAGAGATATCCCAAGGCAACAAAGTTTCACTCTCGGTGATCTCACACCCGTGAAGTACTTCATAGTCCTGTTGGAGACGGCGAGTCAAAATCTGCGCCTTCCATCCCAACATTTCGCGATCCTGGGGTCTCCACCGCCTCGTACATTCACCGTGTGTCCGGAGTAGTAGGTCGTCTCAAAACGCGAGCTGAGCGAAGTGCTTCCCATACACAGAAACGCGGCGAAGGAGCGTCGACAAACGTAGCATTCTGCAGGCTCTCTGTGGTCTTCCCCTGGGCCGAGATTCAATAGATGAGAAAAAAGAGCTCTCTCCATTTGGAGGCAGAGGAGGAGGGGTGAAGCAAAGAGAATCAAGATCCCGCCTCTCGGGCTGTCAGATTGCTGGACTTTCTTGCTTCTGATTGGTTCCAGCAGGGCAAAAATTACTCAGCAAACACGACTATTATTAGCTGCTTAGCAACAGCTCACTAAAGTAGAGCGACCACCCAGGCAGAGAGCCCTCGTGTGTGCATCTCAAACTTCAGGGGAGTCTCGGGGAAAGCCAACCAATAGTCGACTCTGCGGCTTTCCACATTGCTTAAAGGAGCGTTTCTCAGAGAAAAGACCAGTGCAGTGCCAGGTACTCGCTTCTGATCGGCAAGAGGTCTGGTGGGATATGAAAAGTGAAGTTTTAACGTTTATTTTCTTTGTAGCGCCACCATGATCGTACCAGTAAAGCCTCCGATTTCATCGGTTTTTAGGGAGGTCCTACACCTCGTCCTACGGCGTCAAAATGAAATGGAGTCACGATACAAACACTATCACCCTTACAATTAGATTAAAATAGAATGCGTTCCATGCATTTTATACATTACATGGCATGAAAATACTTTCAATGGTAATTTAAGGTTATTATAAATATTAAAATAAATATTATTACATCCTAACATATTATATATCTTTTATCAATTTCTTTATTTTAAGTGTTATTATATTTCACGTTTGTTTAAAATATAACATTATGTTTTAATATATGTTAATAAAAAGCCGACATATTATTAAACCATTTCAAGTGGTTGAATATTGCAATTGAACATAACTGATGAAACTGCATGAAGCAACTCTGTGTGAAGATGATAACTTTGATCACAATAACATTTAACATTTACACATCAGTTACACATGTTCTTTCCTGCAGGATGAAATAGGGTTGCCACCGGTAGAAAATAATCCCACTTTGTCAGCCGCTTTGTACGACGCCGGCCAAAGATTTCTCACCTGGTTTATTAAACCGTCTGCACGTATTAACAGCCCGTCCACCCACCGGCTGCCTTGGCTGCCAGTCGGCCACTTACCATATTCCGTTTGGGGGAAGGTTCTCCTACGAATCAATAATATCCGTCCCCCGTGGACTCTGAACCTTGTCACTATGGTAAAGATGAAAGAGCGCCTTTATAATCGCTAGGAGAATAAAGGGTTGAACGCGCCATAATCCGTCTTGGTTTTAGGCATCCTGCGCAGAGTTGGAAAGAGTTCACTCACAATTACATGCCTGTTGCTATTAACCAGCGGCGTCCTGGCCACGTGGGTGTACCCTTTTGCCCATCACGTGATTAGCCTAAAGCTGTAAACACGGTCAACCCAGGCACAGCATCATCTCTAGTGTCGATCTCTCACACACACACAAACACACACACACACACACACACACACACACACACACACGCAAACACACACACACACGCACACACACACACACACACACACACACACACACACACACATACACACCCGCACACACACACGCACACAAACACACACAGGCACACGCACACACACATACACTCATGCACACACACAGGCCATTACTGAAGCATAGTAAGGAGACAAAGTTGTGTATTGTCTTTTTAGCCATTGCCGAGACATCCTATACCAAACTGTACCTCCACCCCAGGTTATTCTTTTTGCATTTCTTGCTGAATTTGAGTTTGGCCCTTAATGGATGACAGGTTTTGAATCTGTTATACCCCCGGGGGAATATACATTGTCATTGCAGGATTTTACCTATAAAAGGTGGGCCCACGGCTCAGGGAATGAGTGATAATCAGCATGCTGAACGCAAGGCATTGTTGGGCTTGTAGTAACACTGTAGGACTCCATCAAAGAGTTGTAGGTCATTGTGGAAACCTGTAGTCTCTTCTTCAAATACTGTGAAGCCCTGTAAAGATATGCCAGTAAAATGCTCTGGGAAATTATATTGAAAGCATCTGTGTCAACTAATGATATACGCATGCACATAAGATGCCAAAAACACCCTCGACCAAACATGATCATCCTTTTATTTTTTGTATTTACCTGCTTCGGTAATGTACATCAGATGGACCACTTGTTTGCCGCAGTTTAAGCATTTTCGCTCGATAATGAATGATTGCCGATGCCACTTGCACCTGAGTTGCGGAAATTAAATAATCACGAATTGTCAGGCATTTGTATTTTCTTTCTTACATTATGTTATTCCAAAATTCCCAAGTGATGTCGCAAAGCTGTAAATCGTTCATTAATAGGACATATGGCTTTCACAAAATGTTTTAATTATCTAGTTACCACATGAGTGTTGCTGAGTGGCTGTGTATTAATGTCACATGTATACTCACATGTTTAGCATACCTTAGGACCGCCAGTCCGTCCTGATGCAAGTCAGCTGGACCGCATCCACACATTTTATTGTGTGCCAACCCGCACCTGTGATCAATGTTTGCAGTTACGCAATTCTTTGAGTACTTACGACAACTTACGATCTCACTTTGCATAAGCACACATTATGTTTTTCCTTTTTATTTGGTTCATGTTTGTCGCTGTTCAACATTGAATATGTTAAATTTGGAAAATGTTTTCACAGGTCTTCACATTTTATCATGACACCCACACACACCCACACACACCCACACACACACACACACACACACACACACACACACACACACACACACACACACACACACACACACACACACACACACACATTTATTTGTGACATTTTTGCAGGCCGTTGATGTTGCGATATAATGTAGCACAAAATATAACCAACAAAAATAACTACTATATAAATGCGTTTTTAGATAATACATGAGTTTCTGCGCGAGCGGAAAACCCAGTCGACAATGTAACAAATTTCTGAGCGCATAATATAATAACATTTTGCCTATAATG
The DNA here is from genome assembly GCF_949987615.1 of Pollachius pollachius. Lineage (NCBI taxonomy): Eukaryota > Metazoa > Chordata > Actinopteri > Gadiformes > Gadidae > Pollachius > Pollachius pollachius. The sequence continues at coordinate 15,612,745 of NC_136934.1, read as the reverse complement.
TTACAACGTATAACATTCACCTGTAACGTAATGATAAAAGCATAAACATTTCCTCAAACACACACGCGCGTGTGTGTGTTTGTGTGTATGTGCGCGTGTGTGTGTATGCGGTGTGTATGTGTGTGTGTGTGCATGCGTGCGGAGTATGTGTGTGTTAGCACGTGCTGTGTGTGTTTGTGAGCTGCAGGCTGCTTGGAACATGCGCACTGACCAACATGAGTAACTTGTGCGACAGGCCTGCTATTATATAGTAGTACAATTCTGAGGATTCCTCTACTGCCTATTCTACTCTTTTCTTGTGCATCTTTTTTTGTACTTTGTTTCTTTTGTGGCACAGCTCTCTCTGAGATCCGTATGGTTTGTTTTTTTTCCAAAGAGGAAAGGAGACAAAGGCTTCAATAAGGATCTAGTAGAGTCGGGCATCTGGCCCGCAATGACCTCATCGTCGACCAATCAATTCTCTGACCCCTGGAAGGGATTCACAACAATCAAGACTCACGACTGGCCTGCAACCAAGTGAAGGAGATGGAGAGGGTAAAATGCCCCGGTAAGCCATGCACTTATTCATATTTTGCTGGTGGATTTTTTTGTTCGAAGCGGTTTCTTAGTGAACTAATGAATGTTGTAAAGAGTCTCTTCTGATAATGCTGATACTCTCTAGGTTCACTGTCCGTCTCTAAATGGCTGATAAGGTTATCCTGACTTCAAATGTGTTTAAATAAAATACTTTTATGTCATGTACATTTTGCATTTGTTATGCATTTATATGCAGCCAGTTTGAAACCGTTTCTAATTGATACCTTGAATGGATTTAATATAAATAAATAATTAATGCAATGTAATTACAGGTAAGTATTTTGACCTGTGAACATACCAATAAGATGCAAATCCCTTGTTGGTGGCATGGTTATGAATGGATGGGATGGACAAGCTGTTATAGCTTTGTGAGTGAAGCTTCATGATAACACACTCATAACAGTTTAAAACTATCTCAGGGAACACATTTGAACATTTGGTCAAAAAAAAAAAGGGGAACACATTGAAGGAAAGAATGCAAACAAAGCACACCTCTTTATTGGAAACGAATGCACTCAAGATCTTAAGTAGGAAGGCCCGCTCTCTTTCTAACTCTCTCTCTTTCTCACTCTCTATGTCTTCTTCTTCTCTTTCTATCTCTTTCGTTACCACCCTACCCAGCACGCACACACACAGACACACACAGACACACACACACACACACACACAAACACACACACACACACACACACACACACACACTCACACACACACAGACTTTTGACATTTTATGTGTTATCTAAAAAATTGGGTTATCGGATTAAATATGGTTACATCTGTATGTGTGTGTAAGTGTGTGGGTTTTTGTGTGAGTGTGCTAATACATCAAAGGGCACCGCAAACACACACGCAGACACCCTCATGTGCACACAAACAAACAACATTCATCTGACCCCCCCATGCACAAACACACGCTACCCCCCCCCACACGCACACACACACACACATACACACACACACACACGCACACACACACACACACACACACTCACACACACACACACATAATCACACATGTGTGCACACACACACTCACACTCACAATGCACACACATCGTACAAGCACGCACACACACACACACAATCACACATACACAACCAGGTACTATTTCCAATCGTTCTGCCAAGTCATAAAACGAACCATCCCTTTCTTAACGTCAGCCCAGCTGTGCGCCCCCTGCCCCATCATCTCCACCCCCATCCCACCCCGCCCAGGGCCCGTCATGGCTGCCAGTGAGGTGGTATGGGGCTGAGCGGCGAGCAGCGATGGCCTGCTGGGATGTTTATGTTCCAACCCAAGGTTGGCTTCAATCTTACCAGCCGCTTGTTTGACAGCTCACAGCACCGCCTGGCCTCTGTTTACCTCTACCAATATCCCACGGCCTTTTGTATCCACAGCCTGGCAGCTCAGAGGGAACCCAGAGAGAGGAAAGAATCCCGCCCCTCCCCTCACTCACTTCCAATCTCCCCCCCACCCCCACTGCAGCAGTGTGAGGTGTATGATATCACACAATGTGATATCATAGGAAATGCTATAACTCGATTAGAAGAGTGAGAGGAAGGATCCTTCTTTCATTTGCATTACACGGTTCTTTGAATTATTTTGAGTGTCTCGGCTCTCTGGATTGTAAACAATGTTAAGTTTGTTTTGTAAAATCCAAACATCCCTGTTTGACCAAAACAACAGATGTAAGAAAAAGAAAAGGGATGTTTGTCTGTGTGTGTGTGTGTGTGTGTGTGTGTGTATGTGTGTGTGTGTGTGTGTGTGTGTGTGTGTGTGTGTGTGTGTTTGTGTGTGTAGGTGTGTGTGTTTGTGTGTGTGTGTGTGTATATGTGTGTGTAAAGTTTGATTTGGCAGGACCTCACAGAAAATAGCAAATACGCTTATATTCGACATATTCCTCATATGCATAACTTGTGGCTACATTTTTCCGAAAAGAGTAAACAGGTAGGAATGAAAAAATCGGTGAAAGAGAGTCAGCGAGAAAGAAACTGAGAGAGAGCGGGAGAGAAAGAGACAGAGAGAGAGGGGCCAAAAAGAGGCATGAATATGCTATGAATATTAGTCACATATGTAAGAGAACATCCAAAGGGCAACAGCCTTCACTCTCTCTCTCTCTCTCTCTCTCTCTCTCTCTCTCTCTCTCTCTATATATATATATATATATATATATATATATATATATATATATATACATACATAGAAATATATGGAATAGACAATGTTGGAGAAGGCCGGTATTTAGACAAGGCAGTGGTCTGTTTTGTAGAATTGGCTTGAGAAGTTGTAATTCTTGGACACGAGTTTAGTCTCCAACGTTAACAGGAAACCTGCACTGCCCTGAATGTATACAGAAGGACCTCAACAAATAAGCTGTATGATACAACAGCCACAATATTTCCTCTGAAATAGAAAGAAAATAGGAAGAGCAACAAAGAGTTAGAAAAAGACCCCCAAAATAGCAAGGAAGAAGATTGAGACACAAACCCTTGAAATTATACATCGAGAATATGAGGCCTGTACTGTGTTTCAATGTTTTCATGGCCTACATATAGCCATGTCAAGACACTTCACCAGAGTTTACATTGCCAGCAAAAAGCCAACAAAGCATTTCTTCTTATTCTTGGGGCCTATTGGAAACAGTGACATGTTCCCCTATAAATCCCCACTGGAGGCTTCCGTTAACTCATCCAAACCTCTGCTTTCAAAACAAAAAACACTGTGCCCTTCTTCTACTTGTTTTTTGTATTTAGAACTGGTACAAACATCCATTTGTAAAACAAAATCATCACTTTTATTAAATACCTACTCTTTTTCATTTATCATTCATGAAACTTTTGTAGATCTTTGTTCTCTGCAAAAGCTGCAGCCATTCTATCTGTGAAGGGTCTTTCTCCGCGCATAAACAGTTATTTAACCCTTCAAAAGGAGTCCTAACTAGACCTAAACAGGGCTGTTCTGGGATGTCTCTCTTGAATTAAAGGATAACTTGATTTTATAAATGTTAAAATTGCACGCGTATGTAAATACTTGCAGCAAGCAAGACTGCTGTATTCCTTCCTCCGAATGAATGGAAATAAATGGAAAGCATCAAAAGTTGACAGGTCTAATCGTAAATCTACCACGGGGGTATAATCCCTGTGAAGATTAGTTTTTGGGGAATTTGATTGACAATCACAAACTCTTGCTTTTCACAGGACAAAGTTCCTCAAACATTTCAGACAACAAATCAAAGAGTTTTCCATAACCAAATAATCCTAATAATAAGCATGAAACAGCTGTAGCCAACTGAATGATTTATGTAGAGATGGAGACATTGTGGACATGTGCACTGAGAAATGTGTGCGTTGTGTGTATGTGTGCGTGTACGCTTGTATTAATGGGTGTGTTTGTGTGTGTGTGTTAGGGATACATTGTATTGATAAGTTGTTTCTCATCATATTAAAGTGAGGGATACGTTGTATTGATGAGCTGTATCTCATCATATTAAAGTAAACTGTAAACATGTGGCAGGTTTACTGTGTCCAAGATGAGCGAGGTATAATAACCGCACCATGCTGTGTCATTTGAAATACATTCATTTAAAATCACTAAAATATATATAAATATAGAAAGAATATATTGATGTATTCAATATATACAAACACTTTTGTTGCTAGCTATCTTTCTGGCACATGGGTACCCTCTCAACAATTTCTCTCTCTTGGCTGCCAAAATCTGTTACTGGTGGTGAATAGTTCTCAAGCTCATTTGCCGCTTAGACTCCAAGTAACTGTACAGGAGCCCATAGAGGCCACTAGGGACCAAGTGCAACAGAGTTTCTCTGTTCAGAGGAGAGAAACAGTGAGCAAGAGAGCGAGAGAGAGAGCGAGAGAAAGATAGAGAGCAAGAGCAAGAGAGATCATGTCTAAACCAGGTGAGCTCCGGGATGTGGTGAGAGAAGCAGCCTAGGAGATTAAATGAGGATGGAAGTGGTGACAGTGAAAATGTCTAAAGGAGCTTCGATTCAAGCGAGTCATGAAGTGCAAAATGCTTCTTTTTCCCTCCTTTCCTCTGATGAAATGGTTGAATGTAAACACAGCTGTGTGTAATAGAAAAACATTTATGGCCTGCATTCTAATTATTGCTTTGACTTACTGTCAACTGCCAAGGGCTGTTGTGTATACACCGAATGGAGCTGTTAACAGCTCGGCCCAATCTGTCTTTGCCTTTCATGGAGAAGGTGCTCACAATCACAAGGCATTGGCGCAGTGAAAGGATGGTATTATTTGGGATTACATTATGGATATAGACATTGGTCTGATGTATTTTGGTATATTGTTTATATTTTTTAGCGTTGCACTTTTGTTAGAGTCTCATTGAATTCCTGACAGACACATGATTTGTTGTATCATGTGTCATTCTATATTATTTCATGAGTACTTTACATCCTAAAAATGTTGAAGAAATCTAACCTTTTTTACATTTGTGTCATTTTGAACGAATAAATGTGTAAATGCTTTTTAAGAAGGTAAGAAAAAGTCTACATTGTACATGATAAAAAATGCAACCATACTGCCAAATAATTTTTGACTTTGTTATAAATGTCCTTACTTTACATTTACATTGTTACCAAAAAATAATCCCAATTTGCTTCAGACCGTAAGTCAAACTTTCAAATCTGTTTTTAGACTTTAGTTTTTAGAGACCTCAGCAGATATGTACATCTACTCTTTGGGGAAGGTAAATTGAAAATGCGCCCACCACAATGCTGGACTACAGCCAGAGAGACAGTATCCGTGTCAACAGACACATAACCCCACAACCCGGTATCACGAGATGTCGTGCTCATGCGCACGAAACGCGTTAATCTATTGAATCGTGTCCCAGAGTACGATTGTTCGACTTTTTTCGTGAAACGCATCACGTAATGTTAACCAATGCATTCTGAATGCACATCCTTCACAACTATATTCTTCGTCATAACTATCAAACCAAACATCCTTCACATTCGCCGAGCGATGATTATGAAAGTAAAATGCACATTTCTTGCTAAAAATGTTTACATAAACACTTTTAATTGCGTAACCCGCCATTAAAAGCGTCTATCCGTGACGTAGTCACGGATAGACACTGCGAGCATCTTTCCTATTGGATAGTTTTTAGGATATTTTTCTGTGAAAATGGCGGACATACTTTTTATTCTGGGTGGAAAATATGATATTTTAGCATAGTTACGCCATTAAAAGTGTTTATGTAAACATTTTTAGCGAGAAATGTGCATTTTACTTTAATAATCGTCGCTCGGCGAATGTGAAGGATGTTTGGTTTGATAGTTATGACCAAGAATATAGTTGTGAAGGATGTGCATTCAGAATGCATTGGTTAACATTTCGTGATGCGTTTCACGAAAAAAGTCGAACAATCGTGCTCTGGGACACGATTCAAAAGATTAACGCGTTTCGTGCGCATGAGCACGAGATCTCGTGATACCGGGTTGAACCCCAACACATTTTCCACCGGCCCGCCAGTCAGCATTGTAAAAATTCCTTCAGCATTTGGACGATCTGGATACAAAATGCAATCACACATGAGTAGAACTGCTCTACCATCCAACCCCCAAAAAATAAAAATAAACCACACATTTCCGTTGTTGTGCAGATTCACTACAAAATAGAAAAAGACGGTCACGTGACAAGGTTAGTAAAAAAGATCTTGATTGAGCTACAAGCTAACTAGCATGGTGCAATGAGTTAGGAGATAGCTTTTTAAATATACAACTATAATGCTCCCACTTCCCACCTCTAATGAGCAACTAAGGCATCAATTGTAGAAAATCTTTATATAATAATTATCTGACAAATCTACATTGAAACAGACTACCACAATAATAAAGTATATTTTGGAGCCAGTGCTATAGCCATTCCCATTCAGTTTAACCACTTCTTCAGCTTGGTAATTTTCCATGAGCAAAGACCTGGATAAAAAGCCTCCCTTTCATCTTTCTCTCTGACAAATTCTTATAATCAGTATTAGAGCTTATGGAAAGAGTTAACCAAAGTCCCATACACACACACAGTTTATGGCTGCATATATGCACCCATACACACACACACACACACACACACACACACACCCAGGAACACTATAAGTGAGGACAGAAGGCTGTATTTCCGAGAGGCAGAACTCTGGGGTAAGTAAACTTGACATGTGTGTGGAGCAGAGGTCTTCTCTCTGTTGTCGTTTTTAGTGTGTGGTCATTCCAAAAGAAGCCAGAAAACAGCAAAAGGCAAGGTAAATACACACAGACGCAGATACAGATACAGGCATGCATACACACACACACACACACACACACACACACACACACACACACACACACACACACACACACATACACATACACACAAACCTACAGAACTCACAGACACACACACACACATGCACATGCAGACCAAACACACACACACACACACACACACACACACACACACACACACACACACACATTTAAATGCTTTTATTTGGATCTAAGCTTCCAAAGATTAAAGATACAAGTTTGCATTGGTAACCTAGTTGGCATATACAACTCAGCAGTGGCTTTTATTTCAGTAACTTAGAGTAGTAGCAGGTGTCAATATACAAATCGAAGCAACAGCCCACCTCAATAATGATTATAGTTTTCAGAGTCTTGTTTACAATTACAATGTCTGGAGGGTTTACTATGTTTGCTATTGTGATGGAACCAATTCCTTTTAACAGCACTATGCTTAAAAGCCTTACAGTCATGTCCTTGATTTATTTTTCTTTTGTAACAAGGTCAACCTTGTTACCTTGTTAACAAGGTAACAAGGTTACGCTTGGTCATGCCTGGACACATACAACCCTTTGTAATGATGACATCCATTCAGAATGTTTGCCACTGTTTCATTCTCCTGTTGATTTTGGTGGAATATGCAGTATGGGTTTTGTGTTTGATAGGTACCATATTGATAGGTTGTATTTTGTTGGAAGACATTGCAGTCGCGCTGTAACCATAACGTTTGAGACGTCCTCTGAAATGGAATAATTAGTTATTACAGAATGAGAAATACAATTCATACAATTCTGAGTACTCGTCGTTCAGGATCGCTAGAGTGGAAATCTGCGGGTCCGTTATGATGTGGTCGGTCAGGGGAGCTGCCGCTCCGTCAGTGCCTTGCCAGGAAAGTTGTAATCCGGTGCTGTGGCAGAGGTCGTTGAGATCGAGCGTACTCAAGCGTGGTTCAATTTGAACCCGAGAAACTGGGGTTCATGCTTAGAAGCGATGGGTATCATGCACTGTTGTAGGTGTAGAAACAATGATTCGCGGGCCAGCCCCCAAACTGTCAGGTCATCATCATTGAGCATGTTCAGCAGATTACTTATTCTGGATGAGGTATAGAGCCATTCAATGTTTGGGACTCCAAGACCTCCGCTTTTGCACGGCTGAAAAAGAATGTCCCTGGTTGTGCGGCTATTTAGACAGAGCCATTTCCTCAGACACACAGGAGGAAATGGCTCAGACACACACACACACACACACACACACACACACACACACACACACACACACACACACACACACACACACACACACAGATCAATGATCAAAGGTAACATGGCTGTTCATGACCTAAACATAGAAAAAATAAAAAATAAATATGTATGCACACACACATTGTCTCACATGCCTGGAATTCCACAGAATCACCCATACCAACACACGAGTCAATCAACTGTCTTCGAACTGACAGTTGATCAGAGGGTGCCCTCACACGCATTTCAAACACAGACATTCTGACTCCCCCATGACACTGTCGACCTTTGACCCAGGTGAGGGGAGGGTTCGGCTGGGTTCTGATGGGTTCATTCTTTGTGCATGAGGTAATTTCCTTCCGGAGGTGCTCGGTTGTGGACCAGAAAGGGGTCGCGTTGGTTGACCTCCTACCTAGACACAGTGGGGGGGCCCCTGCTGAGATAAATAGGGGAGGGGAGGTGGTTAGGTCTTCCTATACACGTCCTCCCCAAAAGTCTTATTGTGTTCAGGATGTACAGAGAAATACACATTTGATGTATTTTGATTGCCGATAAAATTCACAGGATGTTGTTGGTTTGGAGAATGGAGACAGGAAGAGCTTTACAGGAGAAGTCAGGCTCACACCCATCCGTTATATTTTACATTTGACTGTCTTTGTCCTTATTTCAATGTGATTTATTGTTTTAGCTCATGTAAATTGTAATTCAAGTGATTAAAATAATTGTACGTTTCACATTGAGGAACTCCTCGGGAACAGCTTTTTACAACCAATCTCTTTTAAGATTTTAACAATCTCCGTTGCATTCAATGTGTGGGAGCCTAATGATTTTGTCCGTGGACATTGGATTTCCACCGTGTAGTCAATGAATGTCAAACCGCATTTTGAGTTTTATGAATGAATACAGGGCTTGAACTAAAGTATCTGCTCATGGCTTTGTCTTCTTCTTCGCTCACACCCATATCATCTGTGTCTCATATCGTTTTTACGAGCGCGGTCGAGGTTCTGTTTTCAACCTCCCAGGCTTCTCCTACATCTCCCCCCTACCTCCCCCCCCCTCCGCTGCTCGACTCCCCAAACTGAGTCCCTGCGGTTGAACAAATCAAATATGAACTCTAGCACTTAAAGCCACCTTCTGCTAAACTATGTCTCCTGCGATATCGGGGGGCTATTACAACAACTTGTCCTTCAAGTTCAAAAGTTCACACCCACATACTTTTTTCTTCCTTTGTCACATGTAATATGTAGGCCTTGTACACATGTGGGAACGCACACACGTACACACACACTCAGGCACATAAATACATTTAGAGCCAGGTAAAGAGCCGGCTTTGGACAACATGTGTAAGAAATGGAACAATTATTGTTATAGACATTGGTAGACCTTAAGGAGTCAACGACAGTATTCACATAAAACTGAATCAGAAATCATAGCTGTAGAAAGGAAAGTCAGTCCACTCTACTTCAAGGGCATTGCCTTGCTTGTGGCCCTTACCTGGCCTTCTTGGGCGTTTAGTTAAAGAAAAGAAAACGAAAATGACTGATAAAGTGAGAAAAGGATGAAAAAGAGTATAAAACGTCGTTGTCAACTTCTTCCTTGGTTGATGTTATAGCCAGCCCAGGGCAAGACCTGCACACAAACCTCCATGTTTCTACTTGGATGACATAGACCACGAACCAGAGCCACATTTACTCTCAAACACCGTGCACTCCATGTGACAAAAGCCAAATGCTTTTGTTTGTCATTTCTGTCAGAGAGGCTTGGGGGTGGGGGGGGGGCGGGTCGGTGTGTGTACAGAGATCTGAGGGAGAGGAACACGATAGGTTGCAGGGGAATGTGTACAGCAGAGTGTTTGTAAACAAGGCAAACATAATCAGCGCCCAGAGAGCCACAGCTGGATCTACTAGGGGCCGGACCGGGGCCCCTGATTGAGGGGTTCTGCGGGCCCCATTGTTTCCTGAAGATTACAGAGCAGGGGAAACATAATCAGAGCAGATCACATATCTATGTTTTCTAGGGAGTGATTGTGACGTGTTCATCTAGTCACCATAAAACGCTATATATAACTTAAGAATGACACAGTGACGGTGCAGGGAGTATGATGACACGGTCCTTTGTAAATCAACGGGTGGGTAACAACAGGTTAGTGGTTAACCGGGGTAGGGTTGGGAGTTTGACTCCCACTGGGGAACCATCCTTGCTCATGCTATTGTAACAGACTTTTGATCAAATCGGCTGCTGAAAGGTTTGTTATCAATCTAAACATTCAATAACTAACCACTTCCACCATGTCATTAATGTTCAGATATTAACATCTTCTCCCCCAGTAGAGCATTGCGTGATAGCCAGCCAATTGGGAAAGTGTTGAATATGCGATGATAGATTACAACCCCTCAGAGCTTTTCAACCCTAGGGGGATGGCTGGAGGGCATCGAGCCGCAAAACTCAAAGGAGATCATCAACTGTCTCTCCCAGCACCTGGTCCTGTCTCACACCGGGCCCTCAGGGCAGTCAGGCCAGTGGGGGGGGGGCCTCAGGTCACAAGAATACCCCCTCCCCCATCTTTAGTAGTGTGGAAGGTGCAGTCAGTCTTGTTTGGTGTTCTCTAGTACTTTGTTTTTGTCGCCATTTGTAAGATTGAGCCCCTCCCACTAAGTCGGCTAGAGATTTCAGTCCAATGTAAAACGCTGTTCAACTGTTTGATAACATTATTGAAATCACCATCAATCATCATTGATATCACAGATACGTCCAGGTTATTTTAGGCTACAAGCTTGTTGAAATGTTTCACACTGTGACTTTAAGGGGACATTTTGTAATTCAGTTGGAAACGCTTGAAGATGTGTGGAGAGACCAAATGGTTTCTTCAAACTAAAAAACCTTTTCAGTAGAGTTTCATCTGTTTTGAAACGTTTATTTAATCAGTGACAAATGGAGAAGCCGGAACGGAGTCCTCCGATGTATGTTGCATTGACTGGTGGAATAGTCATCTCCAGGGAATGTTATAATCCAGGAACACATACAAACGTCAACAGAGAAGTCTGACAGATCTATAATAGAAACGTGTTTTGTCGCTCAGTTTTTTGAGAGGGTACCTTTCCATTAAAACCACCGCTGTGCCCCCATAAAGAGGCTGTGGAATAAAATGTCAGGGCAGTTCGTTCCAGTGTCTGACAGTTAAAACACATGAACGTAAAACAAGGCTGCTGTCTTGTATTTAGCAGGCAGCATGAAGCCTTAGCATGTGTACAGTGCAAGGATATATCTCTGCAGAGTCTGCATGTAAAAAAAGGTTTGCGCCTCAAAGTGGAGAGGCCCAAACTCGTCTCCGGGGAACCCTTCTTTTCTTCTGTTTATGGGAAAGGCCCTAATTCACGAAGACAAACCAGGCCGTCATTATATTTAACAGATTATCATAAACATTCTTGGCTGTTGGGCCTGAATGGTCAGTGTGTGTTGTGAGATGGCGACACCACCCAGATACACATAGAGGAATGCACACCAACACAACGCTGTGAGAGGTAACACAGGCGTAGATAGTTACACACACACACACACACACACACACACACACACACACACACACACACACACACACACACACACGCACACACACACACACACACACACACACACACACAGGCATACACAGATAATTCACAAACACGTATTAAAACCTATTCTCCCTTTCAGGTGCACCTGTTAGCATCCTAAGTGGAGGGGGGAAAGCACCTCATGCCAAAACATAGTCTTGTTAAACTACAGTCTCTTTCAAATAATGTGACGTTTTTTCATAAAAAGGCATAACAAAAAAAGAACTGAATTTAAATAAGGTGCTTGTAAATCCAAATATAATTGGAACTAAGTAGTCATATATGGCGCAGCTGATGCCGAAAGAAAATCTTGCAATTATTTGAGGGTTTACACATTAAAGTTTTATACGATCAAACACACAAATTTTATACGAGACAACACACAAATTTCCAATCAAAGGTGCAATTATTCCAACATAGACAGCCAACGACAGTCAAACCACCTAACGCCATGTTGACCTCCGCTGGTTCAAACCAGTGCCCAGTAGCTGGACACAGGGGACCCGGACCCTTATGGTCTTTGGACACCCTTTCTGGGCCGAGGGCGGCCGCCGCCGGAGAACAAAGACGGCCATACAGCCGGGCCACTGACCGGACCACCTCTGCATCACCCCACTGCCCCTCCCTCCAACACATGTGGCGGTGAGGCTGAGGCCCGCCATGGAATTTATGAGGACTGTGACTGTATGTATGTGTGTTTGTGCGTGCATGCGTATCTTTGACCATGTGTGTGCGTGTGTGTGCGTGTCTCAGAGCACGAGTCTGTGTGTCTGTGTGCAAGGGTGTGCATGCGTGTGTTTGCGTGTGTGTTTGCGTGTGTGTGTTTGTATGTGTGTTTGTATGTGTGTATGTGTGTACTTGTGTGTGTGTTTGTATGTGTGTGTACGTGTGTGTGTTTGTAAGTATCTATGTGTGTACGTGTGTGTTTGTATGTGTGTGTGTGTGTTTGCGTGTGTGTGTGTGTGTGTGTGTGTGTGTGTGTGTGTGTGTGTGTGTGTGTGCACAATGTCCACCCAACTACTGTTCTCGGTCACATCATGTTATAGTAATTGGCAATGGAAAAACACTGACTGCCGCTGAAAGAGTCCTTGAGTCTTAAACGTGTGCAACATACATGGTTATCTCAAGTTTTCCAGCATCATTTATGAAATTTGGTGTTACTTTTCTCTCGCCAAGTCTCCTGCAGGATTGAGTGTTGTTGTTAAAGCAAGCCAATTCTTTTTCAAATTAACATAAAAAGGTGATTCATGAAATACTCTGAATCAAATTCCTGTTGAACACGTTTGAGGCTGTAAGAGCTGTGGTTAGAATTGGCAGCTCGCGCCTCAACAAATCAATGAATCCAACAGAAAACGATACTTAAAGATATTAAAAACATATTAAGAAAAAATATTGTTAGACCGTTATTTTTAGACTGATTAGAATCCTTCACAATGGAAATGATTTGGGAATGAAAAACGTCTTCGAGGGGAACAGCTGGAAACTTGTGGTTGAGAAGTTGGAAACTGCCTAAAAGACCATGGACCGATGACACTGATGTGCGTGTGTTTAGCTACTCCACACGGTGTGTGCAACTGTGTGTGTTGACACAGTGTGTAGAGTGACTGAGTGTGCTTGTTTGTATGTGTCTGTGTGTGTGTTTGTGCGTGTGAGTATGCATTTGTGTGCGCAAGTGTATGTGTAAATGTGCATGTGTATGTGTGTGTGCATGCATGTATGCATATGCATGATGCGTGTGTGTGTGTGTGTGTGTTTGATTACGTCCCAGCCGTGTGCGTTGGCCGAGCAGAAGGTGACCGATGAAGATGACTATTTATCACAAGATTATCTATTTGTCAGACAGGACATCCAGTAACACAGATGCTGGTGAAGATAATTCTTTCTATCTGTCGGACATCAATTCTGTAGCCTGCGCTAGAAACACAGAGGCTGTTGAAGATGATTATTTCTATCTGTCGGACAGGACATCCTGCCTGTAGATTGCACTAGTAACGCAGAGGCTGTGAAGATGATTATTTCTATCTGTTAGACAGGAAATCCTGCCTGTAGATTGCGCTAGAAACACAGAGGCTGAGATGATGGCCTCCACACATGCGGGCTCGCAAGGAATAAATCCTGTCTAAATAAACATTTTTTTTACTCAGGAGATGCTTCACCCTGACTGATTCTCGGTGAGCGCCAAGGCTACACGCTTCAATCCCTCCAATGTTGAAAGAGGTCTTAATGTACCATATGGCAATGAAAAAATCCCTAGACAACTCCCTCCTCTTCTCTCAACGCTCGGCCAGTGAAATATACTATAATTACTCTGGATGCTGTATCTAACAAGAATTCTAAACAAGCATCTATATACGCAATAACATCTTTATTTCAGACTCAACTTCAAATTCAAACCACACTTTAGTACATCTTAACACGTGTGTTTGTGTGAATGTGTGTGTGTGTGTTTGTGTGTGGTTGTGTGTGTGTGTGTGTGTGTGAGTGTGTTATGTGTGTACAAGTGTGTGTCGATGTGTAGGCACACATGTGTGGTGCGCACGTGTGTTAGTGTGTGTTTGTGAGTGCAAGCAGGCGCGCGTGTGTACCTATATGGATTTGTGCAGACATCTGTTCGAGTCCAAACCGGAGGGAAACCCCAGGTCTCCTCCTAAATTATGAAGGAAAGGATGGTCGTTCGGCCAATCAGACTCTTTATTTGAAGAACAGTTAGTGGATCTCCATATTTGGGGTGTTCGGGGCACACAGCAATCGATTGAGATGCAGTAAACCCGACCTTGGTCTATATCTTATACATTGCATTGCATTACCTGATTTGTTGATGTTTTACGGGGAATCTTAAGCAATTTTCAGGGGCCTGTGCCAGAACATGTCTTCGGGTGTGGGAGTGTGTGTGTGTACGTGTGTGTGTTACGGCAGTGCGTGTGTGTGTGTGTGTGTGTATCCACATTGTGTTTGTGTGTGTGTGTGTGTGTGTGTGTGTGCGTGTGTGTTTGTGTGTGTGTGTGTGCGTGAGCGAGAGTGTTTTTGTGTGTGTGTGTGAGTGTGTGTGTGTGTGCATGTATATCTACAGTTCACTATTGTAGATAAATGTTTTCATATGACAACCCGATCCTTCTTTGTGTACTTCTATCTTGCTCTTTGGAAGGTTTCTGTTTATTTTCACATTGATATGTTTGTGTGTGCATACCAATGCATGTGGAAATATATGCCTGTTTGTGTGTGTGTGTGTGTGTGTGTGTGTGTGTGTGTGTGTGTGTGTGTGTGTGTGTGTGTGTGTGTATGTGTGTGTGTGTGTGTATGTGTGTGTGTTTGTATGCGTGCAGATTTGTTTATCCTTGTTTGAGGATTTAAAAGAGTCCACAGGAATATTGTTTGGCAAGGCTCTAGCGTAAACAGAGGCAGTTGCTTCCACGGAGCTGGTCCAGTCCATACCGTCCTGTCCTGCCCACCTATACACTGCTGCTTTCAATATAACAATTACACAGAATGCCACATTTTCTTATTTATAATCATCTATTTTCAAAACATCACTAAGCCCATTGGTTCCATTAAAACATATATGTGTGTGTCGTAGATAAAAAAATATAATAACATATATATATAATAATATAGTTTATATTTTTATTAAGAACAAACTTTATATTTATTGGTCGTGCATCGCTATCAACTTTTGTTTTTTTTTACAAGTATTCCAATTGAGATTTTAGGCTGATTGTTCTCAGCCTTACTCGTATGTTGCCTTGTATAGAGTTGACGTGTCCTAGACACAATGTCTCCACCCAGCAGTGAGACCGACCAACCAGCAATGTGGTCCTTCTGCTTCTGGTCCAAGATAAATAGTCCATTATATATATACATTTATCTGTGACAGCACAATGCCTGGATTTAAACTTGGTGATTACTTAGTTATACATTTGGGTTCGGGAATGGTTGTGCATGCCCGCTGGTAATGATAGGACATTTCTACAAGCAAATAAATTACCACGTCGCCAGGATGAAGAATAACAAAGATTACAGATTGTCAGCAAGGTCGTTTTCCACGCTAAATATAATGCAACTTCAGTAAATACACCAAAAAGCTATAGTGGGACAATAATAGTCACTGTGCGATAGATTTCAAAGGTTCATGTTGGTGAAAACGTCTCATACATTAGCAAATTTAACATGTTTTCCTGGGAAGTGATACAGTTTTCTGGAAAATCCTACTAAGATGTATGTGTGAGAGGGAAATTAAAAACGTAAATTCTTTCAGGGTGACGAACTGCTTAAAAAAAAGCCTGGTTTCTCGGGTAACTGATACGCTTCCAAATAACCTTGAATAAGCTAAATAATCTCCTCATGGCAGACCAATAATGCTAGTGTTTGCTGGCTTATTCCACATAAAAGGGGTTCACTCGCTTCACTCCCATACAGTAAAGGCAAAAATCATTATTGGGCCGACTTTTCTCTTTCCGCTTCTTTTCCTTTCCCCCCCTGCCTTCCTTGGCCCACGTTCTTCCTCAGCCCGGCACAAGCCTGGAGGTACGGACATCACACACACCAAGCCTCTCTCTCTCTCTCTCTCTCTCTCTCTCTCGCTCTCTCTCTCTCTCTCTCTCTCTCTCCCTTTCTCTCTCTCTCTCTCTCTCTCTCTCTCTCTCTCTCTCTCTCTCTCTCTCTCTCTCTCTCTCTTTCTTTCTTTTGCTTTCATTCTCTTTCTATCTTGGTCTCCCTCCTACTATCTTGGTCTATCTCTTTCTCTCTCTCTCTCTCTCTCTCTCTCTCTCTCTCTCTCTCTCTCTCTCCCAGTCTCTCTCCCTCCTCTGTGTTTGGTTGTGCTGTCGTGGCGGGGCCCCTATGTCCCTGGCCCAGCAGTGAGCTTGGGCCCTGACTGTTTGTTTGAACATACTGATGTGAACTGTGAAGGGCCCCGGTGGTTGTCTATAGTATCGGTGCCTGAGGGACCACCCAGCTTGTCCGGCTTTCCAAGGAACGCTGTGTTCCCCTCGGTCTTTGTTTTCCCAATGTCTCTGCTGCTGCTGTTGCTGCTGCCGTTCCCAGAGCCTCGAATACTTTTTGGTATATAGGTGTGGCTGTTTGCGCACTCAGGTTGTGCAACATCCCGGTTTAAGATGGTTCACCTAGCTTCCTGCATTCGGATGTCGAGGTGGCGTCAATTCAGAGCAAAATAGTACACACAGACACACACACACACACACACACACACACACACACACACACACACACACACACACACACACACACACACATAGCGTGATTCACTCTAGTGGTAGATAAGGACGGTTGAAAGAACAAATTAAAAAAATACTAATAAGGAACTTGTTGTTCCCCACCATATTTGAACCATTCCTCGGTTTGTGTTGACGATAAACTTGTTAGACAAGGCTGGAATGAAAAAAAGAAAAAGAAAAGCCAGTTCAACGCAGAGAGGTCAAAGAAAAGGGACATCTGTGGACAAAAATATTTATAATACTTGTTATAAGCAAACATGTGTGTTTACTTCATTGGCATCCGTCGGAGCGGTATTGTGTTGGGTTGGGTCGGGGGAGAGGGGGTTGGTGGTGGGGGGTGGGAGGGGTTGTGTAAATGGAAAGGGAGTTTATTAAGGCTTGCATGGGGACGCTTCGAGGCATAGAAGGCCTTGAAGCGGCTGACGCGCTTGGAGGCAGACAGCTGATGAGGTGGATAAAGAGGCTGAGGCATCGCTCTGGGTGGCACTGGGAGGTTTTCAGTGTCTGGAGAGAGTCCGGACCACACACACACACATGCACCCACACACACACACACAAATGGACACACACGCACACACACACAAACACACACACACACACACACACACACACACACACACACACACACACACACACACACACACACACACACACACACACAGTTATGGAGAAAGATGGCCAAAAGCGAGAGAGCGATCATTTTGCTTTGGAAATCAAGGGTCAATCTGGGAACAAGAGGTGTCAATTTAGTTTTTAAGATGTATCTGCGTGTACAAACATGCATGCGACAAGCCTATTTTTCTTGTTTCATTATGCTGTGGTTACGTTTTAGTATATTCCAACTTGCTAGCTACATTCCAAGTAAATCCATTTGAAGTCCCCAATTGCAATTTTTGAGTTTTTCTATTTTAGCCTACTTGTGTTCCACAAGGTGTGACATGTATCTGAAGACCAATAGTGGGACTCTGTGTCCAAGGAACAACAAAAAGATTGAAGTTGTTCATCTTGTTGTTAAAGATATTTAAATACATTTCATTATTGAAATATTTGTATATCATCTTCCTTCAAAAGTTCCATAACCAGCAGCTAGGTTTGGCCCCTGAGAGCCTTCTCTGGACCCCAAATGTGGAATATGTGTGCTGCATGCATGGGGCGCATGGATGCATGGATGCATGGTCTAGTCTTAAGCAGGGCTGATCCCAACAGGATAACATGGGTTAAACCACACACTAACAAACACTCACATCTCTGCACATTTACATGCAAACACACACACACACACACACACACACACACACACATACACAGACAAACAAAAACACACACACAAACACACAGACAGACACACAAACACAGACATGCACACAGACACAACCACAAAAGCACCCGACCATTCATAAACACTCCCTTCACACCGGAGACGCCAACAGCTCCTTCAGACAGAAAAATGACTCCTTTCACAACGTCTGGAGGGCCCTTGTCTGCAGGTCTCTCTACCGAGCTTCTAGCTCCACCACAGACACTGTGTTGTGTCCCCCCATCCCCGTCCCCCCCTCCCTCCCGGGAACATAATTGCATGCTTAAACGCCTGAGAAACGAAAAGGGCCTACTTCTGCTGAGCGGGTCGGTTTTTGTGTGGCCTCATTGTTGGCGTCGCGCAGTCATGCAGTTTCCCCGAGTCCCCAATCTGTGTTCACATTGGGTTACAGGGGAGAAATCAGAAGGGTGGAAGAGCGAGTGGGGGAGGAGGGGGGCGATTGTTGTCTAGCGGCCAGATACTTTTATTCCAAGACCGGGCGGCTTTTGTGCCCATCCATCCTGCCCACCAGGCGGAGGGGAGTGGTGGCAGGTTCCAAGTCCAAGTCGAACGAAAAAAAAAACCCTGAAACGCCCAAGCGAAGGCAGAAAGTTGTGTCTCTCTCTTTTTCGATGTGGTATGTGGCCCTCAAACGCTGAATCAGCTGTCGCAAGGGAGCCCCTGCTGAGGTAGGCTGAGGCGATTCACACCCACGTAGACGCACGCACGTCAAAGTGCATGTGTACCCACACTTGTACACACACACACCCACACACACACACACACATGAGCGTACCCCTGCAATACCGATCCCGTATATACCTACATACATAGCATACGCATCTCTAACCGCGCACAGCAATGCCACAGTTGGTGCTACGGTGCGGTGGATGAACTTATTGGGGCTTGTGTGGATGAACAAAAGGCCTCCTGTAAGGCCTGGCATTGTAACAAACGGCAAGTTAGCTCAAAATACACGACGAGCTACGAATCACAATGTTCCGTCCAGGCCACGACACAAAAGGGCGACGAGGCGCCCCCCAATTGGGGTCAGCGGAGGCCCCCGGGTGTTGAGCGGCCAAAGAACATTTGGTATGATAACAGTGAGTCCAAGTCAGCCAACAGGGGGAGTCGCTTATCACAGAGGACTGGGTGGTATGAAGAAGATAAGGACGCAGAAGAAGAACGAATGGTGTGGGTGTGTGTACGTGTGTTTTGGGGGGATGGAGTAAGGGTAATGCTTTAGCTCGGTTGTGCTTGCCGTTGGCAATGCTTTAGCGGGGCTGGTTTTGCTTCTGTAACGGTTGGTACTAGAGCCCCCTTACTTTCACAGAGTCCATGCAACTATGTCCTGAGGGGTGCCTTTCAAGTGCCTGCCTTGTGTTTGTTTAATTGAGTGCCTCAGTAATTGAGAAAAATAAAGGGAGAGAGAGAGAGAGAGAGAGAGGGAGAGAGAGAGAGAGAGAGAGAGAGAGAGAGAGAGAGAGAGAGAGAGAGAGAGAGAGAGAGAGAGAGAGAGAGAGAGATAAAGAGAGACAGAGAAAAGGAGAGAGGGGAAGTTAGGGGGGCGAGAGGGGGAGAGAAAGCAAGGGAGATCGAGAGCAAGAGAGGGAGAGAGCGAGGGATCCGCAAGAGAGAGAGAGAGAGAGAGAGAGAGAGAGAGAGAGAGAGGGGAAGTTAGGAAAGACTAGAAGAACAGAGAGACAGACAGGAGAGGGAGGGAAGGGAGTAGGGGGGCAGAAAAAAGAAAGAGGTGGGGGAAACGGATAGAAAGAAACTGGATTATATTCAAAGCTGCTTGGAAGAGATTCAACTTTTGTACAACTTAATTAAAAAGCATGGCAGCACCTCTTTTGTCCATGGGCTTCAGTGAATAAAAGTTATTTACAGTGTCTTAAGTAACTTTTAGAAGTGCTGGATGACTGGATCGTAAATAATATAAAATCAAAATGAGATTATAGCTGCCTTTAAACAACTATCAATCTGCCAACAAAGTAAATGGAACCGCGGGCTCTATGTGGCCTGAAGAAAAGAGGCAGTCATGGGGGAACAGCCTCCAATTCAGGCTCCAGTCTTCCCATGTGTCCCCCTCCCTGGAGGGCTGGACTAGGCCTGGCGCTCCATAGAGAGACACTTTGCATATTCCCTGAATGATTTAATTGCAGTGCAACTGTGCAACAGAGTTTGAAAACACACTCAAGTCATTGCAATGATACCGATAAAAGTGTACGTGCAAACATTGTTGAATTGTAAAGTCTGTCAAATTGATTTCAGGCTTCTCTCTTTTATTTTGCCCTATTATGGTGGTATTAGTTCACCCTAATTCTTTTGTGATTTTCACTATGAAAACCCTGTTTTTTAAAAGGTGCAATATAAATCTCATCAAATAACATTGTCTTGAAACAAAATAACATTGAATTATTAACTATCTTGGCAGCATCAATGACTGTAATAATTAAAATAAGTAAAAGATACTTTGCCTTTCTGAGGTCCTGCAAATAAGGAAGTTAAAAAAAAACTAATTTTAATGTATTGCACTGAGAGCACATTTCAAAATGAAGATAAGACCACATTTTTCTTTATATGTTTAAGGAAAAGAGTGATAATATCCACTGACCACGGCTTCTGTGTTCCAGTTCCTCTGAATGGAAAAGCATGTAGACATAACCAATGCTGATGTGACATCATTCTAATACAAGTCTTACTGTGTGCACTGACTCAACATGATGAATTCATTACTGATGAACATAACGGGGTTTTATAATGCAAACCAAAACACAAAAAACAGAAATTACATCAACGTTATTTCATGTCTCTGATGGAAATCAATGGTTATGAATCTTAACTGTCCTTCTTTGGCCTGCTGGTAATTGGTTTTGGCCCAGGCTGGGCCCTCTGACTCATGAGAGGAAGAGAGGCAGTAACACAGATGGAGCATTTCCTCTGGAGTGTGAACCGCAAGACCTCCATTCAAGACTTCCTATTCCAAATGCTGATTGTGACCAACAGACAACCAGCGAACGACTGCTCCGACATGCACCGTGCTCTATTCAAATCAGAGGTTGCTGGGCCAATTTGATCAGATCAAGATGAGCACTCATGTGCAGGGGAGATCTACTGATGTTCATCAAGGAGAAATCTTCAGGGATAGAGTTTAGGCCATTCATTTAATCTGGGTTGGTTTTGTTTGTGAGGACTTTCATCCAAATGTGCATTGTCTGCTAGATAAAATGTATATAATTTTTTTTTAACATTTATCTTTCAGTGAAATTGTAAATATATATATATATTTTTATTATAAAGATGGAGTATTCAATTAATATATTTAAATTATGTAAATAATAGATCAATTTAAAAATGAATGACACACAAATGAACTTTGTGTCATGGTATTTGAATTTGCAATAATAGCCATCAATATGCTTTCTCTAAGGATAGCTGTTGCTATGCAAACAACACCCATAAACAAAGAGCAGCATGGTATCCGAGCTCCATCCCCGAGTGAACGTGGTCTAAACGTTAGCCGCAACGCTCCAGATGAGGAGGGCTCAGAGTCCTCTCCCTGCCATGGTACACTGCCATACAAAAATGGGACTTTTTGTTCCTGTTTTCCGATCCTGGGAATTTATAGTGCAGCTGCCACAGATGTTCCCATAAAGAAAGCCCAAACACTGATGTCAAATGGTTTACATACTGCGTGAGATCTCACACACACTTGTTCTCTTGCTGAACCGGAGTGGCCCTCGCTGGCTCCGTTCACAAGGAGGGTGCAGCACATTGGATTAGAAGGAGGCCTGTGACTATGCTCGACGATGGCTCTCCTCTATTCTTGTCAACATCCCATCGTTGCTGTTAAGTGACGATTGACTGACTATCCTAAATTGTATACATTCAATCAGGCCTTTATTTGTTACATCCTCTATTGGCCTTTCATAGCACAGCCATTTTAAATTATGTGGTTGTAGGCTATAGATGCAAACTGATGGATAACGGTATAAGGCCTGCATCCAAAGTCGATTAAATGAAAGACTTTTTATCGACTTTAAGTTTAGTTCTATGACACCTAGTTGAAATAGGCCTATAACCTGATGCCAACCTTCTGACCTCCATCACCAAGACCAAGTATCGCACCCTGGGGGACAGAGCCTTCGCCATCGCCGCCTCTACCCTCTGGAACTCCCTCCCTCTGGCCTTCCGAAACTCTGATACACTCTGCTCATTCAAAAGTCAACTTAAAACCTATCTCTTCAGGACCACCTACAACATTTGACAAATAATCCTCCGCCATCTTCCACTCTCTCCCGCTCTCTTAATGTGTTGCCTATTGTTTTGGTGTTGTCTATTTTTTCCCTTTTGTTTGAGTGTCTGTACTGTCTGTATGTATTCCTTTCTTATTTGTAAAGCGTCTTTGAGTATTTAGAAAAGCGCTATAAAAAACTGCTCAATTATTATTATTATTATTATTATTATTATTATTATAACAACCATAAAAAAAATTTGATATTAAATGGGGAAACTGATGATAAGATAGGCCTTCTATAACACATGCAAGTTAAAATAATAATCCTAAAATCTGTCTTTCTTTCTATCTGTCTGTATCAATCCGTCCTTCAATCCATCCTTACATCCATTCAGCACTTTCTATTAAATTCTTATTCGAAAACGTAGAAAAACACACACACACACACACACACCCATAAACAAGATTATGTTATAGACATTGAATACATCGCATTTGGCGCGGATACTTGCGCTGTTGGGATTTTTTTAACACGATGTAAAGAATTTCGAAAGTGCGGTTTTCAAAGAAAAAGTAAATAAACACCGGGCAAGGCAAGCTCGGGCATCCGCCGCTCGAATCATGAACACAGACACAACTCTACACCACCATCACGCAATACTTTATTCAGCATCATGTTTGCAAGCTGTATCAAAATTGTAAACAATTTAAATGTTTATCTCTTGTGTCTAGACCCGGTTGTGACGTTAACCGAGTAAAAAAAGGCTAAGTTAGCTAACTTAAGCTGTGAAACAGGAGTAGAAACACCCGCAATGCACCGAGATGGACTCATCCTCTACCACAGACGCCAAAGGTTTGTTAGTAAAGTAAGAATGTATTGTAAAATCATACATTGGTACTTAATACCTCTATTAGCCTAATCGAATGTAAATGTTTCAGTCATTTGGCAAGAAGGTGACAGATGCCTTGCACCGAACCCGAAGGATGGTTCCTTGCAAGAGGCTACAATCCAGAGTCTGCTCTCCTCCTCAACCCATAATCATGAAGATAACAAGGTGTCGGTAAAGTTTATCAATCACAACATCCATGATGATGATGCTGATGCTGAAAAAGAAGTAACGATACCAGTCTGCAAGCTTCTACGAGCCGGCTCCGGCCAGATCTCCCATGAGAAGCCCCTGTTCCCCAGCCTGAATCCCCTCGGCGCGGCTGTTCACTTAGTGCTCTCTCTGGGTGAGAAAGTCCCATACACCGTCAACAGGTACTTGAGGGACTACCAACGAGACGGCATCAAGTTCATTCATGAAAACGTCAACTTATCCAGAGGCTGCATCCTTGGGGATGACATGGGCTTAGGGAAGACAGTTCAGGTATAAACAGAAAAAAAGCCTACCTGGCCAATGTTTGATGCTATTTCTTTCAGCCGTTTATGTAACTTTTGTGTTTTCTCATTGTGTTCTGGCACCGTTGCTTTTGATCATCATAGGTCATTGGCTTTCTTAGTGCTGTGCTTCACAAGACCGGAACCTGGGAGGACGTTGAGAACAACAAGCCTCGATTCCTCAGGACTCAGTCGTTTTCAGAGCAGAGGAGACCAAGCAAGGTAGGTCTGCCTGAAGAGAGGAATCCAACCAAAACCACAACATTTTTCATTGTACTAACACATATATATATATATATATATGTATGTATGTATGTATGTATGTATGTATGTGTGTATGTATGTGTGTGTGTGTATGTATACATACCGTATTTATTTTGTGAGTAGTAGGTAGGGCTGGAGGATGTAGCAACACTCATCTGACATGCACACAGTGCTAAAAATCAGTGAACAATGTCAAAGAATCTTTCTTACTCCATAACACTTAAACTGCTTATGAATTATGTTAATTTTCTGCTGCACAGCAGCATGCTGGAAAGTTCGAAAGGGCAACATTTGATTATTCTGTATATCAGCCCTTGTAGTCTTATGATCCTAAACAACGAATGAAAATCAATATATTCAGTAATGCACTCATGGATCCAGTCATCCAGTAAATAACTCCAGTAGTAATGGAGTTGATACATTTCTGCTTAAATTTGTAATATTTTTGATCTTTGATCTTTGAAATTCAATTACATTGAATAACTTGTACTGGTGCGACCCCTAACTTATGTTCTTGTGACAAGACAAGGTCGGTACTCGTGTGTGTTTGTGCCTGTGTGTGTGTGTGTGTCTTTGTGTGCTAGGTGTTCTTGATTGTGGCCCCGCTGTCGGTGCTGTACAACTGGCAGGAGGAGCTGGACACCTGGGGCCACTTCCAGTGTGTGGTGATCCACGGGCTGCGGAAGGAGGAGGAGCTGTCCCGCATCAGGGACGGGCGCTTTGAGATCGCCCTCACCACCTACGAGACCCTTCGCCTCTGGCTGGATCAGTTCAATAGGTGGCCCTGACTAGCAAACCATGACCGGTCAATTAGTGTCTGCGAAACTGTTCATAGATGCAGAATGTAAAAGTATTTGTCAAATTTTGTATGGCTACTTAACTGTTGAATCTAGAAAAACACTATGAATTAACTTTTTATAAACTCAGTTTTGTTCTTTTGAAGCATACAGCATATGTTGGTGGGTATATTGAGGTCGAGAGGGACTCATTTTGGCTACATGTCATGTTTTGTAATTGAAACATTACTTTTTTTGTACTGCTTATTTGTTTCAGTATCGACTGGTCTGCTGTTATTGTGGATGAGGTACACAAATTAAAGAATCCTAAATCCCAGATAACACAGGCTATGAAGGAGCTCAAGTGCAAGGTAAGTGATGTATAAGATGTTCTCCTGTTGGGTATGATTTGCGTTAATTGATTCCAAATTTGTGAGCTACTCTTCTGGATAAGTTTATCAGTAGTTGGCGTGCCATTCTACTGCGAGCATTGTATTGCAAATTTCAACAACATTCTGTTGTTCTGTTGTTTTTTATCATAGGTTAGAATTGGTCTGACTGGTACCATACTGCAAAACAACCTGGAGGAGTTCTGGTGTGTCATGGATTGGTATGGTTTTATATCCAACATTTTAACTTTCAGGAATTGCTTTGCTAACAGTGCACATTTTTCATAAGAACTTTTGTATTTATTTCGGTCTTAAATCCTTTTTTATGGTATTTTTTTCAACCAACATTATTTATATTAGGAAAAGCAAGGGGAAAAAAAACACTGTCTTTTTGTCTATGGTTGAATTCTTCATTGGTTTTTTTGTCATTGCATCACATCTCAGGGCCATACCTGCATGTCTGGGAAGCCTTGGAAACTTCAAGAACCGGTACTCTGATCCGGTGGAGCAGGGACAGAAGCACAGCGCAACCAAGCGCTCCCTAGCCACCGCCAGGAGGGCTGTCCGGGCGCTGGCAAACAGGATCTCCCCCTGGTTCCTCAGGAGAACCAAGGCCCTCATCAAGGACCAGCTACCAAAGAAGGATGACCGGGTAGGGCAGTGCTTCCACTCCTCCCTATAAGCTTTAGATATTTAAATGATTTAATTTTTTTGGGCTGCTGAATATTTCCCAAAAATTCAGGACAAAAAAGACCTGGATTTGACATTCAACAAAGACAATATTGATGGCCTTAATAGGATAGGCTGAATCATAGTTTCTCAGCAGGATGACCTACAATCTTTGAGTAGATTTTTATTTGTTGAGGCAACTCATAATCACAGAAGTGAAAAACAAAAGAAGAATTGATCTTCTCGCCCACAGAAGACATAAGTCAGTGGGGAAAAATATATATTCTTTGCTTGGTCCTTTTGTAGACAGTTTCAATGTGGTCTTTCAAGGATAACAGATGGTGTATCATTACACCCAAATATTTATACCAAAATCCCTGCTCGATATTTTCAATATGGATAACAATAGGAACTTAATGTGGGTCAGATGCTGAGCGAAATTCAATTTCCTCTGTGTTCTTTGTGATAATCTCAAGAGAATTATTATCACTCCACTCGATCACTTTGTTCACTCCGTGTCGGTGCAGCCCAGTGATGCCAGAGTAAGTCCACAGAGCTGTTTCATCAGAACCCTGTAGAATATATTTATTTGGTGTATCTTGGCAGTCGCTAAACATTTTCAGAGCCAAGAATGGGGTCACAGGCCAAAACAGGTTGGGTACCACCTGGGGTACAGGCGAATTCCAACATCACAGTCTTCATAGCATGTTCCACAGCCTCTGTAGTGTTTTTCTTATCCAGTACAATCACAACAGTATGCTGTTACCATGGGTGAGCTTCTCAAATCCCAGTTGAAGGAACTGTGTTGTTTTGTTGCAGGTGGTGTACTGCGCTCTGACGGACTTCCAGCGGTCGGTGTATCAGACTGTGCTGGACGCTGAAGACGTCATGTTAATTCTGAGGTCTTCGGACAAGTGTGACTGTCAAAGCGGTCGCACTCGGCGGAGCTGTTGCTATAAAGTAAGTAGCAGTCCGGGCGTTGCTATTGAGTGAAGGGTGATGGCATGTTTTACATATGTGTATATATATATATATATATATATATATATAATATGCATTTTCAAGCAGCATGCATAGCTGACCGTTTGATGGTTTATGTGTTCCTTGCGTCCCAGACCAATTCTGCTGGTGTGGAAGTGAAGGTGCTGTACTTTAGCTACTTGACCATATTGAGGAAGGTCGCAAATCACGTTGCCCTGCTGCGCTCTACGGACGGAACCAGCAAGAAACAAGTATATATTTTTTGATAATAATAACTTTATTGCTGTCATACTTCAATCATGTTACATTATTGTATCCTATTACTCACACTCGACATTTTTCAGAAAGAATTAGTGGGCGCCGTCTGCGAGAAGGTTTTCCAGAAGTTTCCGGACTTCCTGCGGAGATGCAAAGAAGAGGCGTTCGAGGCTCTATCCGACCCCATGTATAGCGGAAAAATGAAGGTCTGAGGCATACTGAACGGCATGGCATGTCATTCCTTGTCAACAAGAGATTGTTCAGTCTCTAACGACTTGTCTCTTTTGCTGGCAGGTTCTGCAGAAGCTCTTGAGACATTACATGAAGAGGAGGGACAAAGTGCTTATTTTCTCTCTTTCCACTAAGGTACAAGTCGTGTGTTGTCAAGTGTGTTGTGTCTTAACGTGTGTGCCTTCGAGTATGTGTGTGCACATCGCTGCAATGGATACTTTGCTAATTGAGGACATGGGGTAAAACATGGGCCTACATGGAGATGTCTAGATTCCCGAAGGCCATCTTTCTTGAGATTTTTAGGGCATTGTTATTTTTTATCATGTCCACTGGAATCCCTTCCTTAACATAGTCTTAAAGGCTGAACATAGTTGGTTCCATGTGCGACTTGTTTACAGCAAAAAAGGAGGCGGATACATAAATTATTCAGGACAAACTAGATTATTACCAATAGCTGCACTTTTGATTTGAAATATGTCAGCAAGAAAGCTAGAGTGTATAGATTTACTATAGCACCAAAAGTGTCCCGTTGTACTTGAGAATGACTATTTTCTGTTTAGAGAAGTTAAGAGAGAAGTCATTTAGCAGATGTAACGGTCACCCTGAGCAGCTAATAGTGAATCCAGATACAGGTAGGGAGCAAGGATGCCTACGGGATTGCAGATCAAACTGAGAACTAGGATCTGGGCTCTCGGCATGTGTTTGTGACTGTGTGTGGAACCCCTGCAGCTGCTGGATGTGCTGGTGGGCTACTGCATGGCAGAGGGGTTGGAGTACAGCCGGCTGGACGGCAACACCAAGGCCAAAGACCGGGTCAAGATCGTCAAGGAGTTCAACAGCAGCCCCCACGCTAACCTCTGCCTGGTCTCCACCATGTAAGTCATTACAGCCATTACGTCGAATGAACTCGCCCAAAAAATATTATTTTTGGACAATAATAATCAATCAAGATCAAACAATGTGGTGTTGTTGAAATTGTATGTATTTTCTTATCTTTTCTCATTTGTTTTTTGCAAATAATTGCTACTAGCCTATAACAGTATAACATGTTACTCACTTTCTCTCAGGGCGGGTGGCCTTGGCCTGAACTTTGTGGGAGCCAATGTGGTGGTGCTGTTTGACCCCACCTGGAACCCAGCCAATGACCTGCAAGCTATCGATCGGTAAGAAGCCCACCACCACCAACACCAACCGCACGATCAAATTAGTTAACTAGTAAAGCAATTACAATGTTGCTTTGTCAAATAACAGACATCACCTTACAAATAGCAGTATTCACATCTCTGTCTTCTATGTCCATTGAGGAAACAATTACACTTAGCAATATGAAAAACATAAATTAATATAATAATTAATATATATGAATAAATAATATTCAGTTCATTTTTATTTATTTATATATTACTTAATTATTTTTTTCAGAAATACAAAATCTAAATCGCAGAGATATATTTGAGAGATACATTTCATACAAAAAGATGTCCTACTTTTTGAACTACTTGTCTTGAGTAAACCTAATTTTAGTTTGTTTCTTCTCCTCCAAGTGCCTATCGTATTGGCCAGTGGAGGAATGTCACTGTGCTACGGCTGATCTCATTGGGTACTGTGGAGGAGATCATCTACCTCCGACAGGTTTACAAACAGGTACCTGCCATCCACGTTAAACCATGCTTTTAATTTTTAAATTATTTTGTGTGTGAGGTATGTGTGTCCCTTGAGGTTGCGTGTAACACAATATGTTCCCCTATTAAGGTTAGGGTTAGGGTTAGAATCTCCAGAATCTCCAGTGATTTTAATTGCAATGGCTTACGCAGCAGAGGCATAGTATATGTGGTACATTATCAATTTCTCTCCCAAAGAATGTGAATTAAGACTAATCCAGTTTGGGCAACTGCAACCCATAACACTTATCAAAATAGCACATGAATATCATCTATGTATTGCATTATATTGCTTCCATTATCCAAATGAGCTTTGTGCATTAACATTTGATGTGCTCCTAATGAATGATTGTTTCTTAGAAAATGTAAAAAACACCTGTAGCTGAAAGCGCCATTATTTATTTATTTTTATATATATATATATATAAATTAGAGCCTTCTTTGCAAATTCTGCATTAGATAAA
Organism: Pollachius pollachius; assembly: GCF_949987615.1. NCBI lineage: Eukaryota > Metazoa > Chordata > Actinopteri > Gadiformes > Gadidae > Pollachius > Pollachius pollachius. The sequence goes on along the minus strand of NC_136934.1, from coordinate 15,583,197 downwards.
TGTGTTTAAAGTTCATCACTTGGAGTAGACTTCCATCAAGTTCAGATTACCATTAACGGTGTTTAGTCCAAACTCAGTGGCTGTGCTACTCTGTGACGCGAAGCAGCACAGCCCGGCCGCGTGGGAGCGGGTTTGGGAGTTTCTGTAGTAAGATTCTTGTAAACAAAGGGAGAGGCAGGATTCAAATTGTAGAATTTAATTTTATTGATGACATGAAAGAAATCAATTCAATTTGTATCGATCAGCATTGACAAGAGATATGTCAGTTTTTTTTTTAACAAGCTAGTTGAAATGTTCCACATTTCGACGTTAATATATTTATATATATATCCGTATATATGTAATTCAGCATTTTTTTTTACATTCATCCCTCGGCCTCCCAGCAACTGCAGAGCACGGTGGTGGACCGGGAGAGTGCGCGGCGGTACTTTGAGGCGGTGCAGGGCACGGACGGCCATCAGGGGGAGCTCTTCGGGACCAAGAACCTCTTCAGGCTGCAGACTCAGGGGACCTGCCTGACCCGCCAGCTGCTGGAGGTCTGAGACCCGAGCACCCCGGTGTCTGTTGACCCGCAGCGCTCCAGGCCTTGTCCTTCAGCAAGGGCTGCGTGGGTGTGGGGGTTAAGGGCGTTGTGACTCCCAGGCAAAAGGCTTAAGGGTTTGATCCCCGATGTTCCCCCTCCTCGAGCGAGGGGCCAAACCCCCTAACTGCTGTACAATAGGCAATTTGGATTTGTTTGAAATGTGCTGTAAAAAAAACCATACTGCTGGTCTGCGTTAACGTAGCGCTTTTCATTAGCCCCTCAAAGCGCTTCACACACACATTCATAAATGCATTCATACACATTGCTACACTGACAGCGGTGTTCACTATGCCAGGTGAAAGACAGGTGGTTGGGAGCATTGCGGGTTAGGTTCTTGCTCATGGGCCCCTCGACACTCAGTTAGGAGAAGCCGGGGATTGAACCAGCAACCTTCCGGTTGCTAGTAGTTACTTAATATAACTAAATGTAACTCGTATATCTTAATTCAATGTAAGTCTAGCCAACAGCTTTTGCATATGTGGTCATTCCTTAGCATATCTGTCCTTGCTGCACTATCAGTTGTCTACCACCCGCCCTGATAACCAACACGTCCATCGTTGTTGTTGTTCCTTTCTCCCATAGCGGGAGGGTCGCGTGGAGGCCGGTGTGGTCACAGCCAGCACGCACGCGGGCGGGGCCGACGGCGGTGAGGAGGCGGGCGGCGAGAAGGAGACAGGCGTGAGTAATATCCAAATGTTCCCAGGGAACCAGAAACTCTGGGGCTGGAGCTCACCCCCCCACGTCCCCAGCGGCCCATATGACCCCAGCGGCCCCTCCCAACCACAACCACCACCCCCGGCTCCCTTCCCATGTGAAAGAGGAGACACTTCACCCATGACTCCTCCTGTCAGTCGAACAAGCTGCACCCTGCATGTGTCATCTATCTGCCTTAAACTGAGAGGAAAACAGTGTCTTCTATTCCCATCTGTCGTTCTCCGCTTCATTCTCTTTTCACACTTCCATCGTTTTGCATACCTTTGTCTCTGTCTCTGTCCTTCCATCTCTGTCCCTCTTGTCTCTCTGTCCCTCCCCCTTCTGTGTCTTTCCCAGATGCAGTGTAGGACAGCTGGCTGTAATTACCCAGTGTCCTAATGGAGGGAGCAGGAGGACCACACAGCAGAAGCCTATCTTCTGCTGTCGTTCCTATTTATTTACACTGCGACGGCCCTTAACGCCCCGCGACGGTTCCCAGCCAACGCTCCGGTTCTGCCCGGCACGCAGGCTCCTTCGCAGGCCTTGCTTGACTGACTGCAGTATTACTGGCAATTAACAGCAATAGAGTGCCCACATGCACGCACGGCAAGCATACACGCCCGCATACGCACGCACACAACAACCACACGTACATACACACAGGCACATGCACGCGTCGATATCCATGCATGCATCCAGACATATAAATATACATGCATCAACACGCACACATCCACACGCACGCATGCACGCACACACACACACATGCACACACACACACACACGCACACACACACAAACACACACACACACACACACACACACACACACACACACACATCCATACACACAGATGCACCAACACATAGGCTTTCCTGTACACATGGAGTCCAGTAGTTGTACTGATTAAAGGGTTGAAAATATAGGCATGCACAAGAACATGACAAGAGTGGGAAAGGTTCATCTAGTGGGATGATACCATGGGAGCGCTAGATATCACTTTAGTTGGTCCCTCTGAAACCTAATGAATATTTAGCATCGGACTGAGTCTTTAAAGGGGCAGTACACCCAAAACCGTTTGTTTTAGTTTTAAACGTGGTAATATGTCCTTACATGAATTTCAACATGATGTCGAGGTGTCCCTGAGCAACCAAACTATAATTGTTCCAGAGGAGCTGGTTGTTACCTTGTATGGTTGACACCGCCGTCGGCGTATGAATGGGTGAATGTCAGGTACTATTGGAAAAGCGCTTTAAGTGGCAACTGGTTATAAATGCGTCGTATAAATGCAATCCATTTACCATTTAGAGAAAAATTCCTATGTTTTATCAAGTCCCCAGTTTGTGAACGTCCCACTCTGCTCGGGAACGCCCTTTGCGTTCTTTTGGTGAAATTACAAAGTGCCTTTTCTGAGGCACTTTGTCGCCACGATAATGGGACACCGTGACACAGACTCATGTCTGTGCAGAAGTTGATGTTAATGGCCGTGCTCGAGAAAGGGATTAGTATAGTATAATGTCACATGGATTTAAAATTGCATGTTATAACGCTAACACACAAAGACAATATTAAAAAAGTATCACAAAGTTGACGTGTGTCGTGACCATTGGGACAACACACAAATACCAACCTAACGAACGAATATCTGAATATTCAGGCTCGGCCTTAATGAAATCCAGTCAACACTGCGTTAATTGGAAGATCTACAGTACAGGTTGACAAAGTTGTGCTTGTGTGTCATCTACATAAGTGGATCCCAAACAATATCAAAACTGAATGGATTTATTTTATATTCATTATGTATATTTTTCACTGTAGGAATCTGGGAAACCCGCGCCCGCTGATGCCTCCAAATCAAACAGCCCACCGAGTGAAGGGACCCCCACCCCCTCGTCCAGGGGGGTGTTGGACTTTAGCAGCGGCAGCGAGGAGGAGGACGTCGGAGGCAACATCAGGAGGAGGAAGGGCGCGGAGCTCCGCGGGGAAGACGGGGCCGCGAGCGGAACCTCCGCCTCCAACGCCAACACCGCCTCCCGACCCAGCCTCCTCCACTGCGGCTTCTCCCGGCTGCTGACGGGGGGGGCGCAGATGGCGTCCTCCAAGGTGGAGGACAGCAGTCTGAGTGAGGGGGAGTCCGGGGGTGGTGGAGGGGGTGTTGAGGAGCGACCCGCCATGAAGAAAAAGAAAGAGGTGGAGGAGGGGTGCACTTCCCAGGGCTCCTCATCTGGTACCCCTGAGAACAGCGTCTCCGTCAAAGGTGGGGTCCTCCCCGACACCTCAGGTGGGTCCGGGGGAGAGGGCCGCCACAGAAGGTGGATGAGCGCAAAAAGGGCGGAGGGGATGAGGAAGACGGGATCGAACGAGGCCCGAGCAGCCCCCCGAGGGAGGCACGTGGCGTCCGACACTGATGAATCTGACGACCTGGGCGAGGCGGTGAGAGGCGGAGAGAGAGGCGGAGCCAACCGTACCAGGAAGAGACCCCGCGTCAGGGCGCGGTCCAAACACACAGAGCACATCGAGATGTTCACCTCGTCTGAAGAGGACCACGCGCCTGTCAAGAAGGGCAGATCGACGAGAGCAGACGGGTCCAGAGGGCTGGCCGATGGAGGCGAAACACCAAAAATGGCTGACACCTTAAGGCCGCGCGTCTCGAAAAGCGTCTCGTTCACGTCGCTGAAACCGCAGACGCACGGAGATGGGACAATTGACACCGTTCTAGGTAAACCTGGGGTTTGTATCGTCTTGCTTATCGCGCGTGATGCGATGTTCTTGAGGCATCGCCGACTGTGTTTTGAAACTGACCTGATGGTGTTTTTTTTGAAGGTGGAGTCAGTGAGGTGCTGTACACCCATTCTAACCAGCGAGTGGTGGGCGGGAGCAAGGCCGAGGAGCGAATCAGCCGGGCCGCCGTACGGGACGTGTTTGACCGGCAGATGTATTCGCAGTTCCCAGCTAATCATTTTGTAGGCACCCAGGAGGTACACCAGCAGTTTCCGACAGTGCTGAACTTGTGTTTTATATTGACATGGATGTGATAATAATAGTTTTTGGGCCTTTACATTTTTTTTATGATTCAAATTGAACTATAAAATGTGCGACTCGTATTGCTCGAATTGATTTAAAATGTTGAAAGATGGCGAAAAGTACCTTCAGGCCATACACCATGCGTGTCACTTAAGTCAGTTATTAATTATTAACTGGTTATTAACAAGCATTGTAAAATTGTTTTCAGCCCCAAAAATAAAACGGGCACAGATTTCTACGTTGTTTTTTTATCAATGACCCCAAACGATGTTGATTTAATAACACGGTGACTCCCACACCAACACGACATGCGGTCCGCTGTGGTTTACCACGTTCCAGAGCGAGTTGTCAGCGGCCACGCCGGAGATCCGGGGCACTCCGGCCTCGGCAGCAGCCAGAGAGGAGGGAGAGAGGAGCCGGGCCGGGGCCAGCGGGCTCAGGGCGCAGCACCCAGTCACCTCCCATCGCCAGGCTGTCCACCACGGCCGGGAGGACACCTTCATCCTGGGGCAGACGCCGCAAACCATACGCAGGTACGAGGACAAGAGGGAGGGAGGAGGGGGAGGAGGGAGAGGGAGGAGGAGGAGGAGGGAGGAGGAAGGAGGGAGGAGGAGGAGGAGGAGGGAGAGAAGGAGTGTGGGGTGGAAATAGAAAAAAGGAGTAAATTAGAGGGAGGGGATTATGCTGAGCTAGTTTCTAATTTGAAAAAGGTAAGAGGGCAGTGCAACAACGGAAAGGACCAGGAGAATACGGAAAATGCATCAAAGACCAAACTATATCATAAAAATGCATTGGAACAGACAGCATATCTGGGAAAGATTCAACAAGTGGTTCAATGATATTAGATGAAAAAGGTTGAAGAAGGTAGGGAGTTGTGTAAAGGAAGCAATGCATTCCTGACAGTGAAGGGTTAAGTTGGCCAAAGCTAACCGCGGCTACAAGCGGCCCCAGATGGGTATTGGGTAATGCTGAACCTTGTTTGTGTCCTCTGTCTGTAAATGGGCTTGTCTGCTGTGTTTCCGTGGAAGTGTGTTTTATGTTGTTGTTGTTATCGTGTGTCTGTTTGAGAGAACAAGACCACCTCAGAGCCCCCCCCCACACTCCCCCCATACTTCCCAGCATCGCATTCCCATCCCACATCCCTGTTGGGTTCACATCCCACCCGTCCAGTTTTTCCCCTCTGCACAACCACAGCTCTCCTGAGATTCCCCCTGAAATGATCCCCCGGAGGCCACACACACAAACACACACACACTCTCTCTCTCTCTCTCTCTCTCTCTCTCTCTCACACCCACACACTCTACCATACGTTCTAACGTGCACAGTGAACCACACAGGGAAATGCCACACAGATGCACACTACTCAGACCAACTGATTTATTGCCTGGCATGTTCACGTACCTGCCTTAACACATGCAATGCTCAAGCACATTTGATTTAATTCCACTGCAGCATCTCAACCGACCTGATGACAAATTTACATTTAATGGGCAAATGCTGACAAATTAGAGTTTAGTGCATTAGACGCTGGTGGTGTCTATACAGCCCATCCAGTCTGTCACCTGAAGGGAATCCTATTTTTTATGACTCCTCAGTAATTTGGGAAGTTAGGATTTGTGTGCCTGTAGGTGATAGGTTTGATTAATTGCCTTAGTTTAGAGTTATTTCTATAGTGTGATATTTAATATTAATATCATAAACTTTTTCTTCTGATATTGGAACAGCAGTGTTCTGTTTATATTTAAATTATACATCATGTACTTTATTCAATGAAAGCCTGTAAATGTTGGCACCAACATCAACGACCACCCACAACGGCTGCCTGACCTCCGTGGGCATTAGAAGTACCCTCTCCCCTGGTGTACGGTGAGGCCATCCAGACACTGGTTGGCCGGGAGACTCACAAAGACCAGACGTCGTAGCCTTAAGGCTGTCTGGAGGCTGAATGTCATCTCTGACTGAGTAGTTAGCGCCTCATCTGGGTTAAGGTATCCAAAAAGAGGCTTATCATCATCATCCTCATTATCAGCGTTTGTGTTTGTGTTTGTGTATGCTCGTGTGTGTGTTTCTCCGCTGTAGTCATAGTAGATATAGTTCAGTTGACTTTTGGAATGAAAGGAATATTATGGATTCTTTGGGTGCCCCTCCGAGTGCGTCTGCGTGCCCATGTATTTTGCGCGCTCTTCTACTTCAGTGTTTTCTATGTTTCTGCTACAGGCAGCAGCTGGAACAGATGGCGTCCAGACTGGGCATGTCTTCAGTCCGTGCCTTTGCGGAGGAGGTCCTGAGCAGCAGCTCGGGTCAGAGACTAGCCTGGCTCAGGCGGTACTACTCGTCCCTGGACCGTCCAGACCTGGCTGACATGGTCACCAACTGGTTCCCCGAGCCCTCTGTGGGCCAGTCCACCTCCCTAGGGCGGCCCCCAAGCCCTCCCGCCCCTAAACCCAAACGCAGAAGGAAAGTCTCTCCTCAGAAGGCTGGAGGGGAACCTAAAGCCAGAGGGACGCCTCTTTTAACACCTCAGAAATCCCCCAGAATCCCTCAGGGGAGGGTCGCTGTTGGGGACCATGGCGTCGCTAGAGAGCGTAAGAGGACACGTAGGGCGAGTGTTTCCAGCACCGCCGCCTCCAGAGCTGCGGGGGGTCCTGGCTCGGACCCGGCCGACAGCAGCAGTCTGGAGCCCTGCGGGGAGGCTGCTGCCCTGGACCCAGCAGACAGAGACATCCCTTCTTCTCCGGGCCTCCACGACGGCTCGGCCGCCACGCCGGCCAAACGCCAGGGGCCCCGCTCGGAGCCCCCCCCGAGGCCCTCCGGTGCTGCGGTGGGCCGGACGGACAAGGCATGCCCCCCGTCCCCCCGCAGAGAGGCCCCTTCCCCCTCGGACCCCCGTTCCATCCTCACGGAGCTCATCGGAGACACGTCGATCCTGAACGACCTGTTCAGACCCACCTCAGCCAGAGGGGCGCCGCAGAGGCGGTTACCGGCGGCAAGCCCCTCTCAGACCCCCCGACCCTGTCTCCGTGCCGACGGCGGCGACCCCGCCACGCAAGCCCGCTCGGCACCACCACCCACCCCTCCTCCTCCTCCGCCGCGTCACAAGGCAGGCCGCAGAGACTTCTGGGACATCTTGAACGAAGGCAGCGAGGAGAGCCTGGAGCGGCTGACGGACCTGTCGGTGCTGGAGAGGGTGCGTGGGAGGACGGCCCGCCCGGACCGGGCCGCGTCTGGGGAAGGAGGGGGCTCCGCACTCTGGAAGACTAATGACAAGTTTCTGTGGAAGAGATAGCGGGGTGGAGGGTGACGGTGCCACAGTGGGATTCAACTCAGGCCCCGTCCACACGGAGCCGGAACGGGCGAAAACGATCCGGTTTCGTTTTATGCGGTTCAGGAATATCTCCGTAAAGACGGAGTCATTGCGAAACCGCATAGATCTGTAGAAACGTTGTAGTACACATTCCATCAGGGGCGCTGCTTCTGCTACAGAAATCCAGAGAAGAAGAGGCGAGCGTGCGCATAAAGGCTGCCCGTTGTTTACAAAGACGCCGCGGGCTTAAGAGTCATTGGCTAGAGGGTCGAGGGGTGGGGCAATGACGTCATGGTTTGCGGTTTCAGGCGTCCACACGAATCCTAACACGAAACCGCATAGGTCCGGATAGATTTGAAACCATCTCCGAGGGTGGTTTCAGGGCAGCGGATTCGCCGGCTTCGTCTGGACGGAAGGCCGAACCGCACAAGACTTATGCGGTTTCGCCAAAAAATCGGCTTCGTGTGGACGGGGCCTTAAAGAAGAATTGTGAAGGGATTATGTTTCTTTCTCTTTCTTTCTTGCTTTTTAGGTTTTTAATATTTCAAGATAAAAAAAAACTTGTGTTTTCCTCCCTTGTTTTATTATAATATCTAGCTTTGTTTTTAGTATATTTTAATGAGGTGCAAAACATGCCTTAGGTATTTATGCAAAGTAAGCTGTAAAAATAATCGGTTCAAAAACTTCAATAAACAGAATTTACAGACCTCAAAATGTTGTGACTTTTCTTCCACGATTTCAATCATATGACAACATAATAGAGTAAACACTACTGAGCCAACACATGCTAAACATTATTTACTGAGCGTTGATTCACTTTAAAACAAATTAACCAAAACTGTAAACCGAACAGTAAAGTCAGGCACTGCGAGATATGATGTATTAATTGCATGAATTGTGCCAAACTAAGCAGACGACGGATTAGTTTCCTTGCATGCACAGGTGGCTATATTTGAGTTATAATATTGGATATGTACATGAGGAATTATAAGATATTTCCTGTTAAGTGTCCCTCTGATGCTCCACTTCACTGTTGATCCGAGTTGAACGTAGCCCTCACTAGATAGCATGAACTAACTGTTGCAACGCGTTGGTGGTCTCACAAAGGGATCCCTTTAGTTGTCAGCCCTGTCAGGCGAGATCTCTTTCTCTCTCACACTCTCTCCCTCTCTCTGTTTCTTGCTCTCTCTCTGTCTCTCTCTCTCTCTCTCTCTTTCTCTTTCTCTCTCTGTCTCTCCATGCTTCCCCGCTGTCTCTCGCCCGCTCGGAGGCTCTGCTCCGTGATGATGGCTTTGTAACGCGATAGTCTGTGGTTTGGCCCCGGCTAATGCTTTTGAATGCTCTTAAGAGTGGCTGTGGCATTCGTGTAATAACAATAAGCGATAGCCTGCCTTCAATGTAGTCTAGGCGGGGGAGTCAAGCTGTTATCTTTCAGCCAATCCCCTCCTCTCCAAACACCGTGTCTCCTGACGGGTCCCACCATTGACATTTGCGCGAGTGTTTTCCCTGC
>NC_136934.1:15414083-15569083 GCF_949987615.1 Pollachius pollachius | reverse complement strand
AATTTAAATAAACAAAGTGACCAAAATAAAACACTGTCCAGCTGGCTTATTTTCAGGTTACCTTTAAAGCCTTCTCTTTATTGATAAGCTGTACAATCCTATTCTGCTTTCAGTGTTTAAGCCTCATTCAGTCCACTTCTGTATTTGCTCTATACTATTATAGGCCTACTTTAATATTTCTAATATTAGAGTAGGCCCATTTCTGTGCCAGTATATACATGCCCCAATTATCTACCAAATAAGCATAAGCCCACCTATATCGTGCAGCTTTTGTATTGTCAGAAACAAAGGAGGATTGTATATTTTCATGTTCTGGATGCACCAACATAAATTATGGATCCATTCTTTTCTTTCTACATTTTTCCAAAACAACAAAAACAAAACAATACGTGAAACGGCTCTGGCCCAAGGCTCTGTCCTCATCATCTGCTCAAGGGTGACGGTTGGGGACTGACACAGCAGACTTCTGCTGCTGGACATCTAGCCATCTATTTAAACAGTCCCTTAATCCTGGAGGACGGAGGTGGCTGCTAATGGCTACTGCAGGTGTGCTGTGTGGACGCACACGGCGTCTTTGTGTGTGTGATTGTATGTTTCCTTTACAGCGTGCGTGGCGTGTGGCGGGGAGCGAAAGAGAACAGCCTGGCCACTTTTTGAGCAGATAAAGTGGCGATTAACCTAAGAGATTTATGACCTCTAAACATTGAGGCATGCACAACCGCGCACACATTATATTTGTCCATCATACACAAACAATTGTTTTCTCACTTCCCCTCACACACATTCACACACACACACACACACACACACACACACACACACACACACACACACACACCATATACTTTATTTATACTTAAAGACAAGCAACTCCACATTCTACTCACCCAGACTGGAAAGTGTTTGGAGGTAAACTAATATTGATATCCCTATAATAAATACACACCTCCTTATGGTCATTGTAGGTCATTGACAAAATCATTTTATTGACACAAGATCTGTAGATATTTCCATCCAAGATGTGGATGGATATATATATATATATATGAAGACATACTCACACAAAAGTGACAAAACCAAACATAATTGTATGTATTGCCTAATAAACCAAAACAATTATATACAGTATGGAGATAGTCAGCCTGGAACAGGCTTGGCACACACAATCTGAATGGTTTCTTTCTGGGCTTTTTAGGCATCCGTGGCCTACTGGTTAAGGAGTTTGACCGGTAACCGGAGGCAGGCCGGTTTGAATCCTGACTGGTAGGCAAAAATGTGGACGGGGTGAGTGGTTGTGCAGCACTACGTCCTCATCCACGGATGAGGTGCCCTTGAGCAAGGCACCTGAAACCCCCACCTGCTCCCCGGGCGCTGCACTGCGGCTGCCCACTGCTCCGGGTGTTCCGGTGTGCCCCCATGTGTGTGGACCTCTGAAGAGGTGTCCCCAAAAAGGACAATAAAGGATAACTTAACTTTATGGCTCAACTCTACACTAACTCAATTAGATTTGATTTCATTGTCAGCCGAAGTGTTCTTGGAACAGAAAGGATTTGAGATGAGCTTTAAAGAGAGGGAAGGAGAGACAGTCACGGAGGGATTGAGGAAGGGAGTTCCAAAGTTTGGAGGCCATGGCGCTGAAAGACCTGCCACCCAGGGTAGAAAGTCTGGTGCGGGAGACGGAGAGGAGGTTGTGGTCAGATTATCTGAGTGAGCGGGTTGGAGTATAAGGGGTCAGAAGGTCACAGAGGTAAGGAGGAGCAAGGTCATGGAGGGCTTTGTAGGTGAGAAGAAGAATTTTGAATTTGACTCGGGACAGAATCGGTAACCAGTGTAGCTGAGATAGAATAGGGGTGACCTGAGCAGATCGCTTGGTGTGAGTGAGTAGCCTGGCTGCTGAATTTTGAATATATTGCAATCATTAAAGTGATTTAGTTGGGAGGCCGATGAAGAGGGAGTTGCAGTAGTCTAAACATGAGGTATTGAAGGAGTGAACCAGGGTAAGTGCATCAGAGGTAGAGAGGAAGGGCAGAATGCGGGCTATGTTACGGAGGTGGAAGAATGCAGTCTTATTGAGGGATTTAATGTGTGGATCGAAATTGAGTGAGGGGTCAAGCAGTATGCCTAGGTTTCTGACAACGGAAGCGAATTGTACTAGTGTTCCATCAATGTTCAAACTGAGACTATGTGATTTGGAACGTTGAGATTTGGGATTGATGAGGAGGATTTCTGTTTTATCTGTGTTGAGCCTGAGAAAGTTATAGTGCATCCAGAGTCAGATAGGCAGTCAATGAGTGAGCTGGGAAAAGGATCAGTGGAGGTGGCTGTAATGAGGTTTAGTTGGATGTCATCAGCGTAGCAATGGAATTGAAGGCCATGTCCACAGATGATTTAGCTAAGGGGAAGGATGTATATGAGGAAGAGGAGAGGCCCAAGAACAGAACCCTGAGGGACGCCACGAGTGACAGGGGATGTGGAAGACTTATGAGGGCCCAGAGTGACAAACTGTTGTCTGTTGGAGAGGTAGGACTGGAACCAGTGGAGGACTATGTCTGAGATACCCAGAGCTGACAGGCGGGTGATGAGCACATTACGGTTGACTGTGTCGAATGCACCGCTGAAGTCCAGGATTAGAATGTTTGGGGAACCATTATCAACAGGCCGGAGAGGGTCGTTTACGACTTGAAGATGTGCAGTCTCTGGGCTGTGATGTGTACAGAAACCAGATTGGAAGTGCTCATAAAGTTTATTGTCGGTGAGAAAGGACTGAAGTTGAAAAAGTCATTTTTTCAGGAAGGGGAGGTTTGAAATAGGACGATAGTTGGACAGGGAAGTGGGATCTGAGTTGGGCTTCTTTAAAATGGGGGTAACTGGAGCCATTTTAAGAGCAGGAGGAACAACACCAGAGCTGAGGCTAGAGTTAACCAGTATTGTCACAGAATGCTTGGTGCATGCCTTGAGTAAGGGGGTGGGGGCAGGGTCAAGCTGACAGGAGGAGCAGTTGAGAGCAGTTGATAAGTGAGGAAAAGTACCTAGCACGAGCAGCATTTTGGGCATCCCTGTACTTAGGATGTGTTCGGTGTACAGCATTGAGTGAATGGTAAGGCTAGTGTTCTTATACAGGCGCTCAAGCTGGCGGCCTGTGGCCTTCCTTTCTCTAAGCTATATTTTGTGACCAAGTTGTCAGGTGAGGAGAGCTCATCCTGTAGGTCAGACAGAGGTGATGCCTGTATGGAGGCAGCAAAGAGGGTGTGGTCAATGGACCTAAGGTCCCGGTAGGTGATAGCTATTAAAGGATGGTATGGAAAGTGCATTAAATTAATTTATTATAGACAGAGACACCAGAGACAGAACCAGTGACAGAGATGTCATTCAGACCAGTAGAACATAGCAGATCAAGTGTGTGGCCCAGAATGTGAGTTGGAAAGTCAACATGCTGCACCAGGTTAAAACATTCAAGAACAGAGAGGAGCTCAGAGGTGTAAGAACAATCAGTGCCAACATGGATGTTAAAATCGCCAACCATAATAACAGCAGGGCAGAGCGATAAGATAACTGTGAGGAGTTCATTCAGTTCGGACAGAAAATGTGCAGATGGTTTAGGTGGACGATATACTGGCAACAGCATTATGGAAGGGGATGAAGCAATCTTAAGACCAATATATTCAAAGGAAAATAGAGTGAGTTGTTTAACAGACAAATCTGAGCGATACACCACAGCCAACCCACCCCCTCTCCCAACTGGTCTGGGTTTAGCTAAGTAGCTATAACCAGGGGTGGTCAGCAGGTTTAATTGTATGTTATCGCCAGGTTTTTGCCAAGTCTCTGAGAGACAAAACAGGTCTGTATTCTTCTGCAGGATAAGGTCGTTGATTAGCGATGTTTTATTGGAGATGGACAGTGCATTCAGATGGACGAGGTTGGAGTCAGGATGAGATGGAAGGGAGGGGGCAGCCATAGGGCGACAACGGAGATGTACATGATTTATCTCTCGATAGCGTTCCTCTGGGGTCCACATGCGTATCTGTTAGCATGCTTTTAAACATGCATAGCCATTAAAAGCGGTCGTCTTTTGGAGCGGTGTATAACAGCACATGAAACATCAGGCAGTGAATTTATTGAGGGCAATGTTGGCAGCGGGCACAAAGCTCTCCCCGACTTGAAGCTTTTTTTTTTTTACAGATAAATGCCGTTAACCTGTGGTAGCTTTCTTGACATAGGCTATAACACCTTCCTGCAGAGCTTCAGAGTGGAGAATCCCAGAGGGAAGAGACTGTAGGAGCCAACCCTGTACAGACAAAAAAACACACAAACACACAAGCACACACACACACACACACACACACACACACACACACACACACACACACAATAAATATTGTTTTTGCTCAGTTCTCAATGCAATACAACAAACACACACAGACGCACACATTCATTAATTAGCATCAAGAGGTGCAATCTACATTAAAGGGCCCATGTTTTTCCACCAGATTTGGCAAAAATTATGTTGATAAGCCATTCCTAGCTATTTCTGGTTGACCTCTATCCATCATACACCTGGTTGGCCACTCCCATGTGTGATGTTACCCTCCCAAATGTGCAAGTTCGCATTATGTTTCTCGGTAGATCAGATTGGTCTTGTCTAGCCTGACATTGCCAGATCAATACGCGATTTGGTTCCCAGAATGGGTCTGACCTCGAAACCACTTGAAAGCCTTTTCCAAAAACTGAGAGATACTTGGACCAATCAGGACAAACCAGTCTGCTGAATTATAAAACAATAGCGGCGCCCTAAGAAAGGCTAGCCATCATTACTGTTTTTGCGAGAAATAAGTTGAATAATTAAAAAATATTGCAATCAATTGCTGACCAGCCGAGGTCAGACTGACCTTGCTTGCAAAAGGCAAAAGTGAATTTAAGGATAGTTTCACAAGGTTACATCGACATCACACGTGTTCATGAAGTATGTTAGTATGGGACCTTTAAGGATCTCTGATACAGCAACGGGTCATTTACCATGAAGGTGTGGCCAATGCTGCCGTTGATTTTGCCTCCAGCTTTTAGATACAGCAGAGAGGTTCTCACAAAGTCTTCTGGAAGCATCGCCAGCATGCCTTTCTGGAAGCCAATCATGGCAGTGGACACTGAGAATGGAGCTATTGCCTGAGAGAGAGAGAGAGAGAGAGAGAGAGAGAGAGAGAGAGAGACACACACACACACATACACACACATCCACCCACACACACACAACAGTGAGCTTTAAAAAAATACACAAATGATACGCATCACTACTATCATATGTATGGTATTCATTTTTGACCACACCTGTATAATAATTCCTTTGGCACTGTATTCAGCCTGAAGGCAAAGAGAAAATCTTTCGACAAACACCTAAAATAATTCACAGAATATTAATGATGAGGGCACGGTTTACACCTAGATGCAAGCACACACACACACACACACACACACACACACACACACACACACACACACACACACACACACACACACACACTTTACTTGCCTTAGATGCGCTGTAGAGGCTATATAGAGGGAAAGGAATAGTGGCCACTCCTGAGGAAAGATTCAGAATCACTCCCTTTCCTCTGTGAAATTCACACATGAACATACATGAACAAACACACGCGCACACACGCATACACATGAACAAACACAAACAAAAACACACATAATTAGACTTTTTATTACAATTTAATTTGAATTCCGTTATTTGATAGCACCAACCTTTTCTCCATGCCAGGAAGACATATTCTGCACATCTGTGGAAAAAGATAGAAGAAGATAATTTGGCTTCCTCCATGGCTTGAGCTACCCGGCTTAATTTTGAGGAGGCTCCATACTTCAACACGACATGTTCCAAACTTCACTCCTCTGAGGTCACTTGGGTTAAAGCAGATGAAAGCTACATGAATAAATGTGAATTTCATTCATTTCAGATAGAAAATCCAAATTTCTTACCTCAGCCATAGCTCTCATATTGCAATTTATGACATTAGTCATTGTCTGTAAGTATAAAGTTACAGTTTAAATGTCATATACAAGGGGACAAGGACATAGAGAGAGAATATCGCTTGTAGACAAGTTGGTTCAACCCGTGCTATGTACAATAGGTTCAAACGAGTGCAAAGGAGAAGGAAGGATAAACCTGACCTGATTTAAGTTTTTTGTCTCCAGGAATTTTGAAGGGACCACGGAGGGGAGAATGCCAACGTTATTGACTAGAAGGAGGTCGAGAGTGAAATACAGAGAGAGAGAGAGATACAGCGAGAGTTATAGAGAGAGATACAAAAGAGAGAACGAGAGCGAGAGAGAGAGGAACACAGAGAGAGGAACAGAGAGAGAAAGAGAGAGAGATGCTATGAGAGAGAGAGAGAGAGAGAGAGAGAGAGAGAGAGAGAGAGAGAGAGAGAGAGAGAGAGAGAGGAACAGAGAGAGGAACAGAGAGAGAGACCCACAGAGGGAACACATGTCAGAGACAATTAACTTGTACTGAGCAGGGTCCCAATTAGTATTTGATGCTCGTCTACCCCCCATATCATAACTGTTTGGGGAATTAAAATCTCCCAGTGATCATTCTCACCAAGAACACCAATCTCCAGGTCTTTAAGGTTGTCTTCAATCTTCCTATATACATCATCCCGTGAGAAGTCAGCCACCAACACTTTCACCCTCTTTCCAGTTTCTTCTTCTGTATAGGGAGATTCGATATCCATTCATAAATTCCTGACTACAGTTTGACCACATGATAAGTGATATCTACAGTTTGACAAAACCATAAGACATTATTACACTCCTTTATCTTTTTTTCCTACCGATCTCTTTGGCTGTACGCTCCAGTTTGTCTTTGCTTCTGCTGAGAATGATGACGTTCATCCCGTGTCTGGCCAGCTGGGGGCGCATCGGTGGAGAGTTGAGTAAACAGGGAAGGGAATGTCCCGGAGACGATTGTTGGGTTATTGGATGTGCCTCATCTGATTGACATTTAGCTCAGTAATAAATTTAGCCTGGGAAATTCAATATTCCTCAGCCATAGGGCTTCTACATCGTGATGTTATTTCACAATGACACCTCCAATTTCACCTCCATTTATTTTATTAGTTATACTTATTAGTAGTTGTTAGTAGTAAAAACCTGTTTTTCATTGTTTAGTTATCAACATTGAAATATATTTAAATAATGGGAGACATTATTGTGTTTGAAACTGCCATAGCGTTTCTCATGCAAAACGTGGCAAAGAAATAAAAAATATTGACCACAAAATCCCCTGACACATTCTGTTGTACAAGCCTTATTGTTGACCTGAATTGGGTAAATCATTCTGTCAAAATGGCAGATGATTAAAATTCAAGCACAATATTGAATTTACCTCAAAGGCATATGCTCTTCCTATCCCCTCTGATCCACCAGTCACCACTGAAAACACGGAGACAGAAGTGGAAAGAGAAGGTGAAATCACTCAAAATCCCTAGCGCTCTGGATAGCCTTATCTCATGCTCCCATGCGAACACATGTATCACATCATTTTATTTTCTTAAGTCGCTTTGGAAAAAGCACCCAAAGCCACAGTTTTATCTGAGTATATGTGTGGATAGACCTATCTTAGCCGAAAGGAAATAAGAAAGTCGTACCCTAATTGAGGTGTCTCATAAATCTTTCCTTCGAAAGTTTATGGTATTTACACTAGGTGCATTACTATTCCTGTTTTTTGCAAAATCTGCTGTAAGTCACATTTCTGCATATGTGTGTATGTGTGCATGTGTTCAATGCCCAAGCATGCACTAGGTTGCTTCTTAGATATGCTGTTATGTCGAAAGAGAGAGGATGAAAAAGTGATTCGCTATTGGCAAAGAAATGTGATTGGTTGAAGGCTTGCCATGATCCAAACAGTTTCTCGGATGATGCGCTTTATGACTTACCCTGTGGATAGTTTGTAACATCATACATATAGTTACTTACCACTGCAGTGACAATTAACCAGGTGAATGAAGAACTAATTATGTTGGACCATCTACCATGGCAAAAATACTCTTTCCAACGCCACCATTGATATAGATCGGGCCTGGTTAGTCAGATATAAGTGTGTGTGTGTGTGTGTGTGTGTGTGGACCTACGCTTGTGTGTTTGCATCTGTGTGAGTGTGTGTGTGTGTGTGTGTGTGTGTGTGTGTGTGTGTGTGTGTGTGTGTGTGTGTGTGTGCGCGCGCGCGCGTGTGTGTTTGCATCTGTGTGAGTGTGTTTGTGTTTCTGGTACTATCTTGGAAATTATTTAATACTGTGTACCCAGGCGAACACAATATGTTCCCGGGCTGTTCTGATAAAGTAAATAGAAGGACTAGCAGCCTCCCCTCCAGATACCCCCCTTTTCCCTGTTACACAAGACCTCATCACAGATGGAAAACTAGATCTATTTATACTGATAGCGGTCTTCGCACGCTGGGGTTATGTTGGCAATGCCAACGACATAGAGATTACGGTTTTATATGGTATCTGTATATACATATATCAACCAATATTGAACCATATACTACAAAAATATACTACTTGAATTCAGCTACTTGCTTCCTGATAGTTGAACTTCCACAGCCATTCTTGTTCCAAACAAGACCAAAGAATACACTTACACAGTCATATGAGATGAATATATTACAAAATGCACAATAAAAAAGCATAATAAAACCAAAAGTGAGTGTTGTTTGCCATGCATCATTTATATTTCCTCATGAACTCGTACTGCATTGGTGAGTCACCAAGACACAGACACACAAACAAACACACACACACACACCAATAAACAAACACACACACACACATACACAAAGACACACACACAAACAGCAAATAGGGCACTGATGTGAATGCTTTCTGAATAATCCCCTCATCCTCAGTAGACCCATAAAACAGGTTTCCAGGATTCATAACAACGAGGGCCAAAGCATCTGATTTACTGAACATGAATGAAGAAGGAAAAGGTTTGTTCACTTTAGAACATGCTGTTCTAGCTGCTTCCTTTTTTCCCCTGGTCGTGCTGGAATGGAATGAACAGGAAGCTTTGGGACAGAATAGATTAGCCTGTAATTGTGGTTCCCTTTTTGAGGCAAGCAGCTTTAGTCCTTTGGGAGTCTCTGGATGAGTCCTTCAGGAGAGTCCAGGAGATGTGGTAGGATGATAAGGCTGTTATATATACATTACACAGCAAAAAGTGCTGGGTTATTTTTGTAAACACATTGCTGGGTTCTATATGCTGGGTCAAAATTCTGGGTTGTTTGGGCAGGGTAAGGGGCTGATTCACAGGTGAACATCTTGTTGGGTTATTTTGACCCAGCTATTGGTTCGTTAATTTTCCCGCTATTCCATAGTTCCACGGTGGTGGTGGAACATTCTGGATGTTTCTTTGTGGTCTGACCAGACGAACGGCTGGCAGAAGGATTTCATGGTTAGTTAAATGTTTTGGTAACAGCATGATCTTGACATCACTTCACACTTTAACTTTGAAATAAACAAATAGATTCAGATTAAATCCAAGATTTAAATCAGCATTTATTTGGCTGGCCTGAAAGACTAAACTGCAATAACAATCGCTAATCGTTAGCCGACTAAAAGCTTTTATCGGCCGCATTTTTGTATTTGATGTTTAGCGGTCTCCTGGTTTAATGTTTCACCTGTATTAATGTCCCACTAACAGTTAGCTTGCTAGCTAGCTAGCTACCCGTTAGAATGCAACAATTAGCTCTTGAGTAGATACGGTTGACTCGCTAGCTAGCCGTAGCGTTAATAGCTGTATGAATGGTTGACTCACGCGCTACCCGTTATTGTCATGGACATGGAAGGTTGGGTTATTTTTTAACCCAGCAATTTAAACTGTGTAGACAGACATGCAAATTCTTGAATCGATTAACCAGTAAAAGATTAAAAGTTATAAAAACAGTTATCTGTATTCTCTTTGTAGCACTCATTTTGTGTTCCCTAAACTCTGATTATTTATTTATTTGAATGGGGTTGTCTACAGGCTTTATTCAGTTGTTACAAATGTACTTTTATTATGCGATTCATTTTATTAAAAAAAGTATGTGTTGCACATTATTGGAAACTATTTGCATTATTAACTGCTCTAAATGGCCTAGAAAATCCAGTTGTTTCTAAAGTCATACACTTTTTTGTTTTTTTAATGGAAGAATTTGTTTACATTTCCCTGAGCTTGTGCAAACACACTAATAAACACATTCAAATTAATTCTCTGCCTGCATAGCTATTTGTCTTCGTCATCAATTAAATTCATCAATCTCTCATTCCATACATGCACACATAGTAACATACACTTTTTTGTTCACACATGCATAGGTATATGTAGAAACAAACAAACATACACAAGCACCAATATACAAACCCATATTACACACACACACACACACACACACACACATACAGCCCTTCTAAAAAGCTTACCTGCCCACTCTCCCATGGATCTGAGGAATGACTTGGGCAATGGAAAGAAGAATTTGGGACAAAGCATCCTTATAAAAGACAGCAGTTTTACTGCATAGTGAAGTACCACTAAAGAACCAAGAAAGATAAAAAAATGTGTGTAATCCATGATTTTCTAGGCTTAGTTCCTTGCAGGACACAATGCCTGCAGACCTCTATTTGTGTAAGTTAGCTCTGAGTGTAGTTGCATACTAAAACTCTAGGCAAGCAGCAACTTGAAGCCACTCCCACTACGACAGAGTTTCTCTCTTTATCACTTTCTCTCTTTTCTTCAACCCACAAAAAGACACACACACACACACATGCGCACACAAACACACACACACACATACACACGCACACATACCTGAAAACACACTGGGAAAAGCAATAAGTCTTAACTAGTCCCTGAAACTAAACTAGTGTATATTAATCTGTGTGTTGGTATAAATGGACAATGACACTATAAATTACCCCATGTCCTCTCACCACACACACCCAAACACAGATATAGACACACACACACGCAGACACCCACAAACACACGCACACACGCACACACACACACAGACACACGCACACACGCAGACACCCACCCACCCACACACACACACACACACACACACACACACACACACACACACACACACACACACACACACACACACACACACACACACACACACACACACACACACACACACATACCTGAAAACACACTGGGAAAGCAACAAGTCTTACCTAGTCCCTGAAACTTAAATAGTCTGTGTTGGTATAAATGGACAATGACACTACAAATGACCCCCATGTCCTCTAACTGAAAAAAAATAATGTGAAAAACCTACTTCTAAAATATATACTGATCACTCCTTTTGTATACAAGTCTGTCAATAGCCTATTGAGTACTTGCCTCACAGGCGATAGATCAATAGTTTGAATCCCACCGTTGACAGAATCTGCTGAGAGTCATCACTTGTTCTTTTGCTTATGGAGAATGTATTCTGATAATACTATGGAGGTATTCTGTCACTTATAGTGAATGTATTATCTGATGGAAAGGGCCTACTTCTATAAGATATTTCCTGTCTGCTGTAGCTCAAAGAGTAGCGCTTTGCCTGAGGTTGTGAAAGTTAATGGATTCCCAATTAATGATATATTCCAAGTTATATATATTCCAAGAATAATAGTTTGCTGCACTCTAGGATATATATTGTATGTGGTTTACTGTGATAGATAGTGTATGTGGAATAACATTATAAATAGTCAATGTATTCTATGATAGATAGTGGTTGTTTTTATAATAGATAGTGGATGTCTACTATTCATGATAGCGCCTAAGCCTCCAACATATTTAATCTCAAACGGTTCTTACAACTGCTCAGTTAGTCGACAGCTTTTGTGTACTATCAATCAATTTCTAATAGTTTTGGCAGTGAAGGCTTAATCCTTGACTCTATGGTATACTGCAAAGCAATAATAAACTCCTTCCAGCAGTATCCTTGAAAAGTCATGTTTTGGTTTGAACTGAGGTCACTTTAGGGCAGTTGGCTGTAATGGGCTTGCCCACATTGAAGTTTCTTCCAGCAGTCTGTTCAGAGGAATTTTAAACAAAAGCACTGTCAATGATTGACCACTTCCAGATTTGGCTTAGGGGGCACCCATGTGAGTAAGTTAGTAAGTGTTTAGTTTCGACTATAGCTCTGTGTCCTTCAGCAGTTGTCTCGCTGAATTCCAAGTTTTCCATTTTTTTTTCCCAAATTCAGGCTGGGCTGTGTGCTATTGACACCGGTTATTGCTACTTGCAACTATTTTTATATTAATGTTAATGCTGAATTATATATCACTTCCATCCGTCCTAAATTAAGCAATAGAACGATCCAAGGGATCGATGAATAATCTTACACGATACAATTATTTACCTTCATGATAAAAGGTCCATAAAAATATACACACTATGACGAACGTCATCAACGTGCGCCTCCTGTTGTGTTGTCCGCGCTATTTAGCAGCGTGTTTTGGTTAGTGGTGTGCTACAACTGCCGTTACGGGCATAGTTTTCTTTTTTCTACAGCGTGTCATTTCATAGGTGAGTCCGCGTCGTCTTTATGAACCGCAAAACACATCAGTTCAGGGTATTGGGTTATTTGCACAGTTTTACTTGGCGCTGATGACCCACCGTAGCCATGCCATGGTGCTAACTTGAGAGCTAGCTTAGGTGGTGGGTAGGCTTGATTCATAGTGTGGCATCCTCCCGGAACCACAGCCACTGCTCTGATTAGGTCAATGAGATGACACCCTCTACGCCTACACTGTTATCAAACCCACACAAGCATCATTGTGTTTTTCGTCTTAATTTGGCGTATCACGCCAAATGTCCCACTATGTCCATCTATCGTTACTACGTTTACGGTTGTAAATTCAACTGACAAAGTTTATAGACAAGTTGCATTATAGACACAATGTGACGGTAACGTCAGCAACAGCAGTTAGCTGGTTACTGGACAGCTAATGCTGTCAATCCACCTAGCCAAGTGAACAAGTGAACACTGTAAATACTATTTGACTTAACAGGACTGATCTGTGCTAACGGTGCTGTTGGAAAATGTATCTTCAATGTGTTGCCACACACTGAAACACTAAATTCGTCTGGTTGTCAGTGCTGCGGCAATTGTGTATGTATGATGTTACATACTATCCACAGGGTATAAGTCAAGTCATAAAGCGAATTTATCCAAAAAACAGTATTTTATCATGGTAAGCCGTCAACCAATCAATTGGCTTTGCAAATAGTAAATCACTTCTGTATTGGCTCTTATACGAGCATACAGATTTGCACATCCTTCGCTATCCCTTGAAAACTGCATTTTTTACTTTTATGTTTACTTGAGGTCTAATGGTTTTGTAATTTTGACGGGACTTTCCTGAGATTGTGCGTCAGATGTGTTGCTCATTTAACTTAAAGGTTGATAAGGTACAGTTAATGGGCTGCCTATGAAGTTGCAGGCTATATAAAGCATGTCAATGACTGTCTACGGATCTCTATCATGTAAGAAAAAAATATCATGTTACAATCATGTTACACCTCAGGGGAGCTGTTACTCTGAACTAGAATAATATACTAATGTATTTTACAAAATGCAGAATTAACAACTTTCAACAATGGCTAGCTTTTCACTCTTAATGCCGGCTAACATGCTCTTGGCAGAAAGGAAAGAAAAAAAAAAACCGTTCATGGGTAATACATGCTGATGCTTCACTCACCGAACCACCCACCTACCCAACTAACTCAGCCTGCTAGAATAGGCCTTAGAAAAACGCATATTTTTTCTGAACTCAGTCTTTGACAAAACTATTAGTAATGATAAAACATGAACAGAGTTGGTTTTAACCTCCGCTGGCTGTTTTTATTTTTAAGTTGGCGCAATGTCTCAAATTTCTTTCTTGATTATCTTTGATGTATTGTCTCAATGGCATGCAAAACCACAACAAATAAATGTCAGACCTTTGCTTACCCAGGCCCATTAGTGATGAACCAGTTAGGAAAAAATAGTGCAAAGACACTACTAGAATGCAGGCTTGATACATGTATTAAATTAATTGGATTTAACTGAACAAAAAAAAAAGTTTGAATTTCCTACTGGGCTACTCAAAGATGACATCCAGTGTATAGGCCTGTTCTATTTCTAAGATAGACAGTGCTGTTTTTCGTCAGCAACTGTTGTCAATACTTTTGCAATGTCAGAATATGCTTAATAATTCTGACTTACTCTACTAGTATGAAAGTTTTCATGCCATTCTTGCTGAAATTCTTCATTCTTCTCTTAACTCCACGAAGGAAAAAAGTACATCTCAAATAACTTTCAATCATCGCAAGGTTTTATGCAGAGAATAAACAATCCTCAATGTCCTTCATGTTCAGATAATTCCTCAGGAGATTTTACACTAAGGAAGCAGTGAGCCAACCCAACTAAGTCCACGCAAAATACCTAAAAGTATTACTTTCTAATGGAAATGCTTCAGGGGAACATGTTAAACAGCATTTCTGACTAAAAGAGTTGGTCTCATTTGCCAGGGGGAGAATAATGCTGTCTTACCTGGGAACTTATCTGACTCTGTATGAAGCTATCTAGGTAAGAAAAGTTCTGTAACTTTCCTCGTATTAGGGTCACTTGGAAAGTACTCGTCATTGAAGTAAATTGATCTAAATATGCATTCAATTTAGGCATAATTGTTATTATTGGCTGATTTCAAAAACCTTTCTAAGTTCCTGCTATAGCATTTGAAGTGTTAACAATCTTCTGTCTTTACAATCTTCTTCAAACTCTTAACTATTCAAGCGGTGAGGGTGGTTCAATTCAATGGGGTTGAATCCTACCTTTAGCAGGGCTCAAAACTGCAACCAAAACTTTTTGCGACATTTGCGACAATTTTCTATGTTGATGAGGTAGTGTTATCCTAGTTCTTAAATGTGCAAGAAGTATCTGTCTCTCTCTGTCTCTCTGAGTTCTCCGCAAACAATGTTATAGTGGCACTGCACCACCGTGTAACATCTCAAAACATTGCTGTCACGACGCAGACATTAGTTGACTGACGCCGTCGTTTGTTCTGCATTTAAATTATGAAACGGTTAAATTGGTTCGACATATGTTTTATTCAACGCTTCAAAAGCAAAACTACAATATCACGAGTAAGTGCTGTTTGTGTCTTGTTCTTTTTTTGTTTATTCTCTTCTCTCTTTAATATGAAGGGAGATTGAAGGTTTTGAGCAGTGCTAGAAATTATAGAGTGGCTGTGTGCAGCACTGGGGTTGGCGCTCTCATTGAAACATGACCCGTTCGAGACACTTGTGTAAAAAGGTGTTTTATACACTGTGAAAAGTTTAAATTAAATTGCACGTAGCACTTGCTATAATATATATATATATATATATATATATATATATATATATATATATATATATATATATATATATATATATATATATATATATATATAACGATAAACACAGTATTCTGGATTTCCTTTTCTTCAGAAAATGAGAAATGTTTTTGTTATTATCGTTATGATAATTACTAGCCAGAGGTTTTTGATTAATGAAGAGGATGAGCGCAAAGTTTTGGTTTGTGAGGAAAGGGATGTTGAGCACCAATGGGATAAATAAACATTGTAACAATTAATTTCAAATAAGTTAATGTTTTCAAATGAATGTACACATATGGATGGTATGTGACAAAAGAACATGCAAGACTTCTGCAAGGCAGCGAAAAAAAGGGGTGCGACCAAATTGTATAGGGTGCCACCAATTAAAAAGGATAGTGGCACCATTGCCGGCTGCAGTAGAACATGTGAATCTTGAGCCCTCCTGTATGCATCCTTGTATCAGATGCTTACGCCTAACCCCCCCCCCCCAAGTTGCTTCTTAATGACATCTATCAGAAATCAATGTTAAACTCAAATGCTTAAACACTCCTCTTTCTCTCCTTGTACTCCATTCTGTTCCTCTCTCTTACCCTTTGGTTCTGACAGTTATGGATATGGACAGTGCCAGATTGGTGGTGCTGCAGACCCTGACTCAGGCCACCAGCCAGGACACAGCGGGGCTGAAGCCTGCAGAGGAGCAACTCAAACAGTGGGAGACCCAGCCCGGATTCTACTCTGTCCTCCTGGTACAAAACAAACACAAAATGACTTAGACAGAGTGATCCTCTGTGTAGCTCCACCGGTAGAGCATGGCATTTGTAAGCCTCAATTTACGCAGACATAAATTGTCTGCGTAAATGCGTACATTTTCTACTTCAATGCGTTTTCTCAGTTTTGGTTCCTTTTTAGTTTTATGCTTCAGTTATTTCAGTGCACTGTGGCACAGTTATGTAGCACGCATCAAAAAATAATGATCATGAGAAATCAATGACTTCTTCAGTAAACCGGTTTGACCTATCCAAATACACTTTTTCTCCTTTTTTCTTTTTTACGACACTTTCTTTGCATTTCTTTCTGGCCCCACTGTCACCAAATCTGTATCGTTATTACTTTTACATCTCAGAAGACTTGTCACTCTTGTTTAAAAAACCTTACAATTACAGGGAAAGGCTTAGTGTCACTATACTTGAACTCTATTGGCAAAGATAAGGGGAATGTAATCCGCTTTATGGCAAAATTCTTAATGACATACAGATTATTTAGTTTAAGCATTTATTAAACTTAAGTCATTGAAGGTATCTTTGACCTTGCCAATAGAGAAGATTTGCTGTTGGGTATGAAAATAAGGGTGCCTAATTAACACAATTACATCAAAGTCCTAATCCACATTTACTTTGTTGGTAGGGCTGTTGTATGTTTTTATATCTAAAAAAAAATAATTGGTATACATATACTACACCACACTAATGCATTAGGTTGTATGCAGACAACTTTTTTAAACTCGGCAAGATTGCCATAACCCTTTTTCCTTTTCTCCTGTCCCACAGAATATCTTCAACAACCACATGCTGGACGTGAATGTCAGGTGGCTTGCTGTGCTCTACTTCAAAAATGGCATTGACCGCTACTGGAGGAGAGTGGCCCCACAGTGAGTTCCCACATCCTCCCCATCTCCTTCTTTTTGTTTTTATTTCTTACATATCCTTCATCTCAGACCGATTTGCTCTGCACATCGGTGTCTTTGTTTCTCCCTCTGTATTACCCCCCCATATTTGGCAATATGTATTGTATTTGGGAACACTATACCTAAAGGCTTAGTTATGGTTCCCCGTTGACGCAACGCAATGACCACACAGTCGCTTCTACGCGGGTTTACGGGTTTACGTCGGGTTTCCGTTAAAGGGCCAATCGCCTCGACGCAAGATTACAATTAATGGGAAACACACATCAGGCCCTTGGGGTGGATGCAAGGAGGGTCTGCAAGGAAGTAATGGGTCTAGCCTTTAGTGTCCTTGATTCAGTGTAATTACACATGGACACTAACAAGCAATGTAACAACAAGTCAATAATATGCGATAGTATTAAGGAAGAGCATGTTGCTACTAGGGCTGTAGTCAGCCAAAGAAAATCTTGGTCGCCGACCAATCGATTGGGGAAAATGAAAACCTGGTAGCCTTTATATGAGGTGAGGGCTGGTTAGAGGATGCCAGTGGGTTTCAGATCTACTCATGGTTACGGCAGAGCTTCAATGTATACACGTCAGAAGATTTGAATCTAGTTTTGTTCTGTGTTTAATCCCAATGGTCAAACCTTCTCCCAATGGGTGACTCCGCTATGTTTACAAAGCTGCCTAGTCTGATGCATTCATATTCCAAACCTATCGGGCGTTAAACGAGTTGACCATCAACAAAATGATAAGAAAAAAGTTATGCCTACCGTTTTTTTGTAATACCAAAACATCCTTTTTAACCAAATTCTGCCAGTTTGAAGCGGAGTACATTTTCAGTACGTAGACTGGCAGTCATCCTGAAATTGGTTGGTTCAAAGTTCTAAAAAACTGTGTTTTTGACCTCCTTTATTACAGTTCTAAACCCTACGATTATTATAACAGAAACTACAAGCCTTGAATATTCAATATAGCCTGTCACTCAAAAATAAAACAAATTTGTCTGCATATGTCCCTCCTTCCCCTGAAAATAACGGATTGAGAATGACATTTTCTCCTTTAAAAAGTAAGAAGGTAACGCCGGTGCGGGTGTCTGGGCAGAGTGTGTCGCTGTTTCTCTGCTTCATGAAAGTGAGAATGATTGCTTTTCCATCCATTCATGCCCAGAGTCCAATCCAGGCCAAGAATCATCGATTGACAGCCCTATACTTCTTTTTATATCTCTAGTTGGTCGAGGTCAACGTTGTTCGTTTTGATGGGAATTGGAATTCAAATAAAGTACCAAATAAATGGGAGCCCCTTCAGAGACCCAATTAATTGCCTTCCTTTTCTATTATCTTGGGAATATCTCAGGGAATTGTCTCTGTTCCCCTTGACTGTAAAATATATTTAATTAAATCAATCAATTTGTATTAAACATAGTTCCTCGCCTTTGGGTTCTTTCCTTCACCGGGCTGGCTTCAGTCATATCTGAGACCCTGGTGAACCAATTCACATGGCTCTGGATTAAGCCCTGAATCATGATTAGCAATAGAAAAAATTAACAATCTTTGACTCTGAAAAAAAAGTAAGCACAAAACGGCGGTGTTTGAAATAAATTTGCAAATGACCCTGAAATAAATTTGCAAATGAC
Source organism: Pollachius pollachius (assembly GCF_949987615.1). Classification (NCBI taxonomy): domain Eukaryota; kingdom Metazoa; phylum Chordata; class Actinopteri; order Gadiformes; family Gadidae; genus Pollachius; species Pollachius pollachius. The sequence goes on along the minus strand of NC_136934.1, from coordinate 15,550,383 downwards.
GTCCCCTTGCTTAAAGGGATACTTCACCGGTGGACATATGAAGGTTATATGAAGTAAATAATTCTATGTATTATAAATGTGCAAAAAAAATGGAAATCAGTTCATCCTCGCCTGAGATAAGGCAGAAAGTGTCTCTGGCTCAAAAGTAAGAAATCATCCAACTACCACAGTGCATTGCGAACGCTGCACCGCCCGCCTGTTTCCGTTTGGAGGGGGAAGGACCCATTATACTAGCGCGAGCAAACTTTGTGTAAACATATCCCTGTGATAGGTTGACTAGTTTAGACTTCTGCTCTCGTTTTTTCAAACGCATCATTTGTATATTACTGTACAGCATAAAAAGATTTGCTAATTACTGTAGCTCAGCATATCAAGTATTTGTACTCAACCTTTTCTCCCCAGTTGAAATAAGTGTTTATCTTCTACAGTAGGCCAACTTGAGTATAACAGCACTTGGGTTAGTAAACAAATCACAACAACCAACATGAATTTGAAGTTCTATTCATGAAAAAATATGAACTATTTACAAAAATAAAACGTGTAGGGTGCGTTTGCTAGAGTCAAAAGAGTCACAGCTCATCTTGAGCATCTACTGTCACCTGGTAGCCACGGTACTGCCCATCTTGTGCTGGGTAATTAGCCCTGATGGCCTGTACAACACAGGAAGCCGATACTGTCTAGGAAAGAAAGAGAACAACATTAGCAAAGAAAGATAAATTATGCCTTAAGGAGCCTATACAGCATTACACCGACTTCAAGCTAACGTAACGTAGCCTATGCTCTGCAAATAAGATCGGCTACTTTCGGATAACGACATGTCACGTTCCCTGGGGCTCAAAACTATTGTAACCAATGTGTTAGTAAATAAAACAAACACTTACTCTAGGTTCAGACGTCTGTTTCTCCTGGCGGGCTTTGGCTGGCGTTTCCAGTTCACTCTCTGGGTCCGGAAATATGCATCAAATACCCAACTGTTTAGATGAGGCGTAAAGCCTGGGTGAGAGGTTACACACATGGCCCCGTCCTCGCCAGATTCAGCCATTTATTCTAGAAGAAACTGGCATCTCTGAAATTCGCTGCAGCACAGGGACTCTGTGGTGTCTATAGGCGAACAGAGCAAACCGGCGCCCTCCGGCTCCTCCTCCTCGGCTACAGGCAAGGCTTGTTCAGCTGCAGCCGCAGCAGCCTCCTCCTCTATTTGTGTCAATTCTTCCTGGCTGTATTCTGGCTCGTACAAATAGCCCCGAATGTCCGAATCCAACATCGATTTTCAAAATCCACTACGGCTGTTTCACATTGCAAATTTGTTCTCTAACTAAGCGGTAAAGAAACATGGCGGACATTGTGTTTACATCTCGTACGCAAGCTCCCGCCCCCCCTCATTCCTTATTGGTGGGCTCACAAATTTGCGGAACCAGTGGTTTGTAGTCCTCTGCCCTTCTAGCAGGCAAGCTAAGTTTTACTGAGATGATGTCAAATGCGTCATTTGACGTCATCTCAGGAGAAAATTGGATCAGGAAAGCTGGGCCAAGGGAAGACTGGGTTAGACTGAGGGAAAAAAACTTTTTTTTATATTTCAAATAGCGGTTTTATAATGATAGAACGCCGGTTCTGAATCGGTGAAGTATCCCTTTAATTGACGACAGATTCGGTCTAGACGGCTCGTCTAGATTGAGTTTTGCATAGACAAAAGTGGGCTATTTATATATCTCTCGTACAACCATTCCCACCTGTTAAGACGGAGAAACTTCTCTTTGCTCGGCAATCTCACAACCGTTTTCAATCTGCGATTCGAAGAGAGACAAAAAGCTTGTGTAAACAAGGCCTGATTGGGAATAGGTTAATATTGCCATACAAATAAGACCAATGCTTGGTAGTACATCACCCTGCTATTCAATTTTTTTATTGTTTCAGTATTGGTTTTCCATCACTCCAGAACAGTTATACCTATAGTCCCTTTTCTCCCCCTATGTTATTTATATGTTAATTGAATCCATTACTCGATCCAACCTGTCCTCAAGCCACCCCTTACCACTCTTTTTAAATGTGCCTCCAGGCAGGTCAGGGTACATTCAAGTTTGATGCAATGCCTTATTCGTCACTGCATCATAAGGCCAATCTCTTCAGGAAACTTTTCTACCCGTCGCTTGTCGTGTGTTTGTGATAAATTATTCTAGGGCTGCAGCCCTCGTAGCGGTGCCTTGTGTATGAATGAGGGAGCTGTGGAGGAAGTGCTGGTCTGCTGCAGGCGGGTTGGATTTGGCAGGCCAGCTGTTCCTGAGTGATAGCGTTATCCAGGGAGCGAAATCTCCATCCCCCTGCTCAATATATTCATATCATTTATATTAAATACTGTGGTATGCCTGGTCTAAGATTTGGATTAAAGGGGCAGTGTGTAAAATTGAGTGGGATCTAGCAGAACAGACTTGGAAGAAATGCCAATTTTGTTTTTTATTATAGTTTTATTTTATTATCCCATGAAAAAAGGATTGTTGTGTTTTTGTTACTTTAGAATGAGCCCTTCATATCTACAGTGTGTGTGTGTGTGTGTGTGTGTGTGTGTGTGTGGTGAGAGCTGACTTAACCTTCGCACAATGAATGCTCAGATGTGCATCCTCTCCCAGCCTCAGTGTCCAATTAGTCTGAGTCGGGGTAGGTGGGGCTGCTTAGACCATTCATCTTCCACACACACTTCCATAACCTCCTTCAAGTGTTAGGCTGATATAAAGATGCATCAGTTATAGTGACGATACATGACATGCAGATTACAACTGGTTTATTTATTCAAATGATAATTTTGTGACAGTATTTGCAATCATAATAGACATAATTTAATGGGATATGTCTGTTGCAATTTTCCAAATTGCCATTTTGATGCAAAATTTTCTGCCCTTTCTGTTTTCCCACTGCATTCATGGTTTTGCATTGTTGTAAACCACATGATGTAATGCATGCTGTCTTTTTACATCTGCTTCAATATTTCACAGTTCCTTGTCGGAAGAGGAGAAGACATCACTGCGTGCTGGTCTTATTACAAATTTCAATGAGCCAGTCAACCAGGTTAGTATTTATTTTTGTTATTTTATCCAATCTTTTGAGATATTTTCAAAAGCAGTTTGTATTTGGGATGGACATTTAACCACCACCCTTTATATGGCAAACATTCTGTATACTGAGAAAATCTTGAAGGAATACTTCACCGATACAGAACCGGCGTTCTATCATTATAAAATCGCTATTATAATATAATAATTTTTTTTGTCTTCCGTCAGTCTTCCCTTGGCCCAGCTGTCCTCCTTACATATTTCCTGACCTGACGTCAAATGATGCATTTGACGCCATGTCAGTAGAAATTTGCTTGCCTGCTAGAAGGGCAGAGGACTACAAATCACTGGTTCCGCAAATTTGTAAGCCCACCAATAAGGAATGAGGGGGGCGGGAGCCCGCGTACGAGATGTAAACACAATGTTCACCATGTTTCTTCACCGCTTAGCTAGAGAACTAGACCGACACAAATGGGAATGGGAAACAGCAGAAGTGGAGACCCGTGTATTGATTCTCGGCCATGGTGGAGAAGGAATTGGGTGAAGAAACGTTGGCTTTGACTCTTTGAAGCCCAGATTTAACTGCAACTTCAGATTGATGTGGAAGGACCAGAGACGTCGGAGAACCCGACACAGTCGTTTATTCACGACTGCTGAATAAACGACTCCGTTGGGTTCTCCAACGTCTCTGGTTCTTCCACATCAATCTGAAGTAGACTGAACTGCGACATGGAGGAGAAAGGGATTGTTGGCGGAAGACAACCGCGATTGTGGACCGCGATTGTCTTCCGCCGGAGCCCCGCTGCCCACGCCGAGGCACCTCCGCCTTGGCAGCGGGGCCCCGGCAGGAGACACATCAATCACATCAGTTCCACATCAATCTGAAGTTGAAGTTCAATCTGGACTTCAGAGAGTCAAAGCCAATGTTTCTTCCCCAATTCAAAATGCAATGCAAACTCGCACCCGCCTGTACCCGAGAATTACATTCCGCACCCGACCAGACCCGCTATAAATTCATACAGACGCCCGCACCTGAAGGAAAATTAGACACATTAGATGGAACGCCGGGGAATTACACTATCTAGAGTGTTGGGGAGTGCTTTAGATTGCTGTGCAAAAAAAGCCAAAAGGTCACTGTCTGCTTTTTCTCGGTCAAGGAGGCACAAAATTGGAAATTTATGTAACTATTCGACTTAATATTTGACACTTTCAATACAGATTCATGTCTCCACCGGTGAAGTATTGCTTTAAGATATTCAAAGAAAAAGTTGGACTCTTTAATTGTGAATTCCTTCCTATTTTTTATCACATTGCCATGGAAACAGACAATTTTGCTGGAGTTAAGCTCAATTAGCATTTGGGGTTAATTAACGGGGTAATCTTTTTCTATTGAGTGTGTTTGACGAAATAACCTCATAATGATTGTGAACATACAGCAAATGACTTTGCAAAGAGGTCCTTGGAAAAGCTTTTGAATGGCCTTGAAACTCTTTAATATTAAGATTTGTGTGACTCATTTATAATGGGGGTCCAAAGAGCCTTTATTGGACTTGAGACTTAACCTTCTCCTCAAAAGGGCCACATGCCTCCATAGTTACATGGTGAACATTTCACAAAAACTACTGTGCTGATGATGAGACTATGAAAACAATTAACAAGTTATTAATTGGTATATTCAACTTATTAAGAGCCTTTCTTTTCACAAATGTCACAAATGTCTCTACCTAACAGAACTTTGATCACATAAAACAAATCAAAATGCTTTATGAACTTTGCTGTTTTGGCCATTCATGCTGGCATGACTTGAGTGACTCATTAAGACTTAATTAGGACCATATTAATCAATACTCTATTCAGCTATTGTTCGCGCCTCGTTAGAATGACCTGCAAAGGGAAATCTACTTTGCCCCATAATAATAATGTGTTGTGGTCGAAGCAAAGGGAAATATACCTTTCTTCGACCACCACAAATCATTATTATTATTATGGGGGATATACTTTATATGTACTGAATATGTGCAGTGTTTAGAATGTTGGCGTTATCTAGCAGAACAGACTTGGCAGAAGTGTAATCATTTTCATAAGTATGTTTTAATTGGTGTATAATCCCATAGAAATAAAAATCATTGAGATTTTGTTACCTTAGAACAAGCCATTTATATTTACATGGGAAGTTGTAGATATTGTACATAGGATGGATCGGATATTAGAGAACAGTTAAAGATGGATAAGCTGTTAGGGAAGTTATAAGATTAAGTTTAACAGTGAATTTATGATTCACAAAAAAAACACGTTTGTTGATATGAATGAAGGAAAAAGATCCTACACCTTTGAGGTCATAGGTGAATAAGGTGTTCAAACTGCAACCCTACATTTTATTTGAATAGTTAACTACTACTTCTGTAGGCTATAGCCCAGGATTTGAAAGGTCATCTCAGCAAAAGAAAAGTAAACTGTACATTGTCGTAAATATATTTCTAAACTTTAGAACGTTACGTCACATTTCACCTTTTTCTAAAAAAGGACTCTCCTCAGTTCGGCTCAAAATGAGATCCAATAGAAATCCCCTGACATATGTTTGTCTGACCCTATCGAAAGTCAGGTCACTGAGGGGACCAAAACAGGATACATTACGGGGGCCTGTCTGAAGTCCAGCCATCTTCCATAATCAAATGGCTCACCATTGCATTTTGACAAATTTGGTGCAAACACTATGCAAGTCCAGCACAACTCAACTCACACAAGTCACTGACAAGTGACTCCTGAGCTATCTCAGCTAAAAATCATCCTGACATATTACGGTCTGGCTGAAATCTCTGACAGCCATGAGATGACCTTGTTGGCCCTATGGTGCTAAGGTTTAAACCCGTGCTTAACATTGGGCAGTAAGTACATTTAACTCTCAAACATAGCTGGCAACAGTTCTTACTGCTTGCAATATAATTTTTTTCCCTTTTTGCTTCAACTCTGTTTTGTAGGAAGGGTTATTGTTAGAAATTGCAAACCTTCTTCAAAAGAAAGCAAGATGATGTCTTTACTTTCCAGAATTTTCATCATCTCTGCTTGTGTTTACTGCATAAGCATATACAGTGGGGCAAAAAAGTATTTAGTCAGCCACCAATTGTGCAAGTTCTTCCACTTAAAAAGATGAGAGAGGCCTGTAATTTTCATCATAGGTATACCTCAGCTATGAGAGACAAAATGAAAAAAAAAAAATCTAGAAAATCACATTGTCTGATTTTTAAAGCATTTATTTGCAAATTATGGTGGAAAATAAGTATTTGGTCAATAACAAAAGGTCATCTCAATACTTTGTTACATGCCCTTTGTTGGCAATGACAGAGGTCAAATGTTTTCTGTAAGTCTTTACAAGGTTTTCACACACTGCTGCTGGTATTTTGGCCCATTCCTCCATGCAGATCTCCTCTAGAGCAGTGATGTTTTTGGGCCTTCGCTGGGCAACACGGACTTTCAACTTTCTCCAAAGATTTTCTATGGGGTTGAGATCTGGAGATTGGCTAGGCCACTCCAGGACCTTGAAATGCTTCTTACGAAGCCACTCCTTCGTTGCCCGGGCGGTGTGTTTGGGGTCATTGTCATGCTGAATGACCCAGCCACGTTTCATCTTCAGTGCCCTTGCTGATGGAAGGAGGTTTTCACTCAAAATCTCACGATACATGGCCCCATTCATTCTTTCCGTCACACGGATCAGACGTCCTGGTCCCTTGGCAGAAAAACAGCCCCAAAGCATGATGTTTCCACCCCCATGCTTCACTGTAGGTATGGTGTTCTTTGGATGCAACTCAGCATTCTTTCTCCTCCAAACACGACGAGTTGAGTTTTTACCAAAAAGTTCTATTTTGGTTTCATCTGACCATATGACATTCTCCCAATCCTGTTCTGGATCATCCAAATGCTCTCTAGCAAACTTCAAACGGGCCCGGACATGCACTGGCTTTAGCAGGGGGACACGTCTGGCACTGCAGGATTTGAGTCCCTGGCGGCGTAGTGCGTTAGTGATGGTAGCCTTTGGTACTTTGGTCCCAGCTCTCTGGAGGTCATTCACTAGGTCCCCCCGTGTGGTTCTGGGATTTTTGTTCACCGTTCTTGTGATCATTTTGACCCAACAGGGTGAGATCTTGCGTGGAGCCCCAGATCGAGGGAGATTATCAGTGGTCTTGTATGTATTCCATTTCCTAATAATTGCTCCCACAGTTGATTTCTTCACACCAAGCTGCTTACCTATTGCAGATTCAGACTTCCCAGCCTGGTGCAGGTCTACAATTGTGTTTCTGGTGTCCTTTGACAGCTCTTTGGTCTTGGCCATAGTGGAGTTTGGAGTGTGACTGTTTGAGGTTGTGGACAGGTGTCTTTTATACTGATAAGGAGTTCAAACAGGTGCCATTAATACAGGTAACGAGTGGAGGACAGAGGAGCCTTTTAAAGAAGAAGTTACAGGTCTGTGACAGCCAGAAATCTTGCTGGTTTGTAGGTGACCAAATACTTATTTTCCACCATAATTTGCAAATAAATTCTTAAAAAATCAGACAATGTGATTTTCTGGATTTTTTTTTTTTTCATTTTGTCTCTCATAGCTGAGGTTTACCTATGATGAAAATTACAGGCCTCTCTCGTCTTTTTAAGTGGGAGAACTTGCACAATTGGTGGCTGACTAAATACTTTTTTGCCCCACTGTATGTCCTTTATCAAATTGCAAAAAGCTGCAGTTGTCATTACTTTCTTTAGTTTTGTTCTTCTTTTCATATTTCTATAATAAATGTGTTTCCAAACACTCTAGTGCAACATAGCTGTGTAACCAACCCAACCAAAGGCATTAGTTCTCCATTGACATATATTAGCTTGGAGGAGGAGAAGTGACTCTGAAGTATATTTTATAGTTAGTGCTAATGTACTTTTCAGTCAAAAAGCACAACTCTTAATTTGTTTGCTATTATTTTGGATAACCACAACATGAGACAAGCCCTGATCAGAAACAAAATGTATTTTATTCTGACGATTTTGGTTTTGCAACTCTATATTACACATTAAGAGCATTTGACAACACTCACTCACTCAATCACTCACTCACTCTCTCTGTTATGCCATGTCTGTGACTAAGTCTAGTTTAAATCAACATCACACATCATAACAAAGCCCAAAGCCAAAATGTTCCACATCCATAAAACTTAAATAAGACCTACCCTCCTGAGGCTGAAACCTTTTCCGTCAATGTTTTTCACATTTTCCACCATCAGATCGCCACCCAGATTGCAGTGCTGATAGCCAAGGTGGCCCGTTTGGACTGTCCCAGACAGTGGCCGGAGCTGATTCCCATTCTGATGGAGTCTGTGAAGGGCCAGGATGGCCTGCAGCAACACCGAGCCCTGCTCACCTTCTACCACGTCACCAAGACCCTGGCATCTAAGCGTCTGGCCCAGGACCGGCGCCTCTTTGAGGACGTGAGTTCTCCTCTATTGATTCCTATCCCTCAGTATGCTTGATGGCAGATTCCTCTTGATTTTTGTGTTTCTTGGGGGATTTTGTGAATTTGTTGTTTTGTTCCCCCCTTCTCTCAAATCTGTTAGATGGTCCAATTTCAAAATGTGAAACATATATGGTGTGTAGTGGCTAAGGGGTTTGACTTCAAGCCGGAATGTACTGTTTTCCATCCATGCGGCTTCATCCTTATCTGTACTAGGTGTCCTTGATCATGGTCCCTAACAACTACCTGCTACTTAGGACGTCTTTCTGAATTCACTGTAAGCTGCTTTGGGTAAACATGTCGGCTAAATGAGCCAATTGTAGTATAATACTAGAGTAGGATTATAACAAATAAGCTCATGTCCTTAAATGACAAATTTGGCCTCTAGGTGATGCTGTTTAGCTGCTGTAAGAGTGTGTGTTTAGATTCCAAACGTCACTCTGTGTGTCTCCCTCTCTTAATTCATTGTCTATGTGTGATATGCTATGTTATGTACCATCCCATACATGCACAAGATTTCGTCCACATACAAAATAATGAGTGAATAATGAAACTGTTCCAGCATTGCGTAGTTCTGAGAGCTCTGGGTAGTATAAAGATCTTTATTGTGGACCTGAGTGGGTGTGAAACTTAGCGGATTCACCTAACAAGCAGAAGGATGTTGAGTGTAGACCAAGGTCAACTTGAATCCTGAAGGCTGAGGGGCTGGCTGAGTTGGTCTGTGTAGGGGGGCTTTAATACACCTGATGTGGAAATTAAATGGTCTTCCGGACACGTTTTGTTCATGCCAGTTTATTACATGTTTAAGTCACTGGGCTGAACATAACATGTAGCGAATAGTTGTCCTGTCTCATCACGGGGAGTTGAAAGGAAAGCGTTAAAACGCTAGAGACAGAGGACCATGCGAGGAGTAGTTACTGCTGGTTCGTCTCATGCATAACTAATAGAACTCTGGCAGCGATGTTGACGCAGGGAAACCCTGTCGCACAAGGTCCATTATCAACCCTTTAGAACCTGCCACAGCGACTCTGAACACAACCCGCCTTCTGCCGTCAACCCCTCTATTCTGTGAACGTGATTACCTTCTCTCTTTAACATTGGCTGTCAATGTTGGTGCTATAAGTTGCTGTTTTCAGAGCAAAGCAGAGGCTGCTCTGTGGAGATGAGGTTACTTCTGGCTAGGCTGGTTGTTATCTCTGACACATACGCACACACACACACACACACACACACACACACACACACACACACACACACACACACACCATATTCTACGGTCCCTAGGTTTATTGACCCACTAGCAACGGACCGACTGGCAGTGAGGTGGTCAGGGAGGAAGTGGCATCTGGGCATAGGGCAGAGGAAGTGAAGGAGAAGAGCTCTGTGAGCGAGAAGAATAAGTAATGAAGAGGAAGGCCTTATTGTTATGAAACATTTTAATGGAGCGAATAGAATGAGAGGAGAGCTCAGGAAGGAGAATTTGTTGCATTTCAAACCACTTAAAAATACTTTGCATTGATTGGCCACCCTTGTTATTCCATAACGAGGCATTTCCTGGACTAAAAATGATCAGCAGTCATATGAGACGGGAGCATAATGAATAAACACATATACGAATAAACAGCCATGCATTAGAATGGGTAAGCTACTTGAAGATGCAGTGTGTTCAACATCCCCCGCTTGGGGAGCAGCGACCCCTAAAGCGGTGCACAGCTAAACGGCGCTGGGGAGCCACAGACACCACGCCGCCATCAATTAGGGCTCATGATCATGCAATGCTGATTTGATAATGCATCTGCGATGACTGCGCCATGGGTAATATCCTGCGTCAACACCGCGCGGTGATGTGAATCTCAAAATGGGCCCCAGCGTGGTGCTGTGCGTCATCTGAAGAGGCAGTGCTCAGCCAGGTGTTCTCCTGACCACGCTTCGAGTGGCAGCAAAGATCATTATAACAGCAGAAAGGGGGGCAGCCGTGTCTGCTCCCACTCCCACTGTAGCGCTGCGCCGTGCTGTAGAAAGATGGATGTGAGATGGGGTTTTCTGAGTTTCGATTTGTGTGTCTAGGCAATCTAGTTGTAAGAATAAAGAAGAATTGTCAAACTAAACTAATACATTTTGGACCTACATTAGAAATATATGGTTGACATGCAAATGATTTTTTTTCTTCTTTTTGATTTAATTGATAATTAGCTTTACCGCAGTTTGTGAAATGGCTGAACAGTAAAAAACACAATTCTGGACTCTGCAGATTTGTTATACCTTAAAGAGCAATCAAACCTGCTGTTTCGGCTGAGATTGAAACACTTTAAAAAAATGTTTTTGTGCTGAGTACTGGGAAGGAGGGTGTTATGACCGACGGCAAACTTTGTGATACTTTTTTTATCAACGCTGTTGTGCAAATAACTTTATAATGAGCAACGTTGTGTATATGAAACTGCACCGTGGCATAATATGCAGAAGCTTAACCGACACTCGGACCCCCACATTAAAATAAATCGCTGCTCAGATAGAGCTACACACATCCATACACACCGCAGCATAATACCTAGTATAACGTAGTTGTCCGGGAGGCCTAACTCACAATGTGCCTGCAAAAAAGCAGGTAGCCTTGGCAGAAGCATTTTCAATTCCTTATGACACGAAAGGGCCCTGGTGATAGGCGATCACAGATGCGGTGACATAAAACATCACAAAATATATTGTCCATATTTATACAGTAGAAAAAAGGGGTTAATTCAGTGCTGCAATTGATGCACCAAACAAGTTGGTCAAAATCTTATATTAGTTTGAAAGAATTAAGGTTTTATTTTCAGGCCAAACCGCCAAGCCCTTATCCCGTCTATATGCAAGTCTATGCTCCTAACACCACCTATTCATTGACAGATTATGGGCATTTTAATGATAACCAAGCACAGGCTGTGGCTGATGCTTAACACTTTAACATTAAATTGGTGGTCAGACATTAATGATCAACCGGACTGAAACAGACTCATGTGGCTGAGGTATCCAAATTAGCAATGATGAAGTTTCAAGCCTTTTATACTGTCATTTGGCGTCTTTCTGGCCACCGATTAGCTGAGGGTACGGAACCAATTCCAACTGGGCTAGACCTTATTATATATATCCAAGGACTAGACACACAGTTTGCCTTTTGTAAAACGAGAACAATGGGTAGAGAATCAGGATAATGGAGCAAGCTGGAGCAACGTGTTAAGCTGTGAGTTTGATGACATGATTGGATTATACTAATATTCTCTGGTGGACATAAATTCTGTATTGCTGCTGTAATTACCTAGGCTGAAACCACCAGACCAATTTGCAAATACCTCTTACTCTATAACTTCTCAGTTTTCATTTCCAAGGGGCTTTATCAATGGACGCAGACCAAAATGCCTCTGGACACAATTGGATAGACACAACCAATCAGAGCAATGAAACATGTGTTACATCAGCGGCAGACATATTGGTTGTTGAGGAACATGCCTTAGGTTGCTCCTCTAGAGTCATCGTATTAGACCCACCCCATTTTAGATTGACTGTTATGATTGGCTCGTCCAGGGCCAGGTCTGTCGGAAGTCTATCTGAATGGAAGGGAGGCGAGACGCATATGCCAGAGCAAATAAAACATGCAGTTTGCAGTTTCCTCTGGTTCCAAGGCTAGTAATTACCATGGCATTGTGTGTTTTTAAATTATAAATCCAAATATTTCTAAATATTTTGAAAAGGCTTGAGAAAAAGCTTTTGTCATACCCACAGAAGGTAGACTTAACGCTGTCCTGCAAAGTGTGTTATTACATCTCCCCGTTTTCAGCTTTTCATCAAATCCTTCAGACTAAGCTCAAAACGAGGCATGGGAGGTCAAACTGGGCCAGAGTGTTTCTTTGTGTTGTCTTTGTAGTACAGGAGTAATGCAGGGTAAGTCTACACTGCACTTTCTTCACTTTCATGTTTTAATAATCGGTAATTACTTGCAATTATTGCTGGCCACTTATGCTGCTTAGGGCTTCTGCTTCCCACATTATTCATGCCAACAAAGTGAGGACACAGCATCTCAAATTATGACACAATAATGTATTCATATTTAATTACTCAGCCATTTCATCCTACTTATTGTACAAGTAGATTTCTCTAACGGGTATCCATATAGCATTCAAGATTTAAAATATCCTGAGATGCACTACCTTGGATCCCTGAAATGAGAGATGCTTGGTGTCACAAAATGTTTTGACAAAACAAAGTTTGAGGCGCTGTCCGTTGGTTGTTTGTTCATGTTGTTCAGCTGTAAGAAGTCGTCCTTCTTTCCTTGTTGATTTCAACTTCAATTCACAAGCTGAGGTGTGTGTAAAGCAAGGGGTTGTGAGTAGTTGATTGCAGTCTTGGTGGCAATCGTCATTTCTCGGTGTACAAAGTGCAGAGGCTTGGGTGTTTGGTGTCTCTGGGTGTTGGGGTGTGAAGACAATAATGGGCCTGGTGCGGTTGAATGGTGATGAGGCACAGTATCACTACCCAAGGGGTTTTCAACAGAAGACGATGGAAGAAATGATCAGCAGTTTTCCTGAATGACTTCAGCTTGTGAACCCTCCCTGCTGGAATAGGTAATCGACATGCAAATTGATTGTCTGGCTTCATTGAAATTTGCATCTCTTTCATCTCCCTATTTGGTTTTTGCCAATAAACTGTTATTTAAACTATTCTAAAGACATTATTGCATAATGAATGCATGATTTCCAAAGGAAACCTTTTTTCAACGTTCCCTTTGCTAAGCCTCTTCTGTATTGGTGCAGCGATCATCCCTCTATGAAAGGGTGTCGCCTAACCTGTCATTTTCCGAGGCACATGTTTACCGATCTTTCGGTAGCCAGACACTGCCATTTAGCTTGCGCCGAGGAGACATAATCGCTCTCCAATGCATGACATAATCAACAACTACCCTGGGAGTAATGATGGAGCTGATATACTGGAGTGGCGACTGATTCTTTGGCTTTCATATCTGTTGAGTGCACTTTCCACCACTCTCCTGATTGCAAGCCGCTTCACTGCACATAGTGAGGGTTGATCTAGTCGCTCATCACTGCTAAAAGATGGAGAGATGCATAGAGGTTGAGACAGAGGGAGAGACATAGAGGGAGGGAGGGACCAACATGGAGGCAGAGAGAGAGAGAGAGAGAGGGATAGAGAGAGTGAGAGAGGGAGAGAGAGATCTTTTCCTAGCTAGCACACTCATTTTTTCATATAGTCTTCTTTTCATCTTTCTCCAATTTATATTTCATGTTGTACAAGAGAGCAGCTCCGTAGTGCAGGCCCACAGCCGTGAGATGGCTGCACTCTCTCTTCTCTACTTCCCTCTGTGGTGACAGTTTCTCTGCCTTTTCTGCCAATCTCTTGCTCCCTCTATCACCCTCCCTAGCTTCTACCTCTCTCCACAATGTCTCTTTATATATGCAAACAGCTGATTAGATTTTCCCCACTCTTTCTCCATCATCTAGTGGTTCTCGCTATTGGTGCACACAGTTTCACAGCTCTGGGATAAATCGTTCCCCTCTTTCTACACCCTAGAAGTACTCTTTAAAGGTGCAGTAAGGTCTTTACTGGTGCCAATCTGTATAAATGTGTTTGATGCAGAACAGGGAGTCCTAGCAAGATGGTGTCCATTAGCACCCTTTCTGGGTGACTGCTCCTATTCAGAATCGGTTCTGGGATAGTGCTTCCCCAAGCAGAAAGAGGAAATGGATGGATTGGTGGATTTTGTAGTCAACCAAATAAAAATCCTTGGTCATCTAAAATTCAACCTACTCAACTAATTGATTGGTCGGGGGTGGGGGGGGGGGAGGCAGGCAGGCAGGCAATCAGGCAATCAGCAAGTTATCTATAAAATAACTGATGCAGCCACAGTGCAATGTGTGCACTCTACCTGTCGGCCTTAATATCGCGTGCTGTTTGGAGGATGTCAGTGGGTTTTGGATCCACTCTCGGCTCCAGTCCGACGGTTGTTCGGTTATAGCAGAGCCTCACTGTAAAGAGGGTCGCACACCAGACGAGCCGCAGAGCACCGCGTTGCATAGATAGTGGGTTAGTTAGTTTAATTACTTGACCATGTGAAATGTCATTCAGAACGTAGCTTGCTTCCATGATATGGATATAACAGTGCTTGTGTTTGGTGGCATAACATGCACACACACTTGTCTTTCACCAAAGTATAAATAAACTCCTCTTCCCATTCTGAATGGAAGTTGTACGTTTTCGTCTTCTTTCGTGCAGCCTCTGCCATGCTAGCTATCACCAGAGAGGCGTACCGTAGCAACAGGCCAATATTGACGTTCGCGCCCCACGCCCTACTGTTAAATGCAGCGCTGCTACACTGAAAAAAATAGTAGGCCTCCAGCGAGGGAGAGATGTGCTTGCTATACTTATTATGAAAATGTACCATGCATAATATAGGATATTGTGTATTTATTTTTCTATTATTTTCGTGATCTACATGGAAAGCCTCAAAGATCGACCAGTCGATCGCGATCGACGGGTTGGCGACCAATGCTCTAAGGCCATCACGCCTCGTCAATGTACGTGTTAAAAAGTGCTATAGATTCCTTTTTTTTTTCTTTCCCTTATTAATAGCCTACTCTGTGATGGCCTGTTAAAAGTATTCGATAAGAGGGAGTGTAAAAGTCAGTATGGTCACTGTTGAAACGACGTTCTCATCACGCACACTTTTCAATTGCAGAGAAAGTTGAATGGATTTTAGATACTGATTTAAACTCCTAGCAAACATGGCCACTCAAAATCAAAAACTGCACAATGGAGCGTTTAATTTCCCAATGTGTGCTTTCTGAACAGGGCCTCTGTGATCATTGCTCTGAGCACAAGATGCCTGGTTGGTAGACTCAACACGGGTACGAGCATGCTATCCACAGAGAGAAAATTTACTTAAATTAACATTGAGCCTGCCCAGAGGTGGTCATTCACATGTAGTTATTATGAGATAGGAGGTCCAAATTAAATCTTCAAACCGTAGCTGGAACTAATTGGATTTCTTTACACACCCGCACACAGCCAGACACACACCATCATCAGCAACAATATTATCATTATCAATGTACAACCTCAATGTATGATCAAGGCTTAAATGACAGTGACATGACAATGCCAGTGATCATATCTTTGTGATCTCATTGTGTGTTGGCTGCTCCCGTAATTACTTGCATTTCATTTGGTATCAAACTCAGTCATCTTAATAGGATTATTTTGCTATCGGAAAGAGTGTTGCAGTACAATTAAAAGCAAGGACTCACTGCTTTGATAGATTAGAGATTTATAATAAGCTATATTGATGTGAATTTTCTCTATAGGGTAGTAAAGGTTGGTTTCATTTTAAAAAGTTGGCAAAAAAAGACGGCATTAGAGTGATAGAAAATGGATTGAAAAATCTATCTAAATCGCAGTGGAACTACTCATCAGTACGCGCGTGTGTGGTTGTGCTTGAGAACGTGGCAGTCGTTGCACACTAGGGGAGGCATGGGTGAAGTTATGGCTTCAATTTGTTTAGAAATCATTCCCTTGTGATGCTCTGTGTCCTCCAAATTCTTGTCTCACCCTTTCCAGTGGTCTGTCTCTCATCCAAAACGCACGCACACACACACAGACACACACACTTTGTGTCAAGAAATCGTATTTATGCACAATATGATCAAATACGTGTGTGAGAGTCCTTACTCTGGTGTGCCTGCCGGAGATTGAACTGCATACTACATACTTTTTAATTAATTTTCACGGGTTGAATCAGATGGCAGCACGTGGGTCAGACGAGGACTGAGGTATTAAATGCTTTTTTTCAATCTGTGCATCATTTGAATAATGATGATTCATACCTTCTGAGTAGCGAAACCAACCCTTTCATTTTTTGAAATTAACTTTTTGTTAAGCAGGCCCTCTATATCTGAGAACCGAAACCACGGTTCCTTATGCGTTTTATGTTTTCCCTTCTATCATCTTATTTTCTCTGTGTGTTAAGAAGCGCAGACTTCTCATATCAGACATTCATGTTGTTGTTGTTGTTGTTGTTGTTGTTGTTGTTGTTGTAGAGTCAATCTCACCAGTAACTGTTATTATTTATTTATTTCAAGCTCTGTTAAATACAAATATAGTGATATAGTTCACACTTTGCTCTGACGCTTGCTACTGGCCTCCAGCTATGAAAAGTATGTGAATCAGAGAGAACTAAATATACAGATACCGTTCTCAAGGTGTATTCACTATTCCACATTTATTTTTTATGTTTTTTCGCTCAATGCGAATTTCAGTAATAAATATTTGTAAAATATAAATTGACGATAGTGAAACTTCACCATTGACGATGGTGAAAGTTAATGGGCTAGTTGAAAAAACGTTGTACATTTCTCAAGTAGGAAAATGTGTCATGAGGGAACAAAGGACCATTACTTGCATTTCATCCAATTTTGTCAAAGAAAAGTTATCAACTACAAGCATGAATATAAAACACCTTAGGATGACAATTTCAATAAATCCATTATGTAAAGACTTTCTTTAAATGGCCTTTTAAATGCACTCTCCCTCCCCTTTTTTTCTTCTTCTACGTCTCATTTCTAAATGTAGCTCTATAGCGAACTCTGAGACCGGTCAACATGGCTTTAATCAGCAGCCTGTACTGAAGTCCCTCTAATCGGCATTCTGTGTCTGTAGCACGGAGGATGCCTGACCCAAGATGGACTGCCTGGTTCTTCTTAACAGAGCAACGGCTGCACAAGCGCCATCCAATTATTATGCTGTATCATGTCTGGTCTTCAACCCTTGCGCCTTCATAGACAATGGTGACACGAGCATTGTTAGCTGCTCTCTAATAAAAGGCTGGTTCATAAATTCAAGAGATTCACGGACATAAACTTAATAGAGTACGTAATTGGCTTTTTCAGAAGGCTAATGTAAAGGTAGATTGTGTGTTTGTTTGTGTGTGTGTGTGTGTGTGTGTGTGTGTGTGTGGAGAATGCCTAATTATTTGTGCTTGTGTGTCGCTACACAGCCAGAGTGACTCCATACTCCTGGCTTCATATATTTATAACAGGCTTCCTCCATATTGTATCTGGCCATTGACTGAACTTTTGTCGTGTTTCTTTTATGTGCAGCTGGCATCGGGGATCTACAGCTTTGCCTGTTCCCTGTGGAGCCACCACACCGACTGCTTCCTCCAGCAGATCTACGCCAGTGACGAGGCCGCCGCTCTCAGTTCGCTGGAGAGGACGCTGCTGTCACTTAAAGGTAACCTCTCACCAATAAAGAGAGCCTCTCGAGTTCTTCAAGAAAACTCCTCTTGAGTTTAGGTTTGGACATGCAACCATGCATTATTACTCGATTTTTCTGATCTAAAACCAAGATCAAGATCATTATAACAGGTTATTGCACATATACAAATAGTTATATTTTTCTTAGTGTTTAATGGGCCATGTTCTGGAAAACTGAGTAGAATAAAGACATCGATCATCTAATCAGATTTTTTAAGTTCTAAACACATGAGATATTGTGAATACTTGTAACTATCTAGGTCTGGAAAGATATAAATAGTTTATATTGAATTGCAGTGCTAATATATATATATTGTTTATATTAGCAGTTCTACCACAGTTTAAACAAGCTTGTAATGATTAATATTCATAGATGATCTAAAGAAGTAAACATACTCCAACTTTCCATCTTGAAAGAAGTGCATTTCCTATTTGCTTTAGCTTGGTTAGTCGATGTGCCACGTCCATACGTAAGGCCATTATATACAGAACGCTGTCTAAAGTCAATACTTTTTTTTACCATAATTACTGTTGGCATAGCTTATAACCTGTGGGGTCCGAAATAATTGGGTCCGAAATGGACCCCATTTACGAACCATTGCACACCGTGTGTGCGTTCGGTGCTTGTGCTCATGGAAGATCTTCAGTCAAAACTACTCCTCATTTTTCTTTGTGCATTGATATAAATCATTGATAAATGCAGTGCTTCTGCCTCCATGCCGACTGTTTTACGGTGTTGTACTTTATCATACTGTGTTTTAGACTGATTTTGAATTCAATTTTCATAAGTCAAATGAGCTCCTCCTCTTGATTCTCACAGCCAGTAAGTATGAACATTCTTCACCCAATTAACGATAACCAAAAACAGACCAAAGCAGTCCATTAATGATCTTTTGTTTGCGCTGTTCATTCACTTTACTACACTATGTGGATGCACTATCGGCTATTTAATCCGTGCTCAATTCAGTAATAAACTGTGGAGTAACCCTTATTTAGATCACTACCCTTAGGCTCAAGGTAAATTCTCTTGAGACTAAGGTAGCGTATTGATCTATGTTTCCGCATACTGCGGAAATGTCTGGTATGTTGTGTGGCTGATGTACCAATAGGTAATATTTATTTACCTATTATAGCAGTACCAACGATTGTAAAATAAAGTTTTGTTCCCATGAACGCAGTCTTGTTCTACTGGGCTACTAAATGACCTATACGTTACTATGTGGCTCCGCTAGGTGTCATCCAAATACTTTAAATCGAAAATCCACTTTCACTCCAGTCCAATCTAATATGAATGTAATGCGGATTAAACGCATATTATGAGGGGTTGAACAGTGCTCTTGTGCATGAAGACCCTTGCGGTGGTATCTCATTCATCTCTTAAGAAGACTCTCTTGCGGTGGTGGCTCATTCATGTCTTAAAATGGTGGCCCATTCGAGATGACGCTTTTGCAATTGGACTGAATAGGATATTTGAATAGCAATTGCAAACCTCATTATAAGGTCCTGCTTTCGTAGCTTGCGGTGAGACAAGAATCATGTCATTTCTATTAACATATTATTTGAACAGATTGATGCCATTATTATCAGCACAATCATGAATGTGCAACATCCGCAAGCGATTCTTCAATGCGCAGGAGGAATGTTGACCCTTCATGACATGGGCTTCATCTGTGTTTCATTTAGACTACTATCAGAGTGATATGGAGTTTCTATTAAAAGGACAATTCTGGTATTTTGAACATTGAGCCCCCTTTCTGGTTTGTCTAGGATGAAATAGAGTGGTTAACACCGAAATTTTGACGGTTCTCCATCTCAACAGTAGTGCAAGTACCGAGCGAAAAGACTACAACCAGCCCCCCGTTTCCAGTTCCGGTCCAGTTTCCTTTTCATTGGATTAACAAAATGCCAAATAAAACACGACAGAAACTGTTTTTCGCTACACATATATATATACTTGATTAGGAACATCAACGAAAACCACTAACCCCTCGGTGAGTTTCACATTTCTGAAAACGAACGTTTAGGGTAGGTTTGTGAATGCACGTAGCCAGCCATTGTGAAGCAGGCAGGGGCGATTCAAAATTAGCAATATACCCAAGACAGGACCAAGTCAAAATTTCGGTGTTAAGCACTCTATTTCATCCTAGACAAACCTGAAAGGGGGCTCAATATTCAAAATACCGTAATTGTCCTTAAATGTGAAGAAAATCTGGTAAAGTAGACGTTGGCCTACAATAACAGACTTTAAGCAGCCAGCATTGTTCAATTCAATGACTGAATTGAACATGGAGTAAACAACTGGTATTGCCTCCACATAGTGTAGTTAATGCACAGTGTGAACGATAGAAATGGACGGGTGGTGTCTTACTTATGTTATCTTACGTTATTGTAGATTGGATGAAGAATTACTGGCTGTGAGAATCAAGAAGAGGAGCTAATTTGACTGTTTTGCAAACACGCCATTGAACGCACTGCGTGTTAAAATTTTTGGTAAAAAAACTGTTTTGAACCACTCGATCTGTGTATCTTACTACGTAAGAAATCACAGTAAAACTCTGCAGTATAATTTGCCAACAACTAAAGAGCACTGAACTTGGTTTCTAAGGGACTAGTGAGGATATATTAGACCTGTCCACATTCAACTGGTTGTTTTTATTCAAAAACGTCCACATTTGTCTATCTCGTCACCACATTAACAACCCATAGCAACCTGCGGCCAAAATGTATTTCCATGCTAATGTACTCTAAAGGCCCTTTCAGGTAATGAATACTAATTTCCAAATCGAGGACTAGAGCACTTGTTCCCATCCCTAATCCACAGGCACTCACACAGTGGATTAGCATAGGGCTTGTTTTGGCCGTATTCTACTTAATCTAAGCATGGTGGAGCACACGTCACAGCATCAAAAAGCTAACGCATGCATCCATGTGTAGGCTGCTAATGTGTTCCTCTTTCCTTTGTTCCCCAGTGCTTCGCAAACTGACAGTGCATGGATTCCAGACGCCACAGCAAAATATGGAAGTTATGGTGAGTTAGAATGTCCTCTATAGCAGAATTGAGTACGTCCTTTGGGTTATCATTTGCCAATTTCATAAATGTATTCGGCCACTTTTGATTTTGAAAATGCCACCCTTCATAATGTGGTGAGTACTTGGTGATGGTTGCAATTGAAAGTGCATTAAACAACGTCCTGGCTATTAAAGTTATGACTTTCCTCTCAGTTCTACAGCCAGCCATCTAAATTTGGATGGTTACAATAAAAGGCACTCTTAATTCAAGTAAACACACGCTCAAGCACAAACTCTTTCATTCTCTAATGGCTCCCACTTAAAGAAATCCTTTGCAGAAAATGCCCCAGCGCTTTGAACACTAGTTGCGTATTCTCACCCAGGCCACCAGCCCTTTCAGCCTAGTGACTGGCTTGTTAAATAAATGCCGCTGGCTGCTATTGTTTCCTGCGTTGGAGTGTCTCAAAGGACAATACCGGTCTGTGTGATCAAACCATTGTGATGATCTCCCCTCTAAACGCTCAGAGGCAGAATCGGCACATTCAAGGTTTATCACTTTGTATTGGAAATGTTTAAATAAAGCCAGGAGAGATGGTTTTGATCACCCTGAACGGTATTTTCATTTTTAGAGGGAGCATTCAGGCTACTGTGTTTACTCATTTCCAGCACCATTTTGGATGAATGCAACAAAGTGCAGGCCAGTGTTCACAGAGCATTGGGTCAGTCGACCTGGCCCCATTGGTGGACCGTACTCTTACAAAACAGCCATGTGGTGGGGAATAACTTTGGAATGGTCCCCATCTCTTTACTGTGGTGTTTAAAAGAGACATATTATGGTGTTTTCCCAACAAGTAAACATAGTATTTGAGTTACAGAAAACATGTTTTTGAAGCTGTTTGCTGGAAATAGCTTTAAGGAAAAAAAATCACCCTGGTACTGGTATGTGTGTGCGTTGGATTTTCATTCCCCGCCAATTTCCTTGTCATATGCGTAGAAGAGAGGTGATAAGGGGATTTCAACGATTGATAGAATGCTGTTAACCACACTGCATTCTGTTGCTAATGAGACACCTCTTTGCCACCAGCGAGATAATGTTGTTGGAATTCAACACATTAAAAATACATTTTCTGTGAAGTTTGCCATAGCTGCCTATTTTAGCAATTTGTCCAAGTGAACATTTCAGTCGTTTGTATAAACTCATACATAATATGTTCATTCAAGCTATTCGCTTGAATGAACATATTATGTCAAATATTAGTGTTTTTCACTTATTTACCCTTACATTAGTTATTGCTTGCGATACTTAAAATGACCCCCCAAAAAATTCAAATATGGTGTACCGTCATTTTTGTGCTAGCATGCAAACCACACTCTCCCTCAAACTCACATTCACTCACTCAAGACACCTTGCATCCACAACAATCATTCAATTTAAACCCTTGTCTCACATTCGCATGCTCACAAGTATAGAGCGTCTGTAGTCTGTAATCAATTACAGCGTTGTTCGTCGACATCTGCTATTAACTTTCATGACCCGGAACAAATGACTCAAAATGAAAGACATTACGTTTTGTTCAGGGAGACATCTTTAATTCTAACAAGGATGATGGCGTGTAAATAAAGGGGCTGTGCTGATTGATTTAGGGGTCATGAAAACCTGCTGATGATTCCAATTATCAATGTTAACGTTGAGTTAATAGAGAAAAATCCTCTGGGGGAAACTCCCACTTTCTCATACCAAGTTAATGCACGCATAAAAATATACCATTTCGGAGCTTTAATCGTGCATTATTGAACAGCATGTCCCATCTCTTATCCAATGCTTATTTATTTTTGATAATATAGGCATTTTTTATTTAACAATATTTGAGAGGGTTGGTACAAGTCCTTGCCGAATTAGTTTTTAACTTATCACAAACTATCAAATGAAGGAAAACCCTGAAAGACTATATCTAAAGAACCTTATAGCTTACCCAATTTAAATGTATTTTTTTTTATAATTCTTTAATGCATTGTAAGGTATTGTGAACGTTTATATTTCTTTGCCCCTGCAACACTATCAGCACTTTCAGAATGTATTCCTATAGTAACTTCAGTTTGGATTATATGCTTAGATTGTTCTTAACTGCAGTGTCTGGACAAAGATATTCAAGATTGACTCTGGTTCCTCCCTAAATTCAGTGTTGTAAATTATAATATTTGTTAAACTTTGAAGACGGCATCCGAATGATGTAAACTTAAATAAATGATTATAGTCACTACACATTCACTTAAAATAATTTTCTCTTATTTCAATGAGCAGCTGTAGAATTCATGCTCTAAATTTGGCTGTGTTAAAGGTTGCCTATTCAAACAGATTAACTCACCATCTTTCCCAGTCTTCGGTTGTTAATCAAACAGCTTCATCCTCTTGTCTCTGCTAACTTTGTAGAAAAAAATAATAATTTTGAAACAAAAGTTGTTTAGAATACACTCACTCACTATGTTATATTTTGTTTGGTAAACTTGTCAATGAACTGGAGAAAGAAAGCTGCTTTGTTCGCTACCAATTGTAAAAATGCATTGTAAAAATGAATCTTGTTAGTGACCCTTTCATGATGAAGGGATGCACTAGGGTGTGTGTTGCTGAATAATTCATTTGTTAGCAATGAGACGCACACAAAGGCATACAGACACACTCTGTGTGGCCCATTAATTTTGAGTGGACTGTGGATTTTTTTTTAAAATCATGCCATGAAAATCCTCTTGGATATATTTTATTAGTGCTTAATTCTAAACCAGTACATTTATTGATTGACTTTGTTAAGTCAAAGTGTTTTAGCATCAGGTTTTCAATGCACATTCTGCATATAATGTTTTATGGCAAGGAACTATAAAACTATAAAATAAAAATGTAATGCAAAGCATAATTATATGCAACTGGTGTATAGCCATTACTAGTCGGGAATAGGTTATACTGTTGTTCAACCAAATGTGTCATTTGGTTGGTTATGAAGCTGACCATTGAGCAAGTTGGTTTAGTAATACTAGTCCCTGTTCTCATTGCATGGCCTTGCTTGCTCTTTATCGTTCCCAACATGCTGGATCGGTCTCAACCAGGTTCTGACATGCCTGTAGGGATTCTTTCTTGCCTGACCTTCCATTTGTCTGGGTTTTTCTTGACGTCTCACTCCATCGCTCACACGCATTGAAGATGCTGCTAACCTTTTATTTTTCCTTCCTCACCGCTTTTTCGTTTCTTCTGTACTTCTTGAAACGGCAGGAGATTTATCGGCTCGTCAGTCCAGTGACTGAGAATTTAATCACAACTGGCCTAATGATTATCTGTCCCCATTATGTTGAGCTACAGATAATAGAGATGGCCTTGAAATGGAAGCCTGATGATTCGAAACTGTACACACACTCTCTTTCTTTCTTTCTTTCGTTCTTTCGTTCTTTCTTTCTTTCTTTCTTTCTTTCTTTTTTTTTAATGCGTGCATAGAGTCTCGGGAATTTGGCAGGTTTGACACAAATTGAAATTGGGCTGTTCTTCAGGATCCGGTGTACACTACACCGGTCATAGGGACCATTCTCACCTCTATGAAAGTCAGCATGAGGACATGCATCACTTATAGCATGCCATTTGTACATTTCTGTAATTATTACAGAAATTATTATTCCTTAAATTCATCCCTCCAACTTTTTGGGATGTTAACTATCGTACATTTACTCTCCTACATTTGGTTGTTTGTGTTCATGTTTGTCTTTATAGAAGCGTTGACCTATCTTGTCTGTCTCCAGTACATGCTCTCGGATGTACCCGTACACCCCCTCTCCATGCTCCTCTTCATCATGTTCCCCCGTCCCTCCTCGCCGTAACTCGCCGTTCTGTAGTGGCTGTCTGGCCGTGGAGCCGGCTGGCTGTGTGTGTGATGAATGGCCCTGCGGCTGACCTCGCAGCTGAGCACTAACTCAAGGGCTAAACAAACCCCACGTCCATCCATCATCTACTGCCCAGCGCTCGTCCACAGCCAGGGCCTAGTGCCGCCGAGGATTGACACTCAGCAACAGATCCTTTGTTAATGCATGTGATTTACGGTGTGCTGCATGTGTGCCCACACAAATGCTTAGACACACACTCTGTGATTTGTAATGATCGTTTCCTATCTGAACTCCCTGCTCTGAGACTTGCTTTGGACTCCCTGGCTGTGAGACTTTATTTGGACTCACTGATGTGAGACTTGACTTGGACTCACTGCTGCGTGACCTGACTTGTTCTCCCTGCTGTGAGACTTGACTTGTTCTCTCTGCTGTGAGACTTCATTTGGACTCAGTATTTTGAGACTTCATTTGGACTCACTATTGTGAGACTTGACTTGGACTCCCTGCTGTGAGACTTGACTTGTTCTCCCTGCTGTGAGACTTCATTTGGACTCCCTGGCTGTGAGATTTCACTTGGACTCCCTGCTGTGAGACTTGACTTGTTCTCCCTGCTGTGAGACTTCATTTGGACTCCCTGGCTGTGAGATTTCACTTGGACTCCCTGCTGTGAGACTTGACTTAGACTCCCTGATGTAAGACTTGGATTACCCCAGACCTGTCTGCTTTGAGTGTCTTTGGAGACTGGAAGCAAAGATGTGGTGCAAGTGCTTTACCAATTATGAATTCAATTATTATTGTATGAGCCGTTTGCTTTTTTTTTTAATATTGTTATTCAATGCATTTTTCTTTTTATAAAACAATGGAAATTTGAATTATATCCCAGCTTTGCACATTTTTCCGGCACTGCCTGACTGGGCGTGGATAAGGCAGATGTCGAGATAAGCAAAGCTAATGTTGGCCTAGTGGTGACTAAATAAATAATGAAAACATAAATGACACCAAACCTAACCCTTCTAAATAAGTGGTGTACATTTTTTTCTGAAGGTGACATTGTAACCTCCCTCGTGAATTACTCCACTGTCAATATGTCTAGGCTCAAACTGATATGGGGCATGGAAAGCAAAACATCTTATTTTCATTACTTTCCCCACAATAAGGCTATATTGTTGACTGGTTACCTAACCAAATGAATAAAATAAAATGAGGCGGTTTGTTTTCTTCATGTGTACATGTTTATGACCTCGGATACCCCCTGCAGACTGAATGCAAGCATTCGGAGCAGCATACCTTGTGTTTTAAATTGAGCATTTTTGGATGCATAAATTCAATATTTTTTAATTTTTTCCTCAAAAGCCTTGAGACATGACTTGGACTCAGGCACCCAAACACATACATACAGCTTTGGATTGATTGGCTGATCTGCAAATAACAACATTATGAAAACCCAATCTCCCACCCTTACACTCACTCATTCTGTCTCTTGTCTCTGTCTCTTATCTCTCTCCTCTCTTTCTTTTCCAGGGCTTCCTGAATGCCGTCTTTGAGAGGCTAAAACAGTTCCTGGAATGCTGTGAGTATAATGTTATCAACTCAACTCGAGCCAATACATCCTAACATTTTGTCAACTAGACTCATAATGCTTTGTTTGTTTGGATTGGGCGGGGGGTTGGGGGGGGATTGTATCAGACAATCGCAACAATAACAACGGCAGACTGTAGCTAAACACAACTTGGGCATCAGCGACCGCCGTCCCCTCAATATGTCCACAGCTGATTACAGTGGAGACAGGGTCAAGGTCTTGGTGGTGTTTATGGGCTGGCAGAAAGTGAAACTCGGAAAGCTGCTCCCAGGCATGAAATGGGTGGGGATCTAAGCCTCTGTGCTAGCCTGCTAAGTCAAGAAAATAAGCTGGCACTCTCAAGTCTGGCTTCAGTTGTCCAGCCCAGTTCCTGGCTGGTCCCCGGAGATGGGCTATTCTTCCAACAGAGGTCACCTCTGTCGGTCTGTCTGGCCATTTGTATGTCCATCCTTCCGCCTGAGTGATGCCCTGGCTGTATACTTGTCACGGCACCCCTCCTTCCCATAATATTGATCAGCGATCGACCAGGGACCTGGCGTTGTGCATCTGTTTACATTACAGTTGGCTGCCTGTCATCCACCCGCAGTGAACGAAAGAGACATAGTAATCATAGCTAAATGATTATCTGATTGGATCCATATGCTGTCAGAACATCCAAAAGTTTACCCTCCGGAAATCTTTGAAGCCAATTGGTCTCGGAAATCAATTTTGTCCCGCTTCAAATTCGTAATCAGAGGCATAAGCCACTTGAATTAGGTAATGATGACAGCAGCAAGTTACCAATAATGGAGAACTGTAATTCTTGGTGTCAGGTCGGTTGGTTGATTTTATAGGGGGGATCGTAAAGTCAAGCAAACCACCTGGGATGTCTGAGGCTTTCTTCATTCTGCTCAACCTTTTTCTTTATTAGTCCATTATTATTGATTAGATTTTATTTTTAATGGTCCATTCCTAAGGAGAGTCGGCAGATTTAGTCCGCAGGGTCCCTGAGTCTGAAAAAACACCAAAGAGGTGGCATTAATGACCAGCACCACCATGTGTGTTAGCTACTTGAATCTATCCAATGTTGCATTACTCTTAGCAGTTCTCAGCTCTATCACACAGCCTCACGCCCTACGGCGGCAACCGTACAGCAATGGGCCCTAGACCTGGCTGTTATCACTGTGTATTCATCGATCAGCGGGCCTTTTGGGAGACATTTCCTACGGCCAGAGAGTGCATTCATTCTCTGAAAGCAGCACAGTGTTTGCTGTTGTTGAGTGAATATATTGATTTGTCATTTTTATATTGGAAAAAAATGTCATTTTGTACAAGCTGCTTGGCTGTACATGTTAAGACATTGAATGCTCTTGCTACTGCAGGTCTAGTTTTCTTTCAAGTGCTTGAGGTCAGATTCAACCGTTTATTCCCATGACAGCTTGGTACAAATTGGCAAACAAGTGCCGTTGTTCTGCAGTTGAGAGAGGAGAAAAAAAACGTAGTAAAAGCCAGGCGTAGCAAAGATCTAATTAGTGCCTCTCCTGGCCTGTGAAACCATTTGTTGTTGTTGTACAATACATATAGTGCCCTCCCTTTTAGTTTGTGCTTCAACAGTTGATTTGATTTCTCTCTGGCAGACTGCTGTTCTCTCTGGTATTTGCAGTTTTTTCAAAGAAAGCCAGAAGATCCAAATTGAATGAAAGAATAGATTCAAGAACGAAAAATACGACAAGTCACGAAATACAATATGCATGATAACCCTAATGAAACAAATGCAGCCTACTATGGATGGATGTGCTTGGTTGGTTGAGTTCCTTTCTGTTTATTGTTTGATAAGACACCTGTGAGTAAGAAGTTCAAGTTTAAATGATTAGAAAAGCTCAAAGAGCATCACAATTTCCGCTTCAATATTCTATACTCTTTAAGTTTTCCATGGTGACAAGGATTGACGAGGAGGTACCAAATACTTGGTGACAGGTGACATCAGTGTCTGGGTGTTGAGGGGTCCCTTGGTATCTGAGTGATGGACCAGAAGCATTGATGGACTGCAGGTGTCACAGAGTGCAAAAAGTTTACATTTGTAGCGTGACCCAAAGAAGACATTTTAACGGAGCAAGCACACAGTAGTGAGAATGTATTTTTGCATTTTGCTTTCTTAGTGTTAGACCCACTTGTCTGCTCAATGAGAAATGTCCCAGACATTATTTAGCATCCGAGCCTGCTCAGGGCTCCATGTCCAGCTCAGCTTCATGAAAATGGTGTCGCGTTTGGTTTTATGCAACAGCTTTTCTGTGGTGCCTTTCTGTTGCAGGTCGCCGAGTTGGAAAAGACGGCACATGCAGAGAGAAGCTGGAGAAAACAATTATACTTTATACTAAAGTGGTAAGTATGATTTCAAAGAATTCATGGTGCCCAAGTATGCACAGCTAATTACATAACACATTAATGGGTTCATAATTATTTCGTTCAGATAATCTTTTTGGTGAATGGCTATGACGCCAATTAGTCCTAGTTAAAGTGCATAATAATGGGTTGTCATTTGGTAACATTTCACAGGTTGTAATATTTTGGTACATTGGCGTATAACACAACATCATGACTAGAGCGATCGTATGATGAACCAAAATAAATCATGGTAATCGTCATAATAGAAGACTTTATTCAGTACCTTTTTTGTGAGCCTGAGGCAACGTGTTGCTATTTCCCGGCTCTCACCGACTCTGTTCCTCATGTCGTTCTGCAGTTGCTCGACTTCCTGGACTACCACCCGGTTGCGTTTATCTCGCTGATCCAGCAGTCCCTGGAGTTTGCGGTCAGCTACCTGTTCACGCCCGTCGGAGAGGGGGTCACCTTCGAGCGGTTCACCGTGCAGTGCATGAACCTCATCAAGATGATCCTCCAGAACCACACGTATAAACCTGCCAAGAACATCGAAGGTGAGGAGAGATGCACAGGGGTGCAAAGATCAGATGGAGGATGTGTTTGCTGACCCCTGCCCCGGTCAGACAGAGCAAAACAAAACGCCAGGTGGACCGCACTGCTTTTTTTTGTTGAATTCAAAAGTAAAAAACCAGCATACTGTGTCTTTTGTTTGTTACTAGGCAACCACTGAAATGATATTGTTAGCTTAGCTGCTATTTAAACATGTATATAAAACCGTTATCGCTCTAGTTCAGGTATGCAGCCACAGCCACCACTAGTTTCTCTTCCATGTTAACACTTGTTGTTGTTACAACCACAGAAAAAAAGACGCAAATTTTCAAGGCTTTTCTGCTCTAAGTTTAAGTATTTTTAACTTGAGTTGTGTTTGTGTGCTCTGCAAAAATGCTGTCTGATGGGGCCCTAAGTGATGTTTGCAGCGCTAAAGATAAGGGCTCAATGGTGTAGTCCCTATTGGAGAACTACATATATTTTGCTTTACCTGATAGTCTTTTGTGCAATCAGCGTTTTATAGTAGACTTTTCAAAAGCAAAACCTAAATGTATTTGTGTGTAGGTGTGTGTTAGCTTATGAAAATTGACTTGCATAATTCTTGATTGTGATGGAAGGAAACAATAAATTGTTGTTTTGAAATCAGTATGATAACGGTGAGGACTGCATTCGCTCCTCCATGATTGTGTATGCAACAGTGCAGACTGGGCTGTATTACCATCAGAACCACATCAGCAAACAACCACTCTTGTTTTCGAGTGGCCTCCCTTCCAGCGATTCATCCACACTTCACTGGGAGCTTGGCAAGTGTTGTTCTTACAGAGAGCAGCCCGTTAGGCAGCCCACAGATGGGTTTCTCGTTGGGTTATGGCCAGACGCCACTGAGCATGGAGGTTTCTCCCCAGTTGGACCCAAACTAAATCTTTTTTAAAGTTTATCCTGAAACTTATTGTCTCTCTCAAAACTATTATTTTAAGAGTGTGCGTATAAGGTTACCCAGAAAGTTTACTCTTTATTGAAGGGTGCAGCACAGCTGTGTAACTTGTTTAGCAGTGCCCAGCTGCCAGTCCGGTTGACTGACACAAGATGTGTATGTGTGTCTGTCTGTTCGATCTTGGCCTACAGCCTCTATTGATAATGTTTCAACTTGGTCTGGCTGCAAAACTCAGAAATCAGGCTTTCAGTTGACATTTATGTTGAGCTTTGGAGCAAGTGTATACTTGACACAGGTTAAAATCAAAATATTTTTTAATCCTGAAGTAAATCGATAAAATTATCTATTTTTTGTTTTATTTTCTATGTTTTTTGGGTCATTGCTTTCATTAGGGCTGCTAGCAATTATTTTTGATACTCTATTAATCCAAAAAATATACATATTTTAATTATTTGTTCATTCATTTAAAATATTAAATGTCATAAATAATAACAAATTTTATCAAAAGTTTCCAGAGCCCAAAGTGAAATAGGCTTGCTTTATCTGACAAGCAGCCAAGCTAGAACTAAATCTTCTTTGCTAATGATCCATAACTCAAATATTTTAATTGAAATGCAACATTAAGCAGCAAATGTTCGTTATTTGTGTCTGATATGAATTTGTTAATCGACTACCGGTTATAGCTTGATCGATTTATGGTTGCGGTCCTACTGTCATGCTTCACAAAGTTGAGCTATTGCCTTAAAATGCACAATAAAAAAAACAATACTTAATAGGGCAGTAGATATGTATATATTTTAATGACATAAAAATGCATAATATCCCAAAGTACCAAAAAGATTACATCTGAGAAAATAAATGGCAGTCTAAGAATAAAAAGGTCAAGAGATGGGCTAATCTCATGTCGTCCTTTTTTCCGGCCCACAGACAGCAAGCCTGAGAGTCTGGAGGCTCACAACATCAAGACGGCCTTCTTCACACACCCCACGCTGACGGAGATCGGACGCCGGCTCGTCTCACACTACTTCCTCCTCACCGAGGAAGAGCTGGCCTTGTGGGAGGAGGACCCCGAGGGCTTCGGTAGGCTCCGTCAGATACTGCCCAGCGAGACCTGTTGTTCACATTGAACAACAGGCACAAAGCTAAATGCTGTGTGCACCGCTGGATGATATTAGGAACCCATAGTAGGGCTGCTCGATTATAGAAAAATCATAATAACGATATTTTGGTCAATACTGAAATCACGATTATTCAAACGATTATTTGAGTTTGAAATCATAATCAGCATGTCTCTCCGAAAAAACACTTTGTAACTGAGAACTTTGCCTTAAAAAAATATACAAAATGGTCAAAAAGAAAATGTTCAAATCTAAAATAATGTACAGATATGTATACAGCTGTTCTGCACTTTCTATAAAACAACACAAAAAATTGAACTAGATTCTATTCGTTGTGTGATCGTTTGACGCTGAGACTTCATTAGCCCTAACCAACCAATAGACGACGGCGTTGGGTTCTCCGACGTCGCTGGTACTTCCACAGCATTAAAGTTATTATTTCCTATTCCCTTCTCAACAGCTGTAGAGGAAACGGGTGGTGACTCCTGGAAGTATAGTCTAAGGGTGAGTACAGATGAGCCCATGACATAACAGACAAATTAAATTAACTCTACGTTTTTTGAAGTGTGTGTGTGTCACCCAAATAGAACAGGCCGTTTTGGTCCCTTACAGCGCGCATGTGTTTTGAGTGGTTTCATAAGCAATGAATAAACCAGTTCTGCTATGATCTGGAGGCCCCACGGTGGGGCTGTGTGCCTGGCTGATTATGGTGTTTGTGCAGACAGCCTGTGGCAACCTTGGGGGACAACAGTTGGGTATGCAGACACAGGGCCCGTGTGATGCACGGACCCAGGCAGAGCGTGCCTCTCTCCTCTGGGTCTGTTGCTATCGAGGCACCCATCATATGGTCCCCAATGAACAGAAAACACGACTCCAACACCACACCGTGTCCTTAGCTGGGATGCTTTACAGGGAAGACACGGCATACAGTATATAGTGGAAAGCAGAATGTCCTGATTGCAAAACATTTAGACCAGAACTTAAACATTTTCTATATTATATGCAATGACACATTCCCATGTTTTTCACACTGTTACAATGAGATTAGTTACATATTGAATGTATTTACACATGCAGGCTCGAAAGATCTGCAGTGTCAGATATTAGATGAAAACAGGGACACACAAACGTCATTTGTCAGTTTGAGGTAAACACTCACCAACAGCAATATGCCAAAGGAGAGTAATTATTGATAATATTCACCATACAGATCGAAACTATTCTTAGTCTATGTTGTAATGTGATCTGTGGTTTGTAATGATTTCTTCCAATTCTCTCATACAGGGTAAAATTTACTCCGTAAACCTTTTTCATACATTGTGGGCCAGTAAAACAAATAACAAAAATGCTGGACGTTTGAAGGAACCCAATGAATGAAGTCTTTTACAGATATGCTAGTCCCAAAGGCTTTCGAGGTCTTGCTGTGACTCTAAATCAATGACTGCACATCTATTGGTGTTGGTTTTATTTACATACACACACACACACACACACACACACACACACACACACACACACACACACACACACACACACACACACACACACACACACACACACACACACACACACACACACACACACACGAACACAAGCACACACAGCCCATTGAACCAATTTTCTTCTCTGCTTTCATCATGCTGTGGTTTATGCTAAGCCCTTCTCTGCTTAGCTTCACCACTTGGCTTCCAGTGCCTCACTTGGGCAGCTATAATTCCTAGATGTAACTGTAGATGGCTCAGCTCACTTGGGCATGGCACCGGGGGAGTTGCTCTTTTTGAAGGCATACCTCGGCAATAAAAACAGTAATGAAAGCGACACAATATATTTGTATAATGTATTCTGTGTTTTTTGCTTTAGCTTTCACTTTAATTTCCGCCATCTTTCCAAGGCACTCCATGTACCACATACTCTGCCAATACGATTTAAGCCTTTTTACTGCTATGTCAATGTGGAATGTGATCTTAATTTATGTCATATTCATGTATATATTTTGCATATTTTATAAACCCTATCGGACACAAATCTTGGTTCAACATATTGGATCAGTGACGCATTCTAAACAAATCGTACACAACACCGTAGTAACTCTTGGACATTTTCAGTACGTGCACGTTCCAATAATGAATCACTACTTTCCAGCACACAATTGAGAAGCACTGACTGAAGTGATTTGATTACACGCACGCACGCACGCTCGCTCTCTCGCTCTGAATGCATACGCCAGTTGCACTGTGGAAAAAGCTGACACCCCCGTCTCATTCATTTCACCTCTGCGATGTAGGTGAATGGGTCACGGGTGGCGGTTGGCCCATCGGTGTCTCTGTGCGGCTATTATGGCCACTGAGCACCCTGATTGTGGACATGCCCCCCATCAATGCCGCCGTTATCTCTGTGTTCTTCTCGGCGGATTAGTGATATTGAGTGTCAACTGACCTTTAACCTGCTCTTTTGAAAAGGCTGATGAATAAGGTCGTCGCTCAGTTGGCTTTCGCCGACAAACTTTCATTGCTACGGTTGCACACTCTTGGAGCTGTAAAGGTCGCCAATCGCATGTGACTTTAATAATTGGTGTCATTTTGCAGTTTGTCATCTGCCGACAAAACGTTTAGTGTGCGTTTCCTCGCATTCATTGATATGGGCAATAGCCGTCCGTCTAGACAAATGTTGTTATTCTGCAATACTGATCACAATCATCATAAATACAACGTGCTATCCTCTGTATATCGGACCAATCTACTTTCTTTAAAAGGTTCTGTATTTTATGATTCTTGTCTGGTATTGTCCTTACCTGATGTTTATAAATCCAAATAAATCCAAACGACAGATCTCTCTGTCAACTTTCCTTAGGAAACATATAAAACCGATACGCTCTGATGGACTTGCATCCTGCCTACACCGCATGGCCGTTCTGCTGAATGGCGGGCTTCATGCACAGTTTGCCCACTAATGAGATTCTGTCCGTGTTTGTGTACCTCTGTCTACATTTCGATTTATTTTCATTTTAGACATTTGTGATTACATTACACACACACACAATGATTCAAACACCGTATTCTAATTCTAATTCTAACTTTCTTTATTATTTTCCCCTCTTTCCCACTCTAGCCATGCACAGAAGTACTCTTCCTAGATTTGTTCCACAAATTCAGCCAGACCATGACACCGGTGCTACTGGAGATGGTGCAGAACCTGCAGGGTGAGTAACACGGACAGCATGCCTTTAAAATGACCCTTTATTATCATTGTTTGCAGACCCAGTGTCGGGACATATACCATACAATCTATACAGTTTGACAACCTTTCTACCCCTTG
This sequence comes from Pollachius pollachius, assembly GCF_949987615.1. Taxonomy (NCBI): domain Eukaryota; kingdom Metazoa; phylum Chordata; class Actinopteri; order Gadiformes; family Gadidae; genus Pollachius; species Pollachius pollachius. The sequence continues at coordinate 15,515,835 of NC_136934.1, read as the reverse complement.
TGACTATTACCACTAACAAAATCACCTGGTTTACTGTTCATCTAATAAGTCTCTCTCCTTCTCTCATTGCTCTTAACTGTTTGCTGTCTGGTAATTATGTCCAGGCCGAATTAGCTGAAACGGATCTGAAAAACGCAGACTTCTCTGCGTTTTGCAAAAACGCATTGCAGGCTTAATGCCTGAGCTGCAACTGAAAGGTCGGAAATGGCTTCTGTTCATGCAAGGAAGTCGGCCTGATTGGATAGTTGAATGGTAGAGGAGATATTGATTTTGAACAGGGATAGACAAGAACAAAGCACTAAACGAGAGAAGATGACTGCCAGCTAAAAATTACAGTATTATATTACAGTATTACTTTTACAAGGCTGTGTTGTTGCCAAACATTGTGAAGGTGATCCCAAGTAGGAGTGCAGTTATATTCTTCATACACTTTTCTTTGTTATGTCTCATTACCATATATATCGTGTTTGGGACAACATGCTCTTATAAACACCTCAAACATATCTGCTGTCTGAGTCCAACAACAATGATAACAATGTGCAACCGAGCACACAATGGCCATCAGCAACAACCGATACAATGTAGATCTGTTTGAAGAGCATGGTTGATGTGCATCCCTTCACACAAATTCGGAAAGAAACCCAAGGTTACTGATGAGCATGTTGTCATGGCACGACATCACCAGGCTATTGGCAGGCACATTCGGCCACGTCTGCTTGCAGTATGCTTCTGGCCTAAGTCACTGAAAACAGAACAGTTATTTTATACAAAAATTACAACAAAGAAAAGTATCTGCCAAATGGAGTTTGGGTTTTCATTAGCGGATATTTAAATAGCTCTCTTTACATTCCTTTTAGAGTTTTGTACGAGTCAAATTGGTTAGGCTCCTCCATTTATTTGAGGAGCTTTTAGAGATGAGGCGGAAAATAGCTTTTAAAAAAATTTCAATCATGTGATCAAGTTCACCGACCTGGTCCTCTGTGACCAATGGCTAGAGTAACCAAGGAGCCGGTTATTATTCAAGCACAGAGTTGGCAGCTTGAAATGTTTTTGACATCATTTGAAATCCCTCGCCACAGTTGAAAGTCAATGTGATTCATACCCTGTTTATGAATGAATCAGCGTAATCTGTCTCTTTCCAGGACCGACCAACGTGGAGGATCCCGTTCAGTTGCTGATGAAGGATGCAGGTGAGTGAAGGGCAAGCCTTGTTATGATGTGAGTTCAAAATGATGAGGAGCAAGACGTGAGACGGGTATATGTTGTTACACAACACATCCTTTCTATGATCCATTCAGTACTTCGACCCCTGCATGTCCTGGTTACCCCTCCGGAGATCCATGTGGGCTACCCAATCATACCACAGGATTGTGTTGGTGTGCTCAAATTATCTGTTAAAGGGCTCCTTCCAACAGAGTGCTCAACACTTTAAATGGGTATCAAAAAACAAAACAAAGAATAAATGGAAAAAAAACAATTTATCTTCATCCACGGCAAAGCCTCTAGACCTTTTTTTTTGTTTTGTTTTAGCAGCTGTTTGAAAACCCTACACTTGAATTACGTTAATACCAAGAATTCCAAGAACTCATTAAAAACTAATCCCGGGTACTTAAGAAAGCGAGGAGGGCTATTTTTATTCAAATGGAATTTTGAAACTTTTGAAACGATACCATACTGCTACAGATGCTCCTTTCTGTCTGTCCTCATAGTGCATCATCCATGCATCCATTTGTCAGTAAGTAAATGAGAATGAATGCATGAGAATTTTCCTCTGGGTCCATATTAGGGGTGGGAAAAATAATCGATTCTTCGATGCATCACGATTCTCTCTACAACGATTCCGTCTCGATGCAGATGAATTAATAATCTGAATTTTAATCAAATAAAAGTTTTTTTTATTATTATTAGCTCGCCTGCTGCAACAGGCTGTTCGCCAGAGAGGGATAACTTTAGTAATGTTAAAATTATTTAATTTATCTTCAGTGTGTATTGGCTGATCTGATTTGTCTTGACATTGATTCAGCCTACGCATAGCATGCACGCAAACTCAGTCAGACACAAGAATTCCTTCTAATTCAAGAGCAGCTTTTTCTTTAATGACATAGAAAAGAAAGATTAGAAAGAAAATAAAACTGAACCCTATTTTTTGAAATATTTCCATATTATTTTGTAATGCAAGCTGGATTGATTATTGCATTGTTCATAGAAAGTCATATTTGTGACAAAAGCTTTTTCTCTAAAATATTAGAAAAGTTAATTAATCTGCTGATGTCTTTAATGATCATCACAAAATTAGGAAGTGATTAGCAAACTCTGAGTAGCAAACGCAGATGTATATACAGCGCCTTGCAAAAGTATTCACCCCCTTGGCTTTTTACCTATTTTGTTACATGACAGCCTTTTAGTTCAATATTTTTTTAATCTGAATTTTATGTGATGGATCAGAAGACAATAGTCTAAGTTGGTGAAGTGAAATGAGAAAAATATATACATAAAACTATTTTTTAGAAATAAAAAACTGAAATTTGGCATGTGCATATGTATTCAACCCCTTTGTTATGAAGCCCATAAAAAGCTCTGGTGCAACCAATTCTCTTCAGAAGTCACATAATTAGTGAAATGATGTCTACCTGTGTGCAATCTAAGTGTCACATGATCTGTCAGTACATATACACACATTTTTTGAAAGGCCCCAAAGGCTGCAACACCTAAACAAGAGGCACCACTAACCAAACACTGCCATGAAGACCAAGGAACTCTCCAAACAAGTCAGGGACAATGTTGTTGAGAAGTACAAGTCAGGGTTAGGTTATAAAAAAAATCCAAATCTTTGATGATCCCCAGGAGCACCATCAAATCTATCATAACCAAATGGAAAGAACATGGCACAACAGCAAACCTGCCAAGAGACGGCCACCCACCAAAACTCACGGACAGGGCAAGGAGGGCATTAATAAGAGAGGCAGCACAGAGACCTAAGGTAACCCTGGAGGAGCTGCAGAGTTCCACAGCAGAGACTGGAGTATCTGTACATAGGACGACAATAAGCCGTACGCTCCATAGAGTTGGGCTTTATGGCAGAGTGGCCAGAAGAAAGCCATTACTTTCAGCAAAAAACAAAATGGCACGTTTTGAGTTTGCGAAAAGGCATGTGGGAGACTCCCAAAATGTATGGAGGAAGGTGCTCTGGTCTGATGAGACTAAAATTGAACTTTTTGGCCATCAAAGAAAACGCTATGTCTGGCGCAAACCCAACACATCGCATCACCCAAAGAACACCATCCCCACAGTGAAACATGGTGGTGGCAGCATCATGCTGTGGGGATGTTGTTCAGCAGCCGGGACTGGGAAACTGGTCAGAGTTGAGGGAAAGATGGATGGTGCTAAATACAGGGATGTTCTTGAGCAAAACCTGTACCACGCTGTGCGTGATTTGAGGCTAGGATGGAGGTTCACCTTCCAGCAGGACAATGACCCCAAACACACTGCAAAAGCACCACTTGAGTGGTTTAAGGGGAAACATGTAAATGTGTTGGAATGGCCTAGTCAAAGCCCAGACCTCAATCCAATAGAAAATCTGTGGTCAGACTTAAAGATTGCTGTTCACAAGTGCAAACCATCCAACTTGAAGGAGCTGGAGCAGTTTTGCAAGGAGGAATGGGCAAAAATCCCAGTGGTAAGATGTGGCAAGCTCATAGAGACTTATCCAAAGCGACTTGGAGCTGTGATAGCCGCAAAAGGTGGCTCTACAAAGTATTGACTTTAGGGGGGTGAATAGTTATGCACATTGACTTTTTCTGTTATTTTGTCCTATTTGTTGTTTGCTTCACAATAAAAAAAACAAAAACATTTTCAAAGTTGTAGGCATGTTCTGTAAATTAAATTATGCAAATCCTCAAACAATCCATGTTAATTCCAGGTTGTGAGGCAACAAAACATGAAAAATGCCAAGGGGGGTGAATACTTTTGCAAGGCAATGTATATATTTTTGAAAATCACGCATGGAAATGTACATTCAATTCTTTGTTGCATTGATAATCATTTTAGAATCGAATCGTTGACCTCATAATCAGAATCGAATCGTGAGGTGCCAAGAGATTCCCACCCCTAGTCCATATGTTGTTTGATCATTCCCCTGAGACTGGACGAACTGCACACACACACACACACACACACACACACACACACACACACACACACACACACACACACACACACACACACACACACACACACACACACACACGTTCGTGCGCGGTCACAATTATTTGTTGTTGAATGTGTGACTTGGTGTATCTTCTCTACAGTGTACAATGCAGTGGGCCTGGCAGCGTATGATCTTTTCGACAACGTGGATTTTGACGAGTGGTTCAAAAACCAACTTCTAGGGGAGCTCCAGGTCAGCCATCACAGGTAGGATTTTAACAGTACACCAGACATAAGGCATGCATGTTATTGATTCTTTTACTGTAAGATAATTAACATTTATCTGTTATGCATTACAAAATATTTGATTATCTTTGCTTGCAAGATGTGTTCACATTTGTAGCACTTTGTTTATTCTAATGCTTAAACCGAGAACACCTCCTAGTTAAGTGGTCCTAGTTGGAAACTATGGGAACCTTGTTGTATGGAATTGCAATACAAGTACAAGTACTTTCTTGTGATTGCACATCCATTCAACCTTTGCAGATTGTTCGCCCATAATCAAATTAATTCCTTGTAGCATCAGATCTTGAAACGCTAGGTAAAGATTGTAACCTAGGGCAGCCTTTGCTTTCTTCTTCACCCATTCAGTACAGTTGGAATGAGATTACAAATTCGATACGCTTTCTGCGGAAACATGAAGTAGGTGAAAACTGATTTATTAAACAGTTGGCTCATCAACCAAATTAATAAGTACAAAATATTTAATATGGGTGAATTGTTAGATCGGTTATGCCCAAACTACATTTTAAGGGCTGGTGGTTAAGTTCAGAAAGTTACAGGACTTCTTCCGCTGAAAAAAACATTAGTTATAACAAAGATGCATTAGTGAAAGAACAATGTGAGCAGTGAGGGGTTTGATCGGCCGATGAAACACACCCACGGTCTCACACTCGCACCTATCAACCCTTCAAAGCCATCAAAGGATATGGCCAGCGCGACCGGGTTGGGCTCACCACTCGGGGGCGAAGCACGGTGACGCCATGAAAGGTGTGCTGATGTCAGCGCGTCTGTCACCATGATGCATCTCCTCACACATCACCGTCCAGGTGGGAGGAAGGTCGCCCGCCCACTCATTAAGAGTCCTTTTCTTGTTTTTGTTAGGGGGGAGGCGAGGTGAACCTCTCATGGTAGATCCCAAACACTCATTGTTCCTAACTACAAGGCTGACTTCAGTCGCCCCCCTCCCAACCCCCTCACTGTTGTGTCTCTTTCTTTTCTACAAAGGTTTTATCCCATGTTTGTTGGTTGGTGTATAGGAACTGGGCCAACTCACAGGGGGCTCAATTTGAGGAATGGCACCCAATGGTACAAGTGACAACAACAATTGTGACATTATTCTCGAAATGGAAAAATGCTAAATGCAATGGTGATGTAGTGTATGTGATGATTGCAACCTGTAAGGAAACATGCATTTTATATATTCAAGATGACATATGGTTGAACACCTGCCATAGCAATGCCGTAATTCACACGAAAATCAACAGTTAACAGTTAAGGGATTCAAATATGAACTCAGATGAGTCCTGCGTCTTATCTCGGACAGAGGTAACCTTTATGTGCCTCCCCGGCCATATTACTGCTTTCATTCACAGCAGAGCTCTACCGGCATTGATCTGGAAATGTTACTAAGTCTTGTGACTTGGTGCATATTTCAATGTTCTCATTCACACCTGACCCCATGCAGGATTATCTTTCAGAACATTTCAGGGAAAGGCTGCATTTTTTGAAAGGGGCTTTGCAGTCTTTATACAGCAGACTGATATATTTGTACAATATGCCATGGACGTCCTTTGGGCCAACAAAACTTTGGTGAGAACAGAGCGGATATCTGTTTGCAGATTGTCTGTTAGTGCACTTTTGTGTTGGTTTTTGTCTTGGGAAATGTAGGCCTAATCCATTTTGCGGATGTAAAGTCATTGCATTAATGTGATCCCTTCATCCCACATAGGGAGAGACAGCCATCCACATGGCCTCTGATACACACAGACAAAGAGAGTGAGAGAGAGTGTCCTGAGGAAAGAAATACCACAGGGTGACAACTTTTAGACACAACATAGGAATTATAGCCGCCTAATGGATGTCTTTCAGTGCCTCCATTTAGCAAATGGAAAATTCCATCTTAATTTGTGTAGAAAAGATGGCATTTAGAGAATATCTTGCTTCCGTGATATTTTTTATAAGTTCTTTTGTAGTAAAACAAGGGCTTTGCAGGCTAGGAAATGTAGTTGGAATGTGATTTGGATCAACCTGGATTTGATTGACGACACATGCTATTTAGCTTTTGAAAGCCTGTTGAATTTTTATGTGAGATTAATTAGACTGTAATAGCCCTGAATCACTATTATATAATTTGTATATTATAAATATTTGTATTTATGCCTTGTTTAAAAGCTGAGTAATATAAGTTTGGAAATGTGCTGATAAAGTCAACAGTTTATTTTCATTTTGTGGTTGACCGCACAATAAATAAAAGTGATTACTCAATGGACGCGTTAACAAGATGCGGTGTCTGCCCATTATATTATATTGTGTCAAACGAAGCATGGACTTCTGTGTGGATTCAGTCCCAGCTTCTCCTTAGGCGAGGGCAGGGTAAACACTGAGCACAGTTGGTAAAGCATTTGTCACCTGGGCAGGTACCCACCACAGCACACGCCCTCCTCTTGGAATCTGCCACCAGCAATATTCCAAGAACTTAGTTTTTCTAGAAAACCACATTTGGATTCTTCTGGATCCAGCTCCATTCAGAGTACAACCAAACAGGAGCTTGAATCGGTCCTTAAAAGTTGAGCCAATAATTCTGTCTGAACCCAACCCAACACTGCGCCTCAATAGCTTTATATAAGCCCAAACCTGATTACAGCCTGTTTCCCTCTAAGCAGCATAGGCTGCAAAAGAAACCTTTCCTAATCCTATTTCTCCTCATTCAATTTAAATGATAGGTTATTAGGCAAGAACTGTAGTCATTCTACCTTTTTTAATGTTCTTTATTTATGAAAATTTGCTTGGGACAAATGTATAAATGAAAATAGTCAAATGAAAACATTTGACCCGATACAAGGTTTGAAACATATCGGAGAACAGACCTTTACATTGTTATTCAACTAGGATATTCAACCGTGTTATTATACACTCTAAAATAAATGCGTCTTGGCACCTTTGCAGCGCTGAACCTCACAGCCTTTTGCTGTCATATTTCAACCTCACTGTCGCTACTTTTGAATTTTAGATAACCCACCCGTTCATTATTCTGCTTATGCACATTGTCAAAGCCTTTCCCCACCGCTCCTTTTTTTTCTCCTGTGCAACCAAACTGATCGCATGAAGACGGCCACCTTTCAGCTCCTCAGCAGCATCGATGTTCACATTTTGCTCTAATCAAAAACATAAATTCTGACTATGGATTTTGCGTTGGTCAGTCCGGCGGGAAGGGGGGGCTGCTGCCTGCAATGGATCTGACAGAGATGCGACTCGTGTAGCAAATAGTGAACATGCTTTAATTTTAAGTAAAGCCCAAACCCGATGTGAGGCTGTAAATTATGTGAGAAATAAAGACCGTCCCATTAGACCTTAAGCTCAAACACAGACACACTGGCAGCCATGCCAGCTCTGCCGGAATGGACTGCTGTTGGGGCCCCGGTGTCCTCTAGATGAGGACCTGGATGAGGATCGTTTAGCCTTAAAGGGCCACCCAGAATTCCTTAGATGGGTTTCTCAGATAAAGGTCAGCACAAGGATGATGAAGTTTTGGATAGAAACATAAAAAGACAAGGGAGAAAATGGAGGGATGAGACGAGGTCAACAGTCTTGTCTCATCCCAAGTGATAGAGGGGACCAGACCATTGTCTCCTCTTTTGATGTGGTGTTGCGATGCAGCCCGATTGGCTACTGGTGATCTGGCTGTGTGACAGACTGTGAAAGCAGCGTCGCCACAGAGACAGACGGTGAGAGGTTAGCATTACCTGTCAGTGAACCAGCAGCTCTTTATAGCTCATGATTAGCTCTCTGTGGAGTTTTTTGGTTGCTGGACCGATAGACACCTGGCTTTTCTGGGTTTTATCCTGAATCCCTATGGAAGGAAATTCATAGCGTGAAGTGGCCGTCTGGCTCCTGGTACTTTTGGGTATTATCAGTAGAACCAGGACAGGACTTACAGGCAGCGGTCCAAGCTTATGTGTGATTCTGAGGGTATCCATCTCGTATGAGGTAACCGCTAGGAGGGCCATAGGAATGTCCAGGCCCGTTGAATAAACATTTGTTGTCATTTAGACTTGAGCCGTCTGAATGATTGCCTGTCTTTATTGTGGTGTATTGGAGCCAATGTTTATATATTAATGCCCAAATCTTTCCCCACTATGTAAGCCTGGCGTATATTCATGAGCCACATATTCTGAAAAATGGCCTTCTTTGTGGACACATGTCCCTTTCATGTGCTCTCTTAAATGTTCCAATTACATTTGTTGGCCACTGTGGGAGGAGAAATGCACAGCAGTACTCGACACTAGCATCCATTCCAACACACCGTACCTCCATCGGTTTTTTCACACTTCCACTTCTTCCATGGCCCTTGCCAAACAGACTCTTATACCTTGAGTTAAACCACCAGGGCATCAAACTAGATACTAGGAGAACATTTTACATGTATTGTTCTACATATAGAATCTTGCGGGAGGATACTTGATGTCGCTTGGGAACATTCTAGATCTGTACTGTCTTATGGCGTATGTTTTGCCATTGTTATTCACTAGATATGCCACAGAACAAATACATACTAGCTAGCTTTCCCTCATATTTATTTGGATGTGTATGTATACTTGTATGTGAATGTGTACATACATATATGCACACAAACTATTTTGAGTAAAGGCTGTGTGTGTGTACTTTTGTCAATCTTAATATTGATTGTCCATTACCTAGCTTGAGCTTAATGAAGCAATACCCTTATTAATTGTTTTTTTTCCGGAATAATTCTCCCACAGTAACCAACTTTGTAAGGCTTAGGCTGTTCCTTTTTCTACACAACTTTTGTTTGATTGTCAGTGGAAAACTAATTAACTGTGAAATTGAATAAATATATCAACTGGTGCATATCATTTATACACTCTACATTCTTCATACTCTTCTATTCGTTCTGAGAGGGAGGTATCATATAACTCCTACCCACAAACACGACCCTGGTGTAGTGGCTCCTGCTCTCAAGTAAAACAATAGGTCGTTGGCTGAAAGTCATCCTGTTGCTGACAGAGATACACTACATCACGTATGTGATGTGTACTCTTCAGCTTCTGTGGTCATTTTGTTGCTGGAAAGAAAGAGAACGATTACATTGCAACGGTCTCTGTAGTTGTCCCGGTTCAGATAGAATACACCATCAGTAATCCATCGAGAAATAAGTTTTGATTTGTATTAAATTGGGATGTCATGGAGACATTCCACGCCCTTCCCCATACCGTTCTTTCCTAGATGGAAGAGTTTGTATCTAGGCCTGCATTATGCATTCAGACCAAAGGAAAAGCACAAAGCAGTAGCATATATCCCCAGCATGTCTAGGGCTACACGACTTGTCCTGATAAGCACATTTGTCCTCTAAGGTAGAAAATGGTGATAACCTGTCATGGGCAATATCTGTGCCTTTGTTTGTCAGCCAATGAAAGGTTCCTCCTCAGTGAAATGCTTTGGCAGTTTGCCTACAACCATTGCCCGCTGGCAGTGTAAGCTCATTGGCACTGCTGTGCCCACGTTTCAGAGCTGGGACCATAGGCCACTCTATGGCCCCCATTAAGCCTTTGCAGCACCCCATATTGGTTTGTCCACCTTCATTTGCTTTTGAAAGTTACGTGGCACTGGCTTGTTCACTGCTAATCTATGTTTGAGTCTATGAGTTCATTAGTACCAACATGTGCTTTTAAGGAAATTTGGTTCTTTGTCAAAGAGGCATTTCCCATGAAAATTGGTAAAGAGTGATTGGCATTCTGAATGTCTTTTTTTGACAAAGGTTAATGTACAATCTTGTTGGCACGCTCGCATATAAACTCCTGGCAAGACTTTCACACGCGTAAAGGGCTACTGTTTAATCTATAGAGTGCCCGACAACATCACAGTATAAACAATGCTTTCACACGCATAAAAAACACACGCTCAAACTGTTGTTTTCCTGTCTCCAACATCAGAATGTTGGCATGTAAACATGCATGAGTGATGTTTCCACTGTTTTTGCACAGATTTATCCAGTCCCTCATCCGCCCTCCCCTTGCCTAATCCCACGCTACAAAATCATTTAGAACACATTTAAATGTGAATCTCTGCTTCTTTTGGGGGACTCTAATCGCTGGCGAACACAGTGTTTGAGATTGATTTCAACGTTGCGTAGTGGCGTCCGCATGCAAGTGGGACGCATCAATGCGGTTTGCTCTTTGATGAATGGGAAGCTGGAGCGCAGCAAGGAACGAAGGCGCACATTTCCATGTGTTTAAAGAAAAACCCAAATCCAAACTGTCATTTTTGCTGGTTACTTTCTGCGGATGTGATTGAAGCATCAGCTGCTTCATTTTTCTACATTAAGATAAGGGGGGAGGACTCCGAGTGTCTTCTCTGCCACCAGAGCTAACAGACGACCTTCACTTGGCTCTCACCTTGCTATTTTCCCACTTAATCTACATTTCCCTCTCATCCTCCTCTGTTCGTGTTCTCTTGTGTTCTGGTCTGTTGCTCTTCATCCATTACTCTTCTTTCTTCTTCCCTTGCGTGAAATTTATGACGCTCTTACTCACACTTCCTCTTCCTTCCACCCCTCTTTCTCCTCACCTGTCTCCCCCAGGTACAAGCTGATCCGGAGACGGGTCATCTGGCTCATAGGCCAGTGGATATCTGTGAAGTTCAAATCCGACCTTCGACCTCTACTCTACGAGGTCATACTGAGCCTCATGCAGGATCCCGACCTGGTGGTGAGTTAGACACGTGTACTGAACTCACATGACTTAAAAGGCGTCTTCCGTGCTTTATCCCTTATATATTTTTTGTAATGGCATTGTAATGACTTCAGACAGCAAATGCGTATGAAAACTGTTTGAATCAGACGACCAAAATGAATTGAACCAGGAGAGCAATCATTTACTGCTCCAGGTGTGCTGCGTCAGCTAGGACCTGATAGCTATGCTGTATAGATGTTCTTCTTCGACTTTTGACTGAGTTGGCTGTTCGGTCTTGCCTGATTGCTTATCATTAAGTCTTTCAGTATCATGTGGGCCAGTTCCCTATTAGGAGAAAAGACTCCATGACAAATGTGTCTTCTGTACTTCCATGAAAGGGGTAAATGGGAAAGTCCGGATTATTGATTAACCCCTCTGCATTACTTTTATGTGACGTGAATCATGTACACTTGCTTAAAAAAAGAGTGGGATTTACCCATGTCTATATCTAAAAAACTTTTATTTCAATAGCATAACCAGGAAAATACACACTGGCCGAGACCATAGATTCCATTACGTGGAGTCACAGATCAAAGATGTCACTCACCTAGTACAACATGTCGTACTAGGTCCCCATGCGGTCCATGTTTACCACAGCACATCTTCCTTTCCAGCAGATTTTGAGTTCATTTATTCCCCTTTTGCCAGAATCTTTTTTTAAGCTCTCCTGCTGAGTGCCATGTTTCCCTCTTTTTTTTCTCTCTTTGGGGTGGGTTTTGACATCCTCAGTGGGAGGAGAGGCTGTTTACTCGAAAGTTGTGTTAAGTCGTCCCTCTCAGTATCATGCTGTGATTCCACCCAGCCAGCTTTGCCCCACTTTACCCTCTTCCCCCTCGTCAGACACCTTCTGTTCCCCCAACACGCTCTGCTGGAGTGAGGAGTGTGCTCGGAGGCTGCTAAGGCAGATTTATTCATGTGCCACGAAAAATTGCGGTATAGATGAATGGTGTACATAAGCAGCTTGACAGCTTTTATAGAAATTGCAAATTTTGGGTGAATGGCTATAGGATATAACTAGTGCTGCGATCAACCAAAGAAAATCTTGATCGTCTGAAACTCGGCCAACTCTGAATAGTCGAAAATTATGTAAAAAAGCTATCTCTAGATTACCTTAATTGGCCACAGTGCCCTCTACTCTACCTGATCGGTTTGTTTACGGCAGAGTTTCAAACTCTTTGTTGTCCTTTTTAAGCAAATGCTGCCACACCAACGACAGTGTAAATTAGTTTGTAGCCATGTTAACATTCATTTAGTAGACTAGCAGTCATCCTTATGGTGGGTGAAGTCAAAGTTTTGAAATCCGGGGTGAGTGACCTATTGTCTTACAAGTCTTGTAGTCTATTTGAACATCCGACTATTATAAACAAATCTAAGGAGCCTATTATTTGTATTCATAATTAATGTTATTTCTAACACAATATAGCCCCATCACTGAAAAAGAATTATACATCGTCTGCATGTGTCCCTTCCAAAAATAGTGAATTAAGGAGTGTATTTCTTTCTTGAAAAAGGAAAGTCACACCAGCAACTTTCCAACCGATGACAATCGACCAACCGACCAGAACTTGACAGCCCTAGACATAACATATCAGTTATAGTTAAAATATTATTTGGGGTGATAATAGTGTGTATCGTCGTTGGAAGAACACCACTTTTTTGTATCATAATATGAACAGGATCCACATTAATATTCAGTCCCACAAATCATACTTTAGATGTAATATCTGAAGTTGACCAATCATTTTTCTAAACGATATTATGTGTAAACTCCTAATTGCAAACAAAAACTCAGTAGTAATTGTAAGAAAAAAGTGTCTTTAAAGTTTCAAATCAACACCATGTGGACTGGCCACTGTATAAATCCACTGATTTAAAATCCCCTTCTGGAAGCTTTATTCACGAGCCTCAAAGTTTTCCTCTGTCGAATATTTCCCTAACGAAACACGAAATAAAGCGTAACTCCGCCGCTGGCAGTTCGTGTTTTGTAGTCCATGCTCTGGACCGTCTCTCCTTAGATCTTCTGTAACATGGTAAGACTTGCTTGACCCAATATTACTATTAACTGAATGCTAACTATTTTGTATAAAATTGGTTTGATTGATTTGCTAGCCAATATAATAAAACTCATTAAATCATTGATTTTTCAATTTTAAATCAAAAACCATATACCCTCTTTCAAACTGATTCTAATGGATTCAGTTGATGAGGAAGGGAACATATCAAAGATGCTTTTTCTTTCAAATGAGCGCAGAATTAATATAGGATTTCTAACGAACTACGTCATATCTATCCAGAGGTGAGGCGTGACTATTTTAATGGCAGTTGACATCAAGTTTGGATTCAAACTTTGTCCTCATTGGACGGCAAGTGAAACAATAGAATGGCCTGCACTATCATGCACTCTCATCAGCATAGTAAACGACTCACATTATTCCACCTCAGCTCGGCCCAAGGAAACCGGCGCTTAGCCCTCGACTAAATCAAAGCACTTTTCTTTCCACGGTTGTCCAAAGGCGGTGGTGAACAAAGCCCTTTTCAGCTGGAGGGAGGGAGGGGTGAGAGAAAGGCTCTGGTAAATGGAGGGAAATTGAGGGACTACTATTGGCTTGATATAGAAACGGTAGTACAAGGCTTGGGGTTTCACATTTCAGGGAAATTGTTTTTTATTGTTGTTTTTTAGTTTTTTTTATCGTGCAACTCGTTTGTTTAATTATAACAGTTCATCAAAAGATGTGAATGACTTTGGAAAATGGTTCATTGTGCTCTTATTCATTGTTTGCGTTTGATTATGGTGTTTTTTTTAAATACAGCCACCACACTCTTGCTCCTATATTGCAACATGTCATGTGCCATTGAGTAAGCAATACATGAAGCTAAATAAAACATGTAATCGGTGCAGATTTAAAACAAAATGTGTTGCCCCCCCCCCGAACAAGAGCAAGCCAAAACAAGATTTGCCCTGTCATGTTTTGAATGACAATGGCCTCATGTAAAATACCGGGGCTTGTTCGTAGGGCTACCCTTGTTCATCCCAATAGTTAGAATATAATAAAGAAAAACGTTCCAAACCAATTATTTCACTTCCTTTGCTTTTAAACCTTTTAGAAGCGTAAACCTGGATATCACTTGTAGCGTGGCATTAGGCATGCATATGCAATTATACTTCTGGTATATACTTTGAACCTTTTGGTATGTGTCGCTCAGAAAAGCTTTCCAAGGTATTTTAATTATGTATTTGATAATGGGTTTTTTTGTTTGCTTTGTTCTATGGATGCAGGTTAAAACAACAAACGAATGTATGAAGGTTGTAGATTTATAATACTAAATATTAAATATTCCTAATTTTTTATGCTCTCACAGGTGCGGATCGAGACTGCCACTACTTTGAAGCTCAATATCCTTTGTAAATATAACAAATTATAACCCATTAACTGTTTTGTTCTGATGTAAAAATCTGAATTACCTTCACCAAATGTATGGGGATAAACATTTCACTTCAAATACCTTGCTCTACTCTCTAAACGGACGGACTTCACATCCACTTTATTTCCCTTAACACTTCATCACCAGTCGACGATTTTGAATTCAGGACTGAGCAATTTCTTCCAGTGAGTATTTTCACACAGTTCAATAGAGAGTAAAATAGGGAACCCAATGGGGAGTGTGTCTGTCCAGCGAGCCCCGAACTTGAAGTATGTTCCGTCATCTGCTGCCCCTCTCTTCCCACATCTCTCCGCAGTACTTGGAGTCAATCTTTGGGCTGCTCTTCCAGTTGCTGCAGCAGGTGACGGAGTGCGACACAAAGATGCAGGTGTTGCATGTCATCTCCTGCGTCATCGAGAGGGTCCACATCCAGGTAAGCTTTAAAAACGGAAGGAATCCAAATGGGGATTGTCACCGGTGGGGGGGTGGGTCAGAGGTCAGAGGGAACCTGGAGCCTAACTTGCTTATTATCAGCTTACGGACCTCATACTGCTTAATACCAGCGCTAAACTCAATATGCTTTGAGAAAACATGTTGACGTTGGGAAATATTTATTACTTTGTGAGAAAAATAAGGTGTGTTATTTAAATTGAATTAGTTAATAAATGACATGAATTATCGTTCATCTCCCTGGACGGGATGAGCATTAAATGGTGTCCATCCACTACGTTGGGCACAACTCCACCAACATAAAACAAGCAAATATATAGACAAGAGACTGGCACGGTGTTTGTTTATTTTGTCCTCCTTCAGAAAACATCAATGGTTATGAAAAAGCCATCCAACTTTTGCACGAGTTCCTTTGTCAGACTCTCAAATAGTTTAGTCTGCCTGCCCAGCCTTTGTTTTATTTATTTTGGCCTCTTCCCAGTAACTTGCTCTGATCCACTTAACTGCCATCCCATAGTTTTGACCTTCCTCTTGACCCCGTTCTGGCTCTTTTACGTTGTTTTTATAGCCTTCTCTTAAATTATCCCCAGACTCAAATCTGTCAGAGAAAATGGCTTTCATCCTCACAAACTGTCAGTTTAGTTAGCTATCCTCTTGTCACTGGCAACCGGCTAAACTTCCAGAAGTCAAATTAATATTTCATCTCTCAAGAGATTTTTTGTCCTCCCCGCAACACACAGACCAGAGATAAAAGAAGGCAGCATTGGAGAAAAGCTCAAGTGATGAAGCCATGGATGGAGCATGAGAGGAAAACAAACATGATTGCACACACAGGGTTTATGTCCGTCTGGATGGGCTTGTTGCGCTCTGTGAGATAGTGTAGAGAATAACTGTTTTCTGCTATGCATATAAGCTCACATTTTCACATTGTCATTTGGTTTTCCGCTGTCTCGTCTTAATCAAACAAGCCATGCAAAGTGTTTGGATGAGGCTTTACCAGTACCAGAAATTACTGTAGCAGACAACCCTTTAAATGTTCATTTTGAATACTTGTGCTAGTTGATAATGTGTGATGATTATACATTCATGCTACTACATAAGTGGGATAGTTTTATGTATTATAACAGTGCTCTATAGCAAAAAATGTTACTTAAGTGCGCCCATTATTTTTAACTATCTCAATTGATGGTTTACAAATGTAATTTAACTATATACTCCAATAATATAGGTCCTCTGGCAAGTTTCAATGTATTTTGGGAAGAACAGAGCTAATCTAATAGCTGTCGTCGTGTTGCCGCATTTTTTACATATTTTGAATGGGTATTAGCATCTGCCGTAATCAATCAAAATGGGGCCTAAGTAATAAATATGCTGACATCGCATCAGGGAGAATGCTTCTTACATATTTAAAGACACCCTAATTTACCCCCATGTGTGATGATGATGATTAGCCATTACCGGCCATTTAAAAAATCCTCTTACAGTTGAGAATCACGATTAATAACGGATCAGCAACATCATCAACATCACACCTGCTGTTAAAAGATGGGCCCTTTAATATTCTCTCTTGTGTGGATGCTGCAAATATACAGATGTATGCACACTGGTCCAAGGCTGCAATTAGTAGTTTGCTTGGTTAGACACTTTAGTGTAAACTTGTGTGAATTCAATGTGTGATTTTTGTTGTTCTTCTCTGGATTAGATCCGGCCATACGTAGGCTGTCTGGTGCAATACCTGCCTCTGCTCTGGAAACAGTCAGAGGATCATAACATGCTGCGCTGTGCCATTCTCACCACTCTCATCCACCTTGTCCAGGTAGGGACACACACACACACACACACTCTCCTACTTGCACACACAAACCACACACCCACAGTCAGCTCACGTACATCGTCTGAATGTCATATGTTTGTGTGATGACAGTGGTTTCTCTGTAGACAGAACATGGTGGTAAAGGGGAGTTTTCTGATGTTTCCCTTTCATAACCAGAAAAGACATCTGTTTCTGTGGTTCTGTGGGGATGGTGGGTTTGGGAATTGAGTGTGAAGGAAGATACAAAGAGAAAAGCCCCATAAACACAGTGCCAGCGCCTTATTCAAAGTGCACTGCATGTGAATGAATGTGCGTTCAGGCAACTGATGAAAATATCTCTCTAAAAATGCAACGCAATTGATGTAAGAAGGATACGTACAGAGTTAATAACGGAAAGTGACGAAAATAGTCTGGCGGGCATGTAACAAAAGGCTAAAATAAAAAATATAAAACCAAATGCTATTTCACTTAATGTACACAATTTGGGTCTTGTAAAGGGGTACCGCAGTCCAAATTCACATTAGGGTAGAGCATCGTGTCCTCCCCAGACACGATGCTCACGATGGTTGCCAGGTTGATGAAGGAGAAAGAACACGAGCAAAATGCGAGCCGAGGACATCGTATATATTTTAAGATGAGCATAATTATTACTTTTTGACAGTGACAAGTGGTGACGAGTGCTATACTGTAAGTTGATCAGCAATGTAAATGTTTGCAATTGATTTGTTTGCAAATTATAATCCAGTTTATGTGGCATCCGTCCTGAATGGATGCCGCTGTGTCCCATCTTTCAAATGCAACTCCCGGGATTTACCCGTGTTTTAGCATGGCCAGGTCATGGAGCTTTTTAAAAAATTCAGGACCAGTCTTTTAGGATATGTAGGATCTTATTACATTCGCAGTTGAAGGAGAACATACTGCCTGTAGCATTGTTGTCCGAGTAATCCGACCTGGGATGTATTCTTTATCTCTAAGTTATCATTGCCATTTTATGATTATTCAAAGTACATAAGTTGCATCCATCTCTTTTAGTGTCATGTGATGTTGAACGCTACTTTTTTTTTCAAAATAAGGCTGAACAAATCGTCTATTTTCTAAACTCTGTGATAACTGTTGACTCCAGGCACACTGGTTGATTAGTAGCAGGTGGCCACTCTATTTGTTTCTGGCGTAAATTGTGTTTTTAAAGGCCTAGTGTGCTGCTGCCAAGAACAGCCTCCAAATTGTCTCCAAGAATTGACTTGTATCCAAATTGGCCAGGGTTCTGTGCCATTGAATGACCCTTTTCCCCTCACACCCTAACCCATCACAATTAGGTACCGTTATGGTCATGAAAACCTGGAGCCATTCCCTGGCTGTCTGTCTGTCTGCCTTATCTGTTCTTAAGTACTTGCTAGCTTTTAAACAAAAAGATAATTAAATAACTCAAAATAAATCAACATCTCTACAGTTTTCTCTCTCCGGTTTGATTGCGGCAACCTCAAATGTTATAATTGCATATAATTTAACGGTTAAACAAGACTAACAACCAGCAACATAATAAAATGCCGCTCATTGGAGCACTATGGCTGATCCTGGAGATAGCAAGCATAAAGCAATTTATCATTAATTTAGTTTCAGTAGATGCTCACCTGTCAGATGTAACGATATTTTAAAGCCAAGACAATAGCCCTGGATTAGTTCTGATGTGGCAGCAGCACCACAAACTGTTCTGAGTCAGTAAGTAAATGCGATTAAGACGTGTAAGTCTAGGAAAAAACAGCCCAGTGTTTCCCATACATAGACAAATGTGTCTATGTATGGGAGCGCAGTGCCACAGAATCAACACCGAGCGGCACAATTTTTTTTTTGTGATTTTATTTTGTTGTGATTTTTTGTGATCATACATGCGCGCGCACTGACAGCGGATTTGCCCGCTCCTCCTCTCAACGCGCCTACAAAGGCAAACCCGAAGCAGCGGGATATGTAAGGGATAATAGAACGCCAGTCATTATCGGTAAAATAAGCCCCGACAGGGGCTTATTTATCGAACAGGACACCAACGCGCAGCGGAGGTGTCTTGCTTCGCCCTGAAGGGGCTTATTTTCGATAATGACCGGCGACCACCTTTTTGAACTGGTCCTTACCGAAGGCCGCAAGGTCCAGTCTGGATGTATGCCAACGGGAAGGATCCAGCACCGCAAACTGGGAGACCACACTGTCCTCCTGCAGGTCCTTCAGCCTCTCCTCGAGGTGTGTGATTATGGACTCTGTTAAGAGTAGAGCAGTGTTTTTTATTATTATTATTATTATTTTTTTTAATATTTAAAAAAAGTGGTTTCATAAGTGCACATAAAACACTGGTTGATTTATTTACTGTATTATTTGATTGACGTTTTAATAGCCATCAAATTTTTAAGTGGAACATTACCTATGACTTCCTTTCTCATTACGAGAAGTGTTGTGTTCCCCACTTTGTGGAGTTTCACCCCCTTGTAGGTCCCTGTCCGCTCCACATCCTGGGCCACCTTTGCCATCTCCGGGCCCATGGTAGATTTGAACCCCACCAGTTTAAGAAAGCACCTGAAAGATAAAAATAGATGGTCTTTTTTTTAATTCAGGATTGCAGTGCTAAATATTTTGGCTTGGAATTAATCTGTAAGAAACATTGATTTAAACATAAATACCTCTCTTGGCTGTCCAGGGCTTGACAGACAGTCAGGTCATCTCTCTGAAAGGCCTGACTCAACACAGATAGGTGATCCAGGACATCACACATAAAATGCATGAAGAGAACACTTTCATGATCAAGGAGGAGGGAAAGAACCTTCTTTGCCCGCCCAGCCACTGAAGGAGATGGTTTTGGGGAGCGGTCAGGACTGGCGATGTCCTCAAAGTGAGCCTCCAAGACTCGGTGGCCGTTACACGCGATCTGAAACAATAGTTAAGTCAAAGATGTTCATATTTGTTCGTAAGTTGAACAGCCAGGTAAATGCCAAATGCAACTTGTGACATAAGCACATAATGATTAAATAATGGTTTGTTTAATACCTTTATGGCACGATAGATGTATGGCAGCCATCGAGCACCACGGTGTGTAGTGGGCCTCAGGACCTTCTCCTCCAGTGCCTCAGCAATTTCATGAAGCTCCCTTATGGCTTCAAGGGAGAAGTGGTATTGGTCATACAGATGAACCAACACCTCCTGTAAATTGGCCATCTTGGGGTGTTGCTTAATCACCCCCACCACACCCAGCTCCAGTCTGTGGGCTGTGCAATGAATGGATACCAAATGCTCCACTTCTTGTTTGAGTCGGGCTGCCACTCCCGATTTGGACCCCAGGTTGACAGCAGCGCCATCACTGCCAAACCCAACCAGCCTGGCCTTCCAGTCCCTCACCCCTGCCTCCTCCATGCCTACAATAGAAACACATTATTTCTGGACATAAAAAACGGTTTATGTGAATTTTTTACTTATTTTTGCACAAAGATAACCTTTACATAAGTTGCTTTACAAACAATATCAAATACTTCACTGCTACACAAATGTACTCACAGGTTTCAGCAGCCTCCAAGACACCCGCTGCATGAGCATGTCGAACTTCATGGATCCCACGTAAATATTCTTGGGTCCCCCTGCAGCCAGGAGCCTAATAAATACCACTTCATTCTCCATCTTGGCAGTATCTGTGGCTCCATCAGTCATGATGGACAGATAGGTTGCTTTGTTGATGGTCTCCATTTGCTTATCCCGCTCCATCTCATAAATTCCTCCAAGGAATCTAATTAAATAAGAATTTACATAGACTGTTTTATCCAAAGTTGTGACATTCATGTCTATTTATATTCAAAATGTTTTGATTGATGCTATTAAGCAGAATTAATTGTGAATGTTTAAATAACCACTATAAATACAATTTATTCATATGGTATATGTATACGTAATGATGAATTGCTATCAGATATTTAGTCTGTCAATATATATTTTTAGAACAAATAAATTACCTCTTGCACGCGTTATTGCTGTTATAGCAGTCCGACACCTTGCCGCCTGTTCTGGCAACCAGGGCACGGAGATGGGGGAATTCGGTGAACGGCTGCCCTCTTTTTGCCACATAATATGCAATGTGCATATTATTCACCATCTTCTCCCGGAGTTCTTCCTCCATTCGGAGAACACCCCTCATGACCGGAGGCATCGGTGCGTTACCTCCAAGTGATGCCCGTTGATGCGCGCTCTCACATAGGAGATGACGCTTACTCTGGCCGTGTGCTTTCAAAATAGGATGTCTAAATGACTGGCGTCCATTAAACAATAATGATGTTCTGTAAATACAATTAAATTCCAGTAAATGTTTATAACAGCTTAATACTTTGGCTATGTTTACCCGTAGTTGTAAAATAGAAGTCTTACCTGTCGGCGATGGCATTGAACTCAATGCACACTTTGCATAGGAGAACAACATTTTCTGAATTGTGCTGCACCCATGGAAATTCCACGTTCCAGTCGTCAACAAATTTAAGTTTACGATTTAATTCGTATATTTTCGGATTGCTTGGTAGGCCTACTGCTGTATCGTGAATGGGCCTCATTTTGCCAGGCACTTGACCTGGTTTTGGGGGCTCAGAAAACTCATCGTAGCTCTCAAAAGTGGCAATGTGAATGTTGGCGTCGACACATGTGCGTGTTTAAAAAATAAGAAACTTTTTTTTTGTTTACTTATTTACCTAACGGTCACATTGTGTCATCACGTGATTTCGGTCCACTGTTTCAACCTATTATCGCCCAGTTATATGTAGACCGGCATGCTTTTATCTGGATTTTATGCAATTGTACGTAACTAAATGTCCAAGGTAATAGCAAAAATATGTATTTCTTAAACGTTCACATTTCTTGTAGGCCTAACTGAAGAATCACAATCACATTTATAGCGGGATCAGGCATGATATAAAGCCTACGTGATTAAGGGAGGTATTATAGTAGCCTATTCCATATTTATTTGGGACTGATTAGAGCTCACTGACTTCCTTTTATCTGCAGCTTACATTTTTATGACTCTCTGAAATCTCTTTCTGGCAAGTAGATGAATGGCACCAAGACGGCCATTACAGACACAGACCTTTTCTTCGCTTTATTATCTTATTTGTTGGACAACCCTAAACCAGACCAGGTGGCTGACAAAAAGAAGGAATAGGATAGGCCTACTACACACTACGGGACTGATTAGTTTAGCTCAGATTTTAGCACTGACCAACAGGTAGACAGTGTAACTGCGCACACTCAGCCGCAGGCTGCCAGAGAGGAGGAAGAGAGAGAGAGAGAGAGAGGGCGCTGTTGCTGGCTGGTGCACGCGCGATCAATTGCAAATGTAACCATTTGTGTGATTTGGCGGAAAAAAAGGTTATTTTGCCGTTTTTAAAAAAACTTCAATCAAAAGCCTTTTTATTAACAAACCCTCAGAAATCCACTTGCCCGTTCGGGCAACCAGAAAGAATCTACGGCCTCTATGTGTCTACTTGTGTAGGTGTAAGAATGAATAGCCTTTAAAACCTGAGATAAACTGTTTATAGCGACTTGGGTGTTGTAAGTGGTGGGTGACAGAGACAACAGTATTTTATAATGTTTTGCAAGCGTTTAAACAGTCTTAACTGCCGTTGGAACAAAGGACCTTTGGAAGCACCCTTTCTTACACCATGGGTCTAGCAGTCTGTTGCTGAAAGAGCTACTTAACGCCCCCAGAGTCTCTAGTAGGGGGTGAGAGGGGTTGTCCATGATTAACAGTCACAAATATGACTTTCTATGAACAATGCAATAATCAATGCAGCTTGCATTACAAAACAATATGGAAGTATGTAAAAAAAATAGGGTTCAGTTTTCTTTTCTTTCTAATCTTTCTTTTCTATGTCATTAAAGAAAAAGCTGCTCTTGAATTAGGAGTTCTTGTGTCTGGCTGTGAGTTTGCGTGCATGCTATGCGTAGGCTGAATCGCAATCATGTCAAGACAAATCCGATTGGCCAATACACACTGAAGATAAATTAAATAATTTTAAAATTACTAAAATGTTAAAATTTTAGTAATTGTTTTAATGTTTGCCTGCTGCAAATGTTGCAGCAGGCAAACAAATTATTATTAGTTTTTAATTTAAATTCTGATTATTAATTTATCTGCATCGAGACGGAATCGCTCTCGAGAGAATCGCGCTGCATCGATGAATTGATTATTTTTCCTACCCCTAGTCCAGGACACAGCTAGCCCACTTACCAGTTCATGTGCATATATTTATTGTTTATTTTTAATGAGAAACGAGGTGTTAAGCAGTATTTTCCGTTGTATAATTAAGGAAAATTAATTGCTTATTACCTTATTTCATTGCCAAAAAGTTTGATATTTTCAATATATACGCAAAGTTGCCAAAATGAGTTGTTTATTTATTTGATTTGGAAAGTATGTACTGAAAAATAGTATTGACCACATAACCGCTTTCGCAATTACATGCAGATTTGTTTTAACAAAATGCAACCTATACATAATTGCAGTTATTAATCGTGCAGGTTCAGTATAAATGTGATTTATTGTAAAGAACATCTAATTTTCTTAAAGGTGACTATTTCCAAAATGATTCGTTAGAGCAGGTAATGAATAAGTTGTCAAAAGTTGAGATATTTTGTCTGCCATTTTTATTTTATACATATTTCTATATATTTTTGGAAATATTGTGACTTTGTATTGCTACTGCAGTGTTAAAATGTTTGCATTAATGTTTAAACCTTGTGCCTGCCTCTTCTCAACGGAAACTGCTACACACACTGCTAAACTCACACAGACACACACACACACACACACACACACACACACTCTGTCTCTACATACTATGTCATTTTCTTGAGAATTTATAGTAGCAGAGAATGACTGAGTGAGTGATTCTAAAGGGCATTGGGTCAGTAAAGGTTGTGTTACAGGTGAAAGATGTTACTGAAATCTATAGAAAAATAGGTTCTGAGGGGGAAGAGCTATTCATGGGTCAGAATGAAGAGGTTCCACAAGAGGTGTTTTCAAGTGTTTGTGTTGCATTTTCATGCTTTGATTGTGTTTTCCGTGATTATTTGCAGGGCCTCGGGTCAGAGAGCAAGAACCTGTATCCCTTCCTTCTTCCTGTCATCCAGCTGAGCACTGACGTGTCTCAGTCTCCACATGTATACCTCATGGAGGATGGACTGGAGCTGTGGTAGGAGCAAGCACACACACTCACACACACTTAAACTTACACACACCTTCTAGAGAATGGGTTAGAGTAGTGGTAGACGCACGCACGCACACACACACACACACACACGCACAGAGCTTGAGGTTTAATAATGTATGTGAAGGCTGATGTCTAAGTAAACCGTGCTTTCTCAAAAGAAAATAAATCAGCCCCACAAATAAAGAGCAAAAACAATATACTTTTATTTTAAATATATTTCTGCACTTGCAAGTCAAATAAAATAAAGACAAACAGTGCCAGTTTTTTTTCAACGTAGGTTTGTGTCTGTGCGCATGAATAGTTATTTATAAAGCATATAGTGCATGTGTATACATATTTATATGTATTTGCCATACAGGTTGTCGGCAAACCAGGTTTTCTTATGCATGCACTGCAAACTGTGATGCATGAACTTGCATTTCAACAATTTTATGAAGTCTCATCTTCCACGAATGCACATATTTTTACCATGGTGACATTAAACAGGGCTGGTTTTAGGAACTAAGAGCCGGCCTTGGCCTGTGTTAATAAATCCAGGCAAATATGATAATGTAATTGCTTTATGCATACTTGTGATGAAGGTTTCTTGTTGCAACCTTGTGGGAAATGCAACATGACATTGAGCTTGATGTTATCTGTGCCTATCTTTCTGCACCTCCTGCTTTTGTTTCCTGGTTCATCCTTCATATCGCCTTTGCCTCTATTGTCTCAGGTGTTTCCTTTGCTCTTATGTGTCATATTGCCCCATCACACTGCTTTTATCTCTTCATCTCTGCAGGTTGGTCACGTTGGAGAACAGCCCTGCCATCACCCCGGAGCTACTCAGGATTTTCCCCAACATGTCAGCCTTGCTTGGTGAGCTTGCAGTGTGTGTGTGTGTGGTTGTCTTCATGTCTGAAATGTTTCATGTGTACTCATCATATCCGCTGCTATTAGTTTGACATATTCTGGGTGTGGGTGTGCGTTGCCAGATTTATCACGAAGCACCTAACAGAGTTCCGCTGTTTACTTATATCAGATAATCCTGACGGTGTAAATATAATAATAAAAGTGATAATAGTCCTTCAACCAATCAGACCAATGATCTCAACAATCGCTTCCCTGTCGTCATTGTGTTAAAACAGCCAGTAGCGCGCCAGGGGGAAAAGCCAGCTTGGTGATTGGCTCCAGTAAAAGCGGATCGGAAACAGAAAGAAATGTATCGCTCTCCAGCCCCTGCTGCAGAGCGAATTCAAATCGCCGGCAGATTGGGCATGGGGTACTCAGTCTGATACCATAGCCTATCTTAACTACAACTGCATTTCATATTAATCGTATCGTTTGCTGCGTTACCAATGTTATCTATGCTGACTTAGGGTGCGGGATGTTCAATATCAATAACGTTGAGTTCATAAGGGCTAATATTATCTTTTCTGAGTCAACAATAATTTTGGGCAAGTGTTTTTGAGCACATTATATCATACTAAACTTTGGTAAAACGGTCGCCGACCGTCTACTCTGTGCCAAATATCCCGCTGCTGCGGCGTTTCCTTTGATAGGCTCGTTGAGAGGAGGAGCGGGCGAATCAGCTGTTTATAAGTGTACCCGTCCACCACTGGCATGAATGCCCGCTTGTCTCTGTGTGTGCGTGTTTGTGTGTGAACGAGAATGTCAGGGAGAAAGAGTGCTATAAGGAGATGAATGAACGGAACAATGTTTATATTTAAAAATCGCAAAAAAGAAGCAGAGTCAATTTGTGGCGCTCGGTGTTGATTTTGTTCACACATGGTCTATGTATGGAAAACACTGCAATGTTGCGCATAGTGCAGCACCATTACTGACACACCGAACCAGGGATTGTAACCGGATCAGTCACTGCCATTTACTTTAATGTGCCTCCCAGTGACCTTATCAGGCAGACTACTTCCGATTTTGTTTGCCTGCTTAATATGCAAATAAGTACGTGCAACACTTTCATAACAGCTCTTGTAGCGCCTGTGTTCAACGTCGATTTAGGCAGTTTAAGGTAAGCTCAATATGTTGACAGTATTCTAGTTGTGTGCCGTGTCCTTCAGGGAAGCAGGATGCCAAAAAATGCAGGATTAAGCTATTTCATGTGAACTACTAACGTACGGCTCGTCCTTTGCAGGGGTTAAGTGGTTTCAAAAAGTGAAGTTAAAAAAGTTGGCACACTAGCTAATGTATTCCTGTATAGTCATGTTAAATGTACATGGTTAATGTAATGTGGTTTGAAAATGCAACCGGAAAGATTTTGGCTGACATAAATCAAAGAAGTTGCTCTAACGTCACTTTAAGGCTGAACTATGGCTATTTGTCTGTGGATGGTAGCTGGCTTCCAGCTGCAGGTTAAACGGAAGTTGATGGTTTATAAAACACAGGCCTGGAGATAAGCGACTGCATATTTGCTGGAGGGTTTGAAGTTGTGTGTTTCTTTTTTTTGTTCAAATATTTCACAATATCAGCTGATACTGATATTCAACACAATTATTTTCCTAATATCCAGGACATAGCTCAGGGAAATATGTTTAAAACATTGTTCAATGTACTAACAAGACTTACCTGAAATTAATCAGCTCATAATGACCTATTAAGATTAGGTACCAAATTTATTAAATGTCTCTTAAACGGATCAATAAATCCTATAGTAGGCTGCAATAAACAAACAAAAAAGGCTACACCAATTGTTATTGTTGTTATTTCATGGTCTCAAGACAAGCGCATCATCAGTTTAAGACAAAGCTTCAAGAGGATGGCCCTTAAATACCATCCACGCCGAGTAAGAGTCCAGCCAGGCAAGTGAAGTGAACAGTATTATTATATGATAAAAAAATGATGGTAAGATTATAAGGAAGGTTGAATGAAAATGACGGATAAATGGATGAATTAATCGGAAGGGGCTTCAGTAAAGGATGAGGGATGATGGATCAGTGAAAAGACAATCATTGGTCAAATGTGTTTCAAGGGTCTATCTGGTCATTTTTAAAAGCTATTAATTTGGGATATTTGAAATGTCACAATCTGCATATATTCTTATAATGCTGGTGATATAGTAATTAATAGACGATTTACCGAAAGAAGTCAACCGATTGCATTCACATTTACATAACTGCATAAACCTAATCTCAATGGTTCTCAATGATTAATTTCTAAAAATAAGCACTCGCATGAATCTCAAATTAAAGTTGTGCATTTAAACTCCTATTAACTCTGTAGGAGTCTTAAAAATGCTGTGGTTTATAAATTAACTTGCTTTAACTGACAATTTGGAAAGCCGTCAACTTTAAATTAGCCATTGCAAAGGAATTGGTGCATTGAAACTGACTGAAACAATTTCTGTTTTTTTTCTTTTTATAATTCTGTTAACTGACAGTTAGCCAAGCCTTCAACTACTCAATATTAAAGGTCCCATGGCATGCTACTTTATGGATGCTTATATATAGTGGGCCCTTAATACAGTATTTGAAGACGTTCAAAAACTTCAGCCTTGGTGCAGAATTACAGCCACTACGACCCAGTCCCTAAATGAACTTTCCACAAACGTGCCGTTTTTAGAGGCGGGTCAAGGTGGAGGGCGGTGGTGCCCCGCGGGGGTGGTGCCTTGTGGTGGTGCCTCTCGGCAGCGGGCAGCGGGGCTCCGGCGGGAAACAATCGCGGGCAACAATCCCTTTCTCCTCCATGTCGCGGTTCATGTACTTCAGGGAGTCAAAGCCAAAGTTCCTGTCCCCCCTATTCCTTCTCAACCATGGCTGAGATAACCCCGACTACGAGTCTCGTTGTGGAAATACCAGAGACGTCAGCGAACCCGACGTGTTAGGCGCCATAACACCAACAGCAGAACGGTTATCCAAATAACAAAGAAGTGTACTTGCATTACAGTGTATTCACACACACACACAAATAGCTCATTGTAGCTAGCTGATTGTCGTCGTAGCTCATTGGGCAAAGCAAAGAAAGGGGATGTAACATGTCCCCGTATGACGACATACGGGGAAAAATTCTAAATCGGCGCGTCTAAGCTTTGTTTTTTGAAAGGCAGAGCGGGATAGCTAGTTCTCGTTTTACACCTAACGCCATTTCTAGCTACTGGGGGACCATAGGCAGGCTAGGGGAACTCATATTGAGTAATGAGTGTTGGCACCATACAGTGGATGGTCCATGAAAAAACACCTCCAAGTCTCCAAAAGTGCGTTCTGCTCCTTCCCAGGGCCTTCCGACGCCATAAAGATTGAACCCTTTATTTCACTGAAGTAGGCGGTTCTACAATAGAGATGCGCAATTATTTTCCATTGATCTAAATGCAAACTCCCGAGGGTGCAATATCAATTTAAATGAGACAAGGGAATCTCAATGCAATGTGACACAAACTGCTGTAATTCAAATTAAGGTAACATTGTACATTAAATAAGATCAAATGATTTTGAATAATGCTAAGATAAATGTTAATTTGTCAGGTATATGGTCCAATAGTTTAGAAAAGAGTGCCACATCACATTATGATGCTTAACCTTTGCCACTCCAATGACAATGAAAGACTACCTACAAGGCCTAAAAGAGATGGGTGATACTGAATTATGATGTGTTCATTTATGACTATAGGCAACAAGGACATTAAGAGCCACTGAGGGACAGACGGCAGGGGATTTTAATATGAGGCCTAAGGATAAAAGGATATATATTATTTTAACTTGCCTACTGATATAGCAAAAAGTTCTACCAGGTGACATTTACATTTAGGGCATTTATTTAAAGCGACTTACAGTAAGTACATTTTTAAGAAAGAAACACCAATATATCGCTGTCGGTAAAGTTAAGATGTTCATAGAAACAAGTGCCAAGCACTTACAATTGCTAGGTTAACCCATTCCCTTTATACAACAAGATAGCTAGGATAAGATGCTACACAATGCTAAGTACTATGTTTAAGTGGCAGTTGACCCGCATAGATGCCTGCTGTGCTGACTAACGGCTACATGACAGAGTTATTATTGTAGGTCTTGACTTACCTTCTGTGATGTCGAACTCTGAAACCTCCTCTCCCGCTTAGTCACCAAACTACAGCTTGCGTGTTTTTTAAATGCCAGGATGTAAATAACCGCTCTCTCCTGTCAAACCTGTCAACAAAACATAACGTTTTTCGTCAACGTTTAACCTATTTCACCAGTCTATCTTGGTCTGCAGAACTTGATGGAAGTGGGATCAATATGTATATATTATATATTTTCATTTTTTTCTCTTGTATAATTAGTTCCTCTTTTCAAGGCCAGCCTGGCATACAGTCAGAGACAGGAACATTATTCCTGCCCTGTCTCATTAAAAAAAATAGATATTTTTCAAAATCAATCAAGATGTGAAGTCATTTTAAAAAGGAAAGGTTGCTGAAGGATTGAAGATATCTGTGTGTAACTTTCTAACAGGAGCGTGCATATGAGTCAGATAGTAAAGACTTGAGTGGTGCTCCTCTGTACGTTAACTGTATTGCATAAAATACATACGATTTAACTTTCATGCTTGCCAAACATGCAAAGATGCATACTGGGGCACACATCTGTGTACATCCCCAATTAAAAAGTGCAGACCTCTTCAGGGCTGTCGAAATATTCTTCCTTCTGGAAAATGTGGCCGTGTTTGGCAGGTTTTCATGGAATTCCTGTTGGGTCGTTAGTTTAACCTTCCGGTGAACCATCATGTTCATGCCTCCCTTGGTATTCTGTTATTTGCGAGGTGTTGGGTCTGCCCCTGCAGATAAAGAGCTCTTCTCCATCGCTGCTGAACTGCAGTAATATCAGAAAGTAAACCTGCTGCTGCTTTTTTGTTCCATGTTACAAACATTGCATCATGATTCATACTCGTCTTTCCTATAAAGGTGTGCGTGTTTGTATGTGCACATTGGGAGGCGTGTGTCAGTGAATCAATGCACATGTTAAACTTAAAAATTTTAAACATTTTCCATTAATATGCTGGCTAGTAATTTGAATCATAATAGATTAAACTCTTTGTTTTGCTGCATTTTCCCCATTCCCTCAATTACTTTGATTATTGTCACATAAATGAAGCGTTCAATTATATAAATATAAATGAATAAAGTAAAGCACAACTTGTTATACTTATACAGTTGTGATGGCGATCATTAGATGCTTGGTGTATTGTATGGATTGATATGCACTACATGTAGTTTATTTGACTTATTTTCCATATTCATCCATTCAGCAAATTCAGACATTGGTGATGAAGACACAGGAGGTTTTTGCTTTTCAACTTTAACGTCATCTTTGCACAAGAGGGTATTATATCAATTTTTCCCACTCCATTGATTCCCATGCGGAGCCTCAATGTTTCATATTCTCTCAAAACATGATTTCTCAACCATGACTGGACAGGGTGTACACCACAGGGCATTTTTTTATCTCTTCATCTTTCTCAATGGGATCCCTTCCGGCCACATTGCCTCCATGTTTTACAAACACTGTCCTCTCAATAGAAAGGTCAAACAAACATCTCAAGCTTTTTACCTTTGGTTATGCTGCAGGTGGGCTTTGACAGCACTTGAATATAATGTTCCGGAGAGATGAGTTGATTATTGCCATAATGTAGTTGAACACAGTTTAACATTGTTAGGGTGTCACAAAGCTTTTCCATTAATGTGCCTTGCATGGACCCTGGCTCTTTGCTTCCCAACTGAGGTTGACGTTTCCTAATGTATATATTTAATACAGAATTGTATAAAAGGGCAAAAGTTCTCATCTCTGACACTTTTTCAGTTCTTCAACATTTTCACTGGAATATGGACTTGTCGTAGCCAAGCACATTGCTATGCAGGGCATTTTCAGTTGCAGGGCATGCGTTTTATTTGCATCCTAAATATCTTTTAAGTCGATGACAATAAATCAATGTTGATCTAATATGCAAATAAATGCAAATGCACATTGCATTCCAACACTGGTAACACTTCAAACAAATTATTCACATTCATTGGTTTGGCATTTGTGTGCTAATCTGATTAAATATTTACAATAAGCACTTTTAGAGAACAGATTTTGGCTAACGATTAATTCCATTTTATATTCAAAACAGCTTTGCAGAAATTTTCTAGCTAAATGCATGTGGCATAGCAGATGTTGCTTTTGGAGATGGCCAATATCCGAGCGGTATACACAACATCCGTTAGTCTCCTCAGAGTCCATAATCACAGGCTCACTTTTTTTGCTGTGGAACTCAATCTCACGTTTCAGACTGTGCCCAAGGCAATGCAGAATAAATTTGTCTTATCAACAGTTTACAGCCGTTTTGTCAATATTTGACGTTAAACAGCAGTGATGGCCTACTACTACTGGGTCGATAGTGCATGGAACATACATTCAAAGGTGTTCGATTCACAACTAGAAATGTGTTCTTGTGAACACTGTGCTATGTTAAAGTTCTCCAACAATGCCAAGTTGTACAGTAAAGACTGAATTCATCCAGATTAGTCCAACTGATGCCGATGTATTCTTATCCAACATCACCACTACCTCCATCAACAGACTCCAACTGGTCGAGAACGCAGCAGCCTGTCTCCTTACTCACACTAAATCGTGGCACCACATCACCCCAGTCCTTAAAAAACTCCAATGGCTCCCCATCTCACACCGGATCCACTACAAACTCCTGGTCCTCACCTACAAAGCCCTCCACCATTTGGCCCCCCCATATCTCTCTGACCTTCTCTCTCTCTATCAACCCCCCCGGGCCCTCAGATCCTCCTCAGCCGGTCTCCCCTCCACCCACACATCAAAACTCTGCAGCCTTGGCGATAGAGCCTTCTCCAGGGCAGCTCCCAGGCTCTGGAACACCATCCCCAAACATATCCGTGACTCCGAGTCCCTCGCCATCTTCCACTCCCACCTCAAGACCCATCTCTTCTCCTCCGCCTACCCCTAGATCACCCACCAACCCGAGCCCCATCAACTTTACATTTCCTTTTGTTTGTTTATTGTTTTGCTCCTATGTAAAGCGCTTTAAGTGCGAGAAAAGCGCTTTATAAATTGAATTTATTATTATTATTAACATGGAAAAAAAAATCAGTGAATAGATTGTAATTGTCACAACAAAAATGTGATCCGCTGAGTTGGTAGTACTCAATTTTACAATGTTGTGAAGGAAGGAGGAAGAAGGCCTTATTGACTTTGCTTTGTATTACCCAACCTCCCTGGGCTCTAGAGGCACAATATGATTCATATTTGCTCCTGTGGATATTGTCTTTCCCGACCCTGATACCTTGCACATATCTAGGTTCATACGAGGCGGTTCTCCAGAGGATATTGCAACCTGCACATCTTATCAGGGCTGCAAGTAAGGGCTGTGGTGGCTGCATTGGAAAGGAGGATGAGGAGCAGTGGGGTCGAGGGGCTGGACAGGCGTTGGCAAAAGTACATGCATTGAGCTTTCCCTTTTTTACTTATCCTAATAATTAAAGTGAGCGGTTGATGAGTCAATGTTCAGGGGTTTTATTCATGCAATCACTGAGGTGCGGACTTAGGTCGAGAGCCTTTGGAGGTACACGTTGATTCTCACATTCTGGGTTTCAGCCTGTTTCAGTGGTGTAGCAGCTAGGGTTAGTGGTGTGGAGGCCTGGGTTAGTGGTGTGGAGGCCTGGGTTAGTGGTGTGGAGACCTGGGTTAGTGGTGTGGAGGCCTGGGTTAGTGGTGTGGAGGCCTGGGTTAGTGGTGTGGAGGCCAGGGTTAGTGGTGTGGAGGCCAGGGTTAGTGGTGTGGAGGCCTGGGTTAGTGGTGTGGAGGCCTGGGTTAGTGGTGTGGAGGCCTGGGTTAGTGGTGTGGAGGCCTGGGTTAGTGGTGTGGAGGCCAGGGTTAGTGGTGTGGAGGCCAGGGTTAGTGGTGTGGAGGCCTGGGTTAGTGGTGTGGAGGCCTGGGTTAGTGGTGTGGAGGCCTTGGTAAGTGGTGTAAAGGCCTGGGTTAGTGGTGTTGCAGCCTGGGTTAGTGGTGTTGCAGCCTGGGTTAGTGGTGTATAGGCCTGGGTTAGTGGTGTAAAGGCCTGGGTTAGTGGTGTAGCAGACAGGTTTAGTGGTGTAGCAACCACTGGTGGTGTTTGCTGTGCTGCGGCGTTTTGTTTGGCGATCTTCATTGCTACTGTGTTTAATAAGCCGGTCTTCCTTCAAATCGACATCCAATAAAAAAAGGGTTTGGTTATTTACTGGATAACTCTTTCGGTTGAATTAAAACATGACTCATCTATTGTTAAGCAATTGTTCCTTTCTTTCTTTCTTTCTTTCTTTCTTATTCTCTACAAACTTTGGGACCTATCTCCTTCCTCAATTTTTCACCTAGAGACTCGAATTTTAAAATATTCAGAATAGCTTGGAATCGCGTGCTTCTTTTCCGATTGTTTAAATATTTAAGATATTCTACTTTTAAAAAAGTATCTTTTTTTTAACATGGGAGTCAATGGGAGGACGGCAGAGCCGTCCTCTGGAACTTCAACTTTTTAAGACGAAATTAAATCAATTTTCAACCGTTTATCTTCGTTCAAACCATTCAACAAATCTACACACTTGTATCTTCAATAATATCTAAACAGAATTTCCATATCATTTAAACTTTCTTCAGAATCACAGTTTCATACCGGCTTCGTTTTCAGTTGGTCTCATTGATTTACGTTGACACTGGAGCGTGATGACGTTCAGCAGTGTTGCCAGATTGGGCGGTTTCTCCCGGCAGATTGGACTACTTTTGGAGGACGTTCAGGCAGTGTTGCCAGATTTGGCGGTTTTTCCCACTCTATTGAGCTACTTTTAATCACGCACCGGCTTGCTATTCTTTTAAAGAGACACACACGCACACGCACACGCACACACAGTGCAGGGCAATACATTTGACATTTCAGATCCTTCAGTTCAATTAATTTTACATTTCTGCATTTTTAGCAATGCTTTGCGCTTTTCATTCAGCGGTCACTTTATTTATTTCCAACTTTTGTTCAAATCCGTTCACTTGATTTAAGCCATTTAACGTTTCTTTATCTCTTAATCTATGTGGCTTTTCAATTTTCAACCTCACTTTGTACTACAGCACTCACCGCATTTTCTACAGGAAATGCTTTTTCTAGTTAGCTTTAGTCTTTTTCCCCACTGCGATCCATACCTGAGTTTCATTAAATGCCTTCTGTGAAACCCATTGTCCCCTGATAATCAATCGGTAAGAAGCTCAGCACTAGTGATGTTTTTTTTTTTGAACGTAAATTATGTCCGGGGCCTTAATGAAATGATTTGTATTGGCCTCCGCTGCCAGTATTGATATATCTGGATTATGTGTGTGGAAACGCGGGTGTTCCTACCCTGGAGATTGGTGGCAGAAATTAATGCCCTGCAGTGGAACATTCAAGGTGTGGCTCTTGTGAAGTAGTCCAGTCTTACATTAGCCTTGTTTGATCTATGCGATAATTGTGTGTACATATTTCACATACAACATGTTTTTCTAGAGCTTTGTGCTTTTTTATATGAAAGATTTATTTCTCATGTCGAATAGCGGGATTCCTGGAATGGAATTGCTTGTATAACCCAGTAAGAACAACACCTAATTGACTACTGTACTCATTCAACTCAAGGAGCGAGGGATGGATTAATGTAAAAAATAAACACAGGGATGTTTATTTTCACAATCAACAGAAAGTAGAATCACGGTTCAGATTAAAATCCCCAATATATAAAAGAAATAAAGGAACTGAAAGTAAAGTGTCTCTTTACAGCTTATTGCTGTCTGATATCAATGTTCGTCAACGTCCAGTCCAAAGAGTTTAGTTTGTATCCATGTCCGTCCAAGTGTATTCAATGTGTATGTGCTACCCGGGTAGAATGTGTGTTTGTTTGTATGCTTGCTGTGCTTAGCTTATCTCTTATCTGCTCCAGGCATGAATCTTCAGGAAGATGATGAAGATGGACAATCCCAAATGTTCTCTAACCCTGCCTTGCGTCAGACAGGAACCTGGTTGGAATCGACGCTGACCCAGAATGTAGATCCAGCAACTCAAAAAAAACAATCAGTCCTCAATCATATAAGACAAAAGAAAGCAAATCCTCCGATCGCAGCGGTCTTGAAACCTCTGGCAACAACTTCAATAAAGTACAGACAGTATTTTTCCATAAAATGCTATCAACTTCACTCGTGGCTGTATCGTGAGTTGTTAGCATCAGGCTTAGCTAAGGTGTCTTTGATCCCAGCATTCAATGCTCACGTCTACTGGATTAACTACATATCACATACATAATGCGCCCTCTACATATCACATACACTTGCATGCTTGGGTCCATATGCATAGTGTGCACTCGATTCTATGAGTCCAGGCACATTCAAACAGTGACACTGACACGGCCATCTTGAACTAGTCAGTGTTATATGGTCATTAATTGTAATCACATTTCTCAGACCACCTATGTCTAATTCTCAAAGGGTGATGAAGCATTGGATTTAGAAGAAACGTTAACCCTCAATTGTATATCATTTTGAATATTGAGTTTCAGTCGATTACATTTGAATAAGGATTTTCTTTTTGTTAATAGGGTTTTTGATTAAACTTATCAGGGAACACCTGAAGGTTATGTGTAAGTTATATTTAGTTACATTAGTTTCTAACATTTTGATTTAGGTAGTCATTCATAAGAAATGCTGAATATTTTATAGTTGTGAATAAATTCAGTTTGATCAAGAGCACCTGCTCCCAAAGGGATATAATTTAAGTTTTCCGGTTAAATGCTGCAAAAAATTGCTATTCAGCAATTTTGACGTGCACTAGCTCTCACAGCAAAACTGCCCTTAGATCTTTGCAAAACAGAAATAAAATAAATGTTCTGCGAACTCACGGCATCATCCATTGTTTTGACACACGATGCAAACTTCTTCAATGATTTATAAACAAAAGTAAGCACAATTCATTCCAAGAAATAGCTTAAAGTTATTTTTGCTAAAGCAAAATAGCCATTAGATGCATTATCACAGCACACATTATTGTTATTGCTCTGAAGTTGCCGGCAGATGTATGCCTACATTAACATGGCGTTCTAAACCATTATGGTCAATAGAGGCCATAGAGATACAACTTGGAACTCCTTTAACCATGAACTCTACACAAACTTAGTTTGAAATCAAAGCTAGGCTGCTCTTTGATTAAGAACTAGTGCTCATATAAATGTACATATAACCCTATATAGTCTTATACGTCGCCATGCATCACCAGTTGACTATATGGTCGTTCAAGGTTACTGCAAAGCCCATCTAGTTGTGCAGCATTGTAATTTGGCAGCCCCCAGAAGAGAATGAGCGAAACAAATGAGTATTTGAGGCTGTACGTCTGATTTATTCATTAGACCTATGAAAGAAGCACTGCACCAACTGCATTCCCTGCGGCGTTGCTTGTCTTCTTGTAGTTTGTTGGTGTTGGTTTGCTTTAATCAGTGTTGATGTGTGTACGGCTGTGTGTGTGCGTGTATGTGTGTGTGTGCCTAGGGGAAGTTAAAAAAAAATATATATATATATAATAATGTTGCTTATTCCTGAGAACATTGATTCATGAAATACTTAAATGTACAGACTGTTAACATTAAAATAAAGTAGTATTTAGTAGCCGTTCATTCAAAACAAACCACCCATGTCCAAATATGTTTAATCTCCTTTCTTTTGTTTTATACTATTGTTATGCAAACATTCACTCACACACACACACACACACACACACACACACACACACACATGCACCCACACGCATGCACCCACACGCATAAACAAGCACCCACACAAACCTCCTTCTGCATCAGTCAGCCTCTTTCCAGCCATTCTCCTTCTTCTCATATCGTCTCTTTTCTCATCTTCCACTCTGTCTGTAGCTGGTTATAAAAGTCAAGTCCCATTCTCAGATCTGTTCCAATCTTGTGTCATTGCCACTAGCCCATCACTCTAGGTTTCCAACCCGCCACTCGCCTCATTCTGTCTTCTCTGCGTCTCTCGTCTTTTGATCCTAATGTTCCTTTTGCCTCTTAAAAAGCTGTAGTGTTTCGTACGGTTATCTGGACCTCAAAAGGCTCCACCTCCATTCTGGACAACAGAAACGTCGGCGCGCACACACGTAATTGGTCCCCAGGATTATCGAAACCAACTCCACCTCCATGCCAAAAATCACACACGCACAAACCCAGGGACAAAACACAAAACAATTGGACATACAAGGGAGAGCCATTAACGAAACTAGCTCTGCCCCAACTAAACTTTTTATTCCTAGTTCTCATGACAAGCGTGAAGTGTCCTTTTGTATCTCTCGATATAATAGAGTAGTTTTGTCTTTGGATGAGTCATTTGTACTTCACTTGCATAAGTGTTGAGGCCTCTTTTTATCTGTTCAAACATGGGTCAATGTCATCCCTATGGATGTGTCAACACAGCAGGCGATCCTCGCTAAGTGCACCTTAACGCACACACCGACTCTATTCATTCTGTCTCTCGTGGGGCGTCGTGTCACTGTGTGGATGAAAGTGCTGACGGTGTGTTTGTTGATTCAGTC
The DNA here is from genome assembly GCF_949987615.1 of Pollachius pollachius. NCBI lineage: Eukaryota > Metazoa > Chordata > Actinopteri > Gadiformes > Gadidae > Pollachius > Pollachius pollachius. The sequence continues at coordinate 15,478,210 of NC_136934.1, read as the reverse complement.
ATTAGGGGGGGATTTTATACCCACACATCTTGAGGGCTGTACTCCAGGGAAATAATCGCAATAAGTTGACATTGCCCCCGTAGAAGCAGCACGCTGTCTGTCCCCCCGCTAACATAATCTGGGAAAGCAATTGTTATAGGCGTTTTAGCGGGGAAAATTACACAGGTGATGGTGACGCACAGACCGCGGCCTCGCTGAATAATTTATGTGTAGTCTTTTGTTGTAAGGCTCGCACAGAGCTCTTTTCACCTAGCGGTAGTAAAGGATGAATGGATTGACGAGTGAATCGGTGAGCACAAAGCAGCCTTGTCCATGCTCCCACTCCTTATTTCTTTTTTTTTTACTATATTAGTATTTTACGAGTTGCTCTATTAGGCTAACAGAATGCTCGCCGTTTGATGTGAGTCAAGGAAATCCTGCTCATTAGATAGGCGATGAGACTCGCGGCAGTTTTCGAATTTCCATGTTTTAATTTTCAACTTCCAATAAAACGTGTGTCTTTATCAAGCGTGTATTTAGCTCAGTCGAGCGACTCACGACTGCACCCTGTTGGCTCAACAAGCGGCGTTTCAAGGCTAAGCTTCCCTTGGCGGTGCATTCCCTCGCTTGGGCTCACCCCGATTGAAATGGAAGGTTACCCTCAGACTCACGGAAGCGGTCCTGTCAGATACCTTAAGCTTCTTGTCACAGCCGGGGAGCCCTGCTGATAAACGCTGTAATTGCAGCCCTTTCCTGATTACCTCAGTGGCAGGGTTCAACTAAATGTTTAATTCAACTCTGCACGCAATTCACTTTTCGTATCCGTCAGGGTCGCAACGGATACTTTTAACTCCTTTCCGTCGAATGCCGCAGCTCATTTTCTGTGCTGTTCAAATAATTTCTTGTTATTGAACTTTTTAGTGCTTTTATTGTGTTTCAAAGACTGAAGCAATGTGTTTGTGTCTGGTAACCCTCTTAATGTCTAATGTCTACGCTGCCTCATTTCCCTGGCTCGATTATTATTCCTCACAAGCGTATAATTGTGAGCATGGAAGCTCAGAAGTGGCACATCCAAAGGGTCGCTGTGTTTTATCTGAGGTTGTTTGTTTTGCTTTGAGTTTAACAGAGCCAACTCTGGTAAAAAACATCAAACCTCACGTAGCATTCAGGTGTGAAAACCGCTGACAAGAGTCTACTTGTCGTGCTGCGGACTCTGTGCTTGAGGAGTGCTTATTATATAAACTATAGTTTTGCGCACGCGTTGCGTGCGCTCAACCTCTAGTTGTAATCAAACCCATGTAACAAATTTCTGAGCGCATAATATAATAACATTTTGCCTATAATGTTATAACGTATAAAATTCACAAAAGGCAACAGGCTAATTATCATTTAGGGGGCGACTCAATGACATGCAGAAGCGTCAACAACATGCCCACTGTGGTGTGAGAAATACAGACTTTCTACTCCTCATTCACATATAAGGTAATTTACATTTCCTATGGAGAAAAAACTACCTCAGGGTTAGTATTATTCAGGAGATTTTCAGGGTACAAATGTCAGGATATGTAGCTCACAAATACGGCCCATCAGTAGAATATCAGGACTTACACGTGTGTCTGAAAGCCGATACTGTGTGAGCATTTGATTATATTATATAATTTGTCAATTTATGGTAACATGTGTAGTTGGTCAATGGAAAGTGTAGTATACTATGCATGCAAATCAATCATTAAATTGCTTTTACTGTTATTCAGGGCTGAAAAGTGCATTGACATTTTAAAATGCAAGGCAACTACTATTGGTTAGTTGAAAATAATAATCATCATTGAGATTAAACATCTCTACCATTGTCCTGGCCAAGACAGGCAGCAGTAGCCTGCAGTAACACGTAGCATACACACAAAACATAAGAAAAATAAAATAACTAAAACAGTCTGCAGGGGGGAGGAGGGATATCAATATCGCAAGACATTTCGGGATGCTCAAGGAGGAGGGTAATATTAAGTTTGAGCAACAAAGTGTACAGACATTTCGGGAGGCCTAAGGAGGAGGGTAATATTTAGGGATGGGCATAATTAATCGATGCTCGATAATTGATCGTTAAGAAATGCGTCGATCAATTTATATTGTTATCGATCAAAAGGACGTTGTGTTGCATACTGTGAGTCTTGAAGCATTTAATTGAATATCACTATGTGGGAGAAATACCACCCTGCCGACTGGTGGAAAGTGAATTGAAGACGGTTCCCCAGGCTGTCAAAGTTAGCGCGACAATACCTCTGCATCCCCGCAACTTCGGTCCCGTCAGAGCGGGTGTTTTCTGCTGCTGGACTGACAGTTACAAGGCTGCGTTCGCGTCTGACCCCCGAGCATGTTAACATGCTTATATTCCTAAACAAAAATATGTAGGCTGGAGTTACTGTATGCTATGAGACAGTAGGGACAGTCACCACCGTATGTGAGTCGCTCTTTTTTTTCTAAATGTGTTGTCTCTCGCTCCGCTATTCTTTCGGCTTGGTGCCTCTTGGAGTCGTTACATTTTGCCAAAACTGTGATATTTTAGCAACAAGTTCAGCCTTGTATATGTTCAATAAGGTATTGCTTTTAGATAGACTAGTTCATGCAATTGTTGGTAAATGGGTGGCTCATCTTTTTGTTGCGAGCCTTTTCCGCGCGCCGGCTGCAGCCTATAGGCATTATATGTCGGCCTTTTCCCCCCCTTTTTTTCAAAACAGTTATACAGTTTAATGCCCACGTTTAGCCTACTGCCTTTGTTTGATTATTGTTGTCCGATAAGTTGGCTACTTATTGTAATTGGAATAGGGTACAGATTTAGTCTTGTTGAATCGTATCCAAACCTTTAAGAGCGACTGTAGGCGCATTGTTCGGACTTTACGAGCGCCGCATAGGCCTATAACCTATAATGCCTGTATTTATTATTTCAAAACTGTTAAACAGTTGTAGGTCTTCAAGTTAACTATATTGTATTAATGTTGGCCCATACATTATTGTTGGAATAAAGATTTCATTGATAAAAACATGCTGCATTTTGTATTTTCTACCAACGGGAATTTCAATAGAAAAAAGTTAATGATTAATCGATAATTGATCGATAACTCTAGCGATGCTCGATCAAGGAAATTTCTTCAAATGCCCATCCCTAGTAATATTAAGTTTGAGCAACAAAGTGTACAGACATTTCGGGAGGCCTAAGGAGGAGGGTAATATTACATTTGAGCAACAAAGTGTAGTCTTGTGGTGGACTCTATAGACATAATTCACTATACTGTATTATTGACATGTTTCGTTCTGTGTTATAGGGACAATGTTTCTTTAAGATCACGTGACTTGTGTGTTGATATGCCGGGCGGCGCGATGTTTTAATTTAAGTTTTTGTATGACAAAGTGAATGACCTACCGTTGCTTCTCGAGATGAGAAATTGTCTCTTCCCGTCTTTTATCGCAATTTCTACAGTATATAGAGAGAACGTCTTACCTGGGTGCGTGTGTCGATGGCGGAGCCGTTATGTTTAAATCATAACGTCTTACCTTAGCGAGTGTCGCTGCAGTGTATGCACGTGCGTGTGTGTTCTTACCTGCGCATGTGTCGATGGCAGAGCCATTATGTTTAAAAACATAACGTCTTACCTGGGCGAGTGTCGCTGCGGTGTGTTCATGTGTGTGTTCTTACCTGCGTGTGTGTCGATGGGGGAGCCGTTATGTTTCAAAACATAACGTCTTACCTGGGCGAGTGTCGCTGCCTTTGTCTTGACGTGCCGTGTGTGTGTGTGTGCGCTTCCGTGTATGTGTCGCTGACTTTGTCTTGATGTGTGGTGTGTGCGTGTGTGTGTTTCCGTGTATGTTCATACCATGTGCGTGTGTGTAGGTGCGTGCTTGCGGTGTATGTATTTGTTCGTGCGTGCTGTGTGCGCACTGACCAACTTGAGTAACTCGTACGACAGGCCTGCTTTTATATTAGTAAGATACGTACAAGTAGCTCTTCTTTTGGGGTTATTTGGGTGCCGTTCTTTTATTTTATATATTTTTATATGAACCAGAGTGCCCAAAATAAAACGTTTTGCATAGTTTAGCGTGTGCCAGCCAGAAACCGTGTCCACATTTGTTTCCCTCCATGCTGCATTTCCCCTTCCCCTCTGTCCTTCCGTCAGATGTTTTTAGCTCCCTCTGATAATGTGCAACATATATTCTGTTTCAGAGCTCACCTCAGAGAACATGCGGACCTGCTTCCAAATCATCAATGCCTACATCTACCTGTCTGCGACCGATTTCCTTCAGGTGAGGCCCTGGCAGACCAACAGATGTACAAACACAAACATCCATACTAGTTTAAACTAGCTATACAATGATGATATGGTTGTGTGTGTTTGAGACAGTGTAATAAAACCTATTAATGGGGAGTCGTAACATGGTTATTGAGATCCTCTGAAACAGTCTGCCGGATTAACTGTGGGCATCACACTTTTATAAGTGTTCATCATATGTTTGTTTATCTTTATTTTAAATAAGTCTGTGTAATTGTGTTTAAAAATATTCCTAAAATGTACCCCACAGGTTATCATTTTTGTTATTTAATTTCTTGTTTTCGCATTTTGTTTTTTTCACAATGTAATTGCGATCAATACAATGTGATCGATTGAGTGACTCGGCCGGCCAATGACTTTGGCCAGGGATCGAGCTCCTACGTTGTGCTTTGTAATGTACACATGCCCCCCCCGGTCACCATCGACCAGCACTCTGAATAACTCGGCCTCTTCCTGCTGTGCTGCCGTGTGTATTTACAGAACTATGCAGAGGCCCTGTGTCGATCCTTCTGTCATCTTCTCAAAGACATCACTAATGAAGGACAAGTTCAAGTGCTCAAGGTATGTTCTCTCTCTCGTTCTCTTTCTCTCTCTATCTCGCATTCTATTTCTCACTCACTCTGGTTGTCTTTTCACCGTTTCGGCATATCCTGCATTATCCCCCAGTTGTTGCCCCCATACAGATAAACCGGTTTCCCCCGGGTCTTCCGCTGCCATTTTGCTCCTATTCACGGAGCATGTTTGGCCTCAACAATGGCCTGCATGTATATTTGATGGTGACCTGAATTATGGGATTCATGAGGGGGCACCGAGTGGGAACTGTGGGTGGGACAACGTAATAATGGAGAGCTATGGAGACTTTGTGCCATACTTTCCCCCTTCTTGACTTCGGTTCTAGAACTTCTTGAAGTAAATAATTAATTTCTGTGTGTGTGTGTGTGTGTGTGTGTGTGTGTGTGTGTGTGTGTGTGTGTGTGTGTGTGTGTGTGTGTGTGTGTGTCCTCATTTCTCAACCACATTGATTTCACATCAGCCAAATATGGTATAAATAAATATCAATGTTGAAAATGCAACCTCTTTTGGCTTTTGCAATCAAGAGAACTCTTTCATCAAATCAGAATATACGCTTTGTCATTTCCTTCATTGCTACTTCAGACGACTTTCTATGCAATCACTTAATATTTGCTCAGGAATAATTCAGCTTCTACTTTGGCAACCAATTGATCATATTCACAACAATATTATTTAATTGGAAATGGCCATTCAGTATTTCTCAAAGCAAACTCCTATATAAGGATGACTTAAAGAAATATGAAAATGAATGGCAATAAGCTGACAATTTTTTCCGAAGGCTTTTGCCAAGTAAATTATATTTTAATTATAGGGCAGTAATCATTTTACTTTCACAAACGCTGTATGTGTAAAACGAATTAATTATTTAGCACTTTTTTTTCCCTATATCATCCAACCCGCCTTCATTCAACCTATCTTCCATGCCTGCTAGGAGTGATAGGGGTCACTTGACTCCATGAAGGCTTTGATGTTGTACTTTTTTTTAGGAATTCCCTTTCTATCACCTTTTCCCCCTAAATTAATAGAAAAATAAATACATGTATGAATACATAATGTACCATTTATCATGATTGAAGCTAATTTATTCTGTTTTGACCAGAGAATTTTGCATGTCGATGAAATTCCATGCCAGGAAACCAAGCTGCATTAAATATTTAATACGAATCGTCAAAGGCTTTTTTTGGTATGGCTTTGCTGTGGTAGGCATTTTGGCATGATCAAAGAACATCTGAAGTTCAGATGGTCACTGCCTCAGAGTTAATATGAGCTAAATGCTCTTTAGTGGATTTTTGGCAGTTAATTTAGCTTCTATTTCATGCACAGGTTATCAGTAATTAACCACCAACCCCTTTGGTGCAGCATGTAATTGAGGTTTTCGGGAGTGCCACTCAAAGCGTGATCTGTGTAATAGGGGTGAAACAATTCTAAAAGTCCCAGTTCTCTACCAAACGTCGGTAAGGTTCATCACGGTTTCAATACATTGACAAAATTTGACCATTTTTCATTTCGATTTTTCATATAAAATAGGCCAACTTTTTAAAACATTAGTCCAATCCTCATAAAATAGAAGTGTGATTGGTCTTCTGATCTCCCACATCTGCTGTAATAAGCCGTTAAAACAAGGTAGTTCTTTAGTTCTTGCAAGCACAAGAGAAGGCTTTTCAGCTAAATGTATGCAGGAAGTAATAGTGTCTCGCCGTTCAAGCACTTCAAACATGTTTTTGAACCGTGATGTCTTTGGCCGTACCGGAATCAACCGCATGTTGTTGCTTGAATGCTCGGCGGAGAGAAGTTGTTGCTGTTGGGTTAGGATTAATTTTTCGCCTAATCCCGCACATTGTCTCCAACGAGTTCACTTGGGACGTACTTGCTATTTGGGGATTTTTTTCCATTAAATCATTATGGATCAGATCTTTACTATTTTACTAGCATTGTTCAGTCATTGCACCAAGGACCCCGTTACGTAACAGTTGATATACATGAACCGTTTTACCATAGTTTGTAACAATGTACATCTAATCAAAATGTTTCAAAGGGGAAATCAGCAAATACCTTTAAGGCCTTGCATAAGTAAAGATTTTCAAACTGTGCCAACATTCAGCCTGTCCGTATTTGATGATGCCTTCTTAACTTCTCAACACTACCTCAAATTTCTTTCCCTGTTTGGCTATTTTTCTTTCAAGGGTGGCCAGATCCTTTTAGCGGTTCAAACAATCTCTTCACATCATCACATGTGTCATTGGTATTTCTGTTGTGCCCCCCGATCAAGGTGTGGCTGTATCAACCAGAGTTTCACTCGGTTAGGCTTGTCAGCATCAGACTGTGTTGGAGGTCACCCTCTTCTCCTTTTTACTTTTATTCCTCACTCATCACTCCCCCGCCCCTCCCCAAAGTAATAAATCATCTTTGGCTGAACCTCATCATTTTAATAATACACCATAGGGCCCTTTCATTTGCAGTAGGGGTTACTGTTCCGGGCAAAGTGCCACGGTGAGAGACGGAGACCGTTATTTCCACCCCAATGGTGGGCCTTAATTTCTCGTGATGTAAAATGCCAAGGCTGGTGTGCCCGACAATGCCTCACTGGATGCTGGGGTGACAGAAAAGGCACCGTATAAAACGCTGCCTTCCCCCTGTTTGATTTAGCTTAGCGGTGTCGCGCAGGAGGCCGGAGGTACATGACCAATTTAGCCGCGGGTCTCTGCTGTGCTGGAAAGTGCTGCAGTTATTTATTGACATAGTTTTGCTGTGTTGGCACAGAACAGAATGTAATTATCCTTTTCTGAGTTATATGAGCATGAAGGATGATGACTTGAAAGGGACGGGTGTGTAAGGCTGTCTGTACTTTATATTTAGGAGTTCAAAACAGTCTTAAAGTTGATTCATGTCAAAATGATCAAGAGGATCTGGGTTACTAATTGTGTCCGCGTATATAATTGCCATTTGTGCAGTTGTAGCTCTCCATTATATGGCCTGTTTCTCTCCACAAAGCAAGAATAGATTGAAGCAGAATGGTCGACCAGGAAGTGAATGGATTGTCGTCTGTATATATTTTAGATTTGTTTGGTTTTTGCCTGGATCTTTGAGGTTTTTTAATTTCTCTGTTCTTTTGCACTTGGTTCCCACCAATTATTATGATGACTATCATTTAATTATCCAGGAGTTTATCATTCACTCTGTTTAAGGACAAAAGTGTCCACTAATTGAATGCCGCGTGAAGTCGTGTTGTGTTTGTTGTTTCGCGTGCGTTTTGGGGCTTGTGAGGCACCAGCACACTAAGTTGGGAAAGCTTAAGCTCAGCATTACCACACATCTGGCTCCTTTTAATCCTTTGTCGCAAGAAGACGAGCGCTAGCTTAGCATCCCTGGGTTAACATCCATCAAGACGCATGGCAGCTCACCACACATGGGCCCCCTAAGGACAAAAGGATGAAAGTAATCAGTATGTGCCCCTTGAAGAATTCTGCACAAAAAAGATAATGTCACTTCTCTGCAACCTTGGCTTTTCTTTGTCTGTTTTGCACATTTTTCCCACTCTCACATATTTAATTCATTGCAACAGCTGTGTCATTTAAGTCACTGACCATGACATTAAAGATGGCCTTTGAAGCCATGATGTGTAAAATACTTCATGTCAAAGGAAGGAGGATGAAACATAGTTTTTTCTATGCCATGCTGCAATGGAATGCAAAAATAATTTGCACATTCTTTCTGTATTTGGAAACCAACTAATGTTATGCAACATGAACATGAACTCTCCGTACTGTCAACACCTTCTTATTATGTTTGTATTATATTTGGAAAATACAATTATATTTTCATGACAATCGAGACAATGCTATAATTTGAGGGAAAATAACCCTGCATTGTCTGAGGCTGGCTTGCCCTCTTATCACTAATACCATTTAGCAGTAATACAGGCTAACAATGACCAGCATGGCCGCCCACTCCCTGTTTCCCTGAAAGCAACACACTTTCATGTCTCGCAGTATAAATTGGCTTCCGCCAAGGAATGACCTTTTTTAATAAAAGCATCAAAACTAAAAAAAGCCCGATCACTGTCGGGCATGTAACCGTTTCTGACCTGCTCTTCTCCGCCCCCTGTATTATCGGCTGTGTCGAGACGCCTTGGATGTGTTACTTTTTTCCCCCTGTTATGCAATCCTTCCATCTGCCCCCCAACCCCCCACCACCTTCTTTCCTCCCTCGGATGCTCATCTCATCCATCATCCCGGCTGTCTTCTTGCAGGTGGTGGAGATAGCGCTGAAGGTAAGCCCCATACTGGGGGCCCACATGTTCCAGCCCCTGCTGCCAGCTGTCCTCCGAGGCGTCGTAGACGGAGAGGTGGGTCTGGTTTTTAAGCCTCCTGGCTCCGCAGTCTGTCGGTCGATACCCCGTAAGCCACATAAACAAACTGATTCCCCGAGGAATGATAGTTTAGAGGCATGTCAATATTCATGTTCATAAATATTTAGTGATGTCCAACAGCGATCACCTCTCCTGCTGTTGGAAGGTTCTGCGTTTCTCTGCCAGTTCATCAAGAACTAAGCTTATAGCGTGATGTTTTTTTTTGAACGGGGATAAGTATTACATGAGCCGTGCTTTTTAAGTTAGAGATTGTGTTTGCCCGTGTGTTCTTCTAATTCTGTGTGTGTGTGTCCGTGTCCAACAGAGGTACCCCGTGGTGATGTCGACTTATCTGGGCATCACAGGCCGTGTCCTGCTGCAGAACTCCAGTTTCTTCTCCTCTCTGCTCACACAGATGGCCTCTGAGAGCAACCAGGGGGTGAGGCTCTCCAGATCCAACAGAACGATCTGCATCAACAGACTTTGAATCTATTGTTTGAAAGCCACAGTAACACTCAAACGTTGTGGTATTGTACGATGGATTGGAGAAATGCAAAAAGAAAAGGAATTGCACATTTGAAGAAGTTTTCAAAACTGTGTAAATTTTATTTTGGGTTTTGAAAATGATTCATTAACACAATTTGTTTTGAAAAGCTCATGTTCTCCAAAGGCTAGGCTGCTCTTTCAGTGACAGCAGAGGTCAAGGCAGTGAGAGAGCCCAAACATTACTTGACAAGCATGGGAGTCCATTAGACTGACCCTTGTCACAGCGCCTTGACCCCAATCTGAAATGTCCAGCTAAGGCCTCCTTCAGTCATCCATTTGCTTTTGTTCTGTTCTCCTCATGACTCACACTTCTACACCTTTTCTCCCCCATCTTTCTGTCCAATTCTGTCCTTTTTCCACCATGTCCTTCAACACACCTTGCCGCTCTTTCCTCACTCTTCCCCTGCCTGCCTCATGACCAGATTGACCAGTTGCTGGGCAATGTGATAGAGATGTGGGTAGACCGCATGGATAACATCACCCAGCCTGAAAGGAGGAAGCTTTCGTCCCTGGCCCTGCTCTCTCTTCTCCCGTCGGACAACAGGTGAGAATATAGTGTCAATCACCGGCGTAACGTCTGTCTGCCACTCTGTTCCGAGTCTCCCAATAGGCTTTGTGCCAGGGAATTGTGCTGCGTCAAGCAGACTTTGACGGCTGAAAAAAAGAAGGGCGATGATGTGTGTCCATTGGTGAAAGACTAGACATTAACAACTGTATATACTGGGATAACGCAAAAACGGCGAGATGCATTGATGCATGATGGCCTCCTGCAGACGCTTTTATTAATGATAAAATCCGCGAAGCAGCGTTTACATCACTGGGAGGAAAGACGTGTTTCACTGAGACTTACAAAGATGCCGTTAATGGCCCTAACTGACCCACTCACTTCTAGTTTATAGCCCACACCAGCTGGCTCTCCAGCACAGACGCACAAGATGCATGTATCAGCCCACATACAGAACACATCCATTTATAGTGATCCCACAGGACTTCGCTTTACTCTTAAGGTTCTGAGAACGAAAATGTATTGGCCATAAGGGTAAGAGCCATCACTTCTCTGCCTTTTTTTTCCTTCGGCCAGAGGCGGATCAGGAGGTATAATGGGTAATCTATCAACCAGGGGGGGCTGCAGGTCTGGCTTGTTGGGCGCCAAGCAGTCCCTCGGCAATATGGCGGACTCCTTTTGCCAAGAGGGTTGATGCCTTACATCACTGACACCCGGCGCTGTTGTGGGTGTGAAAGGGGGAGGGGGGTAATGTGTGGCATCACTTGTTAGAAGTGCTTGCATGGCCACGGTGGTTAGCGGAGGTGTAGGATGATTGCATGTTTGTCGTTTATTTATGGCTCTGTATTTAGGGATTTACGTGCCCACACCTGTGGATCACTTCACATAATTCATGCGGCGCAGTCTCTTTCGATCCCACTCTATCCCTCTTTCTCATTACATCTTGTTTCGTGTGTACATTGCATTCATGGTCCTCTGTTTATGATTTTGTGTCACATCTATTTACTTCAGTGCATTGGAATCGGTAATGCAGTCGCAACATAATTTGTTTTGGGGGCCAATTCTGTGCATATTATTCACTTGATTCTGTATGGTGCATCTATTGAAAGTGTGTCTGTATTGACTACTTTCCTGAAAGTAGAGTCACAGCATGGCTTGAAATGTGAGTGCACTATACAAGGTAAAGAACACAACCCTGTTGGTGCAGTTGATTGATTGACTAGAAAGGATACTCGTCAGAATCAATAAAGATCAATATGGCTCCACTCAGGGGCAGAGGGAGACACACAAAGCTGTGAATGGAAAAACACACACGCACACACACGCACACACAAACTCAGTGAGGCCGGTGCAGGGATCCTGAGGACTGTAGAAAAGTGTTTATTTTCATGTTTCCTTTCACATCTATTTTCAGGATGTTGCAGACCATACAGCTGTACCTTTTTTTTTTCTTTAAGATAAAGTTGCTCCTGTATCTCAATGACTTGATCTCAATTCACTTTTTACCTCACGCAAGCAGTCGGGCATCATCTGGTTGATTATGCCTGTAAATGCAAATCTTCTTCAATCAACTCAAGGAGGCAGTGTGAAAGGCATGAAATTCAACCTGTGCTTTGGAGTGCTTTGTTTTTTCACGGCTATATATCGCAGCCAGACTTTAATTTAAAATAATTGAGGGGAGAAATTACCAAATTTCCTGTCTTGTCAGACGCTCTATTATGGAGCTAGTGAACAGAGGAAATGAGATGACCCTGCTGGTAGAGAATCCCTCCCTTTCGAGTCCAACGCCTTGTTTCAGAGCTCTATGTGTGTCAGGAAAGAATGTGTCAGGAAAGAATAAACCGGCACTGCCTCGCTCACACTTTTACCTGGGGGAGATTTAATGTTTCATTGTTTTGTTCAAAGTAACTACCTAATGGGTTTAGATGAGGTGAAAAACTGCTTCAATGTGCCATGAAGATTCATACTTTTATCACGATACTTGGTAGAAAGTTTTTTGCTTTCTCGTTTTGTTATCAAAGGCGTAGATGAGTGTGAATCGTAGTACTTTTTTCATAAGCTGCACAGCACCAACCTGCTTGATGAAGCTGTCTACACTTTTTCTGACACAGCCAATCACAACACACATACTGGAAGAAGATGGAAGATGTTCCAAGGCTTGGAAACGGTATACTGTATCCACGTTTAGTTACAGGATAAAAATATACTATTCAGAGAAACTTCTGAGACCTTAATTAACCTCGCAATGGATCAGCATTATAAAATATTTAATAACGAAAGTATGACGTATGTGTTGAAATAAATTATCAGTTTTGTATATATTTTTTCAAATTCAATACTTTTCTTGTCTAGCTAGAATGAACTCAATTAACTTGATTCATTGCTCAGGACATAGATTTTCTCCCGATGCATGTCTAATAAGGAGTACATTGTCAGGAAATTAAAAATGATGTACTAGCAGAAAATCACTGTTTGGTATCGCACATAGGATACAGCATAATGTATCTAGGGGGAAATAGGGACTACAAATATCACCTAACGGTGTTGTGAAGTTAAGCAGAAATCTTGTATGATCATTTCGATATTTCAAGAACCTGCCACAATATGTGTTATTGGGAAGTTCATTTTTCTCATTATTGCCATGGGCATTATGTTATCACAAATAATATATTATAAAACAGTTATAGTTATTTTAATTTGCAAATGTAGCCTTGAGGCATGGAAACCGTCCCAAATTGATTTAATAGTGTATTAGTTATTTCTGTTGCTGTTCAAAAGTTTTAATACCTGCGAATTCAGTCTTGTATTCTAGTTACGTGTATTTCTTCTAGCTTTTATGCTGCCGAAATTACTAAAAAGCACTGCCAGTGCTATGTCATATATTTTTTATTTTATTTTTATCATGTATATTCTATATTAACATATTTTTCAACATGTACAGCTAATTTCCGCTACAGTTCTTACAATAACTCTCAGTTTCTATTAATCTAAGGGAAATCATGGTTGCTATGGTAAGCGATCGAGTTCAATGGCAGCAGTCATCGACGACTTGACTTTCTCCGGTGAGGGTAAAGCTACCAGTTTCCATGGTAACTGCAAGCTCCACCAATCAAATACGATGTGTTACACTTTGATTTTTTTCTAGGATTGTTGGTAGTGTAGTAGTAAGGTTGTTTCAAATGACATCGCAAAAAAAACATTTTTCTAAAAACTAGAAGTTTACATCTTTAACTTGTGGATTCTAAAGGAGCATATACCATTGTTTCACAATATAACAGTGTAGTGTGTTAAAGTATACTTTGGATGGTTATGACATGATGGCTTTTAATCAAAACCTCTATGGAGAAAATTAATGGGATTTCTACTTCCGGAACCACACTGTTCTATAATGCTCTATAATGATTATTGCACGGATGAGTTGTTCGCACGCATGGAAATTCATTTTTGGTTAATCGGTTTCCTTTATGTTCCTAATGTCGAGTATAGATCCGCTAAAATCTAACACTGATAACGTGATCCATCTCCTTGGTTAGACAAATGGATTACAGATGGATCTGTTTTTTTCATTACTATGCATGCAAAATTTAAGATGAACGATCATTTAAGCTGTCAGTTACATATGCAATTTGCAGTGCACTGGCTGGTAAATTAGTTTCCCTAAATTGATGAGGATTTATAATCCTGTCAGCAACTGTTAAGGATAGTAACAAATCCTATCACAGCTACTAAATTAAAGTAATAAATACAAATAAATAATGAATCTTGAAGATCATTTCCTTCAACTGTTTTCATTAGATTCTAGCTGTTATTTTTGCTTTTCTTGTTGTACGTCATCCTGAACTAAGCTGTACTTTTTTTATATATATATAATAATATAACAATAGAGCTGGCAAGAATGTCCCTTACACATATCCCCTCTTTAAGCCACAGAGGATCAGAGTTTCTCCAAAGGGATAACATTATCACTTGAGCACCACCTTATACTCTCAAAGTCACGCCAGCCTATATTTACTCTGGATTATTCTACCTTCAGTCTCACAAAACTTTTCTGAAACTTTTCATTACTTTCCAAAACATTTTAAAATGTTCAACAAAGATGTCAGGACAAAGGGAGACTCGGTCACAGCCTCAGTCCAGGTGGGGGCAGCCATGTGCAATTTTACTTTCAAGGTGTTTAGCAGAAACTTTAATCCAAAGCGATTTACAACAAGTATATCTGTCAGAAGAAAGAGAAACCACAATATATTGCTGTCGGTACAGTTAGGATGTTCAGAGAAACAAGTGCCAAGCACGTACAATTGGTTAACCGATTCCCTGTATACAACAAGGATAACTAGGATATGATGCTGCACAATGCTAAATACTATTTTTAAGTGCCAGGTCGTACAAACATGCAATAAGTGCGGAAGACGAGTGTTTTCAGGAGGGTAAGTGGGGAGGAGGGGCGGGAGGAGGCTATGCAGAGTCGAGGTGAACTCTGAAGTGAACAAGTGAGTCTTGAGTCTGTTGCGGAAGCTAGTGAGCGACTGTGCGGTCGTGACATCGGCAGGGAGCTCGTTCCACCAATTTCACATTGCCTGTAACCTGATCTCAGATCCAGCAGTCAGACTATGTCACAGCAGAGCTCCTGGGGAGAGATGGCACATTGCCCGTGGTGGGCAGTGTAACGCTTTGCTTCCTGTCTCGTTATTCCACCGAAGAAAACACTATTTGTGTTGTACTTGTCAAATGATTTCGAAACATGTGTTTCTGCAGTGGCTAGACTACACTGTGTTGATTTGAAACCTTTACAGTTTTTTACAGTTAACTATTGCCTTCAGAGTTTAACTAAACTTCACCCCAATCCCTGTTAGATCAACCTGCACCCCTTGGCATTCCTTTGATTCATGGTAGGGAGTCATTGTAATTTATCCTGATTATAAAACAATTATAATTGCATTTCTGTGGTCAATTTTATGAAGATCCTGTTTGCGTGGTTGCGT
Organism: Pollachius pollachius; assembly: GCF_949987615.1. Lineage (NCBI taxonomy): Eukaryota > Metazoa > Chordata > Actinopteri > Gadiformes > Gadidae > Pollachius > Pollachius pollachius. The sequence continues at coordinate 15,462,955 of NC_136934.1, read as the reverse complement.
GGCATTATGAGCACAAACATGGAACGCTAAGCAATCATTAGGAAAGTCATTGAACATGATCCACATGTAATTCAAATGTACAGATATGGGGTCACCAGTATTTAACAATTGCTTGTGCCTTGAGGATGCTAGCGTTTTCTCGCATGGTGTGACCGCATGTGATTGGATCACCTTTGTGAGTTATTTAACCTTCACCTCTTAAGCTCCAGCCTATTTTTAATTATCTAATTTGTCTAATTAATATGCTTGGTGTTTGAGTTGTGTTTGGTGTGTGTAAAAATGACTTGTATGTGCTTGTAGCGGAGTTTCTCATGTTTAATTTGATATGACTGTTTCTACATAATAAGGGCAGTGTTGTATGCCTTTTGCTGCGAGATTGATCAGGGTCTTCCCAAATCTGGGGAACCTCGAGTTTAACAGGTTAAACTAGGGCGCTGGTGTTGGTAAACAATCATGTGTGGTTCAACGGTTTCCAATTAATGCCCTACATAATAGCTTCGCGAATCCAATCCTCGCTCCCCTAAAAGTTATAGTCTCATGTGCGTTCTCTATTCAGTGTTGCCGTTCCATTATCAAGGGGTAATGGGACATAACTGGTGATCAAGCTAGCAGGCCGAGTTTATCGGGCTTTTAATTGACAACTATTGCACCACAGATGTTGTAATAAAGCATTGTGACCAAAAACAGAGCAGATGGTTATTAACAGGAAAATTAATACTTTTTAACTTAAAATATCTGTGGATAAAAAAGGGTTTGCTCTATGTTCGTATGAGTCTCTGCCTCTCTTTGCGTGCTTGGATTTAGTTTATTTTGATTTCCATTTCTCTTCCGCTGTCCAGGTGTGAGCAGCGTAGCCCGAGGTGGACGTCCTCAGCCTGATACTCACGAGGCTGACAGAACCTTTGAAGCATCAATGCCCACTCCCACACATATTTCCCTTTCCTCATTTTTGTGATGATATCGCTCTACTTTCTCTTTCGTTGTTATTGTCTGACTCATTCCCTTCAAAGGCTGACTAAAATAATGCATCATCTGCTTGCAATTTGCCTAAAGGCACCAATTAGCATTTTAAGGGCATATGTTTCTTTTTGTTTAGAGGTAAAATTTTAAGGCTGATAATAAATGTCTTCACCCAAAATATTTGAACAGGCAGATAGTTTTGGAATTGCCATGACTCGCAGTGACATCTGCTGACTCTGTTTTTAGGGGCAGCACATCGTGGTCAAACTCATATCTTGCGTATCTACTGTATTAAATATGCTATCCTGTATTAACCTGGAATCGTCCACCGCTACTTTTTTCAAGGTGGCTGTTGTATCCTTGCTTGTGAGATCGTCCTGATATTCACGTTGCGTTTCGCAATGGATATCAGTCTTGCTTTAGCTGGGCAGCAATTGCCCAAATATGGCCGCAGCCTGACTTTGTTTAAAGAAACTCCAGCCAATCAGAGTGACGTACATGCTCTCTCGGCTCTTGTTGAATCTGGTTGGAAGTAAAGCAAAAACGTATTGTTATCTGGGATAAGCTGGCCTAGCAGATTTCTCTTCATCTTTTAGCATAGTCTATTTCGGGTACATTTAGACACGGTTTTGATTGTTACACTTTCCTTAGGCCCCCGCCATTGTTTTTTTTAATCCAGCAGACCTTGTTCATCATGAACTGAAACGAGCGCTGATTGGTCCTAGATTTGTTACTTTTTTGGAAAAGGCATTAAACGACAGGCCAGACCGATCTGCAGACAGAAACAGATTGTGAACTCGCAAGATAGGATGGTCATGAAGAAAGGTTTTATCCAGCATGAATATATGTTTGTAGTAATAATACGAAACTAGATTACTATTTTTGTAGTACATATATTGGTAATACAAAGATGACACTTTGAGTAATCTGATGGTTTGTTTGTTCCCCAATGGTACATATCTCTATTTTTGACTAAATAATGTTGTTGCTCTGGGAGCTGAAGGGAACATAATGTGAATATCCATTTCAAAGGGGAACGCAGGATTTGCTAAAATATTCTAAATATGGACGTGTGTGCCAATATTTGAAATGATGCACAAATTGGCACCCACATCATGAATATAACTATATGAATATAACAAAATTCTCTCTACTTTTAGTACAATCTCACCTAAAACAGGCAGACCAGTACAGTTTGGTTTGATTACAAACTTCCTTTTTTCTGTCTTTTGTTTCAGTGTGATCCAGGACAAGTTCTGTGGCATCGTCAACATCTGCGTGGAGGCGCTGCACGACGTGATGACCGAGGACTCTGACACGGGCACCTCCAGAGAGTAGGTCCACTGCTTTGTCACTTTTATCTACTAAGTCTTCTCTGCCAAGACACACTACCTGCTGAGTTTAATAGGAAAACGCCCGAGAAATGACGCATGGAAAAACAAAAAGAGCGACCCTGAGATTTCACACAGAAGCAGTAAAATGGTCAATGTTGGGTTTCTTTGGACAGGCATGGTTGCTATGATTTAGGAAGGTTTGAGAGTTTGTTTTGGAAAGTGGGAAATATTTGGGTCATTATGGCACACCTTGGATTGGAATGAAATGGGAAATCCACCAAACCCAAGGTTGAAAAATGAATTGTTTTACACAAAGGAGTAGCAACTGTTTGCCAAGGACGGTTTGCAAAAAGGGGAAGATTGGAGTGGGCGACTCTGACAAGCGACGATCAAGAAGAGGTTATAACCTGTGAAATAGCACAGAGCGTATTTGCTCAACCTGGGAGAAAAAAAAAGGAAAACGCTGTCCTCTCTTGCTAGACGTTCACGTCTTGTCTGTGCCCTACCCTGATTCCTCACACTCTGTCCTTGGTGTCCCCCTCGCCTTTCATTGACAAACTCTTAGAGCACAATGTTTCTTAAATGACGAATGCACTGTTATCCTAACCTATCTTCTGACTGTATTTTCCCCATTCAAACCAAACCCTACAAAGTTTTTCATCCACTTTGAGCGTGTCATCTGAAATCTTTATATTATAGACACATTACTTTAATGCCATAGATTTCCATGTTCATCAACCGCCTGTGTGTGTACAATAATTTTTTTACATGGAAATGCACCTCAATGCCCCAGTTATGCTGAACCACGGTTTAGATCTTTTCAGAGGATGTGACGTAACTTTGTCAATGGAAAGCGCTCAATAAGTTAAAGGAACATTATCCTTTTCCTTCTTCCGTCCTTCCTATTTTAACATTAAAATATTAAAAGGGAACAGATGACTGCTTGCACCATGTGTGTTAATCATGACGTGTCTTGGGCATTGATTTGTGTTTACTGGACCCATTAGAGATGGGTATTCTCACAGATAGAATACTCCACCATTGTGTTGGAATCTTCTCGGCGCAGTGTCATAATTTAAGTGTTTTTCGGCAGCCATTTGCACATGCAATAATTGGGCATGACGGTTGGCAAGCCTTTTCATATTGCACTTTAATATCATTATAGAAATCCCTTTTGGCCAATATATTCTGTTATCGTGTAGACATGGTAATTCTGTTCATTTGTATGCTGCCTGTTCGTCCGTGTTGATAGTTTTCATGGAGCATTTCATACGTATTGCAGAAGATCATGGCAGTAGTTTATAAACAATGTACATCTTTTTCATAGATGCTTTGAAATAAATAGATATGTTAATTTATTACTAATGGTTTCAAAAACATGTTTGATGTAACAAAATATAGCTCATTAATTTAGACGTATATGCCCTCAAGGTTTGTGCTGACGGGTGAATCATGCAACTACATGTTACTGTAGGAAATCATTCACACACACACACAAACACACACACACACACACACTCTATTAGTCATTCGCCACTCTTTGCCATCCATGGTCAAGAAGGATATGAGTAACATCGATCATCGAGACCTGATCCATGCAGCCCCTATCGTGTTTGTGCATATGGGTGTGTTATTGCACAAATAGTGCGTCCATTTTATATGCCCATTTCTATATTCTCATCAGATCTCCTGCAGGTTATAGGTCACGTAACGTAGAGGTAGGGTGTCGCCAAGGACTAAAGACAGAAGCGAGGTCACGGTACAAAGGTTTAGCTCGGTGGGTTCCCCTGAATACAGATCAGCCGCTCTGGAAGTCTCACCGATCTAGAATGAATAGCGTCCGGAATTTTTGCAATTTATCATTTGCTTGCATGCGTTTGTATGTGTGTGTATGGGAGAGAGCGAGAAAGAGAGAGGGAGACAGTGACTAATGATGAAAGAGGGAGACAGTTGAATTTGAATTTCTGTGAGACCATCTGAATAGTGTGTGCGTGTGCCTTTGTATGCACCTGTGTGTGTGTGTGTGTGTGTGTGTGTGTGTGTGTGTGTGTCTGTGCCCTGCCTTGACTGAAGCGGTGTCTTACTGTGCCTGCTGGGGTTATTCATATTGAGTGGAATATTTCTGTGTCTGCAGCTGCATGCTGATGAGCAATTTTGAGGAGCCCAAACTAAGTGAGGATGAGGAGCCACCCACTGAGCAGGACAAGAGGAAGAAACTGGTGAGTAAAAACAAGCGCACGCAGTTAAAAACACTACCTCACACAACTGATTATAGATGTTGACAGGATCCTTGTATGTGTATTAGTGCTGTCAATAGATTAAAAAACAACAACTAATTAATCTCACAATTTTCTGTAATTAATCTAGATTAATTAATCAATAAATTAATCTCAATTAATCTAATTTTTCTACTTAAGGCCGAAGCTTGTAACAGATATTTACTTGAGTAAAATCATGGAATTAATGTAGAATCAACACAAAGAAAGTATATCTAGATTAAAATACTATTTTAATAGCTTTCTTTCTTCTTTGAATACAATTTCTCTCCTGTGAATACAAATGTTAAAAAAAATCATCAACATTGACTCAACTTTAATGGCATCTTTCTTATATCTGCGGCTCTAGCAGAAATAAAAACGACCCAGGCCTATGTTAAAGTGCAGAGGGCGATAATGTCTTATATGAACGGCCAGTAATATATTATTACAACAAAAATGTGTTCCATAATCATGTCAGTTGAATTTCAAAAAGGTGCATGAGTTAATGTAAAAAAAGAACAAGAAAAGATACTGCTCTGAACATTGAACATTTTTCCCTCCATAGGGACAATTTGGCTTAGTCCTTCTTTACTCTCCAGTTACTGAGGCATACCAGTCTGTTTACGTTATCAGGGGACAAAGAAGCTTGCTTCGTTTGAACGATGTAGCCAGAGAGTGATAACAAGCTCTCACAAGGCACTGTGGTTACAGGCACTGTGGTTGAAATGTACTTGTGTGCAATGGGTGCCAGCTAAAGATGAACTACTTCTATGGTAGTTGAATTCAGCTTTGCAAAGTGTGCAAATTACTTTAGATTTCTCCAACTGGCAATTTTTTGAAGTGAAACTTTCCTCCTAAAATTCTGTCTTTGTCCATCTTTGCGCCAGCGAATGCGCTCTAACCAAGCGGCTTGCTTTGTGTAGTTTGGCTTAGAGCTTAGATCAGGCCCAGAAAATCAAGCCCGACCCGGCCTGAACCCGTGCACGTTCTGTCCGAGCCCGGTCCGGCCCGACACATTAACTGCTATTATGAGCCCGAGCCCGATTTCAACCCGACATTTTTTTTTAATACATGTGTAACTTTGTACACATTTGTTACTTAGGCCTACTCTGCTAAATATATATGTAAGGGATAATGTATAGAACGCCGGTCATTATCTGGAAAATAAGCCCCGACAGGGTGAACAGGACACTGACGTGCAGCGGAGGTGTCTTGCTTCGCCCTGAAGGGGCTTATTTTCGATAATGACCAGCGACGTTCTATACATTATCCCGCTTATTACACGGCTACTTGCCAAAACGAAAAAATAACTTCACATGGTGTGTCTTTTTACAATTTATTCGTTGACAAGTTACCGTTCTACTACCCATGCAAGTGAACGGGGTATTCCACGGCATTGAGAAGACCCGTGTAACGAAGGCCTATAATATTTCTATTTATGGCATAGATTTCTCCTCAGATTAGGCCAATAAAGCAATGATTAAGAAAAAAATAAATAAACACAAACGCTCGATCAAAGGCCCGACCCGGCCCGAGGATAGTGGTGGGAAATATCGGCCCGAACCGGCCGGCTCGGGCTCGTGCAGAGAATCTAAACTCTAGTTTGGCTGCACACGCGCACAGAGGTTATGGGTCAGCTGCTACAGGAAGTGGCAAAACTGCGTTAACGGCGTTGATTTTTTTTTAACATGTCACAAAATTTAAATTAATCTCCAAAATGAACGTGTTAATTTTGACAGCACTGATGTATATATTTTTTTTTTATAGATACCATTTTATATTTTTCTTTTAAGACATCGTGACATTACACTACAATAAATATTCTTGGCTTCAGCCTGTGTTAACAGCCTAGTGACTCCAGGACTGAATTACAGTAACAGAGTGGTCACTTGAAAAGTAGGGTCCAAAGGATGCTAGTTTTGACACAAAACCAATCTATTTTCCCATCTCTTGCCCACCCTCCATCGCTCTCTTCGTCCACATTTACCTCTGTATTATCTTTATATCTTCTAATGACCCCTCTTTGTTACATCTGCAATCTCTCGCATCTGCTCTTCTAACTGTCTTGCGACCCCTCACACACTCTTCCTTTTCATTCATCCCATCCATCTTTTTTTTAATTTTCATCACACCAACCCATTCCCCCCTTCTTTATAAACACACACACACACACACACACACACACACACACACACACACACCCTTTCGCTCTCTGACTTGTTCACGTGCACACATTTGTTTTTTGTGCGGCTGTAGGCCACGTTTATTTGGAGGAGCAATGAAGAACTAATTTGGTACTGTTGTAGTATTTCCACATGGTAGTCACAGTGGGGGGTGCAGAAGGCGCCTCTAATTGAACTGTTAATTGGCTTTGACTGGAATCCTGCTGACGCAGCAGACAATCTTATTAAACCTACTCCATTGAATTACTCTGGCACACTCTGGTCGTCTATGTTGGGCTAATTAGATATAGAAAATTTGCTTCAATGTTGAATCGTGTACTTTTGACTTTCTTTTCTAAAAATACTATTTCGCGCACATACAAACACGCATGCATTCTCACACACACACACACACACACACACACACACACACACACACACACACACACACACACACACACACACAAACACACACACACGTGTGTGTGTGTAAGCTTGGTGATATCCTCCCCAAAGCACTTATCACCTTAGCCCAGACCCTGGACTGAGCTGAATTTTTGCCCAAGGGAGAGGGTAGAAGTGGAAACTCTGCACTGTGTCATCCATAGCCACCTTAGTGTCTGTGTGTGTGTGTGTGTGTTCAAAGTTCATAAGTATCAAGTGTCTTTTTGAGAAGACCAAGGAAAGGCATCTGTGACATTTTCTAGTGACTCACTTTTGTGCTCTTTGGCTACAATGTTGGCATCAGTTTCTCACTTTATTTTGTAATAGGTGTGTGCACACAACCCAAAGTTTGTGTGTGTGTAAGAGGCGGGGGAACTGCTTGTTCTGCTGTGGTCTCTTGATGAATAGTCATGCATATTTGCTTTGCAGCAGACAGACATGTTATTTGTCGCTGAAACTGCAGACACATATTGAGAAAAGTATTATATTGTTATTAAAGGCAGATGAAACGTTTTAAGCTACAAATTGCCATGTGCAAAGCTGCTGGTACAAACAACTCTTCAAATTCATGACTTTTATTCTTTGTAATGCTTTGCCTGGAACTACACCCTTTAGCATATTATTATATCAGAAGCATTCTAGCTTGCTTACCTAGAAGACACTGTAGACTACTAATGCTACTGGCTGTTTGAAGGCATTCCACACCAATCTATTTTGTATAGAAACCTTCTTCGCGGGAGAACGGGTGTAAACACGCTTTTCGACTTTTTCTTGCAGTGTCGTGTGTGCGCTGATGGCTGGTATAACCTGTGTGCATTGATTACCAAATGCACAACAGGTGTGCACCCTCACCCAGCACCACGCTCTAATCAACCACACACTCTCCACACTTACGCTCTCATCACCTGCGGTTATACCGTAGAGCAGAAAAAACAGATTGATGAGCCTACCGATGTAAACAAAGAGAGCATTAATGTCTCATAACCATAAACATAGCCTGCCCCGTTTTCCTCGTCTTTAGTATGGCCAACAGCCGTTATCATAAGGAGGTTATAAGTAGTCGACATGAACAATGACCAGTAAGTGATCTGGTTTTTAGGCAGATGCCGCATGCTAACTTTTAATCCGTAGCTCAGGATCTGAATGAACCGTTGATGCATAGCTGTCTCATTAAAACACAGATCTTCCAGAAGAGCTGTAGGTTAGATGCAAACAACCAAACGCCTAACCACATCTCCATGCTGTGCTCTGCTGCCGTCATGAACTATACGGCTCTGCACGTCCTCTGGTCAATCATTCAATAATTTGATCCAGCATAGAGCAAGCGCAAAAGAAATAGAACACAGGAGGGATTTATTAAGCCAATACATCTTTAACCTTTCCACAGACATGGATCATTGTTGTCCTCCAACTGAACCCTGTTAAGTGCAACACTTCATTAAGTACGTTAAACTTTGCTCCATCCTAAACACCCCCAGAACTGCCATGAGTCTCTCTGCACAGTAGCATCGAGGCATTGGTTTTGAATAGATGGGCACTGTTTTGGCTGTCTGGCTGTGATAAACAATGTGTCTCCAGCCCATTTTCATGCTGGGCGGGAATCATCCATGCCCCTGTATGAGCCTGCACAATGGCTTTTATTATTGAAGCAGTTTGCAATGATCCTACCTATAGCTCACATGTAGCTATTTATAATACTACATTAATAATCTGTCTGCACAATGATATATAGTTTTGTATTAAGAATAAACACAACTTTTGCAAAGTCTAAAGTAATGCAGGGTGTCCTGCGTTCCACATGATTATTAGTTGTAAGAGGGCTGAACATGAACCAGGCCTTAATACGCTGAGTTTGTGAACGTGGCTTGTGGAAACGGGTGGGATATCCACTTGGCCAAGATTACGGACCCGTACGATAAGATGAAGGTGCATGGATATAGCTGTCTGGCAACCGTGAATACAGCAAATCCAAGCATTCGCTCATTGCTCTGTTGCCTTTTCCCTCAAACTTATCTTATCATCTTCTGTTCCTTTCCTCTTCTTTTTTTTTTCCTCCAACCTCTGTCAGCTCCCTCCTTCTCATCCACTCTCAATCTTCTCCCATCCCCTACCCCGCTCTAAACACATCACTCGTGATGTCTTTCACCGTGCCAGAGACTGTGCGCTGTCTCTCTGTAGCCGTGGGTGACGCCTCTGTGATTGGGCTGTTTTGTCTTGTCGGAAGAGGAGATTTGCCGGTTCCTCGGTCGACGCCTACCATCCTGAATAAAAGATGAACGGAGTGAACAGAGGGATAAATGGAAAATTACCTTGCCCTGTCTTCCTCCTGTTATTCTCTTCGCTGTTGTTGTTGTTGCATGATTCTGTGTACTTTGTGTGTGCTTGGTGTGTGTGTGTGCGATTGTGTGTGTGTGCTTGTGTGCAGGCACGCATCCATTCTCATACTTCCACCACCACCTTTTTATTATTCTAGTTTCTCTTGCTAGAGATTTTGTCCAGCATTGAGAGTGAGTAGGACCGGAGTCATGTTTGTGTTTATTAGTTTGCAGCATTCTCTGCCCTCAACCAGTAAGGGTAGGGTTTAGGGTAGTGTTGGTGACAAATGGGTGGATGGAAAATGGATGCGGGCAGGTCCAACCAATGGCACGGAAGGTTGAGCGGGTCCGCAGCCAGGGTTGAAGATGAAATGAAGGGGAGTCTGCAACAGGTGATGGAGGATGACGATTGTATGAAAACATTGATGGACTTTGTTTATGTTTTTTAAGAAGCCTATAAATCTTTCTCTTGTAGAGGAGGAATTGATGGGGCTGATATTTACAACCAGGCTGGGTTCGCCATCCAGAATCCTATCACTTTGCAAGTCGTGTTTGAAGATGTGTTCACTTTGTCAAGTTTTAAATTGGACCCGAGAGTCGTAGATGCAAAGAGAGCAGTTAGTGCTGTGCTTTTGGCATCCATTTTGAGTCCTCACCTTGTGCCCATCACAGCATCTTTGTGCTTCAGTATAATAGAGTGTGAATGAGCTTCCTTTTTGTTGCCTGAATATTGTATGAGTTCATACACTTTGGGGTTGTTTTTGATTTGAAATAAAAAATAAAAATAAGCTTATCTTACACTAGCCTGTATGTTTCACTCCTCTCCGGGCCTGGGTCTAGGTAGAAAGTGAAAAGGGTTTGATATTATGTAGCCTAATTAATCCAGCCCACCAACCCTTGAAAGATTAAAATGAAAGTCCTGTATTATGGTGTGTGTGTGTGTGTGTGTGTGTGTGTGTGTGTGTGTGTGTGTGTGTGTGTGTGTGTGTGTGTGTGTGTGTGTGTGTGTGTCCGCCCATGTGTGTAATGAATGTCTATGTATTCCCCTTGGTTTCGCCGCAGGGTCAGCGATGTCTGTCCGCTGTGGTGTAGAATTGCTCGGTGTCTCCCTTCTTTTCTTCATTTCATATCCAGTTTATATATTCCTTCTTTAGATCCTCAGGCGAATCAACTGTGCCACGTTCTGACCTGAAATCACAGACCAATCACAAAAAATATTTATAGCCTATGTCATCTTTAAGGGCATATTTATCTTTTTGAAAAAGGCCATCGTGGAGACCAGTTCATTTAAGTTGAGATTTAGCTCATACTTGGGTCCATTGCGGTGAACAGTTTATTGTGCAGATTGCATTTCATATATATATATCTATATATAGATATATATATATTATATGAATTACACAGACTATACAAGGGTGCATTCTAAACCTGCACGTGCACACTCGTACATGAAGGAGTTTTCTTTTCTTTCAAAGGTTGTTTTTCTTTTTTAAATTTCGGTAAAGCAAAGAGGATTAAAACACAACAAAACGGGTGACAATCAAACTTCACTCTGAGGCAAACGCAGAACACAGGCGAAGGATCCAAGGCGGACTCCTGTCCCCTCGAGGGAACCTGTGCAGTTGCTTCACTGCCTCCTTTTCTCTAGCCGTCATTCCTGTCCGTCACTCTCCGTGGGTTTCGATATCCAGACCGCCTTTACGGCAGGTGAGTTCACGTTGGTGCGCAGGTATCCCCAAGAGCTTCACGGTGCCTGCTGGATGGTTTCTTTTCGCTAGTTCTGTGGCGATCACACACACACACACACACAAACGCCAGCGATTGTTTGACAGTTGTCTTGTCTGGGATTTGCCGCTCTTTAATCATGAGTTTTTGAGGAGAACTCGCTGAAGGACGGTCGCGCTCAGGTAATCCACAGTTTAGTTCTTTGTTTTCCTAGCGAGCATTGTCCAACAAGGAGGGTGACATTAATGTATAATTATTTTGGTATGTACTGTACCACGGGCCGATGACTCAGACTCTTTGTGTTGTAGACCCTGAAACTGCGCAGCCCACTTGAGATCTGGTTTTGTCTCCCCCGCTTGGAACCCAGACAAACTGCCCACTTACACTTCAAAGCGCCTACATCTTTCTTTTCAACAAAATATATCAATTTTGTGGTCCATTGAGCCAACATTACGTTAAGCCAGTTGACACAATATGTAGTTAAATATGGTGTCAACTGCGCATTCTCCCTGCAAACAGTTCCCTAGGTATTTTTATTGCATAGCGAACTATTATTATTATTATTACCATTAGTTTGTTATTTTAATTTTGTCCCAAGTGAGAAGGAGCCGCTTCCTAGACGTTTATTGTTTGTGCATTATATGTGTATTGCAATCCAATTGAAACAATAAATATCTATCAGATACCTTTCTTCATGGTCTTCATGATTTAGGGTGAAACGGTCATGATCAAGGCATCAGTCAATTCCACTCGGTCTTTCACTGCTTAATGTGGTTCATATGGAATCACAGCATTCTTCAGAGGAAGGGGAGGCGATCAAAGTACTTTTCAAGATGGGGTTATCATAAATGCACCTACCTTGTGTTAGATGGACCATTGCCTCGGGTCAAACAAATGGATCTGCTATGCTGTATTACAGAAGATCCCATTAGTAACTTGGATGCCAAGAAAAGCTTCATCAAGCTTGTCATAAGAGAGACCCCATGCTGAGGGCGAACGCCTCGGCTCCTCTGTCTCCCCCGAAGCCTCTACAAGTTCATTATTCCAAAGCCTGCTGGGAGTACTCACAGGATATGCTCAAGTTCCTGTTGTTTTCCAGTTGGCCTCAAATGCTTTCAACGCAACACAGATAACAGTCTGTGTATTATGACGGAAAGGCAACTGACTACATCAAGGAGCACTTGGGGATGTTTTGTGAGCAGAGAAGCTGGACTTAAATTTTCCATAAAACAAATGTCAGGATTTAATCCTCTGTTTATTGCAGGGATATGTATTGATTGTTTTTGCAGTTAAGCTTCCCTGACACCTGTGTTGTACAAGTTTAAATTTGTGTCTTCCTCTCTGCGCCAGGAGTAGATAGAGTTCATACAAAGTTCATGAAAGTTCCTATTCTTATTTGGATCACTGCAAATCTGTGCAGTCTACTGTAGTTTAATGTGAACTCGGATCTCTTTTTAAATGGTTTAATTTCGATAGCGAGCGGAAGGGAGGTTTTTGTTATAGGCTATTTAGCTAATGAATTGGATACATAAAATAGCATGTCATATCATGTTTGGTTAAAGTCAACGTCGAATACTTTGCTGAGCATGTCTTACTCCCATCATATGACAAATTTCCAAGTAAAACTATTTAAAACTGAAACGCTATTTAAACCTATTACAAATTGTAGGATGAAAGTGTTTTGCCACCTAGGGAACCTAGGGATAATTCAAACCTGACAAAACTAAACAGGTCTTTTATGGGTTGAAGGGAAAGGTTGACCTACCAGTAGCTTAAGGTCATCACAAAAAACCTTTTCGGAGGAAGAAATGAAGTCGATAAAATTCTGCTACAAAATGACTTATATAACAGACTTTTCCTTTTGCATACTTTGTTGAGTTATTGAATAATTATTTGCCTATGGAAATGAGTTGCCATGGTGAAGAAATAAATCATGTCCTGGGGTATTCCACCCAAATTGTTTACGGTTTTATGGCCAACGGGGTGCGGGGGGGTGTTTCTGTCTGTGTTTCTCCTTGATTTATTTATTAAGGTCTCAGGCACTTGGTGTACACAAATAACTTTTTTTTTTGATTTATTTTCTAAAATACCTTTAATGCCCATGCTGTATTCAGTGGTTTCACGTTCTGGCTTTACTGGGATACCTGTGATGTATTTAACACTCATCAGGGATCATAGGCATTTGGAGCTGTATTGTTTCCTCTTATCAGCTTCTATACAGTACTAATGAGCCTTTTCTACTGTTTCTTGTTTTTCTTCCTTTCCTTTTTTACCATAAGCGGTGCCTCACTGCCGGAAATAAGGTATGCACCTGGTAGTGCTAGCACCCTGGTGCTAGATATGGGGCTGGATTAATAAGCAATGCTACGCAGGAGCTATTCCCCTTAGAAACATGCTTATTAGGGTTTCCAGTCAGACTGCCCGATCTATAAAAAACAAGAAACTTTGAGGTTACAATATGCGTATTTCCATGCATCCTAGAGTCCTCGCGTTCACAGTGCTGAAGTTAGTGTGATATGGCGACACTGAACGAAGGCAGTGAGAGATGGGCCTATTGCATCTAAAAGAAGATGATAAAAGGCTGATTTGAGTAGAATGATGATGGTAATAACAGACAAGTCGGGGATATGCCAGTCCATCCTTAATGTTGTGATGCTCGCGGTTTGGGGTGGCTCTGGTCAACTGACTCTGGGCCAAGTTTGTTTGCAGTACATTGTAGTTAAACAGGCCAACATTAATACACAACTTGCAGTGGCAACCCAGTTTTCCAAATGCTATCGGCGTTATTTTTTTCTTCCTTTGAGTTAGAAATGAATTCAACAAACACTCATGATTCTGAATGAGCTATTCGTTCATTGTGAAATCAAGGTAATTATGGGCTTTCCTTGTACCATGTTTGGTCAATTATGGGAGTTGACGGCTGTCCACTCTAAGCTTGTTCACTTCAGACATCACCGCAGTGATCTGGGCTTGTGGCCCCCCGCTAGTCTGGCTATTGCCAGACCAAATTCAATCGTAGATTGAACGTTGGTCTGGGGAAGCTGCCGTCATTTTCTTCATTACAAGAGGCGTGATCAACTGGCCAATCTCAACTGACCGTATGCGATTGGCTGCTTGCTGTCGCTTCCCTGTCGTCATTGTGTTTAACCAGCCGATAGCGTGCCAATGGGAAAAGCCAGCTTGTGATTGGCTCCTGCAAAAATGTATTGAAAGCAGAAAGAACTGTATTGCTCTTCTCCAGACCCTTGTGCAGGGTGAACTCAAGTCGCCGGCAGAATGGGCGGGGCAACCCAGTCTAGGCCCCTGCTGAAGTTTGAATATCTGCATGGGTATACGACCGTTAACATGTCTCAACCACTGTTCTAAGGCACTCACGCCCTGTATGGGAGTCTACCCTACTGTGGTTAGGGCTGGACATCGTTTCAAACTATTTCCATGTTTTTGGATCAATATCAGGTCAATGCTTTCTTTCAGTACCTTGCTTTTCCTTGACATTAAACACAAAAGCTGTCTATACCAGTTTGTGGCGCTTACAACCGGCCATGGCTGCCACCAAGTCTTCACTTCCAAGAGTGCCGACTGACCTTGGTGGCTTAGCCCAACAAAGTGGGGTTAGACCTTGCTGACTCACACCACTATTTGTTGCATGCATCAATCTCGTCACCTAGCCGGCCACATTCAAAACGCATCTGTGTAGAGACGCCGTGACTGATGGATTGCTCTTTGCTCTAGGCAGGTTGATTGATGGTTCAAAGTGCTCCCCTTGATTGATTGACAGAGCACAAACTGAGATCCAGGTTCCACAGCGGTTACAAAACAAGTTGAAGAAATGTTGTTTACACCATGCCATCCACATAACTGTAGTTTCAGCTAGAAATGGTTTAAAAACCATCCCATTAATATTGAGGAGCAGGCTGCCTGCCTCTGTCCGTAGGGGCAAGGTCAGTTGAACTTTCAGGTTTGGCCCTCAGAATAACACACATACGGGATTGTACTTTTGCAATCAATGTGTAGTTGTCGTGAGCTCAAGGGAAAAGTTCCCTTTTGATGTTACTTAACATGTAACCTCTGAAGGTTTTAAAGAGCATACAAATATACAGGTATACATGCATTTTATTCATTGAAAAGTTTTTTCTGACAGTCAATATGCAAGCATTCAATTTACAGGCCAATATTGTCATTACAGGGACCCCAAATGAGAATCTCTTCTGTGGGAAAAATGCATCTGATCACCGCACATTTCTTGAATGTAAATATTGATAGGGATATCAGATTATATATCCAACTTTCTTCATTAGAAATATTAAAGTGTCTTTTTTTGTTTTTTGCCAACAACTTGATTGCTTCAACAGTCTCATCAGTCTTTTTAATTCGCAGTGCCACCCAAACAAATTAAAAACAAATGGGCCCTGAAGCCAGTCTGTTCTAGAAACATTCATGTTGGTGGTGACAGTTTCCACGCCAGTGCCCTGCTTTACCCTTTGAATCAGGCTGGTTGAAGTGGATAGCATAGACTGCATCTCTAGTAGGAACTGAAGGACCGGGACTGAATGCATCAGGTATCCCACATTTCCAAACAGTGGTCAATTTTTACTTGTATTTCTTTTTTAGGACTCCTGGAAGAATATCTTGCAGTAAAACTGAATGCTGCCAAGTTGCATTTAACAGCCTCAAATGCGACACCCTAATGGCTCCATCAGAATTCATGAAATGGATTTATTCTTTTTGGTCTGAAAATATGCAGGGTCATCTGATGCCAAGAGACATGGTCTTCTTGACCTCCTATTGTACAGGTCATTGGTCAGTCATTTCATTTTATTTATTTATTCAAACCAAATTACTTATAGATGAGTTATTCCCTCTCCATCCAGTTTGCTCTCTGAATTCTCCAGAACATACTGGACGGAAAGGGTATTCGCAGCAGGCCTCAGGTATGAATGTGGTTCAGAGTTGTGAATGTGATGCATTGAAGATTAGCTTTGTACCTGTAACCAAGATGGCTGCCCTCAAACTCTCATGGGTCCAAAACAAATCAATATCCCAGAATTGGTGGCCTGCTTGGATTCCCAGAAAACCACATCAATGCCCTCATGAAAATTCTGAAGGGTCAAAAAGGTTCTCTGCAGAGATCTGTATCTAGATGCAATTTCCATTCTGTATGGAAGATTGGCAGATACCTGTTGGGGGTTGGGGGCATGGAGAGCAGAACGAAGAGGAAGGATCACAGCTGACCAGCTTTAGCTGTGGAAACACTGTACAACACAATTGCAAACCTCTAAATTGTACACATTGCCATCTACACTAAGGAGAAACTAGCCTCTCTTTCCATCTCACCATCCAGATATTCACATTTTGGTTTAGCAATTGATTAGAAATTGATCTACACATATTGACGTGGCCTAACAGTGTTCAAAAAGCGACCGCATAAACCAGTGTAAATAAAGATGTGTAAAATTCAGTCCATTTCAAATAGTACCGGTTCTTAATGCTCCACAAATCGTTACACTTTTGCAAAACAATGGCACCACCATTGTTTTTTTTCAGCGCTCATTGCATTTATATATTTTTAGGGGGAAAGGCTTTAAGCTGGATGGAGGCCAGACTGTTCCGCAGAGAGAAACACAATGTGAACATATTAGATTGGGATGTTCCCATGAGGATGAAAAACCAAACCATCAGTAAAATTTGGTATTTTGATAAATGGAGAACATTATGGATGGTAACAACGGCCAATAACAATAGCTGTCCCCAGGGGTTCTAGGAAACGCAGCATTTATCCAATTACATCAGTAGCTGCGTTTCCATACCCCTGATTTTATGCAAATTTTGAAGTATCGAATCAGTAAACGGTGATGGAAACACCAAAATGTGCATAAAAATCCTCTAATTCTCAAAAAAGTTTTTCCGCTCACTTAAGGTGGTTTTTGACTAATGAGAAAGAGAGTAAATGCGCAAAATGGGAGATGGGAGACACTTTTTGAAACAGCAGTGACGTAGCGAACATTGAACACACAGAAATGACAACGTCTTTCCGATTTCCGCATAATGACCGGCCATAGCAACCCTGCCGACATCAACTTGAAGCGTCAATATAATATTTTTAAGCGTTTGTATACATAGACATCCTATATCATATATATATATATATATATATATATATATAGGATGTCTATGTTTGTATATCCTTTTAATTATACCGTGTCCATTAATCCCTGATATATGGACACCTACTAAGTAATTCCAGTCAAATTGTTTGTTCAGCCTTCAAAACGAGAGCTGGTCAATTGTGGAAAATGCATTAAACTGTAATCAGAAACCGCGGTTATATGCTATAGACCCTAGAGTATCTGTGGTATAAAGGCTGCGAAGAATTTCGAATTATAAATATGTACAATGTATCCTTTAAATACGTCCATGGAACAGATGGCCAATGTGAATAATAGATAGGCTAAGTGTGGACCGCTGAAGAGGTAAAACTTTTCCTTGCTCTCATCAAAGAAAAAAACATAACAGCTATTTTAGATGGAAAACAACAACGCAATTCCACTATATATCAGGGTCTAAGAGAGAGCATGTTATCAAAAGGATACGACAAGCCTTGATGGAAGTGCACCTAATTCGAATTTCTTTTTTGCGAACTTTCTAAAGATTTGCTTCACCTTTTAGATGGAAACGTGACTATTGATGGAAAAATATATGTTGTGTCCATTGCCGAAAAAACTTGTTTCTATTATCATGGATTGCAATACTGGTTGTCATTGATTCGTTTTATCAGTGATTTATTATACTTGGAGGGCTAGCTAATTTTTTTTTAATTTCCTATATTTGTTATCAATGAGCTGTGCTGTTAAATATCATGTGTGACTCTAAACACTCACATTCTGTTAAACAGAGTATACATGCAAAAAAAAATCCCTGTCAGAATTTTAAAACCATTGCATAGTAAAGAAGGAAATGGTATTAAATCACAAAAAAAATGCTCAACCATTAACTACCAGTCACTATACTAACTGGTAGTAAGGGAGAAGGTTATGGCATAGGACATGATCTGATTAAGTTGTCTCCTGAAATGTCAGTCAAACAGCTCCAAATTCTGAGTTTTATATTTATTATGTGTCACACTGCGGTGGGGCAAGATTAACAACATCATCAACCACAACGTCTGGCCAGATTGTAGGGATGTTCATAAATTGTGTTTACACTCTTCACTCTAGCGATCGTCCAATGAAGGACCATTGAGAGAGGATGGCAAAAATGTGGGTGACCTTAGACTAGATGTGCTCAAGATGGCTTAAAGGCAAGTTTAATAATTAACCTTCTGAGATGAGGTATTCCCAGGGCAGGCAAAAACGTTGTGTGTTCCGCTTGGTTAGGCAATGGGATTAGACCGTGAGGAAACCTGCAGGCTTAACATTGAAACAATGCTCAAACATCTTTCACTACAAATCACAATGTTTGCACTGAAATACAATTACATGATCGGTCAATAACACACAATACGAACAGCTGTACGAGCTATTAGAGAAAACATGTTATAGTGGCGGTAATATTGTTGTCTGTTAAACAATAAATCATTATTCGGCTGATTCATGCCCTGATCAATCCTTATGTATTGCACAATAAATAAGGCACTTTTTCTGATTGTCCTTGATATTGATGTTTAGTTACACACTGCTTTATCAGACATGTTTATAACCAGATTCATAAATGCCGTGTAACCAGAAGTTGTTAAAACTAAGGAAGACGTGTGTCAAAAATGGTCACACTCTGGTTATTTTGGTAATGCCTCTAATGTTGTCAGTCTGCCCTTTCAGATAATTGAGGGTAATTAAAGTGGCACATGCTCCTTAGGTCAAATTAGTTGGTCCCAAATGTGTTTTTTTGACTTTGCCAAAGTGCATCCCTTACTGTCTGTTGAAAGCATTAGAGATACACAGCACAGTTAAGATTTTAACACTTTTGCTGCTGTCCTGCTGCTGTGGGCATCCCAAAATAACTGCTCTACTCTTACTAGTGCTCCAACAACAGTAGCACTAGTTTGCTTATTTACTAAAAAGCTTTGTGCTTCAAATTGGCAGCCAACATGTAGGAACCAAACATGGATAGCGATGTTGTGTTTGGAGCGATCTCAGTTGATAAAATTATGTTAGCCCTAACTTGCATGCTCATTCCAGGCACTTCTTTTTAGGTATTCTAGGCTATGTCTAATGGACAAGAAAACATGTACACAACAAACAACAAATGGGAGGTTACAGCCACCCCTCTTTTAGATTTATGGAGCCTAGCTGAGGAATGTCTGTGATCAGAGAGCTAGCACAGGTTTATGTATTATACATTGAGTTAAAGGTGAGCGGACAGTTTTATCGTGTCACACTGTAAATCTTGTCCTAAACTGGACCTGTGCAAGTCTTTTTTATTAAGTAAATTCTTGATTTTGATTGTGAGACATGAATCTTATTCCTTGTGTACTTGTGTGACAGTTAGTTTTTTCTTTAAGTAACTGAGCTTTCGCCCTATCTTCTGAGTCCTTGTATCCATCCACTGGCTGTTGCAGGCTGCATCCTCCGAAGGCTGGGCTACAAAATTGCTCTGGTAGCGTGTGTCCCTGTCCACGGACACTCGAATGTGATGAAAAATGATGGCATCGCAATCTGTGAATTACAAGTTCTCCTTGACCTTAACTCATCTTGTTAATTTGAAACCGCCTCCCTTCTTTCCAAGCGAATTGCCACCGTCGGGATGATTGATTTAAGCTGTGGCAAAGTTTTGCTTTTAGAACTTTCTGACCAGCAGAGTGCAGGGCTACGAGTCGCAGTAAATTATTTATTTAGTTATTCTCAAGGTCATCACAATTGTGACAAGATTAGGATTTTAATTGATAAAGGATCTCATCAATAATTTAATATGATCGAAATTTTACTTTTTTTACTTTTACTTTTGACCCCTTGACCCCTGCTCCTGGTCTTAAAAGGCAATCCTAACTGTAGTCTTGGTCGGCAGGTTATCACTCACTCGCTCACTCACTCACTCACCAATCCATCCACTCACTCACTCACTTACTTACGTGACCAATAAAGACACCCTCATGAGTTCGTATTGATTAGTGCTTTCTTTGTAAAACGTTCCTCCCTTCAGACTCACTGGAGCCTGAAGCAGCCTTAATACTCCCCCCTTCAGTGTATATACTTACGTTTCATGAGCGCATCATTACTGCAGAAAGAGCAGATGGCTTGGCAGCATCCTCCATTTACCTTCTGTTGTTTTGTTTTGTTTCTTAACCACCTTATGGCATAGTAATGTCCTTAAAAGTCAGTCCTTTCACGCCTCGCTGGCTCAGTTTGAGTGCCACTGCCAAGTCCAATAAAATGATAAGTCAATGAGTTCAACGTCCAAATGCAATTTTTATATAGTATTTTTACCTGTTTCTACCTGGTAAAAGGTATGCCCATTTCATTGCTTCATTGTTGTTAACTTTCCTATTGCGGTGATTCTCAAATGGTCGGTGTTTTGATTGGCTAGCAGGGCATATGCCTCCCCTTAATCTTTAGAATGAAGCCCATATATAAACTAATATTTCAATGGCTTACTTGTTCAATCAGTGTATCCTCAATCGTTGCAGCTTTTTGTTTGGTTGAGTTTTTCTTAACAGTACATGAAGGCATGGTTGAATTCTGCGATATTGGTAAAT
Organism: Pollachius pollachius; assembly: GCF_949987615.1. Classification (NCBI taxonomy): domain Eukaryota; kingdom Metazoa; phylum Chordata; class Actinopteri; order Gadiformes; family Gadidae; genus Pollachius; species Pollachius pollachius. The sequence goes on along the minus strand of NC_136934.1, from coordinate 15,442,069 downwards.
ACATATAGTAAACAATTATTGTTGGCTCATGATCTAATGTCTAATGACACATGTGGGTCCTAAGGCTAGACCAGTTGAGAACTACTGGCCTAAATCATTTTATTCAAACTTCTAAACAGTTTTGCTGTTTATGCATTTCTAATTCTTTCTGGTAATTATGAATAATGTAGGGTTGATGTGGCTACTTAAAATGAGTCCAGTAGCTTACATTTAACTCAATGGGATTCATCTAGCAATCTTTCTTCTTTTTTTTCTGTTCCCGGTTGTGGCTGCGTTCGTGCGAGGCAGCGCAAGTGTTTGCACAACCAACACACAAACTGCCGGGATGTTGTTATATTTCTACCCTTTAGTCCAATGGTAATTTGGCTATAATTTGTGCTGCTTCATTTGATGAGGAACTGGCTGCAATCAATGCCATAATAATGCCTCCGAGTTGAAAGACAAGGAAATATATACTCGATAGAGAGCAAGGATGGAGGAGAATATAAACACATCAGGACTGCTTATTTTTAAATCATTTTTTTCCTATGCCATGTCTTGTGCTATTTTATGCTCTTAATCTTTTTATATCCAACTGTGAACTAATCTCTTCAACAGAAGTCGTTTGAATCTTTTCCTCTGGAGAGGACATTTCTCTCATCTCTCTCTCTCCCTCCCTAGCTCTCACTCCCTCGCTCCTCACTCCCTCTCTCTCGGCCTGCCTTTGTCTGTGTTTGTTGCTCGCTTTTTCTTCTATTCCCATGGCTTTCTTAGTGGCTCGGTTCAGTTGTGGGGAGTTCTGGGATGCTCCTGGTTTAGTGTTTTCAATTTGAATCAAGGGGGCAGTCCAGAAGCCTACCCCAGTGTAGCAGCAGGGCACATAGCGAGAATATGTCGTGTTGTTGGAATGTGGTTTGATGGGTGGGGAGACAATATTTTGTGCTGTATTGGAAGAACATTGCAACGTTTATTAGATCGTTCATGGTGCAGCCCAATGTGAAAACCACTTTTAGGTGTTGATATATTAATTTAATCGAGTTTTATCTATAAGTTTCCGTGTCTTACCTACAGCGAGGGAGACGGTGGGTTTACTTTTTATCCTTCATTGAAACATATTTTTTTCTGTTTGAGGATTGCATTGTTTTTGTTGATTGTATTGGAATGTATCCACTGAGTTAAGATGGTTGTGGCTTTATTGAGTTTTAAACAGTGTGGTAATTGGCAGAAAAATTATGGATGGCTCCAACAGAAAGACAATGACTTGGATCTTGGCTGAATACAATTTGCAGACTTTGGGCACAGATCAGGATTAAGTAACTCACAAATCCAGTGTTTATACAGGATGAGGATCATAAGATTAGTCTAAAGATGAAGTCACATGATTGGCTACATCTAAATGATGCAATTATCAAACAGTGACACTTGCCACTAGTTGTAAACACTATTGTGTTTACAACTAAAAAGCAGTAGTTTTACATATAATACAGTTGTAAAGCCAGTGCTGTTTGTATAGAGGAAGAGTTTGTATATATTGATGGTAAATTATGATTTTATGGTTCTCGGTAGAGGCTGTAACTCTGTTTTACTGTCAGATTTATCGCACAGATAAGCACAGCAATCCAACGGTGCTAAATCTGTTTGTCCAGCTTCTGTTTGTTCAGCTACTGCCAAGAACAAGAACAGAGGAAATAAACACAATCAAAACAAATATGCTGTCGCTAACTGGCCCTCCGATCTCGGGACATGATACATGCAGACGTAGGGGCTAGGCAAGCTGGAGGGCTCTAGCGTGTCACAGATTACACCCTGATTGGTTAAGGAATATGTTTGGTTAAGGAATATGTCAATCAGCAACATGTCCCCATTTGCCTCAACAGCAGAGAGGATTCACTCGCTATTCTGAAGGCATCTGGGATTTTTCACAGGAGAAGGCACAGGTGCAAAATCTGATAGGATAAAAGCTCTAATTGATATAAGCTGCACTGAAACCAGTGCCACCGAAGCAGAGAGTAGCATTGAAATTACATTAATATACTGATAGAAATTAACTTGGTATATAGCATTAGTGATGAAAAAGATATATAAAAGTAGGAATGTTGGCACTATTTTAAGTCCCCCCCCAGGACTGCCCTATATACTGACTATATGCCGTGGCACGTCAGTAGGGGTCATTGACATAAGTGTCCCAAAAGGAGATTCTGAGTGAATCCGAGTCGTGGCTCAAGAGCAAATGCCATTTATATGTATTTCAGAGCATTAGTGGTTATTTGAGCACTAGCGCTTGGCCTAGCATTTATTAAATTGACTCTGAAGTAATTCAGAGTCAATTTAATAAAAAAAAAAGAGATATAAAAACCAAAACTTTGCGTACCTCTTAAGGGGGCTTTAGGTTTGAGGGCCTGGCACATTGTGAAGTGGAATTGCGAATGAGTGAATATTGCAAAAAAATATATTTTTGTCCATCTCATCTTTGTTTTTTCCGCCATACACATTTTATCAGACATGTCCAGAGAGCATATATATGAAATTGTGGGTCATTTTATCATGTGGTTCATTTTATGAATATTTTGGCATTTTAATGTTTCCTAAAAGTATGGGTATACTCTATGGGTGAATCGCTCTCACATTTTCTGGAGGTCTTACGCCTGATTTCCACCGGGGACGTAAGCGCCGCGGAACGGCTGCGCCGCGGTCACCGCTGCTGATCGCTGCCGCTCTAATCAATGAAACCATCCCCACCGGGCGCGCCGCGGAACGTCTCAGCAGCGTCCCAGGAGCGCCGCGACGCGCCGCCCCGCAGCGCTATCATTCCGTAGCACTTCTATTTTTGACGTGAGCCGTTGCTGAACCGCGTCAATTTCCACAGAGCAGATCGAGCCGGGCAGGAAGTGAAATAGTAAAAGCCATAGAGCATCCGGTGAATTTTCAAAATAAAACACAATACTCAGCTCATTTAGCCTATCACAAATTCACATCAACATTACGTCATGACCGGTGGCACCGGGTCAGCAGTCAATCAATCAAAGGGTCTCAGAGGGTCGGCAACATGGACGACGAGAGACTGATTGTCGAAGTGGAGCAACATAAAATAATCTATGAAATAAATCATCCTTTTTAAGGACAATGTCAGAAAGGAAAAAGCCTGACATTTAATTGCAGTGGTTTATGGAGTGGATGGTGAGTACATTATCGCGTGATCTTGTGATCTCGCGTGAATACGGCTGGCTCGCAAGGCAGCGCTACGCTGTCGTTACGCGCCCAGTGGGGATCGCCGCAGGGCAGAGGACGCAGCCGTTCCGCGGCGCAGCCGTCCCCGGTGGAAATCAGGCGTTAGAGATCGGGATGCATGTCGCTGGCACATTTTAAATAAGGGGGATGAACTATAAGCATTTCAAATTGAAGAATTTGTAATATCCAGTACAAATAAAATAGCTAACCACGGATCAGTCTGTGAGTACCTAATTATAAAAATATTATTGTATGATTCTGACCATCTCTAGGCCAGCAGACAAGTTCCTGCTGGCTCTGAAGGCCCACCACTGGAAGAGAGTGGTGAGGAAAAGAAGGTCGTGAGCAATAGACTGAAGGTGAGAGGTGGTTGGGCATGGGGTCGGGCAGGGGGTCGGCCGGTTGGTTGTGTGGATGGAAGTGATGTAGGGTTGTCCCTCATTGGCAGAGAGTGGGGAAAAGGAAGTTCGAGCAGGAGATTTGAAAAGGCGAGGTCCATTTCCTAGGGAGAACAGCCATGTTTGATTTCACTGGGTAAATGACAGATTCATCGTGAAAATTGAAAGGAGATTAATGTAGAAGGGGAGGTGAGGGGATGATTTCCACTGGGACCCAGTGCAGGCTAGGTGTGTGGGTGAAGGAGTAGCCTGAGGAGAGGGCTGCAGAGGTGGGTGTGTAGTCTGGTGGTGTCCAAGTCTCAGTGAGCGCGAGGAAGTCCAGGGATCCCCAGCAGGCGAAACCGGAGATGAACTCAGTCTTGCGGGTAGCTGACTGACTGACAGCCCTACAACTATGTACAATTAGATTATGTCTACAGCAGCGCAAAATGAGACAAAAAGTGTTCAACACAGACAGTACACAGTCATTCAGAGATTCCTACTTGGGAAAGTAAATATCCACAACCTAATACAAGAAGTCCTTGAAGTGGAATATCTTCACAAAGTCAAAATGCTAACAGAAAATGTCACAATATGCAATCATAGTAAGTCTGTTAACACCGCAACAACAATGTCGAATTATATCAAGTCCACTTAGCCAACACAGCAGTACACAATTAGACAAAAAATGTTTCAAACCAATACAGCAGTCAGAGCACCATCAAGCAGAGAATGGCTATTTATAAAACTAAATGTATACTCAGCTTAATCCAAGCTCTCCTTGGATCAGGATATTCCAAGAAATCCCAATTCACACAATTCAAGTTTATATAGATCTGCATAGTGGTCAATATTGAGCAATGCTCCTGCTGTCTTTTGGTAAAAAACTAAAAAGAAAAAAGGAGCCATGTCAAGCTTTTGGTTTTGGTGGGATATGATTTTGGTTAAAACTCTGCATTATCTTATTCCACCTGCGCAAGGAAACCATTTCATATCTGGCCCGCTTTTCTGGATACATTTCACTGCGCTGGTCATTGATTTTGAACCAGTTAAATAAATAGAATTAAGAGGATCCTATAGCAGAGTTTAATGTTTTCTAATGGTACACATCAGTCAGTGGGTCAGCGTATCTGCACACAGCGTTTTTATCTGCCGGGCGCTGCTTTAAGAGATGTAGCGGATACCGGAGCGTGGTAGGCCAACAAGGTCACAGTCCGTACACGCCACGCATTACCGTGCTGCTCTCACTGGGGTTCTTCTTACACTTATCAAACTTTTTTTTAACACACTCGATCCCACCTGTCTTTCCCATCAATGGCTTTATCGACTGAGTTTGAGCATTGTTATTATTGGTGCAGCAACAGCACCACGATATTGATGTTAAGCCTTTCACGTTTTGGTCGTTTTTTTTTGGGGTTCTCATAGTTCGGACATCACTAGTGTTACTTTCATAAGGAAAGTAACACAATATGATGTAACTTTCATATGGTGTTTCTTTCATAAGGAGAGTAAAACCACGAGCGGACCACGAGTGGATCTTACGTGATATTTAAGCTATCAGGTAGAGTAGAGTGCACTGTGACCGATAAGGTCAATCTAGAGATAATTCACCCATTCAACAATCGATAGAATCGGTCGAGTTCAGTCGCCTGAGATTTATGCTGACTACAGCCCTCCTGTTTTTCAACATCTCATTACATCGCCTGGTTTTTGCCCAGTCTCTCCCTCACAGTTTTGAGGTGTCAAGGTGTGAGCATACAGTGGTTGACAGAACCACCATATGGTCATGCTATAGAAAAGTGGTTCCCAACCCAATGATAATGATGAGTAAACGGAACAGAGATCACCTGATATGAGGGCAAGCCCCCAAACACAATTATAGACCATTACTACTGCAAGGTCGGCAGGAAACAGTGGAAAGACATAGTCACCAACCCTGCTTATGCTCCCAGTGTTGATTTAAGCCAAAACAACTATATATTATTTGCAATTATCTATACAATTAGTTCTGTTAATGTTAATCTGTCTCAAGCACAGATACCCTTTGTATCTAACGTTGGAGATTAGCCACAGGTTGAAAATACTGCTATGGAGCATCTGAAAATGCTCACTGGCTCAGATTGCGATCGCATACATTTTCCTCAGAACATTCCCCCTTGAGTTCCACCCTGCTGAAGATCTATCATTTCCCGCTCCAAATGCCCCATTAGCGATGGGAGGGACGTCATGCTGCTTGTTCCTCCCTCACAAGCCCTTAAACCAATGCTGTTTTCTGCCACACTCTCCTCCTTACTTTCATCCCTTCCTCTCGCCCTGTTCACCTGGAAGTAGCCGCTGACTCTTTATCAGCAAGCCACAGCAGGGAGGGGGCATGCCACAAGCCCTACATCCCTTCATTTTATCGTCAACCCTGTTTCCCTTTCTCTTCAACCCTCTGTTGCTCTCATCTGCACCTCCCCAACCTCCCAGGGCTGAGCTCTGGCAGGAAGATCCAGCCTGTAGCATACCGAGCCTATCATCATGCCTTCCAACACTGTCCTCTTCAGCCTCGCTCTCTCTCTCTGGCTTGCTTTCTCTCTCGCTCTCGCTCTCTCTGGCTTGCTTTCTCTCTCTCACTCTCTCTGGCTTGCTTTCTCTTTCTTTTTCTTTCTTTCTCTCTTTCTATCCTTCTCTGTCTCTTTCTCGGCCTTGCTATCTTTCTCTCTCGCTGTCTCTCTCTTCCTCTTGCTCTCACTTTTTTCATCTCCCTTTCTTCTCAGCAGGTTGCTTTATCTGAGCCAGATTCACCCACATATGCCCATGGGCCAAAGTTCGCCTCCCTTCATGTCCTCTGTACTGCTCTCTGGTGCCTTCTAGGCCTCTCCATTGCCTTTTAATCTTTGTGTGTGTGTTTGTGTGTGTGTGTTTGTATTTATGTACATTTATTTTTTGTTTTTGCATATTCTCCCTCTCCTTCAGTTCCTCAGCCTTTCCATATGCCAGTCAAACACACAAACTCCCCAGACACCCCCCGCTGGCCGTGGCTCACTTTAACCCGACCCGAGCCGACCTCGACCAACACATGCAGAACGAGCCATCACCCAACAAAACCGAGTAGCTGCAGAGATGAATAATCTAGATGTTTCAGGGAACACCCTGACATTCGGCTGGCACTGAGCTGGCACGCGTGAGGCAGTTGGGAGCTGTGCTTGTGGCAAGATATGCAGCGTCCCATTCATCTTCAGCTCCCATTAGGCCATGTCTGGCGGTCGCTCTGGTGGATTTAGTTCCTCGGTGGGTCTCTCCGCGGATGGGTGGTGCTGTGGCAGAGAGTGGTGCGATTGATTCATGAATGGCTTAATGAGCTGGTAAAGTGGGGGAAATGGCAGGGACAGATGCATCACAGCATGGCACATTTAGACGCCGCAAAGTGCCATCGAGATGGATTTTGGATTAATACAATGGGGAGGTTGTATTCATAAAGCCCGATTTAAGGAGTCATGTTCAATCGCTCGCGCAACAAATGCAATGCACAGGACAACTGAAGAGTCAAATTCAATCATTGGAATAATTGGTTAAACCTTTGAATCGTTTAGAACAAATTTGAAATGAACAAATGGTAAATAAGCTTATGAAATCAGTACTAGCAACAGTGTTCCTTACAAAACAACCATAAAGTGGACATCTATGGAAATAAATCTGTGCCATCAGATTTTGAAAATAAAAAGCCATTGAATTCTAAGCACTGAATATTTATGCATTGAAATAACATATCTGGCTTTTTTTGCCTCTGAATTCAACTCACAATTTTCAATAAATCATTTTCAACTTTATTTTTCAATGTTAAAAAAATTCTAAATCAAATATTCAACTTTAAAAAATGTAACTTAAATATTTTTAGCGTCCCCAAATTCAACACGCCAAAGTCAGCTGCCAAATTCAATGAATGAAATTTAGCGTTAACATCAGGGGACTCAAGGAAGAGCAATCGATCCTAGATGCGAGATCGAGGTCAAGCAAGGAGAGCGAGCGGGTGTTACACTGAATTCTGCGGCCCACCGAAAAGTGTGACCCCAGGGGGCGCTGTTGCACATTTTCTGCAACATGCACGAGTTTGAAGCGCAAAACAGGCATGAAGTAGTTCATGTGTGGAAACATGCACAAGCTTAAAACTTAATGTTTGTATCGTCATCGATCACTCAGATTGGGGGCATTCGTTTTGTGAGGCGGGCGCACGTTAAGTGGCTGGAGCAAAACTGTTGATATGCCTCTGTGGTGGCATAACAAGAGCGCAACAAGCGTGCAGCAGAGCCAACACTATTCCGCACCGAGTGACATGATACAGATACTTCAGATCGCACCAGCGTCACACCAAACGTAGGCAAAGGGACCTCGGATCGCCCCAAATTGGTGCCCTAATAAATTGGTATCATGTAAATCCAGCCAATTCAATGCAATCACACACACACTTCATACAGGCATTAGTTCATAGTTTATTTCATACTGCAGTAAAAAAACAGAAAAGGTGTGCATTATAACAAAAACATAAATAAAAAATAAGACCCCTCCCCCCCGCCTCCCTTCAGCTTGATATTAAATGTGGTTAATAAATACATTTTATTTGCTTTGATTAGCCTTTTACAGACTGATACAATGGATAGGGCGTTTAGTAAGGTCCTCCACCGTTGCTTCTCTCCCCATAAAAAGCTACTGTCAGTGTTTAATGACGTTGATTTACCATTGAGCATTTCCTATTATAAGCTACTGTGTAAAATGCTGTTTAGAATTAACGTTGTATCAAGAAAGAAAGAACCAGGGAGTGACGCTCTTATTTCCGCTCCCGTTGCTTGACCGCGATCTAGGATCGATTGCTCTTTCTTGGGTCCCCGGATGTTAACACTGAACTAATACATTGAATTTTGCAGGTGACTTTGCCATGTTGAATTTGGTGACGTTGATAATATTTAAGTTACATTTTTTAACGTTGAATATTTGATTTTGAATTTTTGAACATTGAAAAATAAAGGTGAAAATGATTTGTTGAACATTTAAAGAGTTATATTCAGAGGCAAAAAATCCAGATACGTTATTTCAATGCTTAGAATTCAATGGCTTTTCATTTTCAAAATCCGATGGCACAGATTTACTTCCATGGACGTCTCTCTCACTCTCTGACTCACTTACTCTTCTGTCTTCTTATCCTCTCTCAGCTTGTGCTGAGCATCACTAGTAGGTGTTCCCTGACCTTTGATTTTAATGTGTCCCCACACACACACACACACACCTCATATCTCCTAATTCATCCCGGGGTATCATCCTCCCTCCTGCTGGCGACTCTGTGGCGTCTGGACACTTAAAATGATGCACACTGCATGAGGAGGTGCCAGCAGAAGATAAAGGGCTGCTTAGTCATGCTGCTGCTACTCCCCAGAGACACCACTTAGTGCTGAAGGAGTGATGTTCGCCCCTATCCCCTCTTTCCTTTGACGAGGGGTAGTACACGGGGCGGCTTAATGTGCTCAGCTCAAACTTTTTTTTTCAGGTGAAAAATATGTCATACATTATGACCCCCTTTTTTCCTTTTCGCTCTATCAAAATGTCCCAGAAAATGTTTGAATGATCTCCAAAGCGCAGTCCCCAACCACAGCGCGAGCATTCGTGTAAGATGTGCTGCAAACCAATGGGGATTTGCAAGAATTCAAACTCCTTTTGGGCTCTGGAAGCCTGCCTGCCGTGGAGACCGACTGGGCCCCTTGATGTTGTATTGTAAACACACTAATGTGATTAACCAACCGCCTGGAGAGCCATCCCCTGACCGGGCTCCATCTCCTAGCCCTGCGACATACGGACTCTCTCCTCATCAATCACCCCACCGGCTCCCAACTTAGCACATCATGGTTGTGTGTGTGTGTGTGTGTGTGTGTGTGTGTGTGCGTGTGCGTGATCACACTGGTGGGGGCTGCTGTGCTCTGGCGTGAAGACCAATCGATCACAGTAATCTAAGGAGACAGATCATTAGATCATTAAGTAGAGTTAGCCAAGGACCTGTCAGATTTCAAACACTGCCATTTAATAAATGTAGGTCACTTTGGATCCAGTTTGAAGCCTTTAAGGGGCAGTTGACCCGAACCAGTTTATTTAAATTTGATAAACGTGGTTATATTCCTTATTTGATCGTCAACACGGTATTCTATGCCGTTTAGTCAGTGTTACTTAATTGAGACTTGAAGTTATTTAGAAATACCAGGAGTTAGTTATCCGGCAAACAGTTTGTGAACGTTTCCCTCTCTTACCATTGGAGCCCTTTGAGCCCAGTTCGTGCAGTGGTTGATAGAGTCTGAGAGAGGTTCAGGCTTCTCAGACACTTTAGTATAATGCCACGGTGTGTTTGTGGATGTGTCGGCAGCGGTTTATTTCGATGTTTACGCCCAAGAAAGTGTAAAGCTTCTAGGAATACTACACATCCCCCAGTTGCCCCCTTTTATATATCTATATAAAATTGTAATATATCGTTTTTATTGTGTGACTCTTTCGACGTGTGTGCATTCATTGTAATTCGTGAGACCGGATGACGGGAGCGATCGGATGAAGTGCTATTCAGTACAGCACTTTCATTAGTCTCCTTACATTTGCTAGAGTAGGCTGTTCAGGGAGGCCGCTGGCTGTGCCGAAGGGACCAGACTGCATATAAATGTGTCTGATAGAGTGTGTGACAGAGAGGATCCTAGAGAGCCCTTTCCCGCTTTCCATCCTAACCGCAAGAGCAGCGATGGCACTCCTGGTCATTTTCACTTTTCCTCAAGTGTGTGTGGCTGTGGGTGTGCGCCTGTCTGCGCATGCACCTGTGTGTGTGTGTGTGTGTGTGTGTGTGTGTGTGTGTGTGTGTTTGTGTGCGAGTCCACCTGTGTGCGTGCATGCGTGTCCATGGAGTTCTTGGTAGTGCACAGCTGGGTTGAGGGCATCACCCCTCATCCCAGGCAGGTGCTCTCTGCCTGCCCCAACCTGACCCCCCCTGCCCTGGCTGTGGGATGGGCAGACCATCGCATGACTCCATGGCTCTGGAGGAGGTTGACTCCCCCTGAGGTTGTTACAGTGGCAGCATGGGACTCCACCGTTTATTCTGGGAGAGAAAGGTCAGCTGTACCTGGGAGAAGGCGGCGCTGTCCCGGGGCTTTCTACATGCCCTGCCTTCGCACCTCATTTCCCATCTCACAGCAACACCTCTATCTCTCCTTCTGACCTGAGATCCCGTCTACAGTCGCCCGGTGTCCATCCCTCTCATTCTCTCGCCCTTCGTATATGTCTCTTCTTTCCGTTACTCCTCGAGACTCGAATGTTCTCTGCGCTGTTCCTACGTTTCACGTTGGTGCCTTTTAAAAAATAAATAAATAAATAAAACACTTGACCGCTCAGACTGTGCAGTGAGGTGTTTGCAAAAGGTCAAAGGAGATGTACACTCTGGCCCCTCCCACATTTCGACCAGCCTCTACCACCGCTGGGAGCTCCCTGCTGCCAGAACCTTGCAGCCTTTCAATATTGATTATTCTTTTATTTATATATATATATATATATATCCTGCCCTATTCAAGTTGGCTTTCCTGCACACGCTCTCAGGACCCTGCATGTGTCTCTGGTGTATCGGCCCTTATCTCTGCACTCTTGTAATTTTCTCTCCAAAGCCTTTCCCACTCCCACGTTCACTTATCTGTCCCCGATTCTCAATCTCTCGCCCGCTCGCTCTCCCTCAGTCGCCCCCTTATCTCTCTGCTTCATCTGCTGCTCTTATTTGTTCCATTTTAATACACTGTGTCGCAAACTCACATACGTGCACACTCTTTAACCCTTGCACGCACACTCTTTATCCCTTATACGCACACGCACACACTTCTACTTTATGACCCTAAAACCACTTCCTCTGCCATGGCACATTATCGAGGCTGTGTCAACGTCTCGTTAATTGGGTTTATATTATTCTTCGATGAAGAAAGCGTAACCAAAAATGTTCCTTAATTTGCAATTTCTCTGCTCCTAAATAAGCAGGACCAAATGTGTCTTATTGATGGGGTTTGCCTTGGTGTTCATTAATATTTCTGCGAGCAGCCTCGCCTTTTAACTAGGATCACGGGTGATTAGGGAACTAAGATACCCCCTTGATGTGCTGCCGCAACAGACGCACACACACACACGCACCTCTCCTTCTATCTCCATCATACCCCTATAACGGATACAAATGTTGTTTCATTCTAACAGGCAGGAGTGTGTCCATACATCAGATAAGATTTGCTTTGTGAAAATGACAGCGGGTCATCCAGTCACGTCTGCGAACCAGAGTGTTTATGTATCCCATCGGATGGCAGGTTGTTTTTGTGTGTTGAAACACACTCATCAGTTCCCTCATGGGGTCTGATTGCTCCCTAATGACCGGGAATCAATTAGCATAACGAGTACTGCTCCACTGATTGGTCATAAATCAAAATCTCACTCTGTAATCTGTCTCTCATTTAGAATTTGCAGTTACTTGCAGTTATCTCAACTTTCTGTGTGGTTGTGTGTCTGTGAGTGCGCTGGGGTGTGCGTTCGCATGCAGTGCGCATGTCTGACTGTATGTGTGTGGGGGCCAAATCATTTCGGGAAGTCGTGGATTCCAAGGGTGGAATCATTGTGGGCGCAGTCTGATAATGACATTAATTAAACTACAAAGGAATGAAGGCGAGCTTGAGATGCCAGCAGGCGGTCCAAATCCCAATGGGGACTGTGTACACACCCACACACACACACACACACACACACACACACACACACACACACACACACACACACTGTCTGAGTTTGTGAAAATCATTGCAGTTGTTTGTTGTAGTTATTGTGTTGTTGAATCTTTTTCAATCTGGAGAATATGAAGGAGAAAGCAACAACCTCCCCCATGGCTCACCCAGGCTCCAGGAACCAAGCACATTTGCGAATTTTTTATGCAATTCATCTGGCATTCATCTGGCTGTTTCCGTCTGCGTCCGCCCGATTGCCAAAAGCGGTATTGCGTTTGACGTGACGCAGTCCATCGATGGCGCTCTGGATTGCACACGATGCGGGCAGGGAATGGACTTTTGGCCAGTTTTGTTTTTTCGCTTGTTCGTTCTACTTACCTGCTGTACTTCAGCCTCTCCCGTTAACGCTCCTCTCCCTCCTTCCCCAGCTGGCCCTCGAGGACCCGGTGCACAGCGTGTCCCTGCAGCAGTTTGTTTACGAGAAGCTGAAGGCCCAGCAGGCGCTGATGGGGGACCAGGCCTTCGGCGTGCTGATGGAGACGGTGGACACAGAGATCGTCCGGCAGCTCCAGGAGTTCCTGCGAGGCCTCTGAGGCGAAACCCCCCCTCTCCCCAACACACACACACACACACACACACACACACACACACACACACACACACACACACACACACACACACACACACACACACACACACACACACACACACACACACACACACACACGTAATGTGGTCATACCCGATATCTGTCATCTACTGGAAGGGCAGAGGACATCGGACCCCTACCAACCCACATACAAACACCCTGCCCCCTAGTTCAGCCTTATCAATATCCTGACTGGACCATGACTACCATCTGCAGCTTTACCCCTTCCACTTCTATCCTTAAGCCCAAATGAATTAGCTTTGATGTTCTTTGGCCCAACCCGCGTCCTAGCTACACACAAGCACCATTGTGGTTGTTCTTAGCCCCGGACAAACCTTCAAGTCCCCGTTAAAGTACCGTAGAGCTTCCATTCCTGTACTCTTGCGCCGTTAAATTTCTTGTTGTTGAAGAAGGGATGGAATTGCGGAGGGAATGCAAAATTCAAAACTGTGTGTGTGTGTGTGTGTAAGTGTGTAAGAATAGATGTAGGATGCAGAATGATATAGCGGAAAAGGAAATTGTTGCCAGAAGGGGCGCCACAGACTTTCTCATGGAGAAAACCAAACGGCTCGCTGGTTGAAGAAGTGCGGATGGCCTCCACTCGAAGGACCGAAGCAGTGTTTACAGAACCCATTTCTCCCAGAAGAGTTTCATGAAAAAAAAATGTCATTTTGTACATGTGTTAGGAACGAATGAAATGACTGCGTGATGAGTTTTGGATTTTTAGTTTGCTTTTATTTCTTGATTTGTTTTCACCAATTTGATATTTTCTTATTAACCAGGTTCAAGTGACTACTGAGAGATCTAGAGACCATCTTTTATTTTTTATTTGGGAGGGGGGAATTCATCGAATTAACTGGGTGATTCAAAGTGGTTAATTTGTAAAAACCACATTTGTATTTGTAATATTTCCTGCTGCTAATTCATGGTGTGTTAGAGCACTTTAGTAACCAAAATAAGTGATGTTCAGAAAGCCTTGGTTTTTCTCTTGGTGTCACACCTCCACCATGAGGCGCTGAAGCTAAATCAAGTTTTATTTCATTTAACACTTTTCATAGTTTTGTTATGATAGCGCACACACAACTATGTTATCCTTCGCAGCGTGTACAGTTAAAGCCAGCTACGCACACCAGGCCATACATTAGTGATTAGGCAGTACCCCGTTAGACAAATATAGATGAAGACAAATGTGGTAGTCCACAAATATATGTTGAGACATTTGGTAGAACCCAAACCAAATTAATCATGACTAGAATACGTTGACAACCACATTGGATTACCTGAGTCTGGCAAGTCTGTGGTATATTCTTTTATTTAGGGGTAATTAGTTTTATTTTTATGAAATTCAATCTATATATAACTGAACGCAATTGCCGATTGTGAATCAGATTGAAAATATCTGATCACAATGTATGTTATTATCATTATTATGGGTTTCTTAGCATTCTCGGCCACCGCTAAAGAGATGGACCCCTTGCTAACTATCGTGATCCTGTGATGGTGGGCTAGCAGGGGTAATCACAGCCTTATGCTTGAAGCCTTATCTCTCATTATCCGTGGCCTGGGTGAAATGGGACTTGCATTTCATCTATTTTTTGAGCTACACTATAGAGGGTTTTATTATTTAGTTTTCATTTGACAGTTTGTGTAGAGATGGCTAGGACAAGGTTTTAGAACACAGCATGCACCAGAGGCAATTTTTGGTTTACTGAATTTCCTGGTATAGCAGGAGTGCATCTTTGTTTATTTTTTGCGTTTCAAACCCTTCAATAAAAGTCATTACTCTACCAAAATGTTTCCCTCCAGCGATTGGTTTCACTTCTGACATTCACAAACCACATCAAATTAATCCTATCTGCAATTTGCTTGACAGACGATATTCTTTTGAGACATATTTCTCCCAGGCATCTCATTGGGGGGTTTATTGACAATAAGAATAACTACAAACGATGGATCATGTGGGTTGGATCAAGAGCAAATCTAGTTTAGGGCAGTTGGTGGCACTGAGATTCTCTATCTTTCTGTGTAACCCAGAGACGTGTGCAGTGTTGGTCTCAAGTTACTCCCAATGCCACAAGTGAGAGGCCATGTATCCAGGAAATTGGTGGCCATGGCAAAAAGGCATACACTGTCCACTTCCTAATGACCATACAGGGAACCCATATGTTGCAGTGCATCAAAACCTATTACATGCAGCGATCCATCACCATAACACAAAACTCAATGTTGATGGGTTATACTGAGATGTGGGTAAGGGAGATTAATTGATATTTGTGTTTGCCATCGTTGACCTGTCCGATGTGCACCCTGAAGACAAATAACTGGTTTTAGGGCATATCACTAAAAGGATTACTTTTGAACAAAACTAGTTTGTTGAAGCTTTCTCTGTCTTGGCAAGATAAATGAAGAGGGAGCACAGTCTAAATTGTGGCAATCCTTCGTGTTTTTTTCAGTTTATGTGCTGTAAGTATTTCACATTTATTGAGGTGTATTCATACTGAAAACTAAAATGTTAAATAGATAAGCCAATTGTTTCATTTGCATTGGTTCTAAGTTGCAACAGATGCATCCACTGACACTAATAGCTAGCCAAGTCATCACTACCTCATGGGACCTTAAGCTCATATCACCAGTATTCTAAGTGTTATTGATGTCATCTTAATATGTAAATAGGAATCTGCAGACTTCACAAAACAGCGGCTAATATATTATTATTATAATCTTGTCTGTGCAGAATGTGAAGAAAAGAAAAGGGAATATTCTTCAACAGAATACTAGATAGAATATGATTTCCCTCTTGGTTGATCCTCTGTGCCCCAGATTAATTTTATTCAATTATAAGGAAAGGAAAGCAATGTGATTTGGAGGGGTTGGATCGCTGCATCCCTGTCTCCCCCCAGGCTGCATGGCCCCAGTCAGCCTCTTCAGACCACGTGTATGACCCCCTCCACCCCCTACCACAGCACTTCATCCTCATCGCTTCTGTTCCCACCTCTTTCATATTCTTGTATCAGTGCAACATGTTTACATTGTCTCCTTATTGTTTAGTCCCTTATTGTCTAATTTCCAGGCACACCAATTAAGCTATGGTAATGTTTTAAACTGTGATGGGATGTGTCATGGTTTTCAGCTAGAATATATATTTTTTGTATTTTGGTATATTTAAGACTTGCTAGCTTTAGTTAATCAAAGAACATGAACATGAAATGAACATGAAAATAGTTTTTTCTTTCTTTCTTTCTTTCTTTAACTTTCTTTAACTTTTTCTATTTTGTTTGTTTGCCCCTTTCTTCGGTAGTTGGCGAATCGAAAGATGAGGAACCTTTTGAGATATTGGTTGATATCCATTTGTATACCTTTGACTTCATTGTTTCAGACATGAGAAACCCTTCTCTAATCCTATTGACTAACTATATGAGTTTTTCTAATGCGATCTTTCAGGACTTTGATAGAAGTGAACTGGATATTGATTAAGTTTCCTGCTAATATTGACCATCTTTCAACATAACTAATCAAGTTAACTCAAGTCAAGAAAACTCATTTTTGCTTTCGTGTCGAATTAAAGAATAACTTTGTGCAGAAAATATCTTGATATTTATATTTTAAGTGCAAATATACATACACCAAAATCTAACTTTGGTTTAGCTAGATTTCTCATAGCCCTGCATTTAAAGGACAGCATATCTAACTCTTCCACCAGAAGAGGTATAGAGCTGGGTCCATACCCTACTCCTCCTACAGTAGAGGTATAGAGCTGGGTCCATACCCTACTCCTCCTACAGTAGAGGTATAGAGCTGGGTACATACCCTACTCCTCCTACAGTAGAGGTATAGAGCTGGGTACATACCCTACTCCTCCTACAGTAGAGGTATAGAGCTGGGTCCATACCCTACTCCTCCTACAGTAGAGGTATAGAGCTGGGTCCATACCCTACTCCTCCTACAGTAGAGGTATAGAGCTGGGTACATACCGTACTCCTCCTACAGTAGAGGTATAGAGCTGGGTCCATACCCTACTCCTACAGTAGAGGTATAGAGCTGGGTACATACCCTACTCCTACAGTAGAGGTATAGAGCTGGGTCCATACCCTACTCCTCCTACAGTAGAGGTATAGAGCTGGGTCCATACCCTACTCCTCCTACAGTAGAGGTATAGAGCTGGGTACATACCCTACTCCTACAGTAGAGGTATAGAGCTGGGTCCATACCCTACTCCTCCTACAGTAGAGGTATAGAGCTGGGTCCATACCCTACTCCTCCTACAGTAGAGGTATAGAGCTGGGTACATACCCTACTCCTACAGTAGAGGTATAGAGCTGGGTCCATACCCTACTCCTAAAGTAGAGGTATAGAGCTGGGTACAAACCCTACTCCACATAAATATTTATATATTTATTTTATATTTATAGTATAGGTACAAACCGGTCCCTCTCAGTAGATGCATAGAACTGGGTACATACTGGGTACTAGCTACATACCCAGATGTAAAGAGGTGCTAGATGTTTACAGCTGCCGGTTCATTCCCTATTCCCCTTTCAGTAGTCGTAGTAGTACATTGTGATTTTACCCAACATTTGCTGTTGCTCAGGTACCAAATAGCGGTGAGTCAATCCATTTAAAAGCCACTAAATTGCTGTTTAAAGAGATGATTCGAGTGCTAAGTTGATTGTCCACCACCGGGCACACTGCCAGGCGGTAATTGCTGCCAGTAACATTAGCATTCGCGGCTGTGGGCTGTGCCTTTTACTGTCAGAATATACTTAGCTATTACAGCGGCAGCCACTGCGACAAGTTCCATGGCCTCCACGCTGGAAGTTTGGCTGGTAAAGTTGCTCTGACCTTCAGAGCAGTGGCTGCATCTCCTTTTCCTTTCGAGCCATATAGCTGAGAATATGCATGATACGTAGTACTTATTCTGAAGGTTATTGCATTCAATTTGCACATGTGATGTTAAGTATGTACCATGCATAAATCATGATCCCACTCTGAAGAAAGCCGTTTTTTTAGTTTATCTGATGGAATGGTATCTTGTGGTTTGTTTCTTATCTTTAGCCCCTGGGTCCATGCGTGCACGCGAACCGGGCAGGATTCCATAACAGCTATTGAGGTCCTCCATTTGAGCTTAAGTCGACCGATATGACAACCCTGTAGGTAAACATGTGCGTTTGCTCAGTATACGGATTACAGTTCTATGTTAAAACGTTCAGGCAAGGATAAGCTCAGGGTTATATAATATAAAAATGGAAGAGGGAAACAACTAAAAAGGCTTGGACAGTATGTTCCAATGTCGTGGCCTAATTACAAACATTTCAATGTCAGTTTCTCCTCATCCTCTGGGATTGATCATTCTGATTTCAATCACTTTACTTAAATTCCACTTGATCTCAAGAATTTAATAAAAAATATTATAAACTCTGTGGTAGAGTGCATGTTGTTAACCTGGGTCTGTAACGTAAAATCCTTGGACGTAAACAATGAAAGAAGAATGGACAGAATCTGGCTCGATCCCTTGACATTGCTGGAGTCCATCCAATGATAAGCATTAGCCCCAAAAGTAGGTTGATAAGGCCTGTTTAAAAAACAGAGCTCTGGTTGTCGTGTGGCACTAAGATGTCTGCCTATCAGCTAACAGCGCTTTTATCGCAGACTTCGCTGTGAGTTGAGTGAAGGACCGGAGACCAGTCTGAGCTGGAGGGATGCATACTCTGGAGTCTGACCTTCACTGCAATAGTTGTCACAGTGTGTGTGCATGCGTATGTGTGTCTGTGTGTGTGTGTGTGTGTGTGTGTGTGTGTGTTTGTGTGTGTATATGTGTATGTGTGTGTGTGTGTGTGTTTATAAGTGTGTGTGTGTGCGTGCGTGTGTGTGCGTGTGTGTGTGTGTGTGTGTGTGTGTGTGTGTGTGTGTGGTTGTTGCGTATTATCTTAAAACCACTTGATATTTGTTGCTAAATTAAAAACACTGGAAATAACACGTTACACGCTGACAGAGAGTCATTTGAGGAAATGGGAAATCAATAATTGCCACTTGTTAAAATGAAGATTGCATGCCAATGTTTTATTTGAATACATGCAGGCCTGTATGTATCACAGTATCCTGTGTTTGAAGTAAAAAATGTGGTTTGGTACGCTAATTTACCGCTCAATAATAGCACGCGCTAATCCTAAATTTACAGATGTGCTTTAGGGAAGAAGATAATTATATTTCCGTGTGGAAGGATAGGAGGATAACTGATCGAAGGATTCATCCCTTCGTATTGCAGGCATCAGAAGGTCACAGTGAGGATTCACTATGGATTGGAATTTGTTCGCAGAGCTGTGGCACATTAACTCTGTGTCTTTCGGTCTCACCGGCATAGTGCGAATCGCGGGGCCCACTGGCCGTTATTAAGTGTGTATGAGAAACATATCCTCATAGTTGTGTGTCGGGAGGCAGAAGATGGCGCTACGCTGCGGTCCCGGAGAGGAAGAGCGTTAAGTGCCAAAGCTGTGTTCGGGAGGCGCTCGTCACAATGTGATTTTTTGTAATTCCTTTCCCTTCTGCGCTCTGTTAATCTCTGCGCTTCGAAACAAAGTCGGTGCTCCAAGGAATAAACAAACAAACAAACCAACAAGAACGTGCTCTGGGCTCAGTTGTGTCACACGCAGCGGGGCGCCGCAGACGGCTCCCCGTGTGCGCATCGCAGAGCAAAGAGAGACAGCTGAGCAGCGGGCACATGCGCCTTCACCAAAGCACTCGCCCTGCATGTTGTCATAGCTGTTGTCTTTATGTTACGCACGCATGCACATGCGCACGCCCACGCGCGCGCGCACACACACACACACACACACACACACACACACACACACACACACACACACACACACACACACATACAACGGTCCCCACCTTCTATCCAGTTTGCTCTGTGTCTCTCTTTGTTGGTGGCTGATTACTATAAGAAAGGAAAGCTGTTGGAAGACAAGTGACATCTTTTATTCACAAGGATCTCAAGGCTATATGTAGCACAAGGCTACATTTATAAAGAAATGCAATGGAAAACCCAGCTCCTCTTAGAGTCCTCCCCCTAACCTAAAGGAAGTCTAACGCTCCCGCAGAAATACGGTTTAGGCAGATATTACACAAAAACACCAAAGCCCTCGTGTTTGAATCCCTTCGGGTCGTTGCTAGGCTGTCCTCCCATCTGGAGGACAATGCAAAAGTATTATATCTTTCTAGTCTTCCCACAAAGAGAAAAAAAGAAAGAGATTCTCATCACTTGGTAAGAATGTTTGTTTGATGTTTTATCTCTCTCACCACAATTACAGAAAAGAGAACAGTTTCAGGCACAACAGCATCCAGCCAATCAAAGGCTCCCCCGCCCCCCACACACCCTCATGGTAACCCATGACAACTGTAGCACCCTTAGAGGCCAGCTCCTTTCTTGGCACCTGGCTGGGACTTCTGGGGGTTACTTGACCTTCACCATCTCATCAACAGCATGATTGGCTTGTATCATTGTTGGGGTCTGTGTGTGACGTGCATAGTTATGCAGGTCAAAGATAAGGATGTTACGATGAGGGCAATATTTACATTGACTTTTCTATTACGAGCCAAGAGGAGGTTGATTTCAAACATAATTATGTCTCTGATTCCATTGTCATGCGACTCTATCTCACTTGCATTCCCCAGGGGTTGCAAGGTGACTAATCATTTAATGAGAGGATTTAATGATGTTGTTATAATCGTCGTCAATGAGAAAAAGACATCTCCGGTTCAGAATGAACATTTGAACAGAATGAACCGTTTTAGTTCTCTGCTGATTGGATGCTAGGGAATTTGAGCAGCAACCTGGGAGTGCATTCCAGTAAATGCGTAGTAAATGCGTTCCCAAATCACATTTGGAAACTTCCACCACTGACAACTGTTTCAAACTGTGAACGCGTGCTATTTCTAAAATCTCTCTTAGCACAGAACGGCAGGAAACTAACTTTCTGGTTCACTGCTTTGTGTGTCTGTGTGTGTGTGTGTGTGTGTGTGTGTGTGTGTGTGTGTGTGTGTGTGTGTGTGTGTGTGTGTGTGTGTGTGTGTGTTTGTGTGTGTGGTTTTGCCTGGATGTCTGGATGTGTCTGTGTTTGGGATGTGTGTGTCTGTATGTTAGTGTGTGTGTGCAAGTATTGCAGGTGGAAGGAAGGAAATAAATAGTGGGGAGAGTCATAAATGGATTTCTATAGACCCTTTGGGAGTCTAACCCACTCCTTCCACATTGGAGCCGTTTAGTCTGATTACATGTGGACCGTGAGATCACTCCTGTCCCTCCTTTCTCCTCTCCCTTCTCCCCTGTCCCCTCTCTCCTCTCTCCTTGCTCCTTTCTCCTCTCCCCTCTCTAGTTTCTGCTATCGCCCCTCTCTCCTCTCTCCACTCACCTCTCTCATCTCCTCTCTCCTCTCTCCTCTCACCTACTTCCTCTCTCTCTCCTCTTTACCTCCTCTCTCATCTCCTCTCCCCCCTCCCAACTCTTACCTCTCTCATCTATCTCTCTCCCCTCTCTCCTCTCTCTCCTCTCTACTCTCTCCTCTCCCCTCTCTACTCTCCTCTCTCTCTATCTCTCTCCCCTCTCCCCTCTCTACTCTTCCCTCTACTCTCTACTCTCTCCTCTCTCCTCTCTCCTCTCTATCCCCTCTCCCCTCTCTACTCTCTCCTCTCTCCTCTCTATCCCCTCTCCCCTCTATACTCTTCCCTCTCCTCTCTCCTCTCTCCTCTCTCCTCTCCTCTCCCCTCTCTACCCTTCCCTCTACTCTCTCCTCTCCTCTCTCCTCTCCATCCCCTCTCTCCTCTCTATGCCTCTTACCCGGGGCGGAGACAAAAGTCCAACCTCTTAGAATTCTTCAGGTTCAAAACATTTCTAAACATGAAAGAAAGGAAGTTGGTTCACAGGCAGCCCTGGGAGGGTGGGTGGGTGGGTTGAAATCAAGATGAGACGAAGAGAGAAGCCATTTCCCAGCAGAATCGATTAAAAGTTGAGTCACACACGTCACATGATAATAAACCACTTCACTCAAGTTGGGATTCTTTGGCTCTGAATGCATTTGTTAATGTTTTTTGACTCAGATTGCATTGTTAACACAGTGTTATCAAGTAGTAATTTTGGAGTTTACTTTTGAGGATTTGTCCAGTGATGATTGATGTTTCCTTCCATACAATCGAATGTTTGCTTGTTTGGATTCGCATTAATAAAACATAACTGAAGCAGTTTGTAGTGCAGATGTTCGCTGGAGCTCACGTCAGAGCCTGAAGCAGAACCAACCGCCAGAAAGGCACTCAGAGATTCTCTTTGGACAGCACTGCTGCTGTCAAACCTATGAGATGAACATATTCTTGATGTTATGATTCAGCTCTCCGAGACAGCAGCACTGGCCACAATATTAGCACTGTTGTCATAGCATGAGCGATCATAGCACTGCCTCACTTGTCAAAACAACGTTCTTCACTTCCATGCGCAGCCGTGCATACGACAATCTAATAGCAGATGGCTTCTTTTGTATTGCAAGGGGCCAAATCAGCTCAGGAAGAATCAAAAACCAAAGCTCTGAAAGGGGGAATGGAAGAATAGGATGGCTGTGACGGGGCAAAGAAATTACCATTTTAATCTGTGACACTTGGGTCAAACTAATCAAGACTTTTCCATGCACAAATGGTAATGTGCAGCATTAATATACAGTTGTGTTGCAGGGAAGCTGCTCTGACCTTGATTGGTTCATCAATGAGTCCATGCAGAATGTCAACACTCCATATGTATGAAGTACCGATCACCTGATTCCCATATTACACTTTATACAGTAGTCATACATATGCATTGTTGAAGATAAGCTTTCCCATTCAGGTCCCCTAGAATTCAACAAGCAACTGTTCTGCTTGCTGAAGTCTGCATACTGGGGTAGGCCTATGTAAGTCACTCCAGGAGAAAGGAGGTTAACCAGGAATTAGGATGCTTTGATTTTCCAGATGAAGCCCAGCCATTGTGGGATTGCTGTGGAGGAGAAATGTCAAGAATGAGCCATGAGACTGCACGCTGTGACTGTTAGATGGTTAAATAGCCCGGTGTGTACGTCATAATGCTGATTACAAGATGCTGTGCAAACTTATATATAGCTTTCTTCCTGAACCTATCGAGGAATGGGTGTATAGTTTCTCTGGAGAAAAAAATAAGTTCAGGCACTATTTTACAATGGGAAGATACAGGCAGCAAAGTTACCAAGAATACATTCAGTGAGACAATAGGTGAACAAGATTCCTATAGGGAAACTTTTGCATTGTGAGAAGTTAATACCAAGATAACAAAGGCGAGTTGGAGTGATCATCATGGAGAGTTTAGGATTGGTCATGTCTGAAGATAGCCATGGAGGGAGAGGCCAAGTTAAACTTCAATACACTATGGGTGAAGTGGGTATGTCGGCAAGTCTGCAAGCAAGGCTGCAAAACAATTAAAGGAATCTACACAACAAAGAAGTCAGTCGATTGGAATGGCCTTGGTGCTTGCCTGCTACTAATTTATAGAAAAAATGATGAGGCTGCAGATGTATTATTAAGGTATGATTATTTACAAGGTACTGTATATACACAGAAACAACTTGTGAGCTGGGGCGGAGGGAAGTCAAAGCCTTTCGCTATGCTGTTCGCATTGAATTGGTACATTTGATTGGACACTCGTCTTTGAATGTTACAGTGATGGATTGGTGCAGCAGCTGTTATTCTAACAAGAACTAATTATGTTCAGTGTCGTAGCGATTAAATCCAGAAACAATTAAGTTAATCAGTGAGCTGCACATCCCATCAGGAACCCACAATCTTCAATTAACACATAATGACAGCACCTGACAGCGGATCAAAACAGTATTGTATGAACACATGTTGAGTTAGAAGAATAACCAGCTAAAATTTAATTGAAAAGCTTGAGCTAGTGTTTGACTGAGTGATTGTTTTATTTAGATTCCATCCCCTGGGTCAGTCCGACTCCCACAGTTATATTACTGTATCTGTTTTTTTATTACACCTTTTGTGCTTTGTCGTGCGTCTGTTTGGGTGTGTTTGTGTGTGTTCACGTTAGTTGTGATATCTTCTGGTTACATGCTCCAATGACCATGCGATGCTTGGGCCTTTGTGTCTGCCAACACGCTGCATGTTAGTTCCAGAGCAGTACTCCTATAGAGGACGCTGCCAACACATGAAGATCAGCTGATGTTATGCATGAAGCGGTACGAATAATGGGTGTGTGTGCGTTTGTGCGTGAGTATGTGTATGCGTGCGTTCACATGCTGTGAGTGTGTGTGTGTGTGTGTGTGTGTGTAATATGCCGAAGTGACGTTTGACACTCTGTATTCCATAGTGTGTCTGCAAGGTTAACCCAGATTTTATTTATTGACCCAAAGTTCTGTGCATGTGTTCATACAAAACACACACACACATGTTTGCACATGTGTTCAGCTATACTCGTTAATGTATGAGTTAAGGTGTACGTGTACAGCAGATCTCCTCTGTGGAGGTGATTAATAGGGGAAAGGAGAGGAACGACCGAGATATAATATTACTTTCTTCTGTTTGCTGCCTTTGCTGTGCTTTTGATTGGGACCCTGTTTTGTTTTATATGAACATCAACGCTCTGTTCTTTACATCAACATAAGGCAACGGCAGTTATAACTTCAAATATACAACCGATATAAAGGGATACTTTATGGTAGTAATTTGTTCCTCAGATCCCTCTGTCTTGATAGTTTTATCAGTGCCGTTAAAGGCAATGTATTTTGCACAACTCCCCTCTGCTAAATGGCACCTTGAAGCATCTAAAGAGGATTTCAGGAATGGATTTATTTCCAAAGCAACATTTGTTTGTTCGTTAAATATTTTCTTACATAACAAATGATGAAGATATTTTTTTCATGTAAAACTAGATTTATTATCACATTTAAAACATACTTGTTGATGTGGCTAATGTTAGCTAAGATTTGTAATAATCGTCATACCATACTTTTTAATACTACAGATCGTTTTGTCTGTCTGTGTTTGTGTACGTGCGTGTGTGTGTGTGTGTGTGTGTGTGTGTGTGTGGGTGGGTGCATAAATGTGCAAGGTTTTCTTTGTGTGTGTGTGTGTTTGTGTGTGTATGTGTGTGTGTGTGTGTGTGTGTGTGTGTGTGTGTGTGTGTGTGTGTGTGTGTGTGTGTGTGTGTGAGTGTGTGTGAGAGAGAGGGGTTGTGTATGCACATGTATATGTGCCTGTGTGTGTGAGTGTGTGTGCGGGTTTGCCTGGAGTGGGTTGTCTTGCATGTCTACCGGGACTACTGTGATCAGTGGTCCTCATACCTCATATGTATGGGGTTTGTGTGTGTGTGTGTGCGTGCGTGCGTGCGCGCGTGTATGAATCATGATATCACCGGCTCGGGGCCATCCCACGGGAACCCATCTGAGTGCTTGAATCGCCGTGCTGGTTGACAGCCAGTTGGAGTGCTGGTTAACATCATCATCATCATCATCATCATCATCATCATGCTAACAGCCTCACCCCCCTCTCCCCGTGGGCCGCAGCTTAAAACCATCTCAGGTAGGTGTGGGAAGAGCTTTGACTGAGGGTTATTAAGTACGTGGCGACCGGGAGCGAATGGGAAGGCTGTGAAAGAGGAGGCCCTGAGCGCAGCTGGCCATGGTAAAGCATGTAAAGACGTGGTCATTGGGGAATGTTTTCTGAATCAGAATCATAGCCAAAACCTCCATGCAGTGTTCTGTGTGGTGGCCCCCCTCTGTTTTGTTGTAGTGGTGAGTGCGTGCAATGTAGGGTAATTCTCCTTGCTTGCGTCCCTGCGCCCCTGGGATTTGGGGGGGGCGACTAGCCGTGATTAGGAGCGTGGACCGTGATGAGACAGCCGTGGTCACACCAGATTGGCTGTTCAATGAGATCCTGCTGGGCGATGGCAATCAATTTGTACTTGAAATGTTCACAGCACAGCACACACGAGAGTGAGACTGATCAAAGGGCAGGCATAGAGGGAGTAAAATATAACAATACACACATAGAGGAAGTCAAATATCACAGTACACACATAGAGGAAGTCAAATATCACAGTACACACATAGAGGAAGTCAAATATCACAGTAAACACATTGAGGAGTCAAATATCACAGTACACACAAAGAGAGCGCAAATATCACAGTAAACAAAATAAAGGAAGTAAAATATCACAGTTCACATATAGATGAAGTAAAATGTCACAGTACATACGAAACAGAGCAAATATCACAGTACACGCAATGATAGTGGCAGACAAATACCACAATACACCATAGAGGCATTCAAATAGCACAGTAGAGACAATACAATACTGCAGTACCACATGATAGATGCAGTAAAATATGAAAGTACACACAGTAGACAGACAGCACATCACACAATAACATAGTCTAATAGTCTACTTGTCTCAATACAAAATACTAAATAATGTAGATGGATAAATAACAACAATGACATGTTACCGTCACTAGTGATGAGTAAGTGCAGTATTTTGCTTTTAACATCACTCTCCACCCCTCTTTCGGCCCCTTTATTTGTATGCTTTTAAGCATTTTAATGTAACCTTTTACTGGTTCTTTGTTTTATTTTAACTCCTGTATTATCTATATTTTATATCAGGTAAAGTGTTTCTAAGTACCTAGCAAATTGCTGTAGAAATCCAAAATGTATTATTATTATTAATATGAATATTTCCGCACAGAAGCAATCATTGTAAGGTCAAATATTATATTCATTACTGGTAGGTGTAAAATGTGGATGACGTTACTAACCGATAAACTGTGGGTGCATGAAATTGCTCGACTACCCAATCTGCCCGCATGCATCCTGGGTCCAAATTCCCCAGGATGCAATCCGGTGTGCAAGCTTGCATGATTCCACACCAGATTGCATTCTGGGTAATTTGAATCCTGTTGATTCTACCTACTGTTCATTACTCACAGAATGAAGCTAATATACCATTATCATTATAGCGTTATGTCTTGTGCTACTACCGAACCATGCTGAAGTGATGGTGTCGTTGTCACTCAAGTTAACGTCAAGGTGAGTACAGCATCACTGAGGATGTCCTCCTGAGTTCATAGCTATCTTCTCTGCAAGGCTTTATCACCTTGTTTGATTTGTTGACTCCTCCACGGCCAGTGAAAGTGCAAAAGCCTCTCTCATCCCGTGAAGATATACTACCGCAGCTGAATTATGGACAGCTTGGGGAACTTTCCAGACAAACAATGTGACTCTGCTTGTCCATCTATCCTGAGCTTAGCTACGGCAGCCTGGTTATTGCCTTGTGATGCATCGCACCTGCCGGCCTCTTGGAGAAAGGGCTGTGTGTGTGTGTGTGTGTGTGTGTGTGTGTGTGTGTGTGTGTGGGTGTGTGTGTGTGTGTGTGTGTGTGTGTGTGTGTGTGTGTGTGTGTGTGTGTGTGTCTGTGTGTGTGTGTGTGTGTGTGTGTGTGTGTCTGTGTGTGTGTGTGTGTGTGTGTGTCTGTGTGTGTGTGTGTGTGTGTGTATTGTGTAAGATGATGTTAGGTGAGCAGTGATGTTGCCTTGAAACATGATCCATCATGCCAAACTGATTACTGTCTTTTTCACACACACACACACACACACACACACACACACACACACACACACACACACACACACACACACACACATACATACACACTTATCATGCAGAGTCACTTGAATATATATTAAAAAACATGCATTCTTTAGAAGGAAGAGAGGAAAGAGAGAGAGTAGGGGGTGGGTTCATATTGGGAGGGAGAGAGGGAGAGATTTAGGGAGAGCGAGAGAGAAACAGTAGCAGAGAGAGAGAGAGAGTGTGCTGACAGAGAGAGAGTGCATCATGTGGGCTGAGGGTCTGGCGGTACAGAGACCCCCTGCTATCCTCTACCAGCAGGGGGTCTCATGGGCAGGATGGAGGAATGGAGGGAGGCAGAGGGCGAGAGAGAGAGTGCGTGAAACA